>NC_136409.1:211265000-211942500 GCF_051521515.1 Lactuca serriola
GGGTTTTTCTGAGGTGAAAGAGGTTTGGGGCTAATAAAAAACCCTAAAATGAGGTTAGAGATGCTTAAATACAAAGGAAACCCTAAAAGATTATGGGCTTGGGTTGCATCATTCCTCTCGTCGTGAGCTCTTATTGCTCACGTCGTGAGCTCAATCCCGGACCAAATCTTCATGCAAACCATCTCACTCCGTGAGCCTCTATGTCTCGCGTCATGAGGATCCTTTTTTCTCCAAAGTCCAACCTTTTGACTCCTTGAAACCCTAATTCGATTCGTCCTGGAAAAACGAGTGTTACAAAAGTGGATTTTCTCTGAATCTATGTTATACTAAAAAGTTAACTAACTTCCAAATTCAAGGCATCTCAGAACTTGTCATCTCGGAGTCTTGATATTTGAATAATCACTTTCACGTTTGAAACAACATTCTATCTCAGAATCACTATGTCATATCGGAATCGTAACCATCTCGGAATGGCTTCACATCTCAGATTGTCTAAGGGGCACTTTCATGTACTAACAATCTCCCTCTAAGTATCCATAGCACCATCTCTGAATGGCTTCACATCTCAGATTGTCTAAGGGTCACTTTCATGTACTAACAATCTCCACCTAAGTGTCCATAGCAATCTTACTTTGATTCTTCTAATTCAAGGAGATTCCTTTGCCTTTGTCTTTGGCAGGAGGATTCAGAGGGATGGTAAATGAGATGACTTCTTGATCGGTTTGAGCGATGAATAGTTTCGAGGGAGGAGAGATCAAAGGTTCCTCAGGTAGGTCATTTGGTTTTGTGGTTGGAGGACCATCGTCAACGAGTACAATTTTCAGAGCAGGAATAGGAGGATGAAATGGATGAGAAGCTTGGAATGCATCATTAGCTATCTTCAATTGAATTTCAACCTTTTCTCTGGTTCATTTGAAATAATCAACAAGATTAGATGGCCAACACACAGAGGACCATTTTTTCGTTTTATCTTCCTAGAGGAGTTGTTTGTTGATTGCTGGAAGTCTAAGAATCACATTCACCACCTGATTGTTTTCATCACTTTCATCTTCAGTTTCAAAAAACACGTCTCCAACTACGAACTCTTTAACAAATTTGATTTCATCGTCATCAGATGTTTCATCTCGAAGTTTGAATTCCAAGATAGGTTCCCATAATTCCGCCCTCTTTCATAAGAAGGCCCTACTTCGAGTGCAAGCAATAAGTTAGGCTTATGATCATCAAGTTTTTTAAACACCCATTAGAAGATCATATTGATTTGCATGGACAGCAAATTGTATGCATTAGCGGTTGGAGCTTGGGTTTAGAGGGTGTTAAGAGTTTCTTCCATGACAAGGAGAATTGAATTAATTTATGATTGGGAGTATCGACAAAGTGTTGAATAGAGCGAATGTCTTTGATGAGAACTTCTTGAATGATCATATTAAAACCATGTTTTTGTTTGATCTCTTTCTCTAACCTTTGAATTTGTTTCACATGATGAACATGAGTCTTCTTGATGAGTTCGTTTGTAGAAAAAATCATGTAAGCATGAATTCGAAGCATCGTATCTATAATGGAGATGTGATTATCTAGATTATCTTTGTAGCGTTCCTCAGCTTCTTCCAAGGTGCGACTCAAACGAAGAGAAATGAGTTGATCGAATTGATTGGCTCTGTCGATTTTAGAAGGAGTAGCAGCTTTGATCTCGGAAGGAGATTTGATCACCAAATCGAGCTTAGAGTCAAGAGATGCGACTTTAGAAGAGACAGTGTCAACTTTGGAATTGAATCTTACAACGTTGTCTCTAAGTTCCAAGAGTACGAACGGATCAACAATGTTTTCATCAATGAAAGAGTTGTCGGAATTTTTGTTGACATCATCATCTTCTAAACCTTGAGAAGCATCAACACCTTGAGCTTGATTGTCTTTATCACCAACCTGATCTTCAATATTCAAGTCTTTCGAGGATGACGTCAATCCGAGATAATGTAGGACTTGGGATGTGGAAGGAACCAAGGAGGGGAAAAGTAGTTTGAGTGCAAAGACCAGCAACATAGGCATTGTTATATTCAAAAGCGTTCTCATATTCATCTGGAAGAGAATAGTTGTTGCAAGGAGATTCTTCATCAATTGGAGTCAGTTGAGCTTCATTGTTGAAAGAGAGCAAGTGAGCATCGACTTTGTAGTCAGTTGGTAGTTTCATTGTGAGTTTGCTACAAAGTACTCTTGTTCTCATTTGTAGAATTATGTACTCTACTTGATCCCTTGAAATCTCTGAATGTTTAAGTTGGGCCCTATCAAGAACTTTTTCCTAATCGTTAGCAGTAAGACCTAAGCATCCTTTATGCGTGGTGGATATCGACTCAATTTTGGCTTCTAAAGTTGGAGGGACAAATTTGAATTCAGAATGCTTTGAACTTGTGATAGGGGCCACAAATAATGCTTGTGTTGAAGAAGAATGGGGGTTCTAAAAAGACTCGTGAGTGTGTCCCAAGGGGCTCCAAGGAACTTTGTTCAATACCAACACCAACCTTTTGAGAGGGTGTAGGTAGATTATGTGGTGACTCCCCATGAGTGTGTGTAAGTGATTTTAAAAATCCGATGGGTGCATTGGAAGAGTGGAAAGGTAGGGTAGGCTGCAACCCAGAGTCAGGTACGAAACCAATATGTGAATCCTGTTGAGAGGACTCACTGGTTTTGGCTCTCTTTATGGATTTAGATTTTGGTGGGTATCCTTTTTTATTTGCAGCGATCTTCTTCTTCCTAGGTTTATTCGCTTCCGAGGGATGCTTATTTGAGACATGGGGAGGATTTGGGGAGACATCAAAATTCGTTGTCTCAATATGAAGCTTTTTATGAGGAGAATCTAAAGGAATAACATCAATTAGGTGTTGAGGAAGACGTCTAACATGTCCCAAAGAAGATTGACTTTGTAACTTATAAGACTTAATCGCTTTGAAAGAACAAAATACCCCAGGGATGTTTGATGCGATGTGAATGGTTTGGTGATGATTGTGATAGAGTTGTTGTAGCATCAAATCCCAAAAACACAGACTTGGTATTTCGTTTGTCTTCCTTCCCTCGGTAAATTTCACAAAGTCTTGCCACAAGACTTTAGGTAGATCAACTACACTATTTAGGCCTGTAAAGATGCTATAAACAACATATAGACATTCTTTGCTCATAATGTTAGTACCACCACGCTTTCTGGATAAACCTCGAACAATCATATGCATCAAAATCGTCCATATACCAAGAATATCAGACTTCTTGAATTCCTTAGCCTTGAAATCACCTTTGTAACTGATGTGACTGAGAAACTCTTGAAATTCTCCAGCAGTGGGTTTGACAACCTTAAAGTCGATAGGGTTTGGAGAACCCCTAATAGCACACAGAAAAATCTCTTTGGAGATCGAAACAAATTGATCATCAGAGATTTTGCAATAAAGAACACCTTCATTGATCTTCATAATCTCAAGGGCTTCAAAAAGTAACCGAAGTGGGAAACTGGGGTTAGGGATTTTGGTGAGAGGGGTGATGATGGGATGATGAGAGATGAACTCAACCATAACTCGAACAAATTCATCATAATCAGAAGGATCAAATGAAAAAAGTTGTGTATATTCTCTGAGAATGGGTTCAGTGGATGAAGATGAAGTTGATCCTTTGGAAGATTTGATCTTTTATGAAGTTTAAGAAATCTTGGAAGCCATTGATAAATGCTTGAAGAACACCAAGAATGGAGTACAGAGAAAAAATTTCTAAGGAAGAAGACAAAGAGAAGCGTAAAGGGGGAAAAGTATGGTTCAACACCCTTATATGGGATGGTGTTCCAAGTCGGGTCGAAGAGTGCAATGATCACACACAACACGGAAATGGGTTTGCATTAAATGCATAGGCTATGAAGAGCCTTCCTATATGTCATCTAGAAATCCGAGACAAGATGTTTGATAGCATAAAAAGGAAACTGTCGATATATATCTTGAACAACACTCAATGCTTTACTGAAATTTGTGCCAAATTGGATTAAGGAAAAAGTAACCGTTGGATGACTATATTGATGTTTCGGAAAATAGTTAGTCAAAACCTTAAAAACACATTTATTGTTTTTACTGAAAAGAGACCTCAGAATAAAGAAAATTTTTTTAGATGATTTTCTTTTTGTGGAAGGAGTCTTGGAATAAGAAAAACTCTAAGATAACATGGCATAAGATACTTCTTTAAGAATTTAAAAAACATCCACTAATGTTTGATATTAATTCAAGAAGTGGCATAACTTCAAGAATCAAAGACAAAAGTTTGCATGGGAGATTTTACTCAAGTTAAAAAAGAGTTGGAAAATTCAGAGATCTAAAGGATTGGAACTTAGAAAGCAAAAGAAATGAATTGAATTCTAAGAAAATGAATTCTCTTGATAGATTGCAATGCATGAGGTAACTTGAAGTCTAATGGAATCTTGAAAACACTTGTGATGACCAGATTCACTTATGATTGAGTGAACATTCTCCAACTGGTTGTGAATCATCAAAGTTGAACAATAACTTTTGGAGCACTTGAGGTGGATCGCAACGAGTTGCAATAATATTGAGACAAAATGCAGAGTTATGATAGACTGCGAACAATCACAACAGATTGCACTCAGTCGCAATGAGAAGCAACTGATTTGGGAACTGGATGGATTACAACAAGTTGCGAACGATAGCAATGGATTGCAACAAATTGCAATTAGTTCAAATTAACTAGAAGTAAACAGCAGTAATGCAATCAACTTCGACAAATCGCAATGGGTCTCATTTTCTTTTAAAGCACATTGACAACTTGTGATGAACTACGATCGATCGCAACGGATCGCACTCCATTTCATTTTTCTCTAATGTCAACTTTTCAACTTACGATGGCTTGTGATCGATCGTAATGATCGCAACTGGGTGTTTTGACTTGAATGACTATGATGGCTTGCGATCGATCGCAACGGATCGCAATCAATCGCAACAAACTTTTAAGCAAAAAGGTAACCAATCAACCTAAAAACTCCAAAGAAAGGTTAGAAAAAAAAAGACATTAAATTATATTTTATTTTCTGAGAAGAAAAAATTTCGATGTAAAAAAATTGTTCGGAATTTTTTTGACTTTCTAATGTTTCCATCAGAGAGTACAAACTTCTTGAAGAATTGAGGATCAGGCATCATCATTCCCATTTTTTGAGAAATCATTGAATTTGGTTTCGTTTAATGCCTTAGTAAAGACATCAGCAACTTCATCATTAGATGGAACAAAAATGAGTTCGATGTTACCTTTGAGAACATGATATTTTACAAAATGGTATCGAATATCAATGTACTTGGTCAAGGAGTGTTGAATTGAATTGTGAGAAATCGCAATTGCAGTTTAAGAATCACAATAGATGGGAATTTGTTGAAAACGGTAACCAGAGTCCAAATGTTGAGACTCCATCCATAGAGCTTGATAGGTACAACTTGTAATAGCATTGTATTCTGCTTCCGCTATAGAGAGAGCTATGGATTTCTGTTTCTTGGATGACCAACTAACCAATCTTCCACCCAAAAATTGACAACCACCAGACGTGCTTATCCGATCATGTTGAATTCCACCATAATTAGAGTCCGAAAAAGATTGCAATAGGAAACTCTCATTTGTTGGGTACCAAATTCCGAGACTCTTAGTCCCTTTGATATATCTAAAGATTTGCTTTACAACTAAGAGAAGTGACACCTTAGGATTAACTTGGTATAGGGCACAAAGACATATTGTGAACATGATGTCAGGATGACTTGCTTTAAAGAAGAGTAGAGATCCAGTCATTCCCTTATACTTCTTCTGATCAACAGCTTCACCAGATGGGTCCGAGAAGATCTTGAGTCTGAAACCCATTGGAACCTTTGCAGATGCACATGTATCCATTGAAAATTTCTTCAGAAGTTTTGAAATGTACTTTTCTTGATGAATAAAGTTACCTTTGTTGGTCTATTTAACTTGCAAACCTAGGAAGAATCTTAATTCATAATTCATACTCATTTGAAATTTACTAACCATCAATTTGGCAAAGTCAGCAACCATCATCGGATCGGTTGATCCAAAGATGATGGCATCGACATATATTTGCACTAACATGAGATGTTTTCCATTTTATATTTGCAATAACATTGGATCAATAATTCCCCTTTGAAACGTAAACGCTTGAGATAACAAGTGAGAGTGTCTTACCATGCATGTGGAGCTTGTTTGAGGCCATACACAACTTTCTAAAGTTTATAACAATAATTAAGATAGGCGAGATTTACAAACCCATGAGGTTGTTGGGGATAGACTTTACTATCAAGTTTACCATTGAGAAAGACACTCTTGATGCCCATTTGGTAAATTTTGAAGGCCTTGTGAGCAGCATAAGGGAGACCCTAAATCTAAGTAAATCCTTTAGCCACCAATCTTGCCTAGTTGCAAATGATAACTCCAGCATCGTCTAGCTTGTTTCGGAAAACCCATTGAGTTAAAACTATAAGGTGATCCTGAGGAGGAGGGACAAGAGTCTACACTTGATTTAGTTTAAATTTTGATAACTCTTGTTGTATGGTTGTAATCCAATCTTAATGTTCTAAATCTTATTTGATGGATTTGGGTTCAACCATTTATATAAATGCCGAAAAGTGACACTCATTTTTAATGTTGGTAGTAGAGCGAGTTTGAACATCGACGTTGAGATGTCCAATAACTTGATTTAGAGGATTATCCTTAGTCCAAACATGAAATCTCGGAAGTTCTTGAGAAACAGATGATCTGACATCAACAATGGGGTTGTGTTTCTCCCCCTGGACTGTTTGAATTTGAGGATGATGCTCCCACTGTACTTATGAACTTGATATATCGGCATCGTCTTCGTTCGGAAATTCAAAAAAGTGGACATCGTCTTCAATGTTGTTTATAATGGGATCAATTTCAACAAATTGATCTATTACATCTTGGAATCCATCAACATTTGATTCAAGGGTCGGATTGCTTTCTTTACCTTGGAAGCACATGTATTCTCCCCCTCAACCGGAGATGGGAATACTTCGAAATCAAATGGAGGAAATGTGGGGGTCTGACCAGAGATGTTTTGAGAAACATGAGTGGGAGTTGAAGATGGTCTTAATCGAGATTTTGAATCAATAGCAGTTTCTATTTGTCCGAACAAGCTTTCAAAACCAGCTTCATAGATTAAGAGGTTTTAAGCATAACAAACAATCCTATGTGTGCATGCAACCCAAAATAAATTTGATGTATGTTTTCTCTAATTGAACATACAAAATGAACAACAAAGTAGAAACCCTAGAACACTAATATATAATCTAAATTACACAAATTAGGGTTAGGAATTTTTACCTTGATTGCTATTGTTGTAAATAACAATGAACACCATCTTTAGAACTCTTGGAAGCAAGCGCCACAAGTGTCGCGTCTCTAATGGTTCACAACCAAAACTAGCAAGCAAGGAAGACAATTGAGAGAGAGAGAGAGAGAGAGAAAAGACTCAAAATTTTGGTTGGAACTTTTGAAGAAGAAGTGGCCGAAATTCATAAGGTTTATGCCCTATATATAGTGCAGTCAAGAAACCCTAGATAAGCCCAAATCCAAAATTAGCTTAAACCAGGCAGTTATCCACTTTCATGTTTATCTACCAAAGACTATTCTAGAATCTCTTACCTAAGAAGAAACTGTCCAACCCTTCATGGAGGATTCTATATTACCTCTTGCTCAACTGTTGAACAATTACAATTCAGTCCATACACTTTTGATTAATTCTTTTAATCACAAAATTAATGCCAAATAATTTCTAATTAAATATTAATATGATTCCTAATTAATATATTATTTTCATAGTACATTAAGAAATCATTTATTTCAATTTATTAATAACTTAATAAGTTCAATCTCTCTCCCCAGAATATCATCATGTCCAATTGCTAGGTTTAAGGGCAACCCAAAAGGACTGCGCTACTATCAATTTAAGGATATACCAATTATAGTTATGGGCTTAGACACCTAATCCAACAGTATCCCATTCAGATAAGTCTAATAAGTATAGTTGTCAGTATAGCTTCAAAAACTGATTATCAATTGTAGCTTCCAAAAGTTGTCATCGAACTCTGACCCAGTCAATTACGTGTCTTAAGAAAAGTGATCATATATTCCTCTGTTCTACAAGATATCATATGACATGAGACATGGATTATAATCAATCTCTCTGTCCATGATTTGTTTCCCGATTTCTGATTTATGATTACTGAAATCAGACTACTATTGAACACATCAATTCAATCCAGTCTTGGCTAAGCACTTCAAATGCCATAATCAAATCATCGAGGGGCCTACAAATATCACTTTTCCCATTAGGAAAAATGAGCGGATAAACTTCGACTTATATGCTTGCACCATTCACTCATCAAATCACACACAACAATATGTTTTATAACATCAATTTACTGATGTGTTTATGTATTATCAATGCACAACTGACTCGTAAACAACAACTCATATATCTCAGTTTCAAGAATATAAGATATTATCATCTCAAAATTACTTGTGATAAAATCCATGAAGTAATTCTATGAGTGTGGGTTAATCGAATACTCAAAATCCCTATTTTCCAAGTACTCATGAACATTGTAGCAAAACTATTGCTATGTCTAAAACTCTTCAGACAATCTACAATCTAGTTTATGACAGTCTTAATTCGCTACTTACTTCCCAAAGTACGAGCGACTGTGGATGTTTGAATAATCCAATTATTCGGGAAGTAAAACATGCAAAGTGAAACACAATAATAACCTAATTAACTATGTTCTCAAAACTATTGAATATAAATAAAAGTCTTATTATTTAATCACCATATTATTTACATTTTATTCATTGTATAATGTTTCGAGTAATCAACTAAACATTTGAATTAAACATCAGTCATGCCATGTTATAAACATTGCATACTATGTCTCTCTATGGTCTTTCCGTTATGAACAGCTCAATTGGACACTAATCCAATGATACTCATTTCATAATTTCAAATTCTCGTTACTACTAAATGTGTTAGAGTTCCAACTTTAAATGCATTGTCCTTCTTGATGTCAAAGCTTTAAAGTCATAAAGACTCAGCCAATGATATTACAGAATGTTCCATTGGAGCTTTGGTACCAAAAACAATTCCAAAGTAATGAAGTTTCAAATTCAAGATACACTCCTTGAACATATGATTCCTTGAATTAAAGTTTCTAACACATATGTAGATGCTAATAATCAACTCCTACTTATGGAAACATTTCCATATTCCCATATGACCATCAATTTTGATCAAGAATCATCCCAATCAAAAACATGTCACTAACTAATACTATACTTCCAACTATCCACAAGCAACCAATCTTTAGTAAACATCAAACTGTTCTTGACAGTTGTTTAACAACTTTAGTCACACAAAATTCTAGTCCTTTTTCCCTCTCAATGCCCAAAGCATTTGGAAAAATCAGAACAAGTGAATATTATGGCATACGAAAACGATTCTATATCTTAAACATATAGGACTCGATTCATTATCTCTTACACAAAGACTATAATATTTCTATATCTCAAATTTCCTATGTTCAACTATTTCAACACGACATTCATATACGTCCAAGACTAAATCTTCCAATCTAAACTTTTAGATCTGAAACGAAGTACAAGTGCCCTCTCCCCTAAATCTTTCTATTGAGAAACAATTTCCAAATTTAGCAACTTGCAAATTTATAAACTTTGTTTCCAACAAAGAGTATTGTCATCTTGCAACACAAAGCATAACATTTATCCTTCCACTAGCTTAACAATTATGCTCCCACTAGCTTTGACATGTATCCAGAAATCAACTGACTTCTAGTAATCAATACTTTTTTACTTCCTTACTAAAGTGTAGATTTTTGATATGTGATGCTTTGATAAGTCTTCATCTAGACTTCTCAAGCTTATACACCTTCATTAGATAGCATATATGTGCGTTTAAACCCTTTAAAAACTTATAGCTATAAGTCCCGAACGTTCAAATTGTTCCTTTCCATTTCTCACAATTCAAACTATGAAAAGGGATGTCGTAATCATATTGCGAATTTGAGAATGCAACTATCACAACCACTAACCATAATGATATTTATCAAATCTTTAAAATCTACTAGTGAGAGTATTTCCTCATTATCATTTTCATGAACTAGAGAAAACCCTTTTGCCACCTAGATTTCATGGTGTATGTGTTCTCATCCATGTGAGTCTATCATTACCAACCTACAATCATAAGGTAAGGTTTATGACAAATTCTAATTCTAATGGACTGAACTTTGATTGTTCTTAATTTCTTGCCTTCTGGTAGCACAAGGGCCTACTAACACTTCCATGTTGTTTAAGCAGCTCACTTCCATTGACCAATGTACCATCACCGACCAACGCGCTCTACTTTTAGCAGTCAAATGAGAACCATAGAACTCATAAGTAGCCCTGTCGAAAATACCCGATACCCGAATTACCCGTCCGATTTTTTTGGATAGCGGGTAAATCGGGTATCGGGTAAATTTTTCCGGGTAATCGGGTTACCCGATTTTTTCGGGTCGGATAAAGGGTAAATTTTTTGGGTTTCAGGTATACCCGAATTACCCAAATTATTTTAAAAATTACTTTTTTTTGTAGCGCTTGTACTATATAGCAGATATTTGATCATGCTTAAACTAACTATCATTATTGTAAAACATAAATATATTTATTATGACAATACGACACTAACAATATTAAAAGTAATTTTTATATATCATCACGTTCTTTAAAACTTAACTGTTTTCTAGATTATAGTTTTTATTGCAACTAACAAACTCATTGTCTTGACGAAACTTCAGAACATGGCAAAACTTATGGTTACATTTATCTTAAACATTTTAAACTTTTAAATTAAGATCTTTAGGTATTTGTTTTTTTAACATCTTATTAGATTAGATTAAGTTGTTAAAAAATTACTTAATATCTCATGTATTATTAACTAAAAAATCTCAATGTTCAAAACTTGAGTAACTTCGTTTATGTCTCGTTTGTTTATATAAACAAGACTAATAAAGCACAACGTATTTATTTCATTAAATTTATTTTCAGGTGAAATTCAAAAAAAAAATTATATATTTCGGGTAATACCCGAATTACCCAAACCCGACCCGATACCCGAATTACCCAAACCCGAATTTAGTTTGGGTAGGGTAACGGGTAATTTTTCTAACATGAAAAACCCGAATTACCCGACCCGAATTACCCGAAACCCGAAAAAATTACCCGTTCAACACCCCTACTCATAAGCATTGCCAACTCAACTAGAAGATGCACATCAACAAGAATGTGTCAACTTAACACGATATGTAATCAACCTCAGGTCGTGTGCTAGTGATAACTAAATGGTTTATTCTTGATTAACTCCTGAACTCTTCAAGGTCAATAAGACTCCCACTGACTTCTTACCATATAATTTTTTCTTTCAAGGAACAATCCTTGATGAAAAAAAACAAATATTCAAAAGTTAGTGTGGATTCCTGACAAAAAACACTTCATGAATTAGTCTTAGTTTATCCTTTGTTTTGACCAAAACATCACAACTTCCAATTCCTAATATTCTAGAGTAAGAAAACATTATTACTCCACATTTTATATGGTGTCATAAACCTACTTAGTATGAAATAAGTTTTCAAAATACGACTCGAGGTTACTAGAGTCTAAAACTTAATTGGAAACGAAGTGTGCCTCATCCTTTTGATTTGAACCATTTCAACAATATTTGATTCCTCTTCTTAGTCAACCAATTGTACTAAGATGTTCTACGAGGATCAGTTGAGATATACTTCCAAAATCATTAAGATGATCATAAAACATGATACTAAAGTACTCTCCTTTCCTTTCAAATTGGAGAAACTTTTATCTTTCCGCCTAATAGATTCTTCATATTCGTTTTGCTACTCTTTGAACTTTTCAAAATATCAAAATTATGCTTAATCTCATAAAAACAACCATATTTACTGAAAGCATCAGTAAATCATGACGAATAAATTTATCATCCTTTGTGGCGGATCTAAATAGTCCACACCAATGTGTACTAGATCCATTAGTCCTTTACTTTGACTCACATAAACATGTGATCAACAAATCAATTATAATCTTCCAACGATCAAGATTCTCATGCATCACAGATCACACTATACAAATTGCATGACTCTAAGCTTCTATCCAATTGAAACTTGGGTGATGAGGATGATGGGTTTGAGCCAAAAGAACATCATATGTGCTCATGCAAACCCTAATGCTTGGATCTAGGTTTCTCTATTGTACATGCAATTCATCAAAGACTTATAAATCCTAGATCTAGCATGCATATTTCGAAATTAACATATGAAAACAGATCTAGATGATTACCTCTTCTTCAATGGCTTGAATCTTCTTGTCTTAGAGCTTAGAGTCACAAGTGTCACTCCTCTAATGGCTTACAAACACCACAATCAAGAGGATGCTAATTGAGAGAGAGAGAGAGAGAGTATGGCACAATTTTGGCTATGAAGACTCCTAGGGTTTCAAGTGGCCGGAAATTGGATGCCCTAGGGTCTTATTTATACTGTGTTGCTAGGGTTTCAATCAAAACCCTAATGGACAACTTAGGCCTTAAGCAATCCAAGAAAGCTTCTGGAATAGGGCCCTTATGGCCGAAATTAGGATGGACACATCCTTAATTTCGTCTATGCCTAGTCCATAAGGCTTCCCAGCCCAATGTTCAACTATCACACATTTGACAGTTTAAGTCCCCTTCATTTAATTAATGTCTTTTCGCCACATAATTAATTCTTAATTAATTATTGTCTAATATTAATTAAACTATATCATTTCTCCTTTAATATATTATTCATATAATATATTAATAAACCATAATAACCTCTCTATTCATAAAACATCCTATCATGCTGCTTTGGTGAAGGCAATTCAAAAGGACCATGCAGAACCGGGTCAAGTACATACCAAATATAGTTACGGGCTTAGACACCAATCCAATAGAGGATTCCTTAATCACTTGGTTAATTATGACAATACCAAAAGCGATATAACAAGAATCAAATCCACAATTAATATTGCTCATAATAGAAATGTAAACAACACTTTTATAAATGCCATTGCAAGGAAATATAAAGTAAACCAACCAAAATTTCACTTTTATTAATAGTAAACGAAAATTTTGGAACTTGTCCTTACAATGAAAAAATGAAAAACAATGTTTCTAAACATTTCCTAAGCAATCCATTAAATTATCATAACTCCTAAGCAATAGCCTCCAAAATCTGATCATCAAACCATGCAACCGAAATCCATTTCTCACGATCAGATTCAGCTCACTCTTCTTAAGCTTCCTTCTTTCTCTTAAATCCTACAAAACATCAAAATGCGATCATCACATCATGTATTAAGAATCTACAAATAGGATCTTATGAAAATAATGGAGTTAGATAATGGATGTACCTGAAGTGGAGTCATACGACTTGACTTTAGCATCTCTAAGATCTTTCAGGTAGTCAGGGCAGCTTCGCAACCAATGTCCCTTCAATTGGCAATAGAAACATAAGGACTCCTTGGGGTTGGAACATGGAACTATCTCAGAACTGGCCTTTCTCTTCACTACATGGTCAAACGGTTTGACCTTGGCCGATCCTTTTCCATTAAGAAGAGAAACCTTTTCTGTACTACCATTGTTGCCATTGTCAATGTCCATGGAAATTTAGGACAAATATCCTTCAAACACTTTTTCTTGACTTGTGTTCTTAAGCATTTCTACTTCAGCAACAATCAACATATCTGTTAGATCAACTAGGGTCACATCATGATCCTTCATATATTAGTCTTTAATAAACTGACTATATGATTCAGGAAGCGAAAGTAGAACCAAGTCAATGGCTAGCTCCCTTAGGAAAGCGACACCCAACATACCAATCTATAAATGTGCGATTTCATTTTCAGAACATGCACACACACAGACTTTCCATCTTGATGTTTACATGCCAATAGGGCTTGAGTAACTTTGTACTTTTCAATTTGAAGAAATCATGACTTAGGGAGAGTCTCTGGAGGAGGAGGAAGAATAGTTGAAGAAGCATGACTTCCAGTTCCACCATTTCTTGAAGAAGGGAACATTCTTTCACCTTGATCAATATGTGGAAGATCATCTTCAGATAGAGGAAAAACATTTCTAGAAGAACGAAGAAGACCATTGTTGCTAAACTTGTCATCTATAATAGGAGAAAAGAAAATTCAAGTTAGTTGATTTTATTCCTTAATTATTAACCCATAAATTTAAATCAAGGCTAGGACCCATATTTTCGATTTGAACTTTGAAGATAGGTGCCGTAATCAAATTCGAATCTATTTTAGGTAGGTAAAGCTTTTACCAATTTCATTCTCATGAAATTTCTAGATCTTTTGAGATTCATTGAACTATTCAATCGCATGTATAATCTTGATTATGCTCTCACTTTATGACTGAGATGTCGAGGATCACAAACGTGATGTGAATAACTATGCAAATTAGCTTAGTACTCTCGATGTCATTTATCATCACTTTTTAATGTGACGGTTAACCACACATGCTCCATTAATCAACAATAATTTTTTAGACACCCATTACAAAATTTATTAGTCCCACATTAGTGTGTCGGTTAACCACACACGTTCCAATAACTACTTATAAAGTGTAATGTGCAATTTTGTGGATTATCATACAAATTCACATTTTCCTAAAGTAACTAAGAGTGAGATTTAAAATAGTTTAGTTACTTTACTTTATGTCATTATACTTTTAATGAGATTAATTTGTCTTATCAAACCCATTCGGCTAACGACCATCCACCAATCAAGAGAGCGGTGGGTACGAGTGGATACACAATGGGGGTCATTTTATATTTTGTTTCCTTAAACTCCCCTTATAGACCGGCTTCGTGAAAGAGACGTACCAGCGTTCGACTGACTTGTCTTATATATATAGTAATAGTAAACTTTTAATGTTACATATAATATATAAGGGTGTATTTTAAAACATTTTAAAATAGCAAAGGTTTAATCTTTTAATTAATTAAACTTTTAATTTAATTAAATTTAAACCAATTACGGATTTATTAATTATCTTTTAATTAATCATATAACTAAATTATTAGTAACATCCATAAGGATGTATTTTAAAATTTTCAAAATACTAGGGTTATATTTAAAATTTTCAAAATTAATATTAAATTAATTTAAATTAAAAATATAACCAGTTATCAGTTTTAGACAAGGATATCAAATTACAATTTAAAATATTCAGATTTACACAATTAAACAATATTATAAAAGGTAATTATCCTAATCAATTTTAAACCAAATCAAAAATCCAATTTCTAGGATCTAACAGCTCAACACGTCGTGTTATATGAGCAGCACGCCGTGTTCGAAGAACACCACGACGTGTTTAAAGAACAAAATGATGATTATGTTTACTTCACCTTGTTCAAGTTCACCATTGTATCAATTTGATAGAAAACTAAATCTACACTCTAATACCACTGATGGATTTTGTGTGCATGCAACCCTAAATAAATTTGATCTATGTTTTCTATAAATGAACATACAAATTGAACAACAAAGTAGAAACCCTAAAACACTAGTATATGATCAAAATTACGCAAATTAGGTTTAGGAATGTTTACCTTGATTGTTATTGTTATAAATAATAATGAACACCTTCTTTAGAACTTTTGGAAGCAAGCGCCACAAGTGTCGCGCCTCTAATGGTTCACACCCAACACTAGCAAGCAAGGAAGACAATTGAGAGAGAGAGAGAGAGAGAGAGAGAAAGAAAGACTCAACGGCTGGAACTCTTTAAGAAGAAGTGGCCAAAATTCGTAGGGTTTATACCCTATATATAGTCTAGTCTGGAAACCCTAGATAAGCCCAAATCCAAAATTAGCTTAAACCATATAGTTATCCACTTTCCTGTTTATCTACCAAAGACGATTCTAGAATCCCTTACCCAAGAAGAAATTGTCCAACCCTTCATGGAGGATTCTAGATTGCCTTTTGCTCAACTATTGAACAATTACAATTCAGTCCCTGCACTTTTAATTAATTCTTTTAATCACGAAATTAATACCAATTAATTTCTTATTAAATATTAATATGATTCCTAATTAATATATTATTTTCATAGTACATTAATAAATCATTTATTTTAATTTATTAATCAATTAATAAATTCAATCTCTCTTTCCAAAATATTATCCTGTCTAATTGCTAGGTTGAGGGCAACCCAAAAGGACTGTGCTACTATCAATTTAAGTATATATCAATTATAGTTATGGGCTTAGACACCTAATTAAACATAGATAACTTGAGGATTGGGAGAACCAGGAGGTGGAGCATTGGACTCCATGATTTGCGTCATAACGTGAGTTGGTTCTGAGTTGCGAACAAAGTTATCATCAAAAGTGATACCAAAGCTTTCTTCAATTACACGAGTACAACGATTAAGAACCCGGTAAGCTTTTGATTTAGCTGAGTATCTTAGGAAGATAACTTCATCAAAATTCGGTTGAAACTTAGTGAGTTGATAACTATTGTTTTTTATGAAACATCTGCATCCAAAGATGTATAAGAACAAGATACTCAGCTTGCGACCATTCATTGCTTCATATGGAGTCTTTTTGAGATGAAGGTTGATGATATTTCAGTTTTGAGTGAAGAAAGATGTTGAGACTGCTTCAACCCAAAGATAAAAAGGAAGGTTTTCGAAATTCAGCATTGATCGAGTGGCTTCAACTAAGGTGCGATTTCTTCTTTCAACAACTCCATTTTGGTATGGGGTGTAAGGAGTAGAAAAGTTGTGTTCAATGCCTTTGCCGGTAAGAAAATTTTCAATTGTGGCATTAGTAAATTTAGAACCATTTTCACTACAAATACTTCGATCGAGCAGCTTGGTGAGAACTTCAATTCCCGTACTGAAATTGATGTGCTCGAAAGCGATTTGCGATTTCAATCTCAGAAAAAAAAACCCCAAGTGAATACTGTGTAGTTATCAACAATCACAAGAATGTACTTTTTGTGATGCAAACATTCCACAGCAAACGACTTACGAAGATCAATGTGAAGAAGCTCGAGGGGTTCCGAAATTGACTTCTTAATAAGAACAGGATGAACTTTCTTGGATTGCTTCCCACACTTGCAGGCATCACAAATATGATCATTTTCAAACTTGAGGAGTGGCAAACCATGGGTCATTTCACCAGAAACCAGATCATTCATGTATCAGAAGTTTAGATGAGCAAGCCTCCGGTTTGGAAGCCAACTTACGCCACGAACAACTTTTGAAAAGAGACACAACTGAGGCTTCTCGGTGATCATGTTGATATCTAGAGGATACATATTCTTGTAGCGATCTGACTTTATGAGGAATTCTTTTCTATCTTTCGTCATAACATAGTTATGATTCTTATAAAAGCTCAACCCTCCGATTAGCATCAGTGATTTGGGTAAGACTGATCAAATTGTGATTGAGACGAGCAACATAAACCACATTAGAGACAGACAAGTTTATGTTGGTTAGGATTCCATAACCTTGAATTTGAGAGTTTGAATTGTTACCGTATGTAACATAACCACCATCTAGAGTAAGCTTTAAATCACGCATAAAGTCTTTTTGCCTAGTCATGTGCATGGAACAAACACTATTAATATATCATATTGTATCTTTTTCTGACGTACAAAAGGCCTGCAAAATCAGTGATTGGTGGAGTTTCTCGACTTAAGGACTTTTCCATGGGCTTTGGACTTTGTTTTAGGTTTTTAAACAAGTGGTGTCTTGGAGTGATCTTTCCAAGACTCTTTTTGAAAAATACAAAATGACATTGTCTTTTCATTGATCCAAATATCATACTCAACACTTGGTTGTTTGAAAACTACTTTTCTCGGAGGAACAATATTCAAAGGTGGTTCAGAATGAACCAAATTTCGAGATGGTTTACAGCGAACCAAATTTCGAGGTTCATTCTTTGGAACAACAGTTTTTCCTTTTACAATCCATTCAAATTTAGGATTTGAACCTTTGGAAGGTTTCTTATTAGTGACATTTCGAGTATCTTTTTGTTTGTTCATTTCCTTGTCTGGCACACTAGATTTTTGAACCTTTGAAACTTGTTTTAGTTTGAAAATTGTGCCATTAGAGGTAGCAATGAACACTGAAGAAGAAACTTTCTGAATTGAATTATTTTTCATTTGAGGATTTACATCATCAACATAGAATGAGTGTTTGATCTAACAGGAATAAATGGTCTCTTAAGAATCTTAACAAGCATGAACGTGTTGTTATTCCTAGTAGTTAGATTGGAAACTTTTTGAGGCAATTTTTTATTGGACTTTTCAAGGAACCTAGAGTTTTGTCTAGTCCTAGTTTCTTTCATAAGAGCTTTCCTAGCCTCTGTCTTTGAATGAACAATGTCTTTTTTGTTCAGCCACGGTTTCTTCATAGAATTAGATGTTGACTTAGAATATTGTCCTACAAATGGATTTGTGAAACGCGGCTTGATAGGAACTAAAGTACTCTTAGAAAAAACTTTTGAGTTTGACACAATGGAATTAGATGTCGAGTCAACATCACACCTAATTTCTTCATCAACATCAATATCAAAGGAAGCCCAAAATGAGTTAGTTTGGTCTGAGTCATGTCCACGTGTCTCAGGAATGATTTCCTCAATAACACAATTGTTTAGAGGACCATAGTTCAGAATGTAAACTCCAATTTGTAACATCTCGACTCCCAGGTATAATACTTATTTATTTATTTATTTATTTATGAGATGATTGAGCAACTCGACGAATTGGAAGCCCCAACTCGTCGAGTAGAGATGGATTGGCCATGTAGGTTTTATGACCAACTCGATTAGTCGGAGGGGTCAACTCGGCGGGTTGGCGCTGTGAGAGGAAACCCTAAATCTCTGGGGTAGGGTCCTATTTAAAGGACCTTAAGCCCTCATTTCCACCTCACCAGCCACCTTACTCCCCTGTGTGAAACCTAATCGTCCATATTCATATGAGAGAGAAAGAGAGTTAATCTTTGGGCATTTTTGTACACTTTTGGAAGAGAAGAGAAGAGTACCAAAGCAAGGAATGAGAAGAGACTGTTGATCTGGTGTTATTTCATCTAGAGCTTCTGTTGAAGGTAAAAAGTCTCCACCTTGCTCATTAGTTTGATTAGATCTCATTTTATGGAGGTTTAGGGCTTATTCCATCTTTCTTTGAGGCTTTGAGTGTGTTGAGCTTACCAAGAGATTGAGACTTCAGATCTGGACCTTGTGAGGTCCCTAGAGTCCAAAGGTCCCAGATTTATCCAGCTAATAGAAGAGCTTTCATGATTAAGACCCTAAATGGAAGTTGTTTTGGCATTTCAAGCCCTAAGTTCCATGCATGGACGTAAAGCTTGCAGCTTTACATGGTATCTCATCCTTGGGAGGCTAGATCTAGATTTTGGGGTTATAAATCTACCTTAAAACGTCTAAATGAGAAAAGGGTCTGGAGGGACTCGACGAGTCGGCTAGGGTTTTCCCCGACGAGTCTGGACATGACTAACACGACGAGTTGATGAGACAACTCAACGAGTTATCTTGGGTTTTCGCGACATTTCTGAAGGAACGAGGGGACTCGACGATTCACATAGTTGCACTCAACGAGTCGGGTCAACATGGACTGTTGACTCGAGGGTTGACTTTTGTTGACTTTAGGGTTTGGTCAAGACAGGGGTTATGGAGACCATGGAGGGGTAGAATAGTCTTTTACCCATTCCAAGAGATTAGAGAGAGAAAATAACTTGGTTTATTTGGATTTGTGGTTTAAGTGTTAATTAGAGATAATTATCGTATGTGTTAAGTGGAGGCTAGATCGGTGATTCGTGTACGAGGTCTATTTGCTTACTTACTAGGTGAGTTCTCACTATACTTACCTTGAGTGGTAATTTTGTGTGACCGTAGGGTCTTATGTGCTTATATTGAGTATTGTGATATCCTACATTATGTCTTTTTTAGTTATGTTGTGTATTATGCTGAGCTTTACTGAGTTAGGATCGGAGGCTCCACCCAAGGTGTGGGACTGGAGGGTTCCACTGAGACACATCGACTAGAGGGTCTTACTTGAGATATAGCCATGAGAAGCTAATGAGATATGTGTGGTATTTTAAGGAACTCACTAAGCTTTGAGCTTACTGTGTTATGTGTTATGTGTTTCAGGTACTTCTCAGAATCACGGGAAGGCTCCAGCTTGATTCTACACACGGGATAAAGTTTATGTTTTGAGGATCCTGGATTTCATAAAACACTTTATGAATTTGTGTTATTGACAAACTGAAAATGGTGGTTTTTGGAATGTGATATTGAGAATTTTGTGGTTTTGAAAATGAAAATTTTGTTTGAAAATTTACGGTGTTACAAGTTGGTATCAGATCCTTGGTTTAAGGGATTCGGATGTACCTTCGGGTGTGTCTGGACTCAAACTGAGGATTTGAGGAAATTTTTCAAAAGAAATGATTTTTCCAAAATAAGAAAGAGTTTTAAGAGAAAAACGAGTTGGAGCAGTATGTACAATCAGCCAGAGCCCGAACGGTGATTTCCCAAAATACCCTTAGTTATTTGTGTTATGAGATATTCATGAGATATTAGGGATGCATGCTAGAGGATAGGCTAGGTATTTCATATTTTAGGGCTAGAGTTGCCTGATTTGTGATGCCTTAGGCTAGGAATTGTCGTTATCTGTTATTTTCCTTGAGTATATGCTGAGTAGGAGTATCTAGTAGGAATCACTTAGAAAGAGTTATGAGTTGAGGGATAATCTAGGAGAGGTACCTAGATGAGCATATGAGGGGTCTACAGAGAGAGTAGTCTGTTATTCATGAGAAATAGAGTACGTGTGAATTAGGATTCTAGGAGGAGGACTTAGGGTGACTACAAGTTGGTGTGGAAGGTAGTATTGGGCCCGTACTACTAAAAACACCGGATATATAGGCAGCCCGAGTAAGAATCCTTAGGGTACTAAGGAGCATGTAGGGGCGGCAAATCGAGTGTGAGTATGCTCGAGCGAGTCTCTGACGATTTTTGTGATGTGTTTCAGAGACATCATGGTGGGTACACGCCACAAACCCAAGGGCGATAGTGCCAGTGACGAGGAGATCCGCAGGATTATTCAGGAGGAGGTGGCCGCAACTATCCGAGAGGCGATACCGGAGATGTTTGGGTCTATTAAGACCACACTGATTGAGACGTTCGATGAGCATTATGATGTTGTTACTGAGACTGTTGTTGTTGAAGCTACCGCAACCGTAGCCGCTGCTAGGCCACAGGGAGGTGACTCATTGTTGTTCTGGGAGTTCAGCAACACGAAGCCACCAGAGTTTGATAGGACTCATGATCCGATTGTTGCTATGAGATGGATCTCCGAAATTGAGGGATGTTTATACACGTGTTCATGCCCCGATCATTTGAGAGTTTGGTTTACGCTGAACCAACTTCTCTTGGGAGCAAACGACTGGTGGAAGTTTGTGACAGCCAGCTTTACTCCTGCAGATCATGCTGCGGTGACTTGGGAGAGATTTACGTAGTTGTTCCAAGACAAGTATGTTATCCCGGTGGAGAGGAATGGTTAGCCCAGGAATTTCTGTCTCTCAAGCAGAAGACAGAAACTGTGACTGAGACTTCAAGGATGTTCCATGAGAGGGCGTTGTTTTGCCCTGAGCACGTGTCTATTGAGTAGGCACGTGTGAGCCGATATCTGAGCATACTGAGGAGGGATATATAGGAGTTCGTGATGAACTCGTCATACCGTACATTGGCTAAGCTTCAGACCAATGCCAGAAGGAGGGAGATTGAGCTTGAGTTGCAGACCAGAGAGGAGGAGGAGTCCCGGGGTAAAGACAAGAGACTGATATAGTCGCGGTCGGCGACGAAGTGGGAAAGCCTGCTGATGCGAGAGATGGGGGCCAAAAGGGCCGCACTTGTGGCAAGTGCGGCAAGAGTCACGAGGGATCATGTCGGGCATGGATTTGCTACAAATGTGACAAAGAGGGGCACATGGCGAAGGATTGCCCCAAGGGGTTTGCAATTTGCTTCCACTGCAACTAGACCGGCCATCGGAAGCCCGAGTGCCCTCAGCTCATGCAGGGATCAGCCCAGGGTTCCACTCCTGCTGCTTTACGTGCTACTAATAGTCGGTCGGTGAAGGGCGAGGCTTCGAGGGCTTGTGGGAGAGCTTTTCAGCTGACAGCGGAGGAGGTCCGTGCAGCACTTGATGTCGTGGCTGGTACGTATTTCCTTATTTATATTATTTTGAGATTTGTTGTGCTTATTCTATGTTATATATAGGTACTTTTCTTGTGATTTATGTACCTGCTTTGGTGTTATTTGACTCGGGTGCGAGTCGATCCTTCGTGTCTTTAGCTTTTAGTTGTCACATCAGTATCCGACGTGAGGCGTTGAGTCGACCTCTGAGGGTTTCTATAGCCAACGAGCATGCAGTTTTTGCTACTGATGTATTCTGGAGATGTATACTGGAGATCTTTGGTGTTGAGTTCCCGATAGTCCTGGTACCGATCACAATGGGTGATGTATGTGTCATAGTGGCCATGGATTGGTTGAGTCGGTTTAGAGCTATGATCGACTGTGAGCGTCAGATGGTGACTATACGAGACCTTAGTGGGGGAGTGCTTACGGTGTATGGTGAGGGTACCAGATCTGGATCAGCCTTCTGCTCTGCTGCCAGAGCGAGACAAAGTCTACAACAGGGTTGTATGGGCTTTTTGGCATACATGATGGATACGCGGGTTGCTGCAGAGAGGTCGAGTTCTATCGTCGGGGTTCCGATAGTGTATGAGTTTTCGGATGCTTTTCCCAAGGAGTTGTCGGGTGTGCCTCCCGAGAGGTAGGTGGAGCTCCGGATTGATTTGGTTCCGGGTGCGGCGCCTATTGCCAAGGCACCTTATCGCCTTGCGCCGCTTGAGATGCAGGAGTTATCCTCATAGCTCCAGGAGATGCTGGGGAAGGGTTTTATTAGACCAAGTAGCTCACCGTGGGGAGCACCTGGCATTTTTGTTAAGAAAAAGGATGGTTCACACCGGATGTGCATCAATTACCGGGAGTTGAACAAGCTGACGGTCAAGAACCGTTATCCACTACTGAGGATTGACGATTTATTTGATCAGTTGCAGGGGGAATCTTGGTTTTCCAAGATTGATTTGAGATTTGGGTATCATCAGATGAGAGTTTGCGAGGAGGATATCCAGAAGACGACCTTTAAGACTCGTTATGGGCACTACGAGTTTATGGTGATGCCTTTTGGACTCACCAACGCACCGGCAGCGTTCATAGATCTCATGAACCGGGTGTGCATGCCCATGTTGGATCGATCGGTGATCGTGTTCATCAATGATATTCTGGTATACTCGAGGTCCAGAGAGCAGCACGAGGAGCATCTTCGGGAGGTTCTTGGAGTATTGAGGGCGGAGAGGCTTTACACCAAATTCTCCAAGTGTGACTTTTGGTTATGAGAGGTCCAGTTCCTAAGGCACCTCGTTAATCAAAATGGGATTTTGGTCGACCCGGCCAAGATTGAGGCATTTTTGCGGTGGGAGGTGCCGAGATCCCTGTTCGAGATCAGGAGTATTCTGGGTTTGGCCGACTACTATCGGAGATTTATAAGATATTTCTCCAAGATTGTTGTTCCTCTTACCAGATTGACCCGAAAGGGTGTTACTTTTTCCTGTGGGCCCCAGTAGCAGGCCTTGTTCGAGACTCTTCGCCCGAGATTGTGTTAAGCTCTAATGTTAGCCCTTCCTGAGGGAGTGGAGGACTTTGTAGTTTACTGTGATGCATCTATATCAGGGATTGGTGCGGTGTTGATGCAGATGAGGCATGTGATATCATATGCATCGAGGCAGTTGAAGCCTCATGAGACGAGGTATCCCACCCACGATTTGAAGATGGGGGTGGTGGTGTTCGCCCTCAAGATCTGGCGCCACTATCTGTATGGAGTCTGGTGCACCATATTCACGGACCATAAGAGTCTGGAGTACCTCATGGATCAACCCAACCTAAATATGAGACAGAGGAGGTGGTCGGATGTAGTGAAAGACTATGACTGCGAGATGTTATATCACCCATGTAAGGCTAATATGGTAATCGATGCCTTGAGCCGTAGAGCAGAGAGTGCTCCAATTTGATACATGTGTATGAGGATGACGGTGATGACTCCAATCCTAGATATCATCCGAGAGGCTCAGGTGGAGGTTGTGATGCCAAGGAACCTCAAGAGGGAGCAATTGATCAGACAGGTTTCCGAGTTTGAGACGGATAGTCGGGGCTTATGACTTTCCGCGGGCGGATTTGGGTGCCTTATATAGGTGGAACGTAGTGCATACTGATGGAGGAGGCACATAGATTGAGATTCTCGATCCATTCAGGAGCCACTAAGATGTATTTGGATTTGAAGGGGGATTACTGGTGGCCATGTATGAAGAGAGATGTGGCATGGGTAGTCGAGAGGTGCTTGACTTGTTGTCAGGTTAAGGCGGAGCACCAGCGTCCACATGGCCCGTTGCGGTCTCTAGAGACTCCCCAGTGGAAGTGGGAACAAATTTCCATGGATTTTATCACCAAATTACCAAGAAACCGCGCGAGGTGTCGACGCGATATGGGTAATTATGGACCGGTTAACGAAGAGTTCTCACTTTTTGGCTATCAGTGAGAACTCTTCTGTAGAGAAATTAGCCGAGATTTTTATGAGAGAGGTGGTAGCTCGGCATGTAGTGCCAACATCGATAGTGTCGGATCGAGATGTGCGTTTTACTTCCAGGTTCTGGAAGAAGTTTCATGAGGAGTTGGGTACTCGGTTGCACTTCAGTACCACATACCATCCACAGACAGACGGACAGAATGAGCGGACGATTGAGATGTTTGTGGACATGTTGCTTGCATGTGTTATGGACTTCGGAGGAAGTTGGGACACTTATTTGCCCTTGGCTGAGTTTTCGTACAACAACAGCCACCATTCCAGTATTGGTATGCCTCCCTTTGAGCTCTTATATAGGAGGAGGTGTCAGACTCCCATCTGTTGGGAGACGTAGGGCAGAGAGTGATGGGTGGCACTAAGATAGTGCTCAAGACGACTGAATAGATTCAACAATTCAGACAATGGTTACTAGTGGCCTAGAGTCTCCAGAAGAGTTACGTAGACCGGCGACGATCCGAGCTAGAGTTCCAAGTTGGAGATTTTGTCCTCCTGAAGGCATCCCCATGGAAAGAGGTGATTCGATTCAGGAAGTAGGGAAAGTTGGGTCCTACATATATTGGTCCTTTCAGAGTGACTGCCAGAGTGGGGAAGGTAGCTTATCAGTTGGAGCTACCTGCAGAGCTGAGCCAGATTCATAACACCTTTCACGTGTCTCAGTTGAGGAAGCGTGTAGCCGATGAGACGGCACTGGTACCCTTAGAGGACATTCAGGTAGATGCGAGCTTGAATTACATTGAGAGACCGACAACGATTTTGGATAGAAAAGTTAAGACCCTGCAGAATAAGGAGGTGAGGCTGGTTAAGGTGCAATGGGAGCACCGCAGGGCACCCGAGTGGACTTGGGAGCCAGAGTCTGAGATTCGCGAGCAATACCCATAGTTGTTTCCGGAGCATGACTTCAAGGGCAAAGTCTGATTCTAGTGGGGGAGAATTGTAACATCCCGACTCCCAGGGATAATATTTAATTATTTAATTATGAGATGATTGAGCAACTCGAAAAATTGGATGCCCCAACTCGTCGAGTAGAGACGAATTAGCCACATGGGTTTTATGACCAACTCGACAAGTCGGAGGGACCAACTCGGCGAGTTGGCGCTGTGAGAGGAAACCCTAAATCCCCAGGGTATGGTCCTATTTAAAGGACCTTAAGCCCTCATTTCCTCCTCACCAACCACCTTACTTCCTTGTGTGAAACCCTAATCGTCCATATTGATCTAAGTGAGAAAGAGAGCTAATCTTTGTGCATTTTAGTACAGTTTTGGAAGAGAAGAGAAGAGTATCAAAGCAAGGAATGAGAAGAGACTGTTGGATCTGGTGTTATTTCATCTAGATCTTCCGTTGAAGGTAAAAAGTCTCCACCTTGCTCATTAGTTTGATTAGATCTCATTTTATGGGGTTTTAGGGCTTATTCCATCTTTCCTTAAGGCTTTCATTATGTTGAGCTTACCAAGAGATTAAGACTTCGGATCTGGACCTTGTGAGGTCCCTAGAGTCTAAAGGTCCCAACTTTATCCAGCTAATAGAAGATCTTTCATGATTAAGACCCTGAATGGAAGTTGTTTTGGCATTTCAAGCCTTAAGTGCCATACATGGACGTAAAGCTTGCAGCTTTACATGGTATCTCAGCCTTGGGAGTCTAGATCTAGAGTTTGGGGTTCTAAATCTACCTTAAAATTTCTGAATGAGAAAAGGGTCTAGAGGGACTCGACAAGTCGATGAGCTGACTCGACGAGTCAGGTAGGGTTTTCCCCGACGAGTCTGGACATAAGTAACTCGACGAGTTGATGAGACAACCCGAGGAGTTAAGTTGGGTTTTCGCGACATTTCTGAAGGAACGAGGGGACTCGACGAGTCACATAGTTGAACTCGACGAGTCGGGTCAACATGGACTATTGACTCGAGTGTTGACTTATGTTGACTTTAGTGTTTGGTCAAGATAGGGGTTATGGAGACCATGGAGGGGTAGAATAGTCTTTTACCCATTCCAAGAGATTAGAGAGAGAAAATAACTTGGTTTATTTGGATTTGTGATTTAAGTGTTAATTGGAAATAATTATCGTATGTGTTAGGTGGAGGCTAGATCGGTGATTCGTGTTCGAGGTCTATTTGCTTACTTACTAGGTGAGTTTTCTCACTATACTTACCTTGAGTGGTAATTTTGTATGACCAGAGGGTCTTGTGTGCTTATATTGAGTTTTGTGATATCCTGCATTATGTCTTTGTGATTTATGCTATGTATTATGCTGAGCTTTATTGAGTTAGGATCGGAGGGTCCACTCGAGTTATGGGACCGAAGGGTTCCACTGAGACACATCGACCAGAGGGTCTTACTTGAGATATAGTCATGAGTGGCTAATGAGATATGTGTGGTATTTTGGAGAACTCACTAAGCTTCGTGCTTACCATGTTATGTGTTATGTGTTTCAGGTACTTCTCAGGATCATGGGAAGGTGTCGGCTTGATTGTACACACGAGATAGAGTTTATGTTTTGAGGATCCTGGATTTTATCAAACACTTTATGAATTTTTGTTATTGACAAATTGACAATGATGGTTTTTGGAATGTGATATTGAGAATTTTGTGGTTTTGAAAATGAAAAGTTTGTTTGAAAATTTACAGTGTTACACAATACCACATGTGCTATATGGAAGTTCTAAAGATTGATTCGGGTCCAGGGATATCTAAGGTGGAAATTTCGTGGAATCGGGACATGTAATAGTGATTGGTTTGAAGTCACGAATCAAATATTGATATTTGTCTGAGGTCTCATGAAGGGACGACAATGGTGAGACGGGGGTATCCGAATAAGTGTGATTCAGAATGTCTCTCATAAACGTTAAATTTTGAAGTTCCGTCATGAAACGAGCAACTGGTTTCGGAAGC
This sequence comes from Lactuca serriola, assembly GCF_051521515.1. Lineage (NCBI taxonomy): Eukaryota > Viridiplantae > Streptophyta > Magnoliopsida > Asterales > Asteraceae > Lactuca > Lactuca serriola. Next base: position 211,292,737 of record NC_136409.1, read on the forward strand.
TCACTTCCTAGACCAAGTGATTTAGACCAAGGATGACGAGAGTTGTGAGTCATTTTTTCATTAGCTTCGAGAACGTCTAAAGAGTTATGCAACCTATCGATTTTAGCATTAAAATGTTTTTTATCACAAACCAAAAGATTTATTTCACTAATCGATACTTCACATTTTTCATTAAAAATAATACATTCATCTTTGGCCATTACAAGTTCTCGTTCTAACGATTCAATCTTAAGCTACGGTCTTCAAATTGTAGTTTAAGTCAGCTCAACTCACTATCCAACTTCTAACTAACTTTTAAGGAAGATTCATCTCCCTATACTAATAAAAGAATAGTTTTTTGGCCATGTGTAACCATGTTAGGCATTGTAATTAATATCATGACACTTGTCAATCTATTGGCACTTGTAATTAATATCATGACACTTGTCAATCTAATAATTCTCCATTTCAAATTTCAAATTTCAAAATTTAAATCACATTTTAATTACATAAAATTAATAATATTATAATAAAAATAAAATAAAATTTATACCAATTATAATAAAATATAATTTATACAAATTATAAGATAATATATTTTACGTATTTATTTGAATCAACGATTATAATTTTATATATAACTAAAAAAATATCTTTTAATTAATAAGTTATTTAAAATTATTAATTAATAGTTTTGAGTTTTTACTTAGAAAGTTTAATTAATTTTTTAACTGTGGTTCCCACGAGTTATAAACTAGTATGCTTTATAAATAACTGTCATATCTAATTGTATTTGAGTTAGATAAGATTCACATACAGATAAATCAAAGTTATTGTTAGTTGACATAGATCTTACCTGTTGGATATTGCTTCACCCAGGTGGATTGTTAGATGTCATGTAGTAGTAATGTGGTTCATCATCTTCCGAACTCGACAACCAATAACCTTTATCACACTCAGTTGTTTGTCTATCCACCATAAACAAGTTTCTCCCTGTATTTCCTTTATCCTCATCACCTGATAACGAATAGCCATCAACATTTCGCAAAACAGTGGTGAAAAAAAGCTTTTCGCTCTCTGCTAGTTCATGATCGCGTTGAGCATAATAAGCAGTGTCTTTCACCTTTGGTTTTGGAGGTTCATCAGCCAAGCAGTCCTTTGCAAGACCACATTTGTGACATACAATCTTTGGTTTGGTTGGTTCTGGAACTTCTTGAGGTTCCGACATTCAATTCAGAATGTTGGGTCGATAGGCAGTTGGGTTTTGAGTTGGCTTAGGATAAGGTTGAGGGTTACTTTTGTGAGGAGTTTGATAGCGGTAGTGGTATGGTTTTTTATTGGGATTCCATAGTCGTTTATATTTCATTGAGAGAAATGCGAACTCTTGTTAGAAACGAAGTTCAAAAATAGCGGCTTTTGGATCAATGTTATCTTTACAATCTGTCAAATGTCATTTGATGGTTATTTTGAATTTTTTTTTCACATGTCATTTTATGAGTTTTTCTATTTTATTAAATTTCACATAATATTTAATATAATACTTATAAATATAGTAATAAATTAATATCAATTTCATTAATGAACTTAGGTTTTAATTTCAAAATTCTCAAAATTAAAGCTTATTAGTTTCTTTTATTTATTTAAATTAGTATTTGTTTAAATTTAAAACATAAAAAACATTTCTATTATAATAACTCAAAATTTTTCTTATTTTCTTATAAATTTAAAATTCTCAAATATTTTGACATTTTAATTTAACTTTTTTTTAAATCAACCAATATAATAGATAGATTTTACAACTAGTGTACTAATATTTTCGAACTTTTTCTTAAAAGTTACTAAAAGATGTGTGTCAAACGTAGCGATAAACTTTGCTTACAGAGCGTTTACATCCAAATTTAGATTTCTTTTGTTATAAAATCATATAAGATATAACTTAGCGATGTTTCCTTCTTTGTATTAAGTGGAGAAGATGTTGTTCAGACAATTATGTTTAAAATTAAGTCATGTCGTCGTTTGTTAAGTGAAAGAATTGAATTAACTACTACTGCAGTACATATGCAAACGTCTTAGAGTTACTCCCCTGACTCTAAAAAACGAGAGGTTTAAATTAGAACGAATACTAGGGACTAATCCAAAATAAATAATTATATCAAGAGTACTCCTCGAAATATCGACGTTCACCGTTGAATTATCAACATCACTGGAACAGTTTGCGGGTACAATGGAGCCGGCGGTGGTGAAATTGAAGGCTATTGAAGCAACACCGGAGACATTCAAAGATTTCGGACAAGTGATTCAGGCGTCGCCGGACGGCGACGAGTTCGGTCCTCACGATGCTCAACTCGACCTCTCCCAAGGCACTCCTAGGTACACATCTCTTCTCTCTGCCAATTCTAGGGTTTTCTTTCCATTTCGAACATCGATCAGTAGTACTACGTAATTCCTTCCTTCCTTACTAGAATTTGAATTTGCTTTTCCGATTTATAAAACTAGAAATTAAATTTACAGGTTCTACATCATGAACCTTGAAGCTCGGCCCCTAAAATTCTCGACAATAACACATCATGCTAGTGTGACCCAGTGCTTGGGTTCAATCGGCGGTGGTGTTTGGTATCTCGGAGTTGCAAAGTCATCCATAGTCGATCCAAATGTTGAATTACACAACAAGAGTCCAAACGTTTTGCAATCACGAAGTGGTCACTTCTTTGTACCTCCCGCCGTTGACGGTGTTCACGTCTTCAAAATCACCGGTCCAAAATTCCTGAAGCTTCACCGGGGAACTTGGCATGCCGGTCCTTTGTTTAAGCCGGATTCCATGGATTTCTACAATCTTGAACTCACCAATACTAATGTAAGTATATATGCAACTACTTCTTGACTTTTATCTATGTGAAATCACAAATTTTAATTCGCATTCGTGTGATTGTGTTTTGTGCAGGTGGTGGATCATACAACCCATGATTTCAAGACTGAAAACGCAACTGTATTTGTGATAGATGATGAGTAGACAATTTGATTTGATTTGTATGAAATATGTATGAATACTCGGCTTTTCTTAAAGCAAACAGTATAACAAAATAAGAATGAAAACAAAACATACAAATTTATAATGAAACAAATCCTAGTTTTTACTTATCTTCACTCGAAACACCACCTACACCCACCCCTTTCGCAAGACTAACATACTTCAACACAAGTTCCTTATAACCATCTAACAAATCCTCCACGTCACCAATTGTCAAATCACCCGCTTCCGAATACAAATACGGAAAATTCCGAAACTCTTCGATTCCATTTCCATCTTTTACAATCATATCAGCCCCTTTATTCTCCAAATCTGAAACCGATAAGTTCTTTTTCACCGATGATACTTCCTTTTCTTTTTCATTTTCCTTTTCGGTTGTCGATTCGCTATTCTCAGATGACATACTTTGACCAATGTTTTGACCGGAAGTGTAATCAGTGGATAGGCCATGAATAAGTGCTTGAGCGGATTCCATATTCTTCTGAAACTCGGTTTCATCCATGGAAAGCGCTTTGGCATCTATGTTTGTAACAAAGGCTTCAGCAGACAACATGTTTGTAAAGAAATAAGCCGCTTCTCCAACTAGTCTGGATTCACGTCTGAATCGTTGAATATACAACAAATTGGAATGCAATTGAGGAGGGTTTGCTTTTATGGTAACATAGATTAAAACCGGAAGAAACTCATCCGCTCCAGGAGGGTTTTCATTAGCAGCAACCGAAGCATTAAGCAGCAAGTTGCTAATAACTTTACAGCAACTAAGTATGCAAACAAGTTTATCTCGTGGGGCTTTATAGATATTGATTTTTTGAAGCTCCTTTTGAGCGAGGATCCACGAGGTTTCGTTTTGGTATGTTGGTTGGATATCTAAGTGTTCGGGTTTGATGAATTGTTGGAGAAGAGATAATTTTTGGTGGAGATTTTCATCTTGTTTGATGTCGTGTTGGTGTGAGGCGAAGACACGGGGGAATAATTTTGTCATGATGTATTTTTCAAGGCCTTCGCCTGCGCTGTCTAGTTCTTCTTCTGACCCGGTTGACCACAGCGGGTGGGCCCGGAAAGAGGCTTCCATGTTGGCGAGGAATTGTTGTACGGACGTGCTGTCGGTTTCGGGATCTGGAGGTGTGTTTGAGATTGATACGATGAAGGTTTTGATGGCTCTTACAAATTCGGCGGCTGATGGGTGTCGCATGCGTTCCAGGAAGTCGTGCCATGTCAGCGGTGCTGTTGAGGAACTGAATGGTTCGCTGTTCTCCATGGATTTGGTCTGTACACCTTAAGACCTTTGGGATTTTTTTTTTCTGTGGCTTCTCCTGAAACCAGAATAGCAACCTCATAATTAACTATCTGATTATCATTACACAAGCTTTACTGTTTTAGTAACCTATTCTGCTTTAGAGAACATACTTCTAAAGAAAACTTTTATTTTAGACCAAATAGTGTTACTGGTTCATATAGGTAAACTAACAAATCTGACCATGAGTATGTCCTTGTACTACAAAACTTTAGAAAGTCTTATATAGTTCTTTAATATCATAAAACTACAAAACAATTATCAAAAATACTAAAACCTGTAGAGAGCAAATTGTCTTAAGATCCTAGGAGACACAATCAAATTCTGCTAGTTACTGCTTAACAACCAAAGGAACGATGAGATTGAAACCTATACTACTATTAAGTACCAAATCCCAAACAGAGAAAGAGACACACTATCTCTTGCGAGGCCAGATGGATCGTCTTTAAATTGATTAACATGAATATTTAGAATTCCAAAAAAACACTTTAATTACCTGAAAAATAGCTAACCTGACTACAATTCGTATAAATTTAATTGCATTAGCTTTAGCATATCAAAACATTAACACAGTTCAGATCAATGTAATTTTGGCTCACTTTCCTCGGAAAGTCAGAGAGTAACGATATGGATATTACAGCCAGCACCTACAATATAACTACGCATAAGACGAATTACAGTAAATGTATGGGCAATCTCTGAATCTCGAACAACAGTGTGGTATCATACGAAGTATACATCTAATCGTGCAACAAAATTTTATCAAAAGCAAATTACTGATGATGCAATAGTCAAAATACCTGGTGATTAGCGACTGAAGACGCTCTGAGACATAAGCAGGATTTAGATCCCAATTCCAAAACCCTAACAAGCGTTCAGAGTCAAGAAGGAAAACATCAAACCCAAGTAGGATCCATCGAATCGCAGATGTTGATGAATGTATATTTTCAAGATAGCCCCTCTCCTTCAAATCTTTTCATTAGTGTCCGCGTTTTATGCATTGTAAATCTTTTTTTTTTTTTTTTTCTATAGTGTATGAGAGTGATTCTTAAATTCATTTATTGTTTTTTTTTAAAGTTAATAAGCTAAAATGATGTTTATGTTGTTTAAAAATCATTTCCAAATGACTTTTTAGCTGGGCAAAAAATGGAAGTTAAAAAGTCACAAAAATTTGGTTTTTCGGTTGTTTAATGACTTTTTGATCGATTTACCTTTATACAAAACTAAGTCAAACACTTTTTAAAACTATTTTGTAGCGGTGTTCGTTTGGATGGATCTGTTTGATCCGATCCAATTAAGTAATCCAAATTGATTTCGGTTTTCAAAATATGGATCCGAATTATCCAAACTATATTCAAATCTAATCCGATCCAATCCAATTACAATTCGGTTGGATCGGTTTTGTACTTCGGTTTTCAAAAGTCAGGAAAATTTAAAACAACATATAATTATAATATTATCCTATTTTTAATGAAGAAGCAAAAATAAATTATTTAATTGTGATTTAAAATTTATAAACAACTAGTAAGAAAGTATATTATAATTTAGTATTTAATAGATAAAAAACTTTTGAGAGAAAATGCATATTAAATTGTTTACTATGTGAAACTTTTTGAACTTTTTTGAAAAAAAAATAATTATAAAAATAATAAATAATTATAGATATATTAAAAATAAATAAATAATAAACTATTATTCGGTTTTTTTGGAATATTCGGTTCTTATTTCATAAACTAAAACCAATCCGAAATCCAAAATAATAATTCGGTTTTGGTGAAATCCAATCCAAAAATCTGAATATCCGAACCAAATAGTTCAATCCAAATTGTCCAATTGGACAATTTGATTTTATCCACATAGTGAACAACCCTACTAATTTGATGATTTTTTTAGTTTTTCCCACCACAAAAATTATTTCAACCACTTTTTAAAAACAACTTTTCTAAAAAGTGATAAGGCAATAAAAACTTTTCTCAAAATCACTTTTAAGATTAAAAAACACTCCCAAACAACGACAACATATATGTATAAAATATAAGGAAAATTTGTTAAATAACCAAAATATGAAATGGGTTTAAAAAATATGACCAGCAAAAATTGATTTTCATAAATGACTAAGGTTTTCGCAAAGACAAGTTCTACGGAACTCGTTTATGCTCTGTGGAAGCTTAAGTTCTCTGAAAGGGCAAAGGTATAATCATAAAACTACATAGATAAAATTTAAAAAAGAAAGGGATTTCCACAGAGAATTATTAATTCCGCAGAGGTCATACCTATTTCCGCAGAGACCTTTGCGGATCTGTTAGACGTCATAAATGCTTCTTAACCACTCCAGCTATCATTTCCACAGAGAATTAATAATTCTACAGAGACCTGCTTTGCGGACCGGTTCCGTCAGACGTTAGATTTTTGTCTTTTTGCACACGTGTCCAATTGTACGAAACAAAAGACTATTTCCGTAGAGGTGGAGTAGTTCCGCAGAGCCCGTCTCTACAGAAATCTTGGACATTTTATGAAAATCAGTTTTTGTTGGTCATATTTTTCATATGCATTTCATATTTTGATTATTTGACAAATTTTCCCTAAAATATTTAAATATTTCCATTTAATTTTATTTTAATAGAATTTGCTAAATTTTAGAAAAAGTTTAGGCTACATTAAAAAACAATAAACATTAATTTAACGTTGTAGAGTGTTGAAAAACATGTTTTTTTTAATTAGAAAAAAAAATCAATTGACTTTAAATAAACATAAATTTTGCAATTTAGAATTCATTTATTCATTTATGTAATATTTAACAAAGTGATTCTTGAAGCACATAGAGATGTATCGTGCATTCGTAGTTATTGTGAATGAGATATTGAGTTTTCAATTAAGGTATTCGGATCGGATGGTGGAACTTAAAATGAAAAATTAAGTTGTCTCATAAAGGATCTCTTTTCATCTAATTGAATGGTAAAGGTTCATATGCGATCGAGCACCACACATTCATGTGTGTGGCCATGGTTGGGGACCCACATTATGTATATGTGAGTGTTGTATGTAGATGCCCTCTGATAAGGAGTGAAGTATGGACGCCATTATATCAACCATTGTAAGACCTGATGTCCAGCCCGTGTGATAGTGCAAGTAGCCAAACGTTTCAACGGATTTGGCGGTTCTGCGTGATCTATTTCCAGTCCTTTGGGAAGAGTGACATTTACATGGCTATTTCCTACCGCTTTCTTTAGGAGGGAAACATGAAAAACTGGATGAATTTTGGCCTCGGGAGAGGTTGAAGCTTGTAAGCCACCTGTCCGATTATGTGGGTGATAAGGAAAGGCCCATAAAAACATGGTGCAAGCTTCTGATTGATTCTTCTAACTACTGATTGTTGTTTGTGGGGGCGAAGCTTTAGGAAAACCCAATCGCCCACATATAATTCTTCATCCCTACGGTGTTTGTCTGCCGGTTTTTTTTCATCCACTCCTGGACTCGAGTGAGATGATACTTAAGTTGCTTAAGTGCTTTGTCTCTATCAATGAGTTCTCGTGCCACTGCCTCGCATTCGATCTCACCCGGAACAAATTGGAAGATAGTAGGAGGGGGTCTTCCATACACAATCTCAAAAGGGGTGGTCTTTGTAGAGACATGGAAAGTGGTGTAGTGCCGATACTCGGCCCATGACAGCCAGAAGGACCATATTTTGGGCTGCTCAGAGGCAAAACAACGAAGATATGTCTCAAGACTTTGGTTAACAACCTCTGTTTGGCCATCGGTCTCGGGGTGGTAAGCCGAGCTAAGTTTGAGTTTACTCCCTTGTAGTGAGAAAATCTCTTTCCAGAAGGTTCTTAGAAAAAGAGGATCTCGGTCACTAAGAACAGTTTTTGGAAGATCGTGGAGTCGGATAATTTCTCGTAAAAACACCTCAACAAGAGTCCGAACACAAAAAGGGAAGTTCCAAGGGAATGAAATGACAGTATTTGGAACGGCAGTCAACGACTACAAGGATAACCTTATAGCCCTTGGACTTAGGCAGGCCCGTGATGAAATCAAGTGATATGTCCTCCCAAACACGATTAGGAATAGGAAGAGGTTGGAGTAGACCGTTAGGGTATAAAGTAGAGGACTTGTATCTTTGGCAAGTGTCACACGAGCGGATAAATTGTTTGATTGACTTGGTCATTCCACACCAATATAGTTGTGAAGCTATTCGGCGATAAGTCCTGTAAAATCCTGAATGGCCTCTAATCAGGGTGTTATGGAATTCTTCTAGCAGTTTTGGGATCCACGGGGAGTGAGCGGAGATGACCAAACGGTTTTTGTGAAGCAATTTACCATTGATAAGGGCAAAATCGGCTTTGAGGAAGGGTCCTTGTGAAGAGCCTGAATAATTTTTTGAAGTTTTTGGTCCATTTCGATACCCTCAAGAAGGTTGTTTCCATCAAGCCATTTGGGGGAAGAGATCATGGTGTGAAACTCACCTTCAGGGATTCGAGAGAGGGCATCAGCAGGCCGATGTTCTTTCCCTGGTTTATAGTTAATTGAAAATTCATAACCGAGTAATTTGGTGATCCAATTTTGTTGGTCAGTTGTAGGTATCCTTTGATCTAAGAGAATTTTAAGGCTCTTCTGATATGTAGATATCGTGAATGGTCTCCCTAACAAGTACGGCCTCCAGTGTTGAATGGCTAGAACAAGAGCCATGATATCCTTATCATATGCTGATTTTCTTAGATTCTTGTCGGACAGGGCCTTACTATGCAATGGGTCATCTCGATTGCATAAGGACCGCTCCAAGTCCTCGTCTAGAAGCGTCATATTCTATCTCAAAGGGTAGGGTGAAATTAGGTACCATTGCTTTCTTAAGGCTTTCAAAAGCCTCTTAAGCCGATTGTCCCCAAACGAAGTTATCTTTCTTGGTGAGATCATTGAAGGGTCTAGCTATCTTGCCATAACCTTCTATGAATTTTCGGTAGTAACCGGTTAGGCCTAAGAATCCACGGACAACCTTGACTGGTGGATCCACCGCCGGAGGAGGGATGTGACCCGGAGAACTCAACATCCAAGTTGATTGGTGGTTGTGGAGTGGGTTCCTTTGTTTGAGATTGGATCATTTTTTCCATTCGTTCCATGGATTTTGGTATTTTGTCTAGTAAGAGCTTCATCCCATTGACTTGGGAAGTAAGTTGCTCAAGCTTTTCTTCTTGAGCATCAGCTCTTGCTTGTAATCTGGTGGTAATTGTAGCTTCCGGTATCATCATTGTTGTGTAAACCTGACAATGGAACCAATTGATAAGGAGTGAACCAAATGAAAGGAACAATATGATGACTGAATATACTCTTGCTTAATGATTCAAATAAACCAAAGAAATCAGACAAACGATTCCCTCAAGAATGTTTGTTGCCCAAGCTAAAAGCCGATAGAACAATCTCAAAACATAAAAATGAACATGAAAAGATAAAAGGAGATTCCCTCCACTAAATAGTAACAAACGACATTCTCTTTCTTCAGTCCATAACACCACTAGAGCCTGTAGCCAATCAGGTGCCTTTATTGTGATTTCTCCCCTTGTAAACTCTCCAAATTGGGGGCTTGTTAGGAGCATCTGCATTGAGTATGTCATGGGTTTGGGCCTAGACTAGTGTTATCATGATTCTTATCACCCTCTATACATACATAACTAACTGGACTACTTGGTAGTTTGAGTTAACTTTTAAAGTTGTTTGGTAGCTCGAATTGTCTGTGCTAACTTGTTGAAACTACTTTGTCAAGTTTACCCATATCTGATGTTAAATTTGTCCAATTTAGTTACCACCATGAATTAATTTTATTTTTCAAGTATATTTTTAAGTTTGTTAAATCTCAATTTTAGTTTGTTTTAATTAGGTTAAAAAAACATTTACTTTCGAAACTAGCAATGACAGATTCATGTTGACTTCTTTACTATAAAGTGGGAGTTATTCTCATTGCAATAGACATATTATAAAAGATAGACAATAGACTGTAGACATGTTAGAATGTATATACCCTAGACAAGTTAGAATGTATAAAAACAAAGAACAAACCCACAACACATAAACAATCAAAGAACATGTTCATATTCAAGTGATATGTTAATACAAGTTTGTTCCAAATATGGTAGTACTCTAGGAAACAAATGTAAACAAATGTAATGTAGCAAATATGTTTCAAAGGAATCATTCTCCAACATAAGTCTAATCCATTATTGTTTCATTCTCATTCTATGTTTTCTCTTTCCTTTGTAATTAATAGTTTTTCTTTTTACTTTGGAAGATGTATAACGAATTAAAGAATAGTTTTCTAAAAAGATTAAAAACATATTTAATACTTTTTAAACAATTTCGTCTATGTTTTTATAACGCATACTATCTTTGCGCTTCTTTGTCTTACCCGCCAAAGCCATGTGTAACTTCGGTGATTTTAATAAAATTTTCATTGCATCCTCCATAAGAAAAATCATTCTTCATATTAAACTTCTCTAATTTGTACTTCCCAACTTTAACCGTTCCACTTGTAGATGTCATTTACCTATTTGTTTCAGAATTTGCCTCTCTTAGGACTCTTATCAAACACCTTGTGTGCAGACCACAAAATACCACCTAAATACCTCAAATATGTGCTCTACCACCCAAATTTGATATTAAGGTCTGATACCAATTGTATTCTAGCAGAAAACATAGAATTGACAACAACTAACCTGGTTTAGTAAGATTTTCGTTTTTTCCCTTTGACCCAAAAAAACAAACAATAACAATACCCAAGCAAGATTTATGTGTTTCAGCAAGCTTGCCTACATCCACAACAGAAGAGAGAGCCTTTTGTACTAGGTTAAGAGATTAACCTCACTTTTCCCTCTACAATACGTAATAATTTTTTTAACCTTATCTCTCTTCATTGAGAATTACACAACAAAGGATACATATGCCTTTTAACTTGGGTCAGTAACTTAAATTACTGAACTGACTCAAGCTTACTCAAGCTCAAGCTTATCAAGCAGACCACTTGGGTTGATCACTTGAGTTGACTACTAACATCACTCTTCTTCTCCCCCACTTGCTAACAATTTACTAGTGAAACACCATTTCCAAAGATAGGTGAGAACTTAGGTATTGGCAGGGCCGACCCAATAGGGTGGGCAAGTTAGGTGACGGCCCCGGGCCTCACAACGATTTGGGGCCCTAAAATTAATTTATTTCCATATATATATATATTATAAACTTATTTACAAAGGTTTCAGTTGTTGAGATGGTTATGAGCCTGTTGTTTAGGCGCTTCACATTCAATTGGTGTTGGTTCGAATTTGTTAAATCAACTTTTTTTAATCTGATCCTATGCATTTTCTCTATTTCTTACATTTTTTATTATTCAATTGGGCCCTTTTTTTTATAATAATCAGAGAGTATTTTTATAATTCTTTTTTATGTATTTTTTAACACTTTTAAGAACTTAATACTTCATTTGATTTTAATGAATTGAAATCCAAATTGTAATATGACCCTTATATTTTTTGGTATTATAAATAAAACAACCAAAAATTATAGAAATACTCTTTTTAACTCTTCTTGATAGTGACAAAACAACCCAAACATATATTTCATTTAAATCTTTGGTATTTTTAGGCCAATTATCAATCATGACTTTTATATATGCAATATTTTATTTTGCACAATCTTTTCATATATAATAACTATAGGTTTGTTAACAAAAATCATAATAACCTACTAGTAAGACGGGTTATTCTTCAAATTTAATTCTTTTTTATAGTTTTCATCAATATAAGAAATTCTTTTTGTTTTTTTTTTCAAATACTCCTTTTTGTTTGTTTCCAGGTAACCGTTTTTCAAAATGGTTCCGTTAGATTGTTTGGTTTTTTTAACTCATATTCTTTAAACACATCTGTTTTTTTTACTTTTATATATATATATATATATATATATATATATATATATATATATATATATATATATATATATATATATATATATATAACAAATCCTCCGATACCGGTCTCCATAAACATCATTGTAATATCGTTTGTGATAACTAATTTTTGAAATGACATATTTTTTGTTTTTGCCCCGGGCCTCAAATCGTCTTGAAACGACCCTGGGTATTGGCTGATGCGGCCATATCTTATGCGTAACAGTTAAGTTGCAAAACATTTTCTTATGCGTAACAGTTAAGTTGCAAAACATTTTCCGGTCAATACAAGAGCTTAATTTGTATTTCTTCTTGGGTTAATTGGCTTCAAAACCATTATTAGCTATTTCTTTGTAATTTATAGCTTTTTGCTAGTTTCGTGTTCAATAAGCTGTTCAAAAAAATTTATTTTTTCTCGGTGTTCATTTCACTTAGAGTTGTTGTTTGCTACTGTTTCTTGACTCAATAGGAACATAATTGTTACCAACCGGTACATCTTCAAAGATCAATACAAAGTGGGGTGATGCCTTTGACACAGAAGGATCGACTTGGTCTTCGATGTGGATGATGCTAATTTCAAACATTTCAAGATTTAATGAAACGAGATCAATCAATTTGTGTTGCCCTTGATGATAGGCAAAGAAGTATTATTAAGAATGAGTGTCAAATTCGATTAAGTGCTTCAATCGATGCTGCGAGATATATTTAAAATGTGCATTACTTTTTTTGGTCACAATGAGTATGAAATGTCGATTTATAAATGAAACTTGTTGGAAATTTTAGGCGTGATACAAAATCGTGGGGAGTCTATCTGAAAGGCTACGTTACAAAATGCTCTCCAAAATCAGAAGGTGGCTCCAAGTATTCAGAAAGAAATTGTTCAGAATTACTAAAGTGACAAACCTCAAAAGAAACAAATTAAATGGCAGTACTTATGCAATACGTTACACATGGAATTGTTAAAGAAAGATTTGTAGGTCTTGTTGATTTGTATGAGAAGACTTCGTTATCTCTTAAATCTGCCATTGAGACTTCATTAACGTACAAATCTATAGTCAAAGGAATACTACAAACTATACAAAACCATCATCTGGATTAATCTTATGATTAAGATTTGCCATGCATAATATACGGAAATTAAAACAATGAAAACGAACAACGATGAACAAAAGTCGAATCCTTCAATAACTATTCATGTTCAAAGCACAAAATTCAAAGAAAAAACACTACACCACCAAAACATAAATTGCATATATAATCCCCGGAAGGTAGCCCAATATCGTCAGCAATAAACAAATCCAGAACTCGATCTGCATATTCAACAATTAAACTCCATTTAATATCAAAGCATCATCATCATCGTTTAATTTTTAGATTCTTCTGTAAAACATTCGAAATTCTGAGATGATCGGTAAACAAACTCATAAGATGTTAACATGTAAGGCGAGATCTTGAGCCTCCGATTATGGTGAAATACAATAATTTGGAGACACGAATCATCTCAGAAATTGGAAAATGGAAATTGGAGATTGGAGATGAAAACAAGAGTAATAATTAAGATCACTTACACCACAACCATATCGAAGAAAAACGCCAATAGGAGGCAAGATGATGGCGAGTATAATCTCTACAAACGTTTCAGCCCCCATTTCTTTAATTTGTGATTGATCCTGTTTTTTTATTTTTTGAATTTTGCAGGGAAGCGAAACGAGAGAGATGGAGGGAGGGAGACAGAAATGTAGGTTTTTGAGTTAGATCCAACGGATTTGAAAAAATCAAACAAGTGTGTGTTAGAAACGAAAACAAACTCTTCAATACGTGTCAGCTAAGAATGTTATGAGGTTGCCACGTGGATCACAGTTGTTTTACACGTGGACTTTCACGGGACAGTTGGACATCCTCCGTTTGACCCGCTCGGACGGACATTCGTTGTCGTTGTCTTACGTTCTTTAACAAGAGATTTACAATTTTGTTTTGAGTAAGTTACAAGAATGGTCCCTATGGTTTAGGTTAATTTGCACGTTTGATCCCTAACTTATTTTTTTTAACTCGGAAGGTCTCTATAGTTTGTTTTTGTTACACGTTTGGTCCCTTTCTTACCTAAAAGACTATTTTGCCATTGATTTTAAATTTATTTAAATAAACACACCCCCAACTCCATTCCCCTCACCTTACCTTACCTATCTCACTATTTTTCTCTATTTAAATAATAGTCTTTTTAGGTAAAGATAGAGACCAAGCGCGTAACAAAAACAAATAGTATGGACCAAACGCGTAACAAAAACAAACAGTAAGAACTTTCCGAGTTAAAAAAAAATAGTTAGGGACCAAACGCTTAAATTACCCCAAACCATAGAGACCGTTCATGTAATCTACTCTTTTGTTTTACATCGTTAAGTAAAAATTTGATTGATTTGATTTTTTTCTTAAAAATTAAGTCTGACAATTGGGTTGGGTTTGGATTGACGGATCTGAATACATTGATCAAATCCAACCCATAAAATATATGGGTTGGCGGATTGAAAACTTCAATACGACCCATATAATCCGTTTAAATATATGAGTTCATGAATCAATGGGTCGATTTCAGGTCATAGAGTCGACATGTCATTTTTGGATAATTTTTCACAAGTTAAAGTATACATGCCTCTAAATTAATTAACAATTAGCATCTTACATTGACTAGAATGATTGAGAAATAGAATTCGAATGGACCGAAAACTATATTTGGATTTGAGGTTAGAACGTTAGGCATAACGGATAGTGTGTATTCCATTCATTCATAAATAAAACTTTATTTTTTTAAAATATAATATATATATATATATATATATATATATATATATATATATATATATATATATATATATATATATATATATATATATATATATATATATAGTCAGACATGGTTGTCAAAATCGTGATCCTGATCGTAGGATCGCACGATCCTACGATCCTAGGTATGAAAAACGATCCGGATCGTAAAATGATCGTATTTGTGGTAGGATCGTAGGTAGGATCGTAAGATCGTAGGATCGAGATCCGTTCCGATCCTACCATCCTCTGATTTTTTTTTTTTTTTTTTTTTTTTTTTTGCAAATGAATTTTTTTACCATTTTATGTCTTTTACCCTTTACCAATCTACCGTTTATCATTTTTTATTGTGACTTATGACTAGTATTTTGAAGTTTTTATAACTTTTGAACGAAAAATTAAATGTTTGAAATATTTTTCATGATTAAATATTATAAATTAAAATTATATTCTATTTTATGAGATCTTAGGATCTCGATTCCGATCTTACGATTCCGATCTTGCAAACCCAAAAACGATCCAAGGTAGAATCCCGATCTTGACAACCTTGTAGTCAGGTTGATGGGTTAATCCACGAACTCAAATATATAACCCAACTCAACCTATGATATAAATGGGTTGGTCAGTCAGAAATCTAAACCCAAACCGAGTTTATTTTCATGTCGGGTTTGTTTCATGTTATGAGTTGGATCAAGAATTGTCTTTCCAACTAAGAATGTTACCTTGTTAACGGTTTATTTTAGTTTAATCTATATTACATTGTATAAATTTAAATGAATACAACATATACAACCCAATGTATTTTTGGTATCGGGGATATATTCTATTATATTGTTAGAAATCATATTTTCTGTGTAATAACAAGATTCTTCTAATATCCATATCAATGGAAGTTTAATAACATGGAAAATTATTTAAAAGGGTAATAAAATGTTAAAATAATACCAAAAATTGTCATTGATTTTTTTTGTACGTGTTACTATCCAACTAAAGTGTTTTTACACGTATGACCATTAAATTTTTGTATTTTGTTCAAAAAATACAATTGTGTTATATGTAAAGTAGCATGCCATGTGGATCTTATGTAGATTTTACTATTTATTATACACATTATACTATGAAACTTTTTTTACATGTTTTACTATTAATTTTTTGTATATATGTTACCATTAATCTTATATAATTTGTTCAAAAAAATCATTTCAAAAAGACATATTATTATATAAAAATGGGTTTCTACTGCCCATTGCAGCTCCATGATATCACGAGTTTGGAGAAAAGGTTCGCCTTTGACGATGATATTAAGCAGCCCCTTTCAGGATTGTGTCACATATCTTTCTCTTTGTCATCCCTTGACTGAAATCCTTCAGATTTGAACTTGAGACTTTCTCTTATGGGTGCCTAAGCATTATCTGGTAAGCCACCAATGTGATGGTTAATATTAGACAAAATCACACGATTGGTTAATATTACAGAATGATATTGTTAATGATATATGATCATATTGGGTCACACTTTATAGCAAGTTACTACAAGTTGATTATTTATTATATTAATTTGATTGTTAATAAATATAATCAACACATGTATTTAACAGGAAAATTATTATTTTATAAAAATAATATTTTACTAACATATTGAGAATTATTATTTCTAGGAAATAATAATAAAAGAGAAATAAATTTGTTTAATATCATATGGTATGAATATTAATGTTATGTATAACATTTTGGTCACTTTGAATAACCATTAAGTTGTCATCTAACTAGCTAGTTATATATAAAGTAATGAACAATTCAACTTAGTCCCCTTCCTCATGATGGTGCAAGGATTACTTTTGCACTGTTTATTACTTCACCTTTGCATATAAGAAATGTTTTTATCTTTATGATTTATAGTCTTGATGTGACAATCCGAAATTTTCTATCCTGTTCAATCAAATACTTCATTGAAAATCAAACTCATTCCTGTTATCATTTAGCACAATTTGGAGTCTATTTGAGAGTTTTGAGCCTTGTACACGTAAGGAATAAGTGTTGGAAAGTAACTGCTAAAGCCTCAACACTGAAATTTATGCCCTAAACTCCATAAGATGGAGTTTATGACCGTAAACATGGAGTTTACGGTCGTAAACTCAAGAGGGTCGTGAACTCCCACACACACACACATACACACACACACACACACACACACATATATATATATATATATATATATATATATATATATATATATGAATTTTGATCACTCTAGCCATTTTCTCACTTCTCAAACCCAAGAACTTCAGTTTTGTCTCAAGTATCATCGGGATCTTCATCCCCGATCTTCAAAACTCGTAAGTTTATTGTCCTAACTAGTTGATATCTTACATGAACTGGTGAGCTTACATGATTTCATCCATGAAATCATTCCATTTTGTAGATCTTCAAGTTTCACCAAGAACACACACTAGTGTTCTTGGCCAAAACCGACCATTCAAGCTCCTAGATCGTAAGTGCTCTTGTTCTAACTCGTTGTATAGTAGGTTTAACATGTTTAGGCCTTAGAAAACACCAAGAAACACTTAATCAAATGTGTTTACGGCCAAGGGATGTTCTTGGGCCGTAAACCCTTTTAAGTGAGGTTAAATGCACCCTAGTCCCTTACCAAGCATTGGATACTAGTCTAGATCATATCCTTGATGTACTTAGGACCTTAAAACATCAAAAGACCATGAATTATTAGAGTTTACGGTCGTAATCACATGGAGAAATGGTCCATGGGCCGTAAACTCCACAAAGGAGTGAGATGAGGCCACAATCACTTAGGACGGCTAGCTCGCTTTATTTCCTTTTCCTCGTTGGGATGTGGCCTTAGGGCATCGGTTATTCATCCGATTGTCGTCTAAATATTATTTATATATCATGTATACATATATAGGCATAAAAGTTCCATTAGTCAGTTCAGTACCTTTGGGTAGCAAAGACATACTTTGGTTATACACGTAAATTACTAGTAGCTATTATAGGTATAGTTAGGAGATACTACTTACTATTCCAAGTACAAGGAATCACACACGAGTCAGTTCATTTATGAGTCTATACTAATACAATACTTACTATATGAAGAGATACAATTACAGAAGTACAATTACAAGAATACTAATACATTACATACGATATGAAGAGATACAATACACAATAACAGAACAAACATAATAAGGTGTTATAACATGGAACAAGTACAGGATCTAACTATACCAATGAATCACTAACGCATTGTTCTAAACAAAAGGTGATAGTTGTATTAGGTATACATGATCATATAATCATAATGTGGATGTTTACGACTTGCAATCATTGCAGGGGTCGCGTTTGGTTCCCAGAATCTTTTGACAAGGAGAGCGTTTAGTATGGGATCTAGCCATCACATTATACCTTAATATTCATTTTAAGGCAATTAGTACAATAGTAGTCACTTATTACAAAGAATACAGTACTTACACTTTACATACGACAAATACAAAAGAATACAATTCCAGTTATTATATTACTATTACCTTTACTTTGTTTCACATTCACATAATCGATGAGGTAGATTAGATTTGAATAATAATAGTTGTACAAGGAAAAACCTTCACTTAAGTAGAGGTTCAAACTTTCAAAACAGTTGGGTCTTGTTAGAAGGCTACTTTCAAAACAGTTGGGTCTTGGTAAGAGGCTATTTTCAAAATAGTCGGGTCTTGGTAGAAAGCTACTTTCAAAACAGTCGGGTCTTGTTAGAAGGCTACTTTCAAAACAGTCGGGTCTTGGTAGAAGGCTACTGTGACATCCCCATTTTCATGGCCAGAAAAGAACGATTTTGTTTATGCTTTATAAAAATCAGAGTACTTCTTTTCATAAAAATGTTGCGGAATTTGTTCCCAGAAAAACACGATAAATACGTTATCAATTTTTTTTTGAAGAAACGTATTTTATTCATTTTAAAACGTTTGGGATGTCATTGTCAATACAGAAACATAAGCATAAACAAAACTTACTTTTATTTACACTAGTGATCTACATCTCTTTAATCTCTCAGTGTAATGTGACTTCATAACAACACCTGTGACATAAATAAGCTGGAGTGGGTCAGGTTGGGAAACCTGGTGAGTACATAGAGTTTTCAACCCACAATAATATAATTATTATGTTCAATCATCAAACAATTAACCCAATTACCCATCCACATTATCTTCTTTATTCCTAAGTACTCTCCCTAAGGATTTATCCTAAGGGTCGTCTCCTACATCATATTTACCTCTCATCTCCTTACATCGCGTCTCTTTATATGTTTGTTCCTAAGGACTATCCCTAAGGATCATCGCCTACATCGCCTGGACAGTATTGATTCAAGGATTACTCCCTCAATACGTGCCCACCAAGGGTTAGGGTATCATTGCATGAATACGTAGTTACAACATCGCCTGAACTCGTAATTCATAGTAAGGGTGTTAGAGTATCATCGCATGAATACATAGTTACAACATCGCCTGAACTCGTAATTCATAGTAAGGGTGTTAGAGTATCATCGCATGAATACTTAGTTACAACATCGCCTGAACTCGTAATTCATCACCTACAGGTTATGAGCCTGCTGGTGTTTCCATGGGGTTGTCTATAATAGTCCGTGGTCGCCATCTATACTCTGGTAGATGACTACGTCTCCAAATTGTCGGACAAGGTTGTAGTATCCTACATCACTGATTCATCATCACCTATCTATCCTCACCTAATTATCATCACCTATTTCTCATTATTTTATTTCATCACACACCAACTATTTCATCTATCCATGTTTTATCCCAACATATTTGTAGATATAAAATAAATATACAGTTTAAATCATTTAAAACATGTATAAAATCATTCATCCAACATAGACAACAAGTATTCAGATAATATGCACACATAGCACGTAATTTATGTAAAATACTTCATATCTATGTGTAAGATGAAAGTAACTATGCACTCACCTGAGTAAGTGGTGACTCGGTTCTCGGACAGTACTTCGTGACTCTTAAAACAATTTTCCTCGACAAAACCTAGGATCAATACCACTAGGGTTTAGTCTAACGTTAACCACGACTAATTAATAGTCTAGCTATTATTATAATTATATAAGCGTTAAACAACACTATATAACTCATAATAATAGCCCAAATAATTATTTTAAGGTCCTAATAATGTTACTATAATTAATTAGAAGCTATATTAAAAATAGCGTAAGCGTAGCTCACTTACAGCGGGTTTTTTTTTGCAAAACCGGGCTTCGCTGGAGCAGCGTTCCCGAGCCGTAAGGCTCTTTTCTCGGAACTCCGGGAGCCTCGGGGCTCCCTTCGGGTGCTAGGGGATTTACCTAGGCTTTAGGGGGCTTAAGGGGGGCTAGAGAGAGAGAGTTTAGAGAGAGAAAGTGGAAGAGGAAAGGTGTGAGAATGAATGGAACCCGACACATTTATTTATAGTGTGAAATCCTGATGGACTCGCCAAGTAGGAGGACCTACTTGCGGAGTTGGTGCCACGTGTCATCATCTGATGGCTTTCCTTGGAGAGAAAGCAATGGTTGTGATCGCGCCACGTCACCCAATATCGCGTATCAGCCTCCTGACTTAGAAAAATCATAACTCTCGCATACGAGCTCCGTTTTCGACGTTCTTTATATCCACGCGTAGGTAAAATCAAGATCTACAACTTTCATTTTAACAGTAGGAGGAGATTAGACTGTTAAATGATCGCGAAGAATTCGTAACTTCTTCATATGGAATCCATTTTCATCTATCTTTTTACCGTTGAGTTCCTATTAATGAAATCTTCAACTCTCATTTAGGTCATGTAAGCCAAAAACCGCTCAAACTAAAATTCGAGTTTCGGGCTGTGCACTGCTAAGCCAAATCTTAGAAAAATCATAACTTCCTCATACAGAGTCAAATTTGGACGTTCTTTTTATGGATGTTCTCGGTTTAACGTATACTACAACTTTGGTTTAGATCACTAAGGCTAAAAAGTCCTATATCTTAAATTCACTATTTACGTCTCTCGGTGTCGTGTCGGTTTTGCCGTAAAACTTCGACGGGCCATAACTTCTTCATTATAACTTGGATTTCGGCGTTCTTTATATGTACGGAAACCTTGTGAAATATTCTACAACTTGGTTAAGATGATTTATTCTAAATAATATTTTGTCGAATAGTCATTTTCGACCCCTATTGCCTCTAAATTGACTAGCCCGAATCTGCGGGCGTTACAGCTACTTTCAAAATAGTTGGGTCTTAATAGAAGACTACTTTTTATACTAGTAGGAAATATGAGATTTTCTAGGGTTTTCAAACGTTTACAATTACTTACAAACATTTTCATACTTATACAAACTTTCCTTCAAACAATTACAAGTCTTTTCTTTACAGTTTTACAAATCAAAGACATATAAATACTTATGAATGCACCAGCTTTATTGCTGATACTCGCTTTCAAAATAACTTGTATTCTCAGGTCACAAATAGACAGGTACGACGATCAGGTTTTGTGAAGACGGAGCGGTTAAGACTCGTCTTTTATTTTGAATATTCATTACGTTGTTTTATACTTTGAGAGAATACACCTGTATTTAAAATTATACTATTAATGCAATGGATGATGTTGTTGCTTGTTTACTACTTTCCATTGTTGTGATACTTTACATGAAGTCCTCCGCCCCAGAACGTTTCCGCCGTTCTCGGTTTTGGGGTGTGACACTTGACTTTATGCATACTTTGTAAATAAACAAGCATGAAGAGCTAGTTTTTTGGATGATTTTTTCTTTCTTATTTTGGTCAGAAATTTTGTGTTTCTCTCTCCCTCCCATCTCCTGCTTTGTTTTGTGAGTTAGTATTAGATTAAAGGCTCTTAGTTGCTTCTCATTTAAAGATATTTGGTATATACTTATAAGGCTTAAAAACAACTAATATACATGTCAAAACTAGCATCTTGAAGTGATTTTATTATTGCTATGATGAATACATTATAGAGAGCTTCCTCTTTGATCAACTAGGAACAACTAATATTTGGTATACTTTTTATTTTGGTTATGTTTTAGTCTTTCCAAGTCTTGCAAAATGATCATTGGTGGGTTAAAATAGTTTTAGTTTATTCAAATTATAAAATGATTTTGTTGCTAATTAGGTCGAATTTGTCACTATAATTAGACTATTTTTGAATAAAACCCAATAAATAATACTATATCTAATAAAAAATTAACATACTTTAGCAATCCTATAACATTATTACTATAATTAAATCCTAAATCAAAGAGATCATCATGCAGTTTCCAATTTTGGCTTTCAAACTTTAAATTTGACATCTAGGACTATTTCTCACTTATGATTTACAATTAGTATAGATATACCTAACTCTAGAGTACAATTATACCTTATCAACATAATTCAATCAATACCTAATGAATTCATTGGTGATTAAACAAGTTTTAACCCCAAAACTCCATTAAACATCTTAAACCCATATTTAACATAATTAAAGATTTCAACACTATATTTGGACTTTGTATCAGTAAACTTACATCTAAATCATAACATAGAGTTGACTAAATTCTTAAAATTGAATTCCATAAGGTCCATGAGTTATTGAGTTAACTAAATTCTAAGAATCAAATTCTATAAGGACTATGAATTATTTCATTAAGCTAAGGTTTAAAAACCACCATTAGAGTTTCATGAACTCATTTCCAACCATGAAGATGGACCTACACCGCTATATTATTGTTAGAAACATATAAATCAACACTATAGTAATCTAAAAGTCCGATGCGGCATCGAATTTAAGATATTTCTCAATCATTGGAGGCTTAAAAGACAATGAGATAACTAAATCAATTATTTTATGAACTTTGTTTGATGAACTAATTGTTTGAAGACCAATAGTACTTCAAATTTGCTTATGATATTCCAATTTCCTCCCAAAAATTAGATTCCTTTTCCTCCCCAAACCCTAATGCTTTGAATGAAGAGAAATATGAGTTCTTACTTCTAATCTTTCCTTACTAGGCAACATTGTTTCTTTAACTTTCAAAATTTTAGTTTACTATTCAAACTCTCTAATCTAATAACCTTTATTTTTAACCAAGGTTATAAAAAAAACGTTTGATGTTAGCTAGTCAGTGAACTAGAGTTAAGGGATTAATTGGCTAGACGGAGATTAATAGACCCTAAATCGTTAATTCATTGAATTTTAAAAAATTAAATATGGCTAATATCATAAGAAAGTTCGTAAATACCATTAATATCATAACAAAATAAATTAAGATTAATACAACACTAATCATTCATCAAATAGTTTCTATTGAGATGGAACTTCTTCAAAGTATTAAAATTTTATTGTTTGCTACTGATTCGCTCATTTTGTAGATATATATATATATATATATATATATATATATATATATATATATATATATATATATAATATTTTTATTTAGTTGCTTTAAATTAACTTAATTTGGATCTTTTATAAAGTATTACTGCTAAATATTAATTTAAAATTAATTTTTTAATTAAAAGTACATTTAAACATTATTTTGCTTAGCCTTCAAATTGTGGGTGTTATAGTTTCTTCAATAATAATATCAACATTTTCACGTTGTTCCTGAGTTTATAAAAAAAAATGAGAAAGAAAATAAACAGAAAGAATAAGATAAAAGAAAGTAAAAGAAAATTGTATATTGTATTCACGGTTTAGAGAGAAGCAAAAGAGAAAGTAAACATTTTGTTCATTTCTCTCAAAAAATTTCCAAATTTAAAGGAAAGTTGGATGGAAAAAATTCATTTCAGTTTTCTTTCATTAAAAAACTCATAAACACCCATTTTTTTTTACTTTCTTCTTATTCCATTCAATTTCTTTTCTTTTCCCTCATTAAATTAAACTCAAAAACACGGTATTAATGTTATCAACATTTCAAATCTTTTATTTCACTTCAACCTCTAGATTGTGAGTTACCTATTCTATTTTCAAGAGGATACAAAATATCCCCGTTAATACATGCACCTATAGTTATTTGTGTTGTATAACTTGCAACCTTCTCTAGCATTTTGTTAATTTTAATAGTGTTTTCAAAGTCCAAAAAATGTTCATCACTTAATGTAATGCTTAGGCTATGTTTGATAGGTATAAGTTAGCTTTATTTTGTTGAGCTTATTTCAAGTATTTAACGAGATAAAAGCACTTGATATAACTTATTATTAAGTTAAATTATAAGCTAAACAATTTTTGAGAAAACAACTTTACTAACTTATCTCGAATTCTCCGATGTTTTCACGTTGCTTCAGGTCTTAAACTGAATTTCCACATGTCGAGGGTCTTCGAGATTGGGGTCCTTGATAACAAAATTGTGAATTGCGTTGCTATTCTAAGTTGAGAGGCTGGGTTTTTTCCGTTCACTTATCTAGGTGTCAGTGTCGGCTCAAATATGAACCTAAAAAGGAACTTGAAGGCAAGTATTGGTCATGTTCATAACAGACTCTCATCTTGGGAATCCAAGTCTTTGTCTTTCGGGGGGTGGTTAACCCTTGTCAAATCTGTTTTAAGGAGCTTGCCATATTATTATTTCTCTTTATTTAAGGCTCGTATGTGTGTCATCAATGACATTGAGCGCATTCACATATGCTTTCTGTGGGGAGGTAACAACGAGAAGTCGAAGATTTGTTGGGTCAATTGGCAGACGGTTCTTACTAGCAAAGAAATTAGGGGCATAGGTGTTGGTTCTTTGAAAAGCATTGACCTTGCTTTACTTTTTAAATGGATTTGGTGATTTAAATATGAGAATTATGGATTATGGCATAAGGTGATTTGCAATATTCACAATCTCACTAGGAAGACGGTGAATAAACTTGTCAAAGTTTCGTTTCCTGGTATTTATAGTAAATTCTGGAGATTCATGGGCTTGACATACCATTTAGTCAAAATTTGAAAGGCAAAGTAGGTTATGGTTCTAATATTTTGTTTTGACCAATGTTTTAAAAACTGGTTTTTTAGTTGAATCGGCATGGTGACCGATTCACGGTTCAACCGGTTCGACCGTCGCATAAACCGGTTTCTATATTTTCATTTTTTCCTTTTCTTCTACACATGCATATATAAATCATGAATTTGATGTTTACAAGTTAAAACATTATAAATACACATAAAAATAAGTTGTTGATGAATCCAAACATATTAAAAATAACACATAACCGTAAGTTTTAGTGTTTTATATCAATCAATATATATCAAAAAGAAAATATAGTATAGTACCGAAATAAAATATAGTTTTAGATGAATAAAAATACATCAAAAAACTATATAACATTTACTATATATTTTTATTTAGAGAAAACTAATTAGATTTGAAATAAAAATCACCAATGTTTATTATGTAAATGATTCTTTTTTCATGTGTTTTTATTCGGTTTAACTAGTTCAACCGGTTTATTTTGACCGGTTCAACTGAGTTTTTCAAAAAACCGGCCGGTTAAATCTGGTTCAAAAATCGACATAAAACCGGTGATAGTTTAACCGCTCCCTCCCTCGGTTTCAGGTCTAACCGTTTCGATCATCCGGTTCAAACCGGTTTTTAAAACATTGGTTTTGGCTTGATGAATGCCTTGATGGAAGTTCTCTGGCGTCCGGATTCCCTCACCTCCATTCTCATGATTCCAAAAAGTCTTGCCTCATCTTAAAGCGTTATTCGAGCTCATGTCCTATGTGGAAATGGAAAAGAGCTCCCCGTCATCCTATCGAACTGCATGAGCTTAATCCCCTTAATACTCTTCTTGGGAATTTCAGCCTCTACAGTTTCGAGGACGTTTGGATTTCTAATCTCTCCACTAATGGAAACTTCTATGTCAATAATCTCAGGTTTATCATCGACTCTAAACTCACTCGCGGGGCGGACAACCCAACTAGCCGGACGAATTTGGTTCCCCTCAAAGTGACATGTTTCATTTGGAGAGTTTGTTTGGATCGCATCCCGTCTGCCGCTGTCCTTACCCGACGTGGTGTCTTGATCTCGTCAACCTCCTGCCACCTCCGTGTCATTCTAGTTAGCACATCCCCCTTTGTTGCCTTTATGTCCAGGAGGTGATGTTTTGGATCTTTAGAGGGTGTGACATTCCTTCTCAGAGCTTCAATTATTTTAAGGTCATCGCCTTTGTGGCTAACCGGGGGCGTTGCCCAAAGAAGAGAAAAGTTCTTGTTGCGATCATGTATAGTCTTTTTTTGGTGCGTTTGGAAATCGATGAATGACAAGGTTTATAACGTGTTTACTACCCCTACAAAACCAGCAAATCCAACAATTTCTTTAGTTTATAATTGGGTTAAATGGAGGGGTAATTTCGGTTTATATAATTAGTCGGATTGGATTTCTAACCTTGTTTTTTTTATAAAATCTTTGTTTCCAAAGAAAAAAAAACTAGTATCCCAAATATTGCTCGCTCATTATCATGACGCTAATCATTTACATTTTATTTAATTAAAAGTCATGCTATGTTATGATGTTTGAAAATGTGAAAACTTAATGTCATGGGCACATATTAATCTAAGACTCTTCCATAAAACAAAGATTCCTTTAAATCATTGTTTTGCTTCTAGGGTTAAGGATCAATTAACCATTAGTAATGTGTAATAATAAATAGCATTTTGCGAATAATGATTTTGCTATCGATTATATTCTTCAATCAATAATGAAATACATTTGAATTATATTTGATTTACGGGATGTATTCTTCTTGTATACAGAAAATTTAATGAACTTCAAAACAGTAAACATAACAATGCCCCATATAAAAAAAAATACGATAAAGTTTTAATTGGTTTACCATTACAATAAGTTAGATGGAGATTAAAAGAGATGACGAACGAATGAATCTAATTAGATATGCCTAATGAGAAGTGAATTAATATTAATAATAATATAAAAATTAAATATAAAAAATCATGTAAATTAGAGGAAATAAAAAAGGGAAAGAAAGAAGAAGCAGTCATTGCATTGCAGATCAAATAAAATAAGGTTGTTCTGACAAGCCACTCCACCCCTCCTTTTTTGTTATTTGCCACTTTTAGCCAACTTTCCCAAAGCTTCCTTTTCTTCCCCCAACTGTACCTATTCAACAGCCAAACAAACTGTACTTGTATCATTAGTTCCCATAGTACAACCATCAAAGCATGTCGTACAAACCACTTTAATGGTAAAGGATAAAAAGAAGATCTTTTATGAATTACAAGGACTAAAGTTGCATGCTTTATGAAAATGGAGGGACCAGTGATGGGTTATTAAAAAAAAAAAAAAAAAGATGAGAAGCATGAACCAACTTGTTTTATGTTTGACAGGTTGGACCAAATAAGTATTCTCATCTTTCAACCATGTGATCCTGCCACATCCCAACTGTCAAAATGGTCTAAAAACATTATGTCCAAAAGGAGCATATTTACATGTGTGACACCTTAATTTAATACTAAAAAAATTAAACAAAAATGTATATTTTTTTCTTTTTGTTTTATAGATATTCCAATCACTTAGTCTAACATTTTTAATCATATGTATATTATAGAATTTAAAGAAAATTTATTGATCGATATTAAATTATTAAATATATACCTGGAGTTGGTGTGGGCTTTGAAAGAATAGCAGGAACAGCAGTGATTGGGCCAGTGGATGTCGGGGCACAAAAGAATTGGGCCGGTAGGCCCATTGCCTGTGATTGATGATGGTATTGATACATACTCATAGGGTACATTGGCATCAATGTGTGCGCACCCACCGTAGCCTGACTGGGATACACATGCGAGTAGTGCCCTCCATTCATGTAGGCCCCACCTGTATACCCTAATTTCTGTGTAATTACAAAATATCCATATTTAGAAGAATTATTATGCGAATAATTAACAAATTAATGATGAAAATTTTGAATTGCCATATTTATTTTGTTATCAAATTTAGGTTGATTACGATTATAATAATAAGAATATAGTTGTGCGTATTCATGGGAATAAATGCAGGTGAGTTGCAGCTGATCTGGATCCACTTACATGATTGTAACTGACATCAGTTGTAGCGACGTATGTCGCCGGAGCATATCCGTAATAAGGAACGGCGGCCTGGTGGTGGTGGTGGTGGTACGGAGATGCCGGTGTTGGCGTTGGTGGATAGTACCACTGCACGTGGCTCGGAGGTGGTGTGATCGCCCCGGCAGATCTTGGTCCCACAATTATATTAGGCCCTACAATGACGTAAATCCAAAACGATTCACCATTCCAATTAGACCAAACACACGCTTAAATTGTTTCTGTAAGGTAGCACTGATAATTGATAAACGTAATGTTGAATCTTACTTCCATTATAATAAACCCTAATTATTTGATTGGGAAAAAGAGGCAAAAATAAAATAAAATACCGGTTTGCTGCTGCGGCTGTGGTGGTGGTGGCGGCGGTGGCACCACGGTTAGCGATCTCGGGCGGCGTGCGCCGAGGGAGGCGAGGTTACAGTTCGCACGGCGACCGTTAATCACCGGCGTCGGATCCTCGCAAGCTTTCTTAGCGGATTCCGGTTCCTTAAATGTCACCTGATGCGCAGGATAACAGAAACAGAATTAAAAAAGTCAGTTGAGAAGGAATCATCAGACGGCAGAGAGAGGGGTGCATGATAAGAAGAGATACATACGAAGCCATAGCCTTTGGATCGGCCGGTTGTTTTGTCGGAGATAATGACAGCTTCGAGAATGTCGCCATATTTGTCGAAGTGCTCTCTCATGGCCTCCTTGGGAGTCTCCCATGCTAATCCTCCGACGAAGACTTTGGTCAACGTCGTGTCGCCAAAGGGCCCTACTCCTCCGGCATTGGTCATCATTGTCATTGGTTTCTCCGACGATTTCTGGCTGCTACCAGAAAAAAAAAACAGGCGATCGTTGATGTAAAAGTTACTGTAATCAATCGGAATTTGAAGAAGCGATCAGAGGAGTGAATTGAAAGATAAATATATAAAGGAAGAGAATTGTGTGTGTTTAGTGTGTGAGAGAGAAGACAGCTAGACTATAAAGATGGCGTTAAGGTTGAAAGAGAGGAGAAAAATAATATGAAGTGATTATACTTTGCTGTTTATTTTCTTAAATAAGAGATTATTGTTATCAGCTAATTATCCGAAAAAATAGAATAAAATTAATAATTTATTTATTTACCAAAACTAATATCATTAAGAAAAAAATTGTTTATTAAACTATACATGCAATCAAAGGTAAAAGGTTCCAATAATTTAAAATAATATTTCAATATCAGTTAAATATTTTTCATCAATTTATAGGAATAGAATATAACAACGATTATCCATTTGTTATTAGGAAATTATTTGTAGATAATGAAGTTTAGTCAAACTACTATTCTCCAAATTGTTAACGCTCTTTTGAAATAATATATATATATATATATATATATATATATATATATATATATATATATATATATATATATATATATATATATATATATGATTTTCAATTTTATTCTCTTACTATTGAGTACTTTGATAAAAAATGAAATAAATTGTTTACCATAATTATACAAGGATAATAGGATCTAATAAGTTTACAAGGATAATATGATCTACAAGAGGGATAGCCATGTTAGGTTCACGGAAAACCCAATTACAAAACTTAGTATATTTTTATCCTATATAAATTAATCTCCTCTCATGTTTGTGAATAAATTAATTTATTTAAGGCTTAGATCTGGATTAAAGTTTATTTTCATGCAATGTAGATCATACATATAACAATAAGTTCAACATGTAGGTAGTTGGTACCAATTGCAACTTATAAATCTGTATGAGGATTTATATAATAACCGGTGAAATTCGTATGTTTAGTTTTAAACTTGTTTCGTGTTTATGTCTTACTAAGGCCCTACAAATAAATTGTTTTTGGAAAATACTCCCTCCGTCCCAAAATTATAGTCCATCTTTCTTTTTTGGTTTGTCCCAAAATAATAGTCCACTTCTAAAAATAAATAACATTTTTACCAAAATACCCCCTCATTATTACTTAACCAACTAAGCATTTAATGAAACATTAAATGCAAAGTAAGAACAAAACTGTCGTTTTATTATATAAGGTTAGTGGTAATTAATACTTTTCTTAATCTGTATGTTTTTTGTCTGTGGACAATAATATTTTACGAAGGGAGTATGAAATTTTGTCTTATGTGTTACGAGGATGTAAAATTCATCTTTGGTTGCAATACAACTAGATCTTATTATACTCAAATACATTTAGGTTATTTTGACAATTTAAAGACAATAAAAAATTTGGTAAGCGTTTAAATTGTGCATTTTCATATTTTAAAAATTAACTTTAAAAGTGATACGAAAAATGTCAATGCAAAATAATAATAATAATAATAATAATAACATTTGGATCATTAGTCGTTGTATTACTATTGTTATGTCGTAGTCACGCCGTCCGTTGTCAATTAGGACACTACTCATCTATGTCAATGAGGCACCCATAGGCTATCAAGGCCAACGGAAATGAGCCTTAAGTTGTTCTTGAACATGTTATTGAATTGTTGTTTGGTCCGTTAGGGTTTGTTGTTTCACATTCTCTCTTATCCAAATACAAAATATAATAATTTACATAAAACTACATATAATGAAAACTTAAATTTTTGTTATAATAATAGGCTTAAAACGGCCAATAACCAAATACAATTTACTTTACACAATCAACCATAGAAATTAAATAGTCCAAAATTGTCTAGACAATGCATAAACAATTCATACATAAAGAAAAATGTCTCTATTATTTGTTTTTTTTATGCACGTGAAATAAATGTAATATTCATCAATAATAAAAGCTAAATCCCAATAAGTTTTAGAAAAATTAAATACTTTTTAATTTTTATTCTTATTCATTCTACTATCACTTTTAGATGATGACAAGTGTAATAAAAATCTATTATTTTTATTGAATATGACAAATGTCAATCTTAAATGTATAGGAAAAAAAAATAGAAGAATATTTGATTTCTCTCTAAATCTAAATAACATAATATCGTTCATAAACACCATGAACAACAATAAAAATAAATAATTAAATAGGTAATTAAAGATTTAAAACATGATATAATATTGTTGTTGGTGAAATTAATGTTAATTAAAAAAACATATTCCACAAACCCATATCATTTAGATAAACATGATTCCCATGAACTTCAAAAATATGATGTTGAAATTCATTATGTTTATTTGTAAAGTTGTAAAACATCATTTATACTATATCTGTAAATTGTAATATTAAACAATTATTATTAAATATGAAGTATAAATATATTAATTTTGATCTAAAATAATCATCATAAACGTGTTGAAGATGTAAATACGATTTCCGTTGATATATAGAACGCTTGAATCTAACTTCATATGAAAAAGTTATGATTCTTAGAAATTTTGCATTCAACCTTATAAGGCAAAGTGCGTCGTAAAATACGAATCGGAAGTAGATTCCTTATTAGCCTAAGTAATCTAAATGAAAGTCGTAATAGTCATAAAAGCGAGAGCGTGTATATAGATAATGTCTAAATCTGACTTCGTATGAGAAAATTATAATTTTTAAGAGTTTTAGTGCAATAATATACGACAAAGAAATCAAAATAGAAATTAGTTGATTGTTAGTCAAAACAATCTAAATAAGAGTTGAATATCTCGTAGATACAATTTTGCCGATATAAAGACAGTAGATAATGGATGATGTATGGAAGAGTTTTATACGGGTTTTAATAGTCTAAGCCCATTAAAAATATAACTTTAAAAATAAAATGAGAATTAGCCGACGAAATCTAAATGAAAGTTGTAGATCTTGTCAATAACTACGCATGGATATAAA
The DNA here is from genome assembly GCF_051521515.1 of Lactuca serriola. NCBI lineage: Eukaryota > Viridiplantae > Streptophyta > Magnoliopsida > Asterales > Asteraceae > Lactuca > Lactuca serriola. The sequence continues at coordinate 211,324,689 of NC_136409.1, forward strand.
GAACGTCGAAAACGGAGCTTGTATGAAGAAGTTACGAAATTTACAAAATTTCACGTTTTGCGTCACGCGTGCATATGCGCAACACACGATTCTAGAAGGGATTCGCGTTGATCCGCTGCAACCATGCCACATGTCACAGAGAGAAAGGCCTAACAGAGCCAGGGCGTGACACGCTCCTGGTCTGGGCATGGCGTGCCTCCTCGATTTTCGCCCTATAAATAGATCAGCTCCATGACCGTAACACCCAGAATCAGGAAGACCAGGAAAGGAAAGAAAAGCCCTAAGTCAAAGGAGTAAACTCGTCGAGTCCAAGGAGGAACTCGACGAGTCGGAGCGTGATCCGTATCGCGGATTAAGTGACCAACTCGGCGAGTCGGGGAGACTGACTCGGCAAGTCTGGTCTGGGTTGGGAAACCCTAATTTCCGGACTTAGTACCCTATTTAAGCATCATTTCAGGCCTTCACCCAAGCCTCCATCATTCCCTTTACCTACTCTCGAAACCCTAAGCCTTCATTGTAGTGCTCTCAAGCTTTCTTTTCCATTTTTGGGTACTTTGAAGCTAGAATGAAGAAAGGAACCTTTGGTGATTCAAGAATTGGCAGTAGATTCTGAGTTGGTGTGATATTTTTGATAATTTGAAGGTATGAAGCTCATACCTTGGCTGTTACTCATTTAGATCCCCTTTCCTAGTTAGATTTTATCATTTTTGGGGCCATTACCAAGTCCAATTCGTGTATTGTGCCTTGGTGAGCAAAGAGAAATTCATATATAGGTTTGTCTTGGCCCAGAAACCCATCAAGTATCAGTCTTTGGTGTATTGGTGAAGCATGTTTGTCTCAAACCCTAGCCCTAGAGTGTTTCAAGCCTATAAATCCTTGGTTTCACGTACAGTTTGTAACTTTACATGAAGGGTGGGCCTTAGAAGAGTGGATCTACAGTTTGGAGCCCCTGCATGGCTCGAAAAGCCACTGTATGGATTAAGATTTGAAGTGACTTGGCGAGTCGCATGGGTGGACTCGGCGAGTTGTATGAAGATGGGCAGGAATTTGACGAGTTGGAAGAACAACTCGGCGAGTCTGTTGAAGATTGCCTTGGACTCGGAGAATCTGTTCTTGGACTCGGCGAGTCAGGTCGTAGAACCCCAACCTCTTTTGGTTAAGCTTTGGATCTGTGAGTCGGTTGGCGACTCAATGAGTTGGTCAAGACGGAATTCTGAGATCATTCAACTCGACGAGTCCTGGGGCGACTCGGCGAGTTGAGTCGTGTTATGAGAGTTTTCTGAGTATAAGAACTCGATGAGTCGACGGGTGGACTCTGCGAATAGGGTCAATCAGGAAGTTTGAATTTGACCAGGACTTTGACCGAAGTTGACTTAATTGACCACGGGAAGACAATTTAGTCTAAGTGTTGTTATTGGTATTGGTTGCTCAGGAAGATAGAGGAGTAGCATTTCGGAGAGTTGTCGGTTATCAGTCGGAGGGCTATCGGCCGAGTTCAGCAGTTCAGGTGAGTTTTCCTTCCAGTAGGAACGGGTCTACGGCTACAATGCCGACCCGTCTAGTTAGCAGTAGTTTCCGGACTTCGGTCCGATGCAGTAGTTCAGTGTGCTTTATGTATTTGTGATTCAAGCATGCTTTGTGTTATGTGTTCCGGACTTCGGTCCGATGCAGTTAGCCGGACTTCGGTCTGATGCAGGGGGCAAGGCCCCAGTTAGTCCGGGATTCAGCGCGATGTAGTTTATGGACTTCGGTCCGATGTAGGGGGCAAGGCCCCGGTTAGTCCAGACTTTGGTTCGATGCAGTGCGCAAGGCCCAATATGTTCTTTATATGTTATTGTATGGTATGTGGTAGTTGGGGGAGCTCACTAAGCTTTGTGCTTATAGTTTCAGTTTTGGTTTTATGTACTTCCACAAGCAAGGGGAAGAGCTCGGATTGATGGCATGGCACACACCACACTTGCAGTTTATTCCTGGGAATTTTATTTAGATATTTTGTAGAAGCAAAATTGTAAAAGTCGAATAGTGTGTTTATTTAGTTTCACATCTTTATGTTATTTTACTAAGTCAATTTTGTGCGAAGTGTAATGTTTAGACTTAGTATATTTTTTGTACACTCATGTTCCCTATAAATAGGGACTGAGGATAGAAGTAGATGATAACTTTTCTGAAACTCAAATATCCTTTCTGCTTATTCTGTAATCAGTTTTCATCAATATAAGATCTGAATAATATTTACTCTTCGTGTTCTAACTTTTCAATCACTCAAATCATATTTGCTTTCGTAAATCTCGATAACAATTCTCTTCAATTGGTATCAGAGCAGGATTCAAACTGCATCGATCTGATTTTCGTGTTAGAATCATTTTCTTTTTGAGTTGCAACTTTACTCAAAATTTTCCGCGCATTTTGGTTTTGAAAATCAAATTTGATCTTCAGATTTGAATTGATTCTGTCTTTAAATTGTTTAGTCGAGTAATCGATCAGTGATTTGTGATCAATTCAATTGATCAATTCTTAATTTCATCAAGTTTTTCAAGATTTCTGAAAATTTCTGTGTTCATCGATGGCGAACTTCAACATGAATACAATGACTTCCTTCTCTCACTTGCTTGGTTCCTCAACCAAAATTCCGATGTTAATTCCAGAATACTATGATCAGTAGGCTGATAGAATGGAAGATTACTTAAATGGAATTGATGAAGAACTTTGGAATTGTATCGATGGAACAGTGCAAGCTCCTGCTAATGTTCAACCAATTGGACCATCTACTGCATCTGCTGAAGTTGCTGATCAACAAAAACGGTTGAAGAATAATGAAAAGAGGTGCATGAGGGAACTAAGAGGTGCTCTTCCTCCTGTGGTTTATAATTACATTCATAGTTGTAAAACAGCAAAGGAGATCTGGAACATTGTAAAAGAGAAGTATCAAGGTAGCGAAAAGACGAAGATCAATTCTATGAAGCAATGTCTAGTTGAACTGAAAGAATTCAGACAAAAGGATGCTGAAACTCTTGAAAATTACTATGATCGTCTGAATGAGCTTATGTTTCGCTGCAATAGGTATGGAATCACTAGGTCTCTCATGGAGTTCGATTTAACTTTCATTATGGGCCTTCGCAAAGAATGGCGAAGTGTGAGCATGATGATTAAGAATCAACAGAGTTTTGATACAACTCATTTGAATGATCTCTACAATCAGCTGAAAACACATGAAAGTGAAGTTTCAGAAATGTATGAAGAATCAAAACAAAGTATTGGAGGTCCTTTGGCTCTTGTTTCAAAAGTATCATAAGTTGATGTTAATGAAAAAGATGATTCAGATGATGAAGGATTTTTGATGAACTCTGATGATGAAGCTGTGGCATTCTAATCAAACAACAGAATTAAGAAGTTTTTCAAAAAGCCTTTTAATCCAAAAGGAAAGTCTAGTGATGCAAAGAGTGGAGTCACAAAAACTGGAGGAGAGGAGAGGAAGAAAATGGAGAAAGCTGATGAGAAACAAAAAGATGTGAAAGAAGTGAAAAAGCTGAAAGGTGACTCAGGAATCTATTGTCACTACTGCAATGGTGCGAATCACTTCGCAACCGATTGCATGTTGCGAAAGAAAGAAAAAAAAGAAAGAAAAAGTTAAAGATGAAGCATACTATTCTGAAAAGATTGAAGAGTTACGCGCTAAGACAAAAGGAGTGTCTCTAGTTGCGAAGGGTGAATCTGTTGATGAAGAGAGTGGAACATATCATATCTGGTCATCAGGATCTGATGATGAAGAAATGAGGCATCCCACACATGGAGCCATGTTCGCAAGTTTTGAAGATTACGAAGAGGACATTTCAGGGAGATGTTTTGTATCCAAATCCACAGACAAATCACCCATGACCACCAAGGTACGTGCAATACTTGAATCTTTTAATATTCCTTTATCTGCTTATGATGCTGAAATCATTTCATTTGATGATACTGTGGCTTATTTTGATTCTGTTATTGTGTCTGCTAGTACTGAAGCTTAAAAATTAAATATGCAACTAGGTGAGACACGAAGAGAATTAGAAATAAAAAGGAGCAGAGTAGAAAAACTTGAAATGCAGATAAAAAATGTAGATTGTGATAGGAATAATCTTACAAATGATGTTAGGTTGTTGCTAGCACAAAGGAACATATATTGTAATTCTGCCAAACGATTGTATGCAAAATTAAATGCTTTACATCATTCTTCTGACATTAGCAAAGAACAACATAGGAAACTTTTACCTTTTCTTGAGTATGAACGTGAAAAAGTTGATGTTGTTTCTTATGATTGTGAAAGTACAATTGCTCAATTTGACAAAATACCTGATGATAGATATCCATATGGTATTGTCAAAATTGATGAATTTCTGAATGCTGATGAGTTGGTTAACATTGTCAATGAAAGTTTGACAAAGAGTGAACAAGTGAAAATCTTAAAGAAAACAGAAACTTCAACTCTTGCCTCTCAATTCAATTATGCTGATATTGATGACAATTCAGATAATATGAGTGAAATCAGTGAGATAGAAGAGGAAGAAGAGGTTGATTGTTCTCAATTTTCAATCATTAATATCACATCTAAGATCAAAGGTAAAGAAATTATAGTTGATTCGATAGTAGAGGATGAAATTAATAAACCTTCAACTTCGCAACATGGTAAGTTTGATAATATGGAAGTTGAAAGCTGGAAATCTGATGATAATGATGAAAACAAAGAAGAAGTGAAAGATTCACATGAAATACCTCCACGAGTTGTGGTTGATCAAGTGTTTGAGAATACAAAAGAATTTTAAAAATTTTTAAATGACAAAGGCGCACATTATTTGGAAACCAACACTATGGTATATCCAAATTTTGTATGCACTAATAAAACCATTTTTCCAAATCAAGTTTTTGTCACTACAGGAAATGCTGAGAAAATTCATCCTGAATTCAACAAAATGATTGAAAAAGATAATCTAAGGTCAACTACTGAAGGTTTTTTCGCAAATCAAAACACTGAAGAAAACAATTTAACTCAAAATCCTTATGTGTTTCATAAACAAAAGTCATTACAAAAGTGGGTGGTTAAAGGTGAAAAAGCAAACCAAGATTTTGAAAAAGTTGAAAAACCAAAGGCTGAAGTAAAATTGAATTCTCATGAATTCAAATTGATGGTTGGAAATTATTCAACAGAAAATAATGTTTCAAAAAGAAAAGCAAGAAAAGCAATTTTCTGGCAAGTTATGTCTAATGAAAAACCAAGAGCTGCAAAAGAACAAATTTCAAAAACAACATCATCAAAATTTCAAAGCAAAAATAAACAAACAGATTCAAGTTTTCATAAACCAATAAATTATGTTGACAAAATTCCATATGTTCGCAAATATGACAACAATCGAAAATTTGAGAATTCACAAAAATTTGTAAATAATCAAAAGTTTCAAAATGTTGGCAAATTCATGAATACTTCATCAAGTTTGAAAAATTCAACTCAAGCAAAAGTGAAATTTTCACCAAAACAACCAAATTTTCCAAATCCTTCAGTCTCAAAACCGACCAAAGTTTCATATACAAAAGGAAAATCTGATGTAAGTACAATCAATCGTTAGTTTGAAGGGAAAGGAAGAATATATCAAAGTGGGAAGTTTTCAGAGCAACAAATCAAGAATGCATTTGACAAGTTCGCAAATAACTCTTCCACTGCTAGTTCATCATCTCATCATTCGCAAGTTCCGGTTCAAAAATGGAAACCAATTATCAAAAATGCGAATGTTGTGAAGGATAAGATTACAATCAATGGAAATCCAAAACTATTGAACGACTATATTTCAATATCTAGATCTGATGATGTTGATATAATGGATTCTGTCACAAACAAAGTGAAAACATGGTTTTTAAATTCAAAGAATTTGTTTCATTCTACTAATGATGGACCCAACAAGTCTTGGGTTCCTAAATTTTTCCAATAAATGCAGGTGATGTGTGACGAGCAATATGATACGAAATGGTATATTGATAGTGGTTGCTCTCGTCATATGACTGGAAGAAAGGAAAACTTGCGAGATTATAGAAGCTTGGAAAATGCAGGAGTAGTCAAATTTGGGAATAATCACAAGTGTCAAGTGAAAGGCTATGGGAAAGTCACAAATGGACAATTCACTGTCAACAAAGTTGCTTATGCTGAAGGACTTCAACATAATTTGATAAGTGTGTCACAACTTGTTGTTGGTACTGGAAACCAAGTTGTATTTAATGAAGAAGGAAGTATCATTTCAAATGCGAAGTCAAATGAAGTACTTCTCAAATCCAAAAGATATGGTGATATGTTTACACTGGACATCAAACCAATTGTGGGAAAACCTGATGTGTGTTTACTATCGAAAGCATCTAATGATGTCAGCTGGCTTTGGCATAGAAGATTGTCACACTTGAACTTTCGCAATATTAACAAACTTGTCACTAAAGATTTAGTTCGAGGGTTACCTGTACTAAAATTTGACAATGATTCTCTGTGTGCAGCTTGCGAACAAAGAAAACAACATAGAAAAGGTCATCCAATTGTGATCGATTCAAAAATCGTAGAACCACTGGAACTTCTTGACATTGACTTATGTGGACCGTTGACTGTTGCTACAATCAATAAAAAGCGGTACATTTTAGTTATTGTAGATGATTTTTCTCGATTCACATGGATATTTTTTCTCAGGTTAAAATCTGAAGTTGCTCAGACGATGATTGATTTTATCAAAAAGATTGAGCTTAGTCTGAAAAAGAATGTTCGCAAAATTAAAAGTGATAATGGTTCTGAGTTTAAAAATCAAACTCTTGATTCTTTTCTCACAAGCATAGGCATTTCGCATAATTTCTCATCACCATATACTCCGCAACAAAATGGTGTTGTTGAAAGAAGAAATCGATCTCTATGCGAAGCAGCAAGAACCATGTTAACATATGCGAATCTACCTCAATATCTTTGGGCTGAAGCAGTTTCCACTGCATGTTTTACTCAGAAACGATCATTCATTCATCGAAGATTCAATGTTACTCCATATGAAATAATCAATAATAGGAAACCTAATGTCAAATTCTTTCATGTTTTTGGTTGCAGGTGTTTTATCATGAATCTCAAAGATAATTTGTCCAAGTTCCAAGCTAAAGCTGATGAAGACATATTCTTAGCCTATTTGCACAATTCAGTTGCATATAGAGTGCTCAACAAAAGAACCAGAAAAGTTGAAGAAACTTTCAATTTAACATTTGATGATTACTATCTTAAACAAACGGATAGTAAATTTGAAAATAAATCAATACTTGTTGATTCAAATACTCAAATTGATAATTCTGAAATAAATGATTTCGATTATGACTTAATTTTTGGAATTCCTGACAGGGCAATTGATGCAGAAAATAATGCTCCTGATAATCAAACCTCAGAATCCTCAACACATACTGATGATTCAACAATTACTACAAGGTCAATATCTTGCGAAAGTGTGCCTGATGTTCGTATGGAGGGGGAGCATACGATCAACAATGCAGACAATCAGCCAACTTTCGAGGGGGAGAATGAAAATATGAATCATCAAGTTGAGGGGGAGCATTCACAAAATCAACAGGAATATCGTTTTGAGGAGGAACATCAAGATGAATATCATGTTGAAGGGGAGCATGATGAAACAGAGACAATTAATCTTGATGAAAATGATGAGTTTCATGAACTAAATGATAATTTTTCTGTTGCAGGATCTAAAAATGAAGATATGTATGAAGATGCACCATTGGAATTTGATCCTAATTTTCCACCACTTGAGAAATGGACAAGAAATCATCCAAAAGATCAGGTAATTGGTAATCCACAAGATGGTGTGTTGATAAGAGCTCAAATTCGTGCGAAAAATGAGGTACTGAATGCGAACCAAGAACTATGTATGTTTAATGTCTTTATTTCGAAAATAGAGCCAAAGACAGTAAAGGATGCTATGGAACACTCAAATTGGGTTGTTGCCATGCAATCTGAACTGGCTGAATTTGAACGAAACAAGGTTTGGAGATTAATTTCTAAACCTTCTGATGTTTCAATTGTCGGATTAAAATGGATTTTTAAAAATAAAACTGACAAAGATGGCAATATTATTCGTAATAAAGCTAGACTAGTAGTTAAAGGTTATTCACAACAAGAAGGAATAGACTATGAAGAAACATTTGCACCTGTTGCAAGACTTGAAGCAGTTCGCATATTTTTAGCTTATGCATCTCACAAAGACTTTGATGTTTATCAAATGGATGTTAAGTGTGCATTCTTAAATGGAGAACTAGAACAAATAGTGTATGTTGAACAACCACCAGGGTTTATAAACGATGAACATCCTGATCATGTTTACATCCTAGATAAGGCTGTATATGGATTAAAACAAGCACCAAGAGCCTGGTACGCAACACTTACAAATTTCTTGAAACAATCTAAATTTAAACAAGGATCAGTAGACCCCACATTATTTCGTAAGAAAGTTGGGAATCATCTAATGCTTGTTCAAATTTATGTTGATGATATTATTTTTGGCTCGACTGACCCAACATTGTCAATTGAATTTGAAAATCTAATGAATAGTCAGTTTGAAATGAGCATGATGGGAAAAATTAATAATTTTCTTGGTTTTAATATAAGACAGAACATGGATGGAATCTTAATCAATCAAGAAAAATATACGAAGAATTTGCTTGAAAAGTTTGGAATGACTAATAGCACGAAACTAAGAGTACCAATGGCAGTAGGAACAAGACTAACTCCTTCGTTAGATGTTCCTGCTGTTGATTTAACACTTTATCGAAGCATGATAGGTTCTTTATTGTATTTAACTGCAAGTAGACCTGATATTATGTTTTCGGTTTGCAATTGTGCTAGATATCAAGCTAATCCCAGAGAACCTCATTTGACTGTAGTGAAAAATATTTTTCGCTATCTTAAGGGAACAGTTTCGTTAGGACTTTGGTATCCTTCGAAAACGGGGTTTTTCATTCAAGCTTTTTCAGATTCTGATCTAGGAGGATGTACTTTGGATAGGAAAAGTACGAGTGGTGGATGTCAACTATTGGATGGGAAGTTGGTGAGTTGGCAATCGAAGAAACAAACTTGTGTGGCTATATCAACTGCTGAGGCCGAATACATTGTTGTTGCTGCTTGCACATCGCAAATTATTTGGATTCAGAGTCAACTTCGTGACTATGCAATAAACATGAAAAAGATTCCCTTGTATTGTGATTCGCAAAGTGCAATTCGCATTTGTCATAATCCAGTACAACATTCAAAGACAAAACACATTGCTCTTCGATATCACTTTATCAAAGATCATGTGGAAGATGGGAATATTGAAATTCATTTTGTTAAAACAACTGAACAACTTGCTGATATTTTTACAAAACCTCTTGATGAAAAATCATTTTTTAGAATTTTAGCAGGTTTGGGGATGATTGATGCGAATTCAATTCCAAAAACTCAAGCATGAAAGTTTCGTTCAGTAGTTATGAGTCAAACTTGTTCAGATGTTACTATTCATCCAGAGGCTTCGCATGGCTTCGCATCCACATCGTTTCGCATTTGCGATCATATCAACTAAGGTTAGGTTTACGATTCATTTTGTAGTTTTTAATTTTTGAAAAATCAAAAATCCAAAAAGATTTTATGTTTATTCATTTTTGTTGTTGAAAAATTAAAAATCCAAAAAGATTTTATTTTGTTAGGTTTTTAATTTTGAAAAATTCAAAAATCACAAAAATATTTTTGTTTTCTTTGTTCTTTAAACATTGTGTGCTGTGAGTTTAGTACAGGGCTTAATGCGAAAAGGTCAAGCTTATATGTTTCTATGGGAAGGTATCAAATTTTTTTAAAACTAGTTAGGATGTCCCTAGAAGCATACTGCTGTATGTAGACCAAAAGTCTCAACAAGACTCTATGTGTGAGAAAAGAAAGCCTTAATGAAATTACACATGAAAATTTCTTCCCAAAAGGCTTATATTCGCATAAGTCAAAAGAGCTACCTTACTCTTCTCATATGAGTTAAGAGTTTTCTGTTTTGTCCATTATAACAAAGGTACACTTCGATTCTTAACCAATCTTTTTATACCAAACAATTCTTTCAATCTAAATTTTCGAAGAGATTTGTCCTTGAGGTCTTTGATCAAACCAATCAAAACCTAGACAAATCACAAGTCTGTGTTTATGATCTAACATCATGAGACCGTGATGGAAGTCAAACCCAAACATCATAAACCTTAAGGAATTGACGGGGAACATTGTTCCAGATTTTAACGAAACCTTTGTTTCAGTACCAAAATTTCGAAACTCCAAATCATATTCAATTCGCATGTGTGGTCTTGATCAAATATTCGCAACCCACGATGTTTGTTACCCAACAAGATCCAGTTGAAATTTTTTTTATGAATATGATTTCTGTGTGAGTTTTATTCGCAAATCCTAGTCATGATAAATATTTTCAAAAGCCAACTTTTCACTGACTACACTAGTCAAACAAGTAATTTCATTTACAATTTCTCACCTTATGTTTAGGCTGATATGTAATGAAATTTGAAACCAACCCAAAATATCTTTTAAAAGAAGCCTTTCAATACTTTTCTAAAAGTATTCGATTGTAATTCATGGGAAACTACACAAGTTGTTGATTATCTCTCTTGATGATTAACGAAGCAACCTTTGCCTGGGGTTTAACTGCATTCATGTCAAATTGAATTTTTAACATCACATAATTCCAAAAAAAAATTGTTTCTCATCTTATTCTGTTGACACAATGCACACACGAAATCCTTGAGGTTCTGAGTAAAACCAACTCAGGCTGATGATTTCGCAAATCTGGCATATGACTTCACTTTACATCCCAAAAGTGAAAGAGCCTTGCCTCCATGCGAAGGGTTTTAACGGTTCAGATTCTATAACGGGTAACTTGACAGGCTGTGTACTCAAGATGGTTGGTATTCTATCCGGTTTTCAAGGAGATGTGACAGTTACTTTTAGAAGCATGGTTATGTTTTGCAGTCCTGATCCGATTTTCAAGGTGCCACATGGGATAACATTAAATGTATCCCGCTTTAATTTCAAATCAAATTGGGGAAACTATAAAAGGGAGATCAAGATCATTGTATACGGTTACACAAACAGAACTCTCACAAACCTAAAAAGATTCAAACTTGTTCAACTTCATCTCTTTCAAACCCTAACAATGGCTTCCACTCAATCCAACACTGATGAAGTTCTTTCTCAATCTCTGATGAAAATCCAAAGCACCAATTATCAAGTTGATCCGAATGTCTCTTCTTATCCTGAAGGATTGAAGATTCTCATCGTTGCCCTAAAACGATCATCCCTGTCCACTGCCATGCTTAGTTCCTTCTCTGTTCCGATGACATGGTTATCCTTAGCAGCTTCAACGACATCATACAACCATACTACTGATGTGATAACATTTAACTTGATGAACAACAAATGGGTAAAACTTTCCAAGAAGATGTTTGTTGAATTCTTGCAGATTCCGAACAATCCTCCATTTTTCAAACCTGTTAATTCTCAAGTCATCCACATGTTCAATGAAATGGGCCATCAACCCACTATGGAGAAGATCAGTGACTTTAGAAAGTCAGGTTTACCGTGCATATGGAATTTTCTGTTTGGCATTTTTCTCATATGCTTAACAGGACGCATAGTTGGGCTAGATAGGGGGTGTATGGAGGTTTATGCCATGGTGATGGGCTTGTATTATGACATCAGTGTCGACTATGCAACTCAGTTATGGAAGGAATTTGTTAAGAGTCTGGAAAACACAAATTTGGAAAAAGGCATATCTTGTGCAAGGTATTGGAGCTTGATTCTTGAAAAGGTATATGAAAAGGAGGGAATTTCAGTACTAGAGGATGTGGAGGTTGCAGAATTTTCTCTATATCAATTTCCAAAAGTGGTTGAAGATGATGAGGAAATATTTACCCATGTTGCTCGCATTCCAGATGTGATGCTTAACAAGGTTTCTCCAACTCACAAAGTGTTGGTGCGATACATGAAGACTTTCAATCCAAATGTGGAGACATGCATTTTGTTAAGCGTTGCAACCAAACCCTCAAAGAAGAAGAAGGCGATCAAGATTGTTGCAACTGATCAATCTGCGAAACAGGGTCAAGATGAGGAGATTCAGATAGTGGAAACCTGACCAAAATCAAAGAAGGATACAATACCCTCAAAATCGGGGGTATTGAAAAAGATTCGCAAGACAGAGGTGAGCAGTAAAGGGGTTACTGTTTGCAATATTCCAGCTCCGGTCTCTCCAGGACCTAAGAGACAACGTGCTCAAGATGTTGCGAAACAGATGCCACAAACATTGTTGAAAAAGCGAAAGCTTATTATTCACAATGAATCCTCAGATGAAGAAGTGGTTCCTGACACCCCACTAATCTCTACACTAGTAACAGTTCATGATCCACCTGTTTCAAATTTTCAATTTTCGCAAGTTTCCTCACAGCAACTCGAAATAGTCACTACCAAATCAGTTTCTGAGGAGGTACCTATTTCTGATACGGTTGTCAACGTATCTGATACGGGGGAACCTATCACGAGTGTTGAAACCACTTTACCAATCACCTTACCCATTTCTTTACCACTTGTTTCATTTCCATCTACAACTCTATCCATAACCTCATCAATTTTTGATCATCCACTTCAAAACCCATTTACAACCCTTTTTACCTCACAATCACCAGAAACTCCTCAACCTTCGCAACCTTTATCTGATAATGAAACTGAAGGAGGAGCCTTTGGAGGAGTACTTGAAGACATTCATTTTGATTCAGAGGAGGAGGATATTCCTTATCATATGCTTATGGCAGGAAAGCAATTTAAAATCCTGAATCATAAGTTGAATGCCATTATTCAGTCGCAAGCGGATTCTGGCAGGATGTCTTCTATCTCAACAATGGAGGTTGATATAATGCTTAAGGGTGCTGAGAAGCGTATAATGGAGAAGGTTGATCAGTCTGATAAAAATAATGAGCTTCGCATTAAAGCTCAAGGGAGTAATTTTTCTTCGGTGGTCCAGGACTTAAAAACTGTTGCAAAAGAACTCCATGTTCTCTTTGTACAGGATGTGAAGAAAGTTCGAGAGGATATCAACTTTAAGCTTGAAGAGTTGAAAACCAAACTTGAGAAGGAGCTCAGGGATATTACTTCTCAACATGTTGAAGTTCAAAAGAAGATTGATGTGGTTGCTACAGAAGTGCACAAGGTTGTTGCTGCCCCTATCCTTGGAGCTAATCACAAAGAAACCAGGAGAAGTTTGATCAGCTGATCAAGTTGGTGACTGAGCTGAAAATTGTGGTTTCGCAATCTTCATCTCATCAAATTCTCACTCCTGAGTTCTTGTCTCTAAAGGTTAATACTTTAGAACAAGCAATTCAGAAAGCTCTTGCACCAATCACAAATTTTACCTCTTTACTACCGAAGAGTGCCCCACCTGCTTTCACAGGGGTGCAAGGGGGAGAGAAGAATTCAAGTAAAGAGGAGGATGCGAAGACAGTGGGAAAAGTTATATCTACCCAGCTTAAATCTACTCTTCCAATAATTACTATGACTATTTCCTCAACTACAATAACCACAAGACATATTGCCAAAGGAATTTCGATTGGGGAAAAAGAAGGAGGTTCGAGTTCAAAACCTCAAACAGATGTTGTGGGAAAAGGAAAAGGAATATTGTATGCAAAATCGAAGGAGGAGAAGAAAGTTGAGGCTAAGGCAGAGTTGGAAAGGATGAGGCAAGTGCAAAGCATTATGAGGCAAAGGGCAAGTGATCCTCCGACGATGAACAAAGGAGATCCTGCGAAGCTGTACTCTTACGAAACCATAGAGTCAAAAGTTATGGGGAGGGAAATGTATGAATTCGAGAAGAAGCCAAAGACATGTTATGATATTGCGAATTCAGACAATTGTCAGCTAGATTTTCCAATCAACGAAATGCTCTTCCTTACTGCTCAGTACAAGATTAGCGAGAAGTTTGATAATCCTGATGATTATATACACATGAAAATCAGATTTCATGCTGTATTGGGGAAGAATCCGGATGAAGTATGGTCTTTATTGAAGATTAAAAAGGTGTTAACAATCAAGAAAGATTCGATGTTTGAAGACATGCTTCAAAATTTCCGTTACTTTGTTATTCGAGCCGACAACAAGCAGTATGACTTCACTGTAGCTGACTTTCCTCTGATGAACTGCAATGATTTGATTCAAGTGGCTCTGATTTTGAAGCATATGGAAGAGAATAAGCTCAAAGGCTCTGAGACTGAAGTGTTCAAGATAGGCTTCGCACATGTTAAAACATACATCGACAATTACTTCGATTGTTTGGCTCTTACTGATGAAGAATTGGCGACTGTGTTGGGAAGAGAAGTGAATGTTCCTTGGGAAGAAACTTTATCCCAATCAGCATTATCAAAATATGTTGTTGGGGAAATATGCCTGAAACCTTTCGGCATGGTGTTTTCAGGAAGAGATACGAAGGGGAAGCCCAAGAAATTCTTGTTTAAAGTCTCATAGGTGGAAAGATATACTTTTTCGCAATATACGCACTTTATTGTTTGTATGAACAAATGCAAGAAGAACAATGAAGGAGACAAGAAGGATCTCAAGAAGGTGATTTCCTGGTATGTAGAAGTGCGAAAGACAATTCACTCTGCTGTTCAAAAGCTTATGGATTAAATAGCTTCGACTGTTTACAAAGGAGGAGATTGTAGAAGCAAAATTGTAAAAGTCGAATAGTGTGTTTGTTTAGTTTCGCATCTTTATGTTATTTTACTAAGTCAATTTTGTGCGAAGTGTAATGTGTAGACTTAGTATATTTTTTGTACACTCATGTTCCCTATAAATAGGGACTGAGGATAGAAGTAGAGGATAACTTTTCTGAAACACAAATATCCTTTCTGCTTATTCTGTAATCAGTCTTCATCAATATAAGATCTGATTAATATTTACTCTTCGTGTTCTAACTTTTCAATCACTCAAATCATATTTGCTTTCGTAAATCTCGATAACAATTCTCTTCATATTTTGATATGATATTAACTTCAGTTGTGAATTGATACATTTTCTATGGCATTTTGAGACATACGATTCATGGTTTTATTACCTAATAGTTGATGTTGCGATTTTTAGTAATATTAAAACAAAAAATTTTAAGTCATGATTTTTGGGTCGTTACACTGACTCACTTCTCCACGCCATTTCTCAACTTGTAAGCCAGGTTTTAAGGTCTTTCTTCGGGATTTCATAATATTTTAGCTTAGAAAAGCTTTGGGTATATAGGCTTGACTATTGGGATCTCTTGAGTCAGATTTCTGCCAGCGCAAATCTCGGTTTTCGCTAGAAACTCTATGTAAGTCAGGCTACACTTATTACGCTTTAAGTGTAACTTATATTTGTATTCAGTAATTCCAATCATAATATTGATTGGTCTACTTACGAGATATGTGTTTAGAATGGTCTTATTGGTTTTGTTGTTGGATTTCAGAAAGGCTATATGCTGAAATGGTTTTGCCTCTCAACTGTCATGCCTGACTGATCTTTATTTGATAGAACTCTTAGTATTCACTCAGACTAGCGAAAGATCTAGCATTCATTTCCAGATTTCCATAGGGACTAATAAGCTATAATAATATAGGTTAATAGTTTTCGAGGCACATTGCTCGCTAATTGGATTACCCAGATAGTTGTTAACCATCTAAGAAATTGTCTATGTGAGTTTTCTCACTATATTGTATTCTTAGGTATGTATCATTTGTATGTTAGAATATAGTTTCCCTATAGCTTGCAATTAGGCCACTAGAATAACTTAGTTAGTTTCCTATCGTGTCAAACTGTTTATCTATGTTACGCTAAAGGCCAAAGGACGGACCAACTTTATGCTGAAGACCAAAGGGGTGGAGCAAGTTTATGTTGAAGGCCATTATATGTATGCATTTAATATGTATTATGGTATATGGTATCTTCGGGGAACTCATTAAGTCTTGACTTACAGTTGTTGAATAACTTCTTTTCGGGTTGTTCTTCGTATTGAGGAAAGGCTCACGCATGACTATACCTGCATTGAAGGCATTAATAATATTTTAAGACTTCTGTCAAAAATCTCTTTTATAAAGAAATATGTGACAATGGTTTTGTAAAAAATTACCTTGAAACAGATGGTTTGCATATACAAATTACAATAGAAAATCTCACTATAACGATCACTCACACTCAAACGTATAACTAGAAAAAGAGTAAACTACAAGAACAAGTTCTTAATCTTAAAACCCTAACTGAAACCCTAAGTACAGTGATCACAGAGAAGAGACGAATGAGATGAATGAATAGAATGAATGAAAATATATGACGTACACCCTTAAATACGCTGGGTGGAACCAGATACCCATATACCCACGGAGTACCCAAAAACCCGCATGCAAACCCGACACAATCCTGCATAACTTATAATTCAACCCACACAAAATAACAAATTTACACAATATACCCAATGCATGAATTAATTTCAGTTTGTAAATATAAAAGTATATTTTCTACACCCCCCCCCCCCCCCCCCCACACACACACAAACTGAACAAGTCTATTAGGAATATATTCATGTTAAGCAAATCCAATAGCTTTGGTTAAAACATCAGCATATTTATTTAAAGAGTCAATTTTATTAACTTTTATAATACCATTTTCTACGTTTTCTCTAACAAAATGAAGATCTACCTCAAAATGTTTAGATTTCTCATGAAAAACATGATTTAACACAAGTTTAATGGCTGATTCATTATCACAAAAAACATTTATTGGATTTAATCCAGTTACCCAAATCAAAAAGTAATTTTAAAATCCAAATAATTTCACTTGTTACAGAGCCTAAAGATATGTATTCAAACTCAGTGGAAGAGCAAGAAACAGTACCTTGTTTCTTGCTTTTCCAAGATACAAGAGATCCTGCAAAGTAAATAAGATAACTTGTAACAGACCTTCTGCTGAAAAGACATTTAGCCCAATCAGCATCAACAAAACCCACAAGACTAAGAGAATCATTCTTAGTTATATGAACCCCTTTTCCTGGACAATCTTTTAAATGTCTCAATAGTTTGAAGGCAATATTTAAATGTGACTTATAAGGCTAGTGCATACACCGACTTAAATTTTCAACAACATATGAAATATCTAGACGAGTCATGGTCAAATAAATCAACTTACCAGTTAAATTTTGAAACTCGGTAATACTTACCACATAATCAGAACTATCTAAATCACATTCCCTCTTAATAACAAGATTAGGTTCCAAATGTGTCTTAATTAATAGGTTTACAAGCCATCATTCCAAACTCATGCAACAATTCTAAACAATATTTTCTTAGATTAAGACAAATTCCTTTATCTGTTTTTATTACCTCAATTCCAAGAAAATACTTTAACTTTCCTAAATCTTTTATGAAAAAATGTGACTTTAAAAAATTCTTAACATATTCTGATTCAACCTTGCAATTTCTAGTGATAATAATATCATCCACATAAACTAAAAGAATGACTATAATATGTTTCACCTCTTTAACAAATAATGTGTAATCATTGATACTCTGTTTAAAGCCAAATGAGGAAAGTGAGCAACTAAATTTCTCATTCCATTTTGTAGGAGCATGATTAAGTCCATAAAGGGACTTAATTAATCTACAAACCATGTTATCATTCTTAGAATGATATCCTTCAAGAAGTTGCGTATAAACACTTTCAAATAAATCACCATATAAAAAAGCATTGTTTATGTCAAGTTGATATAAAGGCCAAGCATGAAGAATAGCTAATGACAAACAAACTCTAACAGTAATAATTTTAGCAACATGAGAGATGATCTCCTCATAATCTATCCCTTCTCTTTAGTTGAACCCTTTAGCAACCAACATAGCTTTATATCTTTTTATTTCTCCATTTGATTTCTATTTAATTTTATAAATCCAACGACAACCAATAGCTTTTCTTCCCTTAGGAAGATTAATGATTTCCCAAGTATTATTTCTATAAAGAGCTTCCATTTCTTCATTCATTGTTTTTATCCAGTTTGGATCTAATGCAGATTCACTATAATTTTTAGGTTCAATTGTTTTATTAAGACTAGCAACAAAACAAAGATTTTCACTATTAAGAGTTGAATAGTAAACATATCTTTCAATGCCATATTTATGTTTTCATTCCACAACATAATCACTGAACCTAGTTGGCATGTAAACATTATGTCCAAACCTAGTGACCCTAGATAACTGACCATCACAATGATTAGTATCAATTGAATCATTTTCCTCAGTCAATGTAGAGGAGCTTGGAAACACCACACCAGAAGAAGGCACATGTGCCTCACCAGTCTGGTTGCTGACATCAGATGGACAAGTCTCATCCAAGTCCTGGTCTGTACTAGCACCATCCAACTGATGGGCACTTCTCAAATTCTCTAAATTAGTATTATCTAGAAGAGTACTAGAAGACATTGACTCATCATACGAAAAGAGATCACTTAAAGGGACATTAGATTTATCTGACAAAGATGAAGACTTTAACTTGAAAGGAAACATTGATTCATAAAATTTTATATCCCTGGAAACAAAAACAAGTTGGCATTGAAGTCAGGAACAACTAAAATATCAAACAAAGTTAAAGAATTAGACAAATTCATATTGCCAATTTTCTCAACTTTAGCTGAAGTACCATTAGGATGACTAACAAGAAGATCAAGCTTAGACACATCCACAATGTCATGAAGAAGGGACTCAGAAGCAATCATATGTTGATTAGCTCCTAAGTCAAAAATCCATTTTTATAAATTAACAGATGAATTAAGGACTTGAAACAAGCAAGTACCTATCATATTAGCACTTTCAGATGCTTCCTCATTAACTTGCCTATCACTAATAAGTTGTAAAAATTTGATGTATTGTTCCTTAGTGAGCTTATGCAACTCAGACTCTCCACCAGAATCAGAAAGATTAGAAGTAATTGTACTTCCTGAGGTAGTAGAAGAGGAATTGGCAGAAAAGTTCTTATTAAAAATATTCTGATTATTAGAATCTTTCCTTGGCTTAAAATCCATAGGATAACTAATTAGTTTGTAACACTTCTCTGTAGTATGACCCTTAATTCCACAATTCTTACACTAAATAGATTATTTTTATTTCTATTAGAATTATTAGAACTCTATCTATTATTAAATCTACTGTTAAAGGCAACAGACTGAGACTTAGACTGAAGAGAAGACAAAGAACCATTTCTTTAAAGAGATTCTTCCCTTGAAACAATAGAGAAAACAATTTTAACATTTGGTAAAGGTTCTATTAGTAAAATATGACTCTTAACTTGATTGTAGGATTCATCAAGTCTAGATAAAAACTGCATAAGTTTCATGAGATTAGAATGATCTTTGAGTTTAATAATGTCACAACTAGAAATTTTTGTGCCTTGTAACTACAACACTTAAGTCAAATTGTGAATCAAAGACATAAGAGCATGTATGATGCATACTCTATGACAACAAAATCTCAAACAAACACCCCATGCAAGCATTTCAAGTAGTCAATAAGCAATTGGAAACCCTAGGAGTTCTTGTTTAAGTCCATTTTGGACTAGGAATTTCTTATTGGGCCCAATGGACCAATAAGCTTCCAATTTGACCATCTTGGGCTTAGAACTCTTAAATGGGCTCTAATTGGACCCACTTCCATTTATTTCAATATTTTAGGCCATATTGGGCCTAGAATGAAATAAATTAATTATATGAACCATTTTGGGCCATAACTAACCTAATGTAGCCCTAATAGGTCATAAGAATCATATTTATGGTTATTTGGACCAAACATCACTTAACATAACCATGAAAAAGGCTTAAGCATACAAGGCCCAAATTCTTTTCTCTCCCTCTTTAATTCTCGGCCCAAGCCCAAGTAAAAAGGGAGAGTTGACTTCTCATGGCCACCTTATTTTTACATTATGGTCTTCCATGCATCTTATCCCATGTTTCCATGCATACATCACTTCAAGATCTCTCTCTTTCCCTCTCTCTTTCTCTCGGCCGATTCCAAGCACACACACACACACACACAATTCTCTCACAAATCTCTCAAGAAAACTCTCTCATATTTCCTCTATATTTTCGAGATCTAAGAAGTGTTCAAGGGGATTCTTACATAAAAATCATCATCTAAGGTAAGATTTTGTTTAGATCCATAAACTAGTTATTTCATTCCATTCAAGAATCACCTCTTAATCCATTCAAACTTATGATTTAGCACCTTAGAAGCATCTAAGTTCGAGATCTTCCAAGGAAGGTTGCTAAGGCCGAATTTTCTTCTCATTTTCCTTCCAAAACCGAAACCACACCCAAGGTGAGCTTCATACCCCCTCTTTTTCAGTTTTTATATGTTTTTGTGGGGGAGAATACAAGCAAATGTGTAGATCTATGAGTAAATGTATGCCTTTGTGATTTTTATGCTTATATGTATGATCTTATGTGATTTGTGATGAATATGTTAGCCAAAAGAACCTAAAACCCGAGATCTACAATATGAGGAATGAAATAAACATAACTTATACCATTTCACACTAATCAAGTCTAGAAAAATAGTTTAGTTGGTTAGAATGAACATTTATGGACTTAAAACCCATTTTTGGGCTCAAATTGTCAAAAATACAAAACTAAGGGGCCCCAAACGACAAATGATAATTTATGAAGTTTGAAAAGAGTCCAAACAGTTTCTAATATAAAATTTCTGAATATCAACACTTGAAGGGCTAAAAATGTAAATTTTGAACATAATGGGCTAAAATGGGCTTTTCGGCCCAATAAAGCCCCAATTTGCGAGATTTTTGAATTTGAGGGGCTAAAAATGCACATTTTTGTAAAACAGGGGATTACAAGTATACTAAAACCATTTCAAAGGCCAAAAATGCTTTTCAAATTAAAAAGGGACCAAAAATGCAAAAATTTTCCATTTTGGGTCAAAATTGTAAAAGTTGCGAAATGGGGGTTTCAACCAAGAAAATTTCATTTTTGAAGGACTTAAGCTGTTTATCCAGTAAATTTGGGCTGAAAATGTTTGTTCAACAAGTTTTGATACTAAAGTGTCAAGAAAAATGGTTTAAGGACTAAAATGGAAATTCTTTTATATAAAGGGTTAAAAGTGTAAATTTTATCCAAGAAGGGGCATAAAAAGGTAAACTCTAATTTTTAAAACAATAAATCCCTTAAGATAAAATACGAGTACCACGGCTACCGGCGAAACGTAATAACTAATACACTTTCAACACCAATATCGTTACCAAACGAATTGATTCGGTCTCGAATCAGTAACGAACCAAAAATCAATAAACAATCGTACTTCAATGAACACGCGAAATTTACGAGAAGTCAATAATCAATCTTTGGGCTTGAAAGTTTCAAATCGTGCTTGTTGGACCTAGCTAGCCTAATGACATGATTTTTAGGCCCGAAGGGAACTCGCTTACATATTATTGGGCCTTCTATGACCTAATTCCATGTAAAAGGACTTTCAATAGTTTTATTGTGCTATTGGGCCCCAAGGGTCCTTTGGTACTACTAGGAAAGTCGAGAAGTCAAATGCGAGTCGGGCCAAGTGTCTTTCGCATTCACGATAGCCTTGAACGACTTATGGAAATAACGAGGGCTTCGTACCCTCCTTTCTCCTCGGTTGTGGGGCTATGAGAAGTCAGGGTGGTTGGATTAAGTGAGTAGTACGGACGACGCCTAAGGAATCGTTGTATTTGGTAGTTATAAACTAGAAATTTTCATTAATGCGTGATTATAACGACTCACAACCCATAATTAATCCAATGTCATCTGGAATTATCGAAAACAATCGTCGTATCGGTATAACAATAAATAAGACACGTAATTTAATGTATTAGGAAAACATTGGGTTTTCCTGGGGAGTTCAACACTTTTACCTATGTGATGTATACAAAGTCTAACAATTATTCACGTTTACAAAAATCAACAAGCATACTTACGGATCTTCACACTTTTTCTTATATACAATACTCTTTTAAGAAAATATCGGATTTTCTGGGTTTTCAAACTTCACAGAAATCATTTTTGTTTCAAACATTACTTATGAACTCACCAACATTTCATATGTTGACGTTTTTTCCAAAATACTTGTATTCTCAGGTAACAGGTAAATCGAAGAATATGTATCCAGTGATGTCATGATGTTTTGTTTAAATTAGTATCGAACGGTTTATGTTTTGGAAATGTAATGTGAAAACAATGTACTGAATGTAAACAATATCAGTTGTAATATTTCAATGCATGGTGATGAATGATGTTATGATTCATGTATAATCATTGTGATGGTATTCAATTAAGTCACAATAACCATCGGACGTTTCCGCCGTCTGGTTCGGGGGTGTGACAAATAAAAGCCTCACAAGTAAACTCAGCTAAACTAGTAAGACCATCAAATTATTTCCATAAAGAATCAAGTTTATTAAAATAATATGACAAAGAGATTCCATTTTATTTAAGAGAATTGATCTGTTGATGTATATTGAACACCACAGAACCATCTGACTTATTATATATTTCTAAAAGATTTTTCCATTTATCCTCAGCTACCTCATAGTAAGCTTAACTCGGATATATAGAATCAGAAATAGAAGACAAAAGCCAGGAACAAACAACAACATTAGCCCCATCTTGTTTAGACTTTTTTTTTGACTCATCAACATCATTCTTTTTTAAAGAACCATCAACAAAAACAAATCGAAGTTTATTTCTAGCCTTAAGATCCCTAGAGATAGAGCTTCTCCACAATCTAAAGTTCTCATTACCAATTAATTTTGTGGTGACAATAGAAGTGATATCATTATTAGATGGGTGAGTGTAGACAGGATCATCAAAATTAATTGGATCATCCTTTCCACTTCCACCAGGTGAAACAACAGGATCACCAGCCATAGAAACAAATAACAAGATAGCAGACAAGAATCATCAAGAACATACAATTGTACTAATCTATAGTCCAGATGGTCACCACATATGTTGGGGCCCAAGACAATCAGTACAGAGCCAAAGAAACACAACAATAATGCAATGTAACAAAAAATAATTGGTGTACACAACCAGGATCAACCAGATAGAACAATATCAATAAGAAATAAAGAAAGAAAGGAACAAGAAAATCCTCACAAACTGAAGGGAGAACAAGATGAATAGTCAACTCACTTCGTCCGTTCCCTACTAGGGTTTATCGATGACCAACTACGACCCGCATAGAGTTATTTCAAATTAAGAGATTGATCAACCATGGCCAAGTCAAAAAGACTCCAAGAAAGAACCACCACAATCAAGACAAAAATTTCCTGCAAGATCATAAACAAACTCACAGTACCAAGATCTTAAAAAAACACAAATATTCAATTCAATCAAAAGGTATAGTAGCGGAAACCTTAGATTGAAAAGAATAACCGAAGAAATCACATTTCATGTAACAAACCTAGGGATTCAAAGACGAAACCCTACATTGCACAACAACTATGACGATCTAAGAAAAAACAACCAAATAAGAGCAGGATTTAGAGAATACATTTCTAAAATCGACGATCAGGTGACGAAACCACAAATGAGCGTCTAAAATGAAGAATCGGAGCCTGATAACTCTGATACCATCTTAAAAACGTAAGCAACACAAGATTTTCCCAACATCATCATTTCATTCACTATGAAATAGATGGTTTGCATATACAGATTACAACAAAAAATATCACTACAACAATCATTCACACTCAAACATATAACGAATAAGAGTAAACTACAAGAACAAGTTCTTAATCTTGAAACCCTAACTGAAACCCTAAGTACAATAATCAGAGATAAGAGACGAATGAGATGAGTGAATAGAGTGAATGAAAAATATATGTTGCACACCCTTAAATACGTCGAGTAGAACCCGATACCCATATACCCATGGAGCACCCAGAAACCCACGTGTAAACCCGACATAATCCCGCATAACTTATAATTCAACCCACACAAAATAACAAATTTACACAATATACACAATGCATGAATTAAGTTCAGTTTGTAATTCTAAGAGTATATTTTCAACACACGATCAATGGAAAAAATTTCAAACGTGTATCTCAAGCAAATTATGAAATGGCGTGGTGTACCTTTCATAAATGTGTCTAAACGAAAAAGTCAATTTAAATCCTAATTATAGAAGTGATCGTTGAAGGAGATGAACACATAAATATTTATGGTTACCATTTTCCATCTAAAGATGGATGATTTAGACACTCGAGAAGATGAATTCAACTTGTCTTTTGGAATTTAGTGGTTGTTGGTATGGTTGTATTCCTTTTAACGAGTCTTTATACAAATAACTATCACTCTGGGATCAGTATGGTTCCTTACGAGTCCTCGTATAGGAGGAAGTGGGGAATGACATCATGTTGGCTACATGAAGACAAACGATAATATGAAAGCTCATAATGTAAGATCCTGAAAATCAAAGTGAAAATTTCATTTTTCAAAAACAACCCAATTTCTATAATTGTTTACAAAACATTGTTCCAAAAGTAATAATCATAAATTAGAGTATCTCAAAACCCAATAACATAAAATCCAAAGGATATGCATGATCACGCCTTTAGTTTTCCCCGATCATTTGAAGTACTTGAAACAATAAACTAAAACCATAAGCCAAAGATTAGTGAGTTCCCCCAAAGTACCACACATAACCAAACAAATAATCATATTGCATGTTAGGTCCACAACATCACGATTGGAATACCCTAAATGATGCATACTAGGTCCACAACATCTCGGGTGGACTACCTTGTCACACAACCTCCTGGTTGGAATGCCCTGGCCCACAACCTCCCAGTTGGATTGCCCCGGATTTGTTGACTAACCGCACAAAGCAGTACAGTCTCAACCTAACCACACTATGTCAACATATAACAGGTAACATATATTTAGCAAACAGATAATCATATAACTAGTCATCAAACTAACAAGCTGATCTACAGATTATTATCGAATAGCAACATCCTATATACCAAGATACATAAACTAGTGGGACGATATTGGTGCCTTCGTCCCAAAAATACAGTGAGGGAAAACTCACCTCTTAGACCGAACAGATAGTTGAATAGGTCACTGCTCTGAATATAAGCTTTATCAGTCACCTATACATCAAATAATGTGCAATCTCAAATACAACTCAAAATACCCAAAATACCCTTAAGTCAAACTTGGTCAAATCTTGGTCAAAGTCAGAAGTCAACTGAGTCAACGCAATAGAGTACACCCAACATACTCAGCTTGTATGCACGACGTACTAGTACATTGACCAAAAATGGGTTGTTGACCTGATAGGTGCAGCGTACCATAGTATATGCTCAGCGTGCACACCTACCGCCTTTTCTTCTATTAAGGGATTAATCCCTTTAGCCCTTTCTTCCAAATCCAGATCTAGTCCTCAAATGATGTCCTTAATCATAAAGTTTCCAAATTTATAATCTTTCATGGCTATTAAGTGCTCAATACCAAAAATCGTAACTTCTGAACTCATTAAGACATCATAGTCCATGCATGGAATGAAACTAAGGTCCAAGATTACATTTTTATGACTCTAAACACTCCAAAACGTCTGAAAGGACAACTCACATGATTTAGAGTAACCCATACTCATATTACCAAGATTATGGGATCAAAATGAACACAAATCCATGGCTAACAAGATCTAAAGGAAACTTCATCAAGAACAAAGCTTTTTACCTCCAAGTGGTGCAAAATGATGATGTGCTTCTGGATCCAAAGTGCTCCAAGCTTCCAAGATGCTTTCCTTTCCTTCTCCTTCCTCTAAGAATGACGAAACACAAACTAATGGCTCAAAGATGCTCTCAAAATGGAATAGGGTTTGCAAGGGTCGAATATGAGGCTGGAGGCTGATGAATGAAGCAAGCAATTAGAGTTAAGGATGTATAAATTGTGTACAAATCCTAAATATTGGGGTTTTGGTGCATTCCACGTAAGCCCAGTGTACGCAAGCAGCCCACGTTTTCTCATTACAGTGCAATAGGACCATTTTTGCAAACATTTCTCACACCAAGGGTTAAAAGTGTAAGTACCTTAATATATGGATGTTACACATAAGGTAACCATGTTTTTTTCATATACATTTGACCAATAAACATGTTTGACCTGTTCAAAATAAGGTAATATGACTGGTAATTAGCAGTAACATTACCCTATTATGAATAGGTCAAATAAGTTTACTAGTCAAATATGTACAAAAAAAACATGGTTACCTAAATATGGACGAAAACCAAAGTTCTTTACCCATTTTGGTAATATTAGGTTCTTTATGTTAATTTCATGTAGTCATAAGATCCATTGATGTGACATGAAGTTTGGTTGTCCGGTGTTTATGTATGAGGAAATGGTCAAGTCTTGGGTGAACCCAGTTTAGCCCCAGCTAGTTATGGGTTACGTTGTATACGCTTAAGGGGTTAGGTTGTATGTGTTTTAAAGACCTAGCAACACATCTTAACACATGACTAGTCAGGAATGAACTGGGTTAGACTAAGCCTAACCTAATTGTTCATTGACTGTCAAAGCCTGATCCCAGGGCACAGTCCCTGAGACGGTTCTTGTCCGATATTACCAAAATAGGTAAAAAAAAACTTTGGTTTTTGTCCATATTTAGGTAATCATGTTTTTTTCGTACACATTTGATCAATAAACTTGTGTGACCTGTTCATATTAGGGTAATATTGTTGTAATTATCAGTCATATTACCCTATTTTGAACAGGTCAAACAAGTTCAATGGTCAAATGTGAACGGAAAAAATATGGTTACCTAAATATGGACAAATACCAAAGTTTGTTACCTTTTTAGGTCATTAACCCAGGTGAATATTATCAAAATAGTTGTAATTTTATATATCAACTTAGTGTAGAAGTTATTATTTTATAGTTAATATCAATTAGGGATGAGCATCGGAACTAGGTGCCCGCTTGTGGAACCAAAATCGTCTTGGAACTATCGGTTCTTGAATTGAAACTGCCTTAGGCGGTTCCAGTTCCTAAAGTTATGGAACCACCTTAAGTGGTTCCGGTTCTATCTTTTATTTTTTCAGAACCGCTATCCGCTAGGTACCTGTCGGAGCCTGATCCCAAGGCACAGTCCCTGAGACGGTTCTTGTTCGATATTACCAAAATGGGTAAGAAACTTTGATTTTTGTCCATATTTAGGTAATCATGTTTTTTTCGTACACCTTTGACCAATAAACTTGTGTGGCATGTTCATAATAGGGTAATATTACCGTAATTACCAGTCATATTACCCTATTTTGAACAGGTCAACAAGTTCAATGGTCAAATGTGAACGAAAAAAACATGGTTACATAAATATGGACAAATACCAAAGTTTGTTACCTTTCTAGGTCATTAACCCTAGTTTCTTTGAAAGTTGACTCGCCTTGGTTGAATGTTTTGAAAGTGACTCATTCTTTGCGAGACAAAGGCATTAATCTATTTTCTTTTTGTTAAAAAAATAGAGAGTGTTCTACTATGCCCTTTTGGAATGAGACTTTGGGTTGGTGGTGTTATTAATAAAATTTTATTTCCAAGAGTATTTTCTTAGGAGTTAAACAAATATATTTCTGTAAAATCAAAATTGAACCAAGAGGCAGTTTCATTAGTATTCATCGAGCTCTTGGAGGGGGGAGGATCGAATCCGAGCAATGGGGCCATGGGTGATATTCTTAGTATGTTTTTGTTTTCCCCTCAATCCGATCGTTGGGTGTGGGCATTTGATGGCTCTTGTTCCTTTTCGGTCGCCTCTGCTAGATCTTTTATTGACAAACATATTTTATTGATTGTTGATGTTCTGATAATGTGGAACAAGTTAGTTCTCAAGAAATGTTGTATTTTTGTTTGGAGGCTCTCGTTGTCTAAGATTCCTTCTAGAGGTAATTTGATTCGTTAAGGGATGAATATCCTTTCGATTTCCTGTCTTATTTGTAACACATATTCTGAGTCGATGGATCTTGTTTTTTTCTCTTGCAATGTTGTTGCTTCCCATTCAAATTGGTTTACTGGTGGGATGTGGGCGTTTCCCATTTTTTTTGTTTTGAAGGAGACCATAAAGGTAAAAGAGGACATGATTGCATTTATTTAATTTTAAGGTCCTATTCTTACACTTGTAGCCATTTGTTGCTAGATGCATGGTGTATTAAAGCATCAAGACTCAATAGGTAATGAATTTGATTAAGATTATTAAAAGGCTTGCACGTATCTCTTTTGTTACTAGCAAAAAAACCATCAAATTATGGGTTCCCATCTCCGTGTTCTCTTTAGTTCTTCTGTTTTAAAGTAGTAAGAATTTGATACTTTACTTGAACTCTCCTTTAGAAAGAACAAAAAACTTTGTTTTGTTCTTAAAGGCTTAAGAGATTCTTTTATTACAAGATGAAGACTAACATCCTATCAAGTTCCCTAAATGTTGGTGGACACTTCTATAGAGCTTCTTTCTTGGAGCTTTAAAGTTATCTTCATAAACTTCCTAATTGTCAAAAAGAACCACAATCTTCAAATGTTTTTTCAGTTTCTTCTTCTTTGGTTATGTTTAATCTTTCTAAGTTCTTACAAAATGATCTTTTGGTGGGAATAAAACTAGTTTTATTTTGTTCAAAATTAAAGTCTTTCGTTGCTATCTTTGTGTTTATGAAACAATATTTGAATAAAAACTCAACGGTTAAGATAGTATTCAAAATTAACAATTAGAGAAAAAAAATCATGCAATGATTTGAAGTATTCACACCCAATCAAACTTTGTTCTATCACACTTACTCAAGATCCAATTAAACAAACTGGACACTACTATATCAAGCAAAACCTTATTTTCATCTTAGGAGTATGAAGAACACACGTATTTTGGAATAGCTAAACTGTCCAAATTGTAGAAAGCACCACCACAACAAAACCATTATTATTTGTCGTATTAAATTGAAGATGATTGTTGTGACAACCCGAAATTTCCATTCTGAACAAACCATATCAAGTAAATAGAAGTTAGAACAGTTACAGAGAAATTCCAGACTTTGGGTATAAGTTTGAGTATTTCAGGTTTAACACTTAAGGAGATATCAGGAGAGTGGATGCACTAGGGTTTTGTGCAACACCATTATTCCAATACTCTATGATATTAGAGTTCATACCGAGAATAAAATATTTTCTGCCAAAAATCTCAGGACTATATATAGAAATTTGAGCTATATTCATTCATTAGTTACATTTCCAACTAGAGAAAAGCCATTTTCTCTCTCACGGATCTTCGGGTTTTCATCCCAAATCGTGAGTACCATTCTCTAGTTGTTTTATAATGCTTATAATGTGCTTAATAACATAGATTTAATAGCAAAACAACTAGATTCGGGAGTTTACCGCCCGAGAACATCTTGGGGAGTAAACTCCTATATAAGGCTTAAATAATGTCTAGTCATTTCCCCGTGTTATGTAACCACCTTAGACTTGTATGTAGGTGTATTTAAGACTAGAAATCATCAAAGAACACCAAGGTTTGGGTGTTCACGGCCCAAGAAGTTCTTGGACCGTGAACTCCAAATTCAAAGGCCAAAGAGTGTTTTAATCACTCCTAAAGCCTTGGACAATAGCCTCTATTTTATTCCTAGTTAATTTAGGGACCTTAAAACATCAAAAAAACCCCTCCCAAAGAGAGATTACGGCCCTAATCTCCAATTATTATAGTTCTTGGGCCGTGAACATCAAAAGGGTGTACCAAAGTGTGCCTAATGCCTTCATTAGCTTTAGATAATTGCCTAAAACGTATCCTAGATGAGTATGGGACTTGAAAACACAAAAATACCCATTTCCATATGACTTTACGGCAGTAAAATCAAAAGGAAATGGCCTTGGGGCCGAAAACGCCTAAAAGGAGTGTCCTAATGCCCTAAATTATTCCAAGGATTAAACCACCAATTGAAATTGCTTCTAGAAATTAAGTAACACTTCAAAACACATAATATCATTAAGTTTGGGAGCTTACGGCCGTAAACTCAAGGGTTTACGACCGTAAACTCCTTGTGTGGGGTTTAATGAAGAGTAAACACATGTACAAGGTCTTTTGGAACCCTAAACCCCTTTAGCCTTGTCCCACAACAACTTAGATGCAACCCTTAGGACTTATAACACTTTTACAAAGTGTTTTCATGTTCTAGCATGCCCCAACTTAATTTATTAGTTATAATTTGGCTAATTAGTTATATATATATATATATATATATATATATATATATATGTTCATTATATGATAACTAGGCTCGTGCGTGTGTACAAGTCTCCGTTTGCCACCTAGCATAGTATCCGACACTTCAATCCAATCCGCTCACCACAAGTGAGTTCATACCCCTTAATAAATGTTTTAAATGATTTTAAATGATTTAATGGGGGGAATACAAGTAGAAAACAATATGTTAGTAAATCACTCATATGTATTTTATAACTGTGTTTTCATCCAGCAAATTTCACATACTACAAAATGTGATGCATGAAATGGTTTTCTATCTTAAAAATACTTTGTTATCAAATGTATTACTTTTGAGAGGTTTATTTAAAATGATATCAAGTCACTCTTAATTATTGTTCAAAACTCTTAGATGTCTTACAAAACCATTTTTACCTTCTTGAACAAAACTACACTTATACACATATGTTCTTATATATGTATTGATGTTATAGTTTTTATCCTTCATTCAGTTTCCCACACTCTTGTGTAACAAGGGTGTATAAACCTACTTGAACATCCAATTTCCTTCCAATTAATTATCATAGGGATAGTTAGAAGATACAAAACATTATTCCTATTACAAGGAATTACATCAGAGTCAGTTCATTCATGAGTCTATACATGTACATTACATGATACATGAGTACGTTTACATATGCTTACATGATACATGAGTACATTTACATATGCTTACATGATACATGAGTACATTTACCTATGCTTATATGATACCTGAGTACGTTTTCATAGATACATTTACCTGAATGCGCTTACATAAGTACCATTACATAGATACATTTTCCTGTATACACTTACATGGATACTTGTACCTAGAGTTACGAGGAAGATTTATTAGTACCTTCTGTGTAAATTTTCCTGCCTATCCAGTTCAACGGGATGTCTAGACGGGACTAACCATTCTGAAGCCCAGTTGTTAGCACCAGTGGGCGATGAACATCTACGGATGCCTACGGTTATTAGTTATATTAGTCTACAGCTACGGGACTAACCATTCCTCGAGCCTACTGTTCGCTACAAAGGTTGATGAACATCTACGGATGTCTACGGTTAATACTTATATTAGGATTCGTTTACGGGACTAACCCTTCCTCCGCCCTGCTGCTGCTACAGAGGACAATTGGACAATCTTCGGATGTTCATTAGGTTATACATTTCGCTTACTGCGATGTCGTGTTAGTCCTGGTACCAAAGGATAACACTTATATCATATTCTTTTTCCTATTTTACTTTATTTTGTGACACATTCACATAAACAATGAGTTAGACTAATTACTGTTTTTAATAGTCACAAAGAAGGAAAAACCATCATTTTCATAACAAAACATTCGGGTCTTGGTAGAAGACTACATTTCATACTAGTAGGAAATAAGGGATTTTCTAGGGTTTTCAAACTTATATCAAATGTTTCATTTAAAGATTTAGAAGGCATTCATAACAGTTTTCCAAAACAAGACAATGACACTTAAATACTTATGAATTCACCAGCCTTAGGCTGATACTCGCTTTCAAAATAACTTGTATTCTCAGGTCACCGGTTAGACAGGTACGGTGGCCACATTCTGAGAAGACGAAGCACAGTCAAGACTCGTCTTATTTTGATTATTTATGTTATTGTTGTACATTATGAAAGAACACACATGCATTAAAATTTTACTTTTAATGCAATGGATGATGTTGTTGCTTGTTTACTACTTTACACTGGTATGATACTACACATGACATCCTCCACCCCGGAACGTTTCCTCCGTTCTTGGTTTTAGGGTGTGACAGATTGGTATCAGAGCATTGTTTATAGTGAATATAGTATATCAACCCATAAAAGATATACTAACTATAAATACATTGGGATTAAAACACTCTGTCTAAGAGTTTATACTTTTAAATTATAAAATATTTAACAAAGTATACGTGTCTGCATTCATACTAAAATCAGTGTCACAACGACAAGAACAAAAATATTACGATTGTTGAATATCACAAGTAAGCCTGGGGATGTATGGTCAGTCTTGGGAGTGGCATAGCCTGATCAACTATGTTGTTCCGAGGAGTGAGCAGCACATGCCCAAGAATGGTTGTGATATGGCAACAAGTCTAAAAACTTACCAATATTACCACAATGAGAACATTATAACGGAACCTAAGTCTAAAATACCATAGGGGTGTTTTGTATTAGTATAAGTACTTTATACTTGAGAACTAAAATGGGATCTTCATTTCCAAGTTGATAGTTGCTAAGTGGATACAGTAAAGTTATATGTAACTAGGATGTTATAGACTTAGAATCGGTGAAATTTTTGCTTTACCTCTATTCCTTGTGAATTTGGAGTTGAGGTCACTTATTCGAAGGCCTATCCTGTGTTGATTACATATAACTGGTATGCACTTTACAAATAGCGATGTAACTAATGAAGATTTCCTAAATAATTATCTAGATAGTTTGTCTAATAATTATTTTCTTACCCCAAATTCTCGCGTAGATAACATGGTTGGATTCCATCCCCACGACAACTTGTTCCTTCCGAACGAGGTTATTGTTGGATGGTTTGGAGAAGAACCAGATAATGATCATCTGATCCCTCTGAATGATCACCATGCTGAAGACCTTTCATAGGGTGCTATCTCCGAACCCGAGGTTGAGAACCTACCCCAGGCAGCTCCCGTTCCAATTCCTAACCCTCGTCCGACTTTTCATGGCCCGACGCCTCCATGGGTGGAATGTCTGGAAACATGGAGCGAAGATCAAGATCAACCTATTCCGTTCAATGGAGACCAAAGTTTCTACAACGTAAGTGAAGGGAGCTCAGCAGACAGAGTTCTACCAATTCTAATCTGAAGAGTTGCGCGAAACGAAATTCAGGGCAGGACAGCTCTACAACGTATTGTAGAAGTTGATACCAATGGAGGAATGCATATGCTTCACATCAGTCGCCTTGAACATTCTCGTGAGAGGTCTGAGAGAGACCATGAGACCTTGCTGCAAGCATTAGCTGAAACTCGAGCCGACGTCATAGAGCTTCGAGTACGCCAGAGGGTGTACGAAAGATACCTTCTTGATATGGAACGACAACTAGCTAAACTGAGAGTTCACCAAAGGGATGACCGTCGCCAGTAGTATATGCTTTACTTTATATTCCTTGTTAGAAAGGAATCGTGTTTCTGTCTATGCCCGATGTGGCCTTATCTATGAATCTAACTTGTAGTGTAAGTACTTTTGGTTAGGTCTTTATGCTGTCAAGAACTATCTTCTCTAGATATGATGTAAGACCTTTTTACAAGGTCATTCTCCCGAACTTGTACGTCATGAATATCAAAGATATTGATAGTCGGCTAACTTCTGTGTCATCCTTTATTCAAATACTCTTATCATACTTTCATTAGAGCCTATTTGAAACATGCTCTAGTCAAGTCATTGGACTATAGCAATGTGACTCCTAAGACATCTCCAAGTCTCTTTTAATGGTTGGATCATGTTAATTCACCAACCAACGATACCTCGGCTCGAACGACAAACATCTTGAGACCATTGTACGAACTTACTCCCACTCTTTTCTAGGACTGCATCATAGGGATGTAGGTCAAACCTTCGTGAACATACTCCCATTCCGTACTAGGACTGCATCATAGGGATGTAGGTCGAACCTTAGAAAACATACTTCTATTCTCCGCATGAGCGATCAAACTACATCTAGGTTCAACCATCCTCGCTCACAAATTCATTTTCTTTCTGTGTAACAGAATCATGTCGCCCAAGAAAAACGATCAGCCCATCAACCAAACACCAACTCTTCAGATTGATGCAGCTACCTTGCAAGCTGCAGTCTCGGCTGCCGTGTCAGCTTTTCTGACCCACATGAACGCTAACAACGCAAGTGTTAGCAGGATTGTTAACAACAATTCCAATCCAAGTAACAATCAAGCACCTCAACGAGCAACAAACTACCACGATACCCCGAGTCCTAAGACCAAGAGTAACAAACGGAAGTCTTGGACTAAATCTAAGGACAAGTCGCTTCGAAGGGCCAACAGGAAACAACCACCAGTAACAACCTTCACAGCCACGACGTCTGTACCTCAAACTACCTTTCCTTCTAGTATCCCAATTGTCCCTAAGCCAGCCAAACTTTATGCTGGAAATCTCCCAAAATACATCCAATGCAGTTATCACCACCATGGACCTAGTAGGGAGAAGCAGTGCTCAAACTGCAATAGAAAGGGGCACACCAGACGTTACTGCAAGAGCCTAACAAGGCCGATCAACCAAGTGCCCAGCACCGGTGTGAACCAGGCTTGCTACAGTTGTGGAAAGGTAGGTCACTACAGAAGGAACTGCCCAAAGGCAGCAAATGCTGGCACAGACGGAAGTATGCTACCGACCACAGACGCAGGAAAGTCTACTCCAAACCCACGTTAATGTAATTTAGGCGTTTCGTTGTAACATACTTATGAACCATCCCAAAACTAGTGCAACCAGAGTCTTATCTTTTGCGAGATCCCGTCCGTTTAGGGATGCTCGTGCTGCGTATACTTGTCTTTTGTAGTATACCTTGTTCGCAGCAATAGTCTTGTAGTAAATCCTAAGTATTGTAACCCAGTTAAAAGTTGCACTGTTGTGTTTTGTCTGTAACGCCTTATGTTCAAATCTAATGTCTTTAGTTTCCATATGATTCCGACTTTATCATACGACTCGAGTAAATTCGATCCTCGCAATACCAGCTTCATACGTACATCTCTTTCTCAGTAATCGTCTTTTAGCGACGTCGTCATATCAGAACACCGAGGTACTCATGCATGGAGTACCTTATAGTTCTTTTCCTTTCTGAAGGAATCCCCACAGTATCACTCGTATAGTACGTCAAGTTCAATCCAAAGATTCATACGGTCGAGCTATCACTGAAGAATGTATACATGAGAGTATTATATAATCAAGGTTCTACAAGTTTAGAATTGATGATTCCACTTTAACTTCTTTTCCCTCGATGGGATGTGAGATTAAAGAAGAATCAGTTATTCGACTACCTTTTCAATCTTAATTATATACGACTCATATACACGAGATTGTGATCGTTGAACCATGTATGAATTCTAATATGAACTTCGGGACGGAGACTGTCCAAGACTACGAGTATTTGCATTTGGCATGTGAACAAACTTAGAACCCAATATGATTCTTATAACCAGATCGTCTTACAGTCTAAACACCTACGGATACAAGAAATAGCTCGGAAAACTCAACGAACTACTCAGCAATAGAATTGGAAGACTAGGCTTCTCACCCTTGAGAACTCCGATCCTATTCTTCCAGAAGTCGACGGAGTGCATCATATGTACCTCAACGATCGGGGACTTCATTAATATTTCCTTTAGAAATCGTTGTCTCTGCCTCGCATGGATGAGTTGATTGAGCAAACACAGGGAAACAGTTACTTTAAGAAATGGACCTGAGATCTGAATATCACCAGTTCGAGTGTTAGGGAAGGATGTCCTAAAGACTACCCTCTGAACTCGATGCGGACAATTCGAGTCCGTAGTGATACCCCTCGGATAGGACCAATACGCACATAGTATTCATGAGCTAAATGAGTGGGGTACTTATTTCTTATTGAGATCAGTTCGTCCTTTCTCCATGTAATGACTTACTTATCTACCCTCGTAGTAAGAAAGAACCCATGGAAAACATTACCCTTGGAGATACTTTTCGCAAAGTTCTCTAAACATGAGTTTTGGAATTAAGAGTCAAATTTCCTGAGACACACTATTAGTGATGTGGAAATTCTTGAGTACTCTGGCAAATTATCCAGAACCGTTGGGAAATTGTTGGCACCGTAGTCACCAATGGAAAATCCGCCAAATTGTAGGTCTTACAGACCTACTATCATAGTCCATTCAGAACTCCTCGAAAATTACAGAAACCCTTTCGACTTTGACCCAACAAGGGGTGGCCCTTGACTGGGAAGTTAAGCGAGAGAAAGAACCTTTGGAATCCCAAGTGAGAGACCAAATTCTTTAAGAAACCTCACTCGGGGAATGGCTTAATACGTTTCGTGAAGCGTGGAAAGCTAAATCCAATATAGTTAGGACCTCCGAGATTCTTACCAGAATCGGTCATGCATCTCACCGACTAGATTTACTCCGCGAACTCAATAACGTACATTTTACACTTCGCGTCTCGGTTTTTAAACTGTACCTTTCCGTTAGGACTCTCGTAAGCCCTCTCGACGAGATCGAGATTAACGAGATCCTCGCCTTCGTATTAGAACCGTAGTGACCCTCGACCCAGTGGTCAAGTGGACGAAGCAACGCCGTCGCCCGTTAGTGAAGGTTATTTGGAATACTAACCGAGAACCTGATTTCACTTGGGAGCACGAGAACCAATCGATTAGGAAGTTTCCTCCTCATGACTCGATCACTTCTACTTACTTCCTTACATAGATTCTAATTTCGGAACAAAATTCCCTCTAACGGGGGGATGATGTGACAACCCGAAATTTCCATTCTAAACAAACCATATCAAGTCAATAGAAGTTAGAACAGTTACAGAGAAATTCCAGACTTTGGGTATAAGTTTGAGTATTTCAGGTTTAACACTTAAGGAGATATCAGGAGAGTGGATGCACTAGGGTTTTATGCAACACCATTATTCCAATACTCTATGATATTAGAGTTCATTCCGGGAATAAAATATTTTCTGCCAAAAATCTCAGGACTATATATAGAAATTTGAGCCATATTCATTCATTAGTTACATTTCCAACTAGAGAAAAGCCATTTTCTCTCTCACGGATCTTCGGGTTTTCATCCCAAATCGTGAGTACCCTTCTCTAGTTGTTTTATAATGCTTATAATATGCTTAATAACATAGATTTAATAGCAAAACAACTAGATTCGGGAATTTACCGCCCAAGAACTGTTGGAATAGTGTCTAAGGCTGCAACTATATTTGGTAAGTATTTGACCCGGTTGTGCATGGTCCTTTTGGGTTGCCTTCTCCATAGCAACTTGACAGGAAGATTTATAATGAGAGAACAAATATTATTAATATATTATGAGTATAATATAAGAAATAATAATATTATTATTTGATTAATATAAGTCATAAATTAATTAGGAATTAATTTGGTGACTTAAAGAGATTAATTGAATAAAGGGGCATAAACTGTCAGTTGTATGATAGTTGTATTTTGGGCTATAGTTCCTTATGGATAAGGGGTGGACGGTTTTAACGTTTTAGAAGGACCTAGAATTCGTCCAAGGCTTATCATTAGGGAGATTGGATTGCTTAGGGCCTAAGTTATCCAATTAGGGTTTAAGGGTGAAACCCTAGGAGCATCACTAGTATAAATAGACCCATGGGGTCAAGGAAATCGGTTCTCTTGCTTTTGAAGAAACCCTAGACGACTTCCTCCCCTCTCCCCTCTCTCTGTAATCATCCTCTTGCTAAGTTGGTGAATGTAAGCCATTAGAGGAGTGACAATTGTGACTCTAAGCTCCAAGGACAAGAAGATTCAAGCAAGCAACTCAAGGTAATCTTTTAGATCTGTTTTCTTATGTTATTATACTAGATCTATTGATCAAAGTCTTGGATACATTTCATGTTCAATTACAGAAACCTAGATCCAAGCATTAAGGTTTGTATGTGCACATAGGAATGTTCTTATGGCTCAAACCCATCAAGAACATCTTGGGGAGTAAATTCCTGTATAAGGCTTAAATAACGTCTAGTCCTTTCCCCATGTTATGTAACCACCTTAGACTTGTATGTAGGTGTATTTAAGACTAGAAATCATCAAAGAACACCAAGGTTTGGGTGTTCACGGCCCAAGAAGTTCTTGGACCGTGAACTCCAAATTCAAAGGCCAAAGAGTGTTTTAATCACTCCTAAAGCCTTGGACAATAGCCTCTATTTTATTCCTAGTTAATTTAGGGACCTTAAAACATCAAAAACCCCTCCCAAAGAGAGATTACGGCCCTAATCTCCAATTATTATGGTTCTTGGGCCTTGAACATCAAAAGGGTGTACCAAATTGTGCCTAATGCCTTCATTAGCTTTAGATAATTGCCTAAAACGTATCCTAGATGAGTATGGGACTTGAAAACACAAAAATACCCATTTCCATATGACTTTATGGCAGTAAACTCAAAAGAAAATGGCCTTGGGGCCGAAAACGCCTAAAAGGAGTGTCCTAATGCCCTAAATTATTCCAAGGATTAAACCACCAATTGAAATTGCTTCTAGAAATTAAGTAACACTTCAAAACACATAATATCATTAAGTTTGGGAGCTTACGGCCGTAAACTCAAGGGTTTACGACCGTAAACTCCTTGTGTGGGGTTTAATGAAGAGTAAACACATGTACAAGGTCTTTTAGAACCCTAAACCCCTTTAGCCTTGTCCCACAACAACTTAGATGCAACCCTTAGGACTTATAACACTTTTACAAAGTGTTTTCATGTTCTAGCATGCCCCAACTTAATTTATTAGTTATAATTTGGCTAATTAGTTATATATATATATATATATATATATATATATATATATGTTCATTATATGATAACTAGGCTCGTGCGTGTGTACAAGTCTCCGTTTGCCACCTAGCACAGTATCCGACACTTCGATCCAATCCGCTCACCACAAGTGAGTTCATACCCCTTAATAAATGTTTTAAATGATTTAATGGGGGGAATAAAAGTAGAAAACAACATGTTAGTAAATCACTCATATGTATTTTATAACTGTGTTTTCATCCAGCAAATTTCACATACTACAAAATGTGATGCATGAAATGGTTTTCTATCTTAAAAATACTTTGTTATCAAATGTATTACTTTTGAGAGGTTTATTTAAAATGATATCAAGTCACTCTTAATTATTGTTCAAAACTCTTAGATGTCTTACAAAACCATTTTTACCTTCTTGAACAAAACTACACTTATACACATATGTTCTTATATATGTATTGATGTTATAGATTTTATCCTTCATTCAGTTTCCCACACTCTTGTGTAACAAGGGTGTATAAACCTACTTGAACATCCAATTTCCTTCCAATTAATTATCATGGGGATAGTTAGAAGATACAAAACATTATTCCTATTACAAGGAATTACATCAGAGTCAGTTCATTCATGAGTCTATACCTGTACATTACATGATACACGAGTACGTTTACATATGCTTACATGATACATGAGTACATTTACATATGCTTACATGATACATGAGTACATTTACCTATGCTTATATGATACCTGAGTATGTTTTCATAGATACATTTACCTGAATGCGCTTACATGAGTACCATTACATAGATACATTTTCCTGTATACACTTACATGGATACTTGTACCTAAAGTTACGAGGAAGATTTATTAGTACCTTCTGTGTAAATTTTCCTGCCTATCCAGTTCAACGGGATGTCTAGACGGGACTAACCATTCTGAAGCCCAGTTGTTAGCACCAGTGGGCGATGAACATCTACGGATGCCTACGGTTATTAGTTATATTAGTCTACAGCTACGGGACTAACCATTCCTCGAGCCTACTGTTCGCTACAGAGGTTGATGAACATCTATGGATGTCTACGGTTAATACTTATATTAGGATTCGTTTACGGGACTAACCCTTCCTCCGCCCTGCTGCTGCTACAGAGGACAATTGGACAATCTTCGGATGTTCATTAGGTTATACATTTCGCTTACTGCGATGTCGTGTTAGTCCTGGTACCAAAGGATAACACTTATATCATATTCTTTTTCCTATTTTACTTTATTTTGTGACACATTCACATAAACAATGAGTTAGACTAATTACTGTTTTTAATAGTCACAAAGAAGGAAAAACCATCATTTTCATAACAAAACATTCGGGTCTTGGTAGAAGACTACATTTCATACTAGTAGGAAATAAGGGATTTTCTAGGGTTTTCAAACTTATATCAAATGTTTCATTTAAAGATTTAGAAGGCATTCATAACAGTTTTCCAAAACAAGACAATGACTCTTAAATACTTATGAATTCACCAGCCTTAGGCTGATACTCGCTTTCAAAATAACTTGTATTCTCAGGTCACCAGTTAGACAGATACGGTGGCCACGTTCTGAGAAGACGGAGCACAGTCAAGACTCATCTTATTTTGATTATTTATGTTATTGTTGTACATTATGAAAGAACACACATGTATTAAAATTTTACTTTTAATGCAATGGATGATGTTGTTGCTTGTTTACTACTTTACACTGTTATGATACTACACATGACGTCCTCCACCCCGGAACGTTTCCGCCGTTCTTGGTTTTGGGGTGTGACAATTGTGTAACACCTGTAGATTCTGGCTACTCAATTAAAATATATTAAGCATTAAAAATGACCTTTTGATATAAGATTATTTAGGATAAATAATCTTAACCAAAATTATAGCATACGTGACAAGGATTTCATATATATAAAGAACGTTGAAATCTGACTTCGTATGAAGAAGTTATCCTTCTTCGAAGTTTCGCGATTATACCGACATGACTTTGCGTATGTAAAAAGTGTAATTTTGATAAAATACTTTTTAGCCTAAGCAATCTAAACAAAAGTCGTAGTAGTCGTTAAACCGAGAACGTGTATATAAAGAACGTCCGATCTGACTTCGTGAGAGGAAGTTATGATTTTTCGAAGTTTCAACGTAACAGCGAGGGCACAAAAATAGAAATTCTAACCGGTTAATTGTTAGCCCAAACAATCTAGACAAGAATTGAAGAAACTTGTGAATATGAACCCTTCGATATAAAAACAGTCAAGAATGGAGTTGGTATGAAGGACTTATGAATTTCGCATGGAATTTAAGAGTCTAAACGATCTAGATATAAAATTTTGTTAGAGCAAGAGTTAGATGTTGAGGCCTTGATGAAAGCTATAGAGCTCGTCGAGAGGATTCTGGGGATATAAAGAACATCAAAAATGGAGCTCGTATATGAAGGTAACGTCATCCGAAGATTTCAGGAAAATACAAGATGCGATGAAGTGGCGGCACTAAAGTGCACCACGTGCCATAAGAGGCGTCGGATCTCCATCAACGACATGGTGACATGGCACCACGAAAATTTGACATGTGACATTACAAGAGTAGGCCACGTGGTGGCCTTCTAGAAGGGGTGAGACGGTGAGATCTAACGGTGACATGTGGCAATCACTCAAAGGAACAGTGTCAACAACTGGGCACGGCGTACCTATGGTCATGCCCCGGGTTGTAGCCAGAGTCTCTTGAAGGGAGAGCGTGAGTTTGCGTATAGATCTATACTGGATTGACTATCCTACACCTTGTTGCTAGCTACAGCAGGACCGACAGGTCTGCAGGTGCCAAACGTCATACCTTATTTTCGACTATACGTTGTCGTTGTTACCAGTCTATAGTATGGTGCAATTTATCACATAATGTCTTAATATAAATCCGGCTTAAGGTAGTTAGTATGGCTGTAGTTCTTATAGCACTACACCATAGTACTAGTTCATTTTCCCATTTCATTCACTTCGTGAACATTCACACGACGCACGGTAATGTAGAGACTATATTTTTGTTAATGATAGTTATACTTGGGAAAATACATACTCTTACACGAGACACACATCCAGACACTAGATGCCTTGGTAGAAGGCTACATTCAGAACAGTTAGGTCTTGGTAGAAGACACCTTCATGTACTAGTAGGAATCATAGGGATTTCTAGGGTTTTTCAAACACTTACAGTTCATATACACTTTCAATACATATACTTACAAATTCTTACATACAAATACTTACATACAAATTAAGACACTAAATACTTATGATCTCACCAGCTTCAAAGCTCATACTCGCTTTCAAAATTACTTGTATCCTCAGGTCATCATAGACAGGTACCGATGCAAGGAGAAAGGAAGATGGAGCTTGTTCAAGACTTATCTTTCATTTTGATTTATGTTTTAGTGTTTATCAAAATTTGACAGAATACATTTGTATAATAATTATATTATTAATGCAATGGATGATGTTGTTGCTTGTTTACTACTTTACATTGTTGTTGATATTATACATGACGTCCTCCGCCCCAGAACATTTCCGCCGTTCTTGGTTTTGGGGTGTGACAGATTGGTATCAGAGTGTTGTTTATAGTGAATTAAGTATATCAACCCATAAAAGATATACTAACTATAAATACATAAGGGATTAAAAATACTCTGACCAAGAGTTTATACTTTAAATAATAAAATATTTAAGTAAGTATATGTGCTGCATTCATACTAAAATCAGTGTCACTAGGACAGTACAAAAGAATTACGATTGTTGGACAACACAAGTGGGCTTAGAGACACATGGTCAAAACTGGGAAGCTATAGCCTGATCGCCTATATTATCCGAGGGTTGACTAGCATGTGCCTAAGTTTAATTGTGTGGTTGCAACAATGCTAAAATCTTACCAACCCTACCACAATGAGAACAAGAGAACATAACATTAAAATTAAAATACTATAGGAGTATTTGTTGTTACTATAAGTACTTTATACTTGAGAATTAAAACGGGATCTTCATTAATAAGTTGATAGTTGCTAAGTGGATACACTGAGGCTATATGTAATTAGGATGTTATAGACTTAGAATCTGTGAAAATTTTACTTCACCCCTATTCTGTGTGAATATGGAGTCAAGGTCACTTATTCGAAGGTCTATCCTGTTTAGATCACACATAGCTGGTATGCACTTCACAAATAGCAATGTAACTAATGAAGGTTTTCTAAATAATTATCTAGATAGTTCGTCTAATAATTATTCTCTTACTCTAAATTCTCGCATAGAGAACGTAGCTGGACTCCATCCCCTCAGCAACCAGTATCTTCCGAATGACGTCATAGCTGGTTGGTTTGGAGAAGAACCAGATAATGATCATCTTATCCCCTTGAATGATCACCATGATGAAGACCTTTCGTATGATGCTAACTCCGAACCAGAGGTTGAGAACCTACCCCGAGCAACTCCCGTTCCAATTCCTAACCCTCGTCCGGCTTTTCATGGCCCGACCCTAAGTGAGTGGAATGCTTGGAAACATGGAGCCAAGGACAAGATCAGCCCATGCCATTTAATGACGACCGAAGCTTTTACGACATGAGCAATGGGGGCTCAGCAGATAGAGTCTTGCCAATCTTGGTCCTCAGAGTGGCCCGAAATGAGATTCAAGGCAGGACAGCCCTACATCAGATTACAGAAGTTGTCACCGATGCGAGAATGCATACCCTCCGCACCATTCGCCTAGA
Organism: Lactuca serriola; assembly: GCF_051521515.1. NCBI lineage: Eukaryota > Viridiplantae > Streptophyta > Magnoliopsida > Asterales > Asteraceae > Lactuca > Lactuca serriola. The sequence continues at coordinate 211,368,354 of NC_136409.1, forward strand.
AGATGCTCACGAGAGATCAGAGAGAAACCATGAAACCCTGCTGCAAACACTGGCTGAATCGGGAGCCGAAGTCTTAGAGCTCCGAGTACACCAGGGGGTGTGCGAAAGACACCTACTTGACATGGAACGTCAATTGGCTGAACTAAGAGTTCACCAGAGGGATGACCGTCGCCAGTAGTAGACGCTTTACTTTATTTCCCTTATAAAAAGGAATCGTGTTTTTCTGTCTATGCCCGAAGTGGCATTTTCTATGAAATTATCTTGTATCGTGAGTACTTTTAGTTAGGTCCTTATGCTGTTAGGAACCATCTTCTTTGGATATGATGTAAGACCTTTACAAGGTCATTTTCCTGAACCTTTACGTCGTGAATATCCAAGATTTTGACAGCCGGCTAACTTCTGTGTCATTCTTTATTCAAGTACTCTTATCATTCTTTCATTAGAGTCTATCTGAATCATGCTTTAGTCAAGTCATTGGACTATAGTGATTTATCTTCGGAGACATTTCCAAATCTCTTTCAGTGGTTGGATCTTGTTATTCACCAACCCACGATACCTCAGTTCGAACGACAAACGTCTTGAGACCATTCTACGAACTTACTTCTACTCATTACTAGGACTGCATCATAGGGATGTAGGTCAAACCTTCACGATCATACTTCCATTCCGTACTAGGACTGCATCATAGGGATGTAGGTCAAACCTTCGAGAACATAGTCGTACTCTTTACATGAACAATCTAAGTACATCAAGGGTCAACCAGAATCGCTCACAAAATCCGTATCTTTTGTGTTACAGAATCATGTCGCCCAAGAAAAACGATCAACCCTTTAACCAAACACCAACTCTTCAGATGATGCAGCTACCTTTCAAGATGCAGTCTCGGCTGCCGTGTCAGCTATTCTGACCCACCTTAACGCTAACAACGCGAATGTTAGCGGGATTATTAACAACAATTCCAATCCGAGTAACAATCAAACACCACAACGAGCAGCAAACTACCACGACACCCCGAGTTCCGAGACGAGGAGTAACAAATGGAATTTTTAGGATAGAAAGAAGGACAAATCGCATAGAGGAACAAACGCTAATGACCTTCACAACTACGACATCTGTAGCTCCTACTAGCATCCCTTCGGAAATACCAGTTGTCCCTAACCCAGCCCGACAATATGCTGGAGATCTCCCAAATTGCATCAAATGTAATTATCACCACCATGGACCTTGTCGGGGGATGTAGTGCTCAAACTGCAACAAAAAGGGGCACACCAAACGTTACTGCAAGAGCCTATCAAGACCGATCAACAATTCGCCCAACGCCGATGGGAACCAGACTTGCTATCATTGTGGTAAGTATGGGCACTATAAAAGAGATTGCCCGAAAAAGGAAAGAACCCGCGTCCCCATAACTCCTACTCGACGTTTCACTTCCACCACCAATGTGGGTGTTGTCCATATATGTCACCAATGCAGTGAAATTGGACACTTCGAGAAAGATTGCCCGATAACAAAGAACTCGGGTGCTGATGGAAAGATTCTTAGGATCACAGCTGCAGGAGAGCCTACTCCGGAACCCTCGTTAATGTAACTTAGGCGTGTTGTTGTAACAGACTTATAAACTATCCAGGACTAGTGCAACTAGAGTCTTACCTTTTGCGAGATCTTGCTTGTATAGGGATTCTCGTGCTGCGTATACTTGTCTTTTGTAGTATATCTTATTCGCAGCAATAGTCTTATGGTAAATATAAAGTACTATAACTCTGTTCATGGTTGCACGGTTGTGTTTTGTCTGTAAACGTCTAATGTTCAAATCTAATGTCTTTAAATTTCAGTATGATTCCGACATTATCATACGACTCGATTCAATTTGTTCTTCACGAAAACAACTTCATACGTACATCTCTTTCTTCTAGATCACTTTTCCAGCGAAGCCGTCATATCAGAACACCGAAGTACTCATGCCAGGAGTACCTCTTAGTTATTTTCTTTCCGAAGAAATCCCCGAAGTACCACTCGTGCAGTACGTCAAGTTTAATCCAAAGATTCATGCGATTGATCTATCACTGAGGAAGGTATACATAAGAGTGATATATAATCAAGCTTCTACAGGTTTAGAATTGATGATTCCAATTTAACTTCTTTTTCCCCGATGGGATGTGAGCTTAAAGAAGAATCAGTTATTCGACTACCTTTTCAACCTTAATTATATGCGACTCGTATACCCGAAATTGTGATTGTGAAACCATGTATGAATTCTAATATGAACTTCAGGACGGAGAACTGCTTAAGCCTATGAGTAATCACATCGTCATGTGAACAAACTTAGAACCCAGTACGACTCCCGTAAACAGATCGCCCTATAGTTTAACACCTACAGAGATACAAGAACAGTCCGGACAACTTAGCAAACTACACATAAATAGAATTAGAAGACTAGGTTTCTCACCCTATAGAACCACGGTCATATTCTTCCAGAGATCGATGGATCACATTGTATGTGTCTCGGATATCGAGGACTCCGTCAAGATTTTCATAGAAATCGTTATCTCTGTCTCACATAGATGAAATGGTTGAGAAAACGCAAGGAAAGAATTACTTCCAGGAATGGATCTGAGATCCGAATATCACCAGTTCGAGTGTTAGGGAAAGATATCCGGAAGGCTATCTCCTGAACTCGATGCGGACACTTCGAGTCCGTAGTGATACCCTTCGGATAGGACCAATACGCCCATAGTTTTCATGAGCCAAATGAATAGGGTTACGTCTTTCTTGCTTGGATCAGTTCGTCATTTCTCCACGTAATGACTTACCTATCTACCCTCGTAGTAAGAAGAAACCCCATGGAAACATTTCCTACAGAGGAACTTTAGCGAAGTTCTCTAGGCTCGGGTTTTGAAATTAAAGAGTCAAATTTCTATGACACACTGTTATTAATGTGATAAATTATGAGCACTCTTTTAATTTGTCAAAACCGTTGAGCATTCATCGACACCAGAGACGCCGACAGTCTTTCGCCAAATTCTAGGTCTTACCGACCTACCGCCTTAGTTCATTCAGAACTCCTCGCAAGCTACGGAAACTCGTACGACTTTGACCCAGCAAGGGGTGGCCTTTGACTGGGAAGTTACGCAAGAAAAGCAACCTTTGAAATTCCAAGTGAGTGACCAAGTTCTTTAGGATAACTCACTTTGGGAATGGCTTAATACACTTCGTAAAGCGTGGAAAGCTAAATCCAATATAGTTAGGACCTCCGAGATTCTCATCAGAATCAGTCCTGTGCCTCGCACAAACTAGATCTACTCCGCAAACTCAGTAACGTACATTCTACTCTTCGCATCTCGATCGTGAAACCATGCCTTTCCGTTAGGACTCTTGCAAGTCCACTCGTCGAGATCCTCGCCTTCGTATTAGAACTGTAGTGACCCTCGACCGAGAGGTCAAGCGGACGAAGCAACGCCGTCGCCAGTTAGTGAAGGTTCGTTGGAATGCCAACCGAGAACCCGATTTCACTTAAGTGCGCTAGAACCAATCGATTAGGAAGTTTCCTCCTCACGACTCGATCATTCGTGCGTACTTCCTTGACTAAATTCTAATTTCGGGACGAAATTCCCTTCAACAGGGGGATGATGTGACAACCCGAAATTTCCATTCTGAACAAACCATATCAAGCCAATAGATGTAGAACAGTTACAGTGAAAACTCAGATTTCGAGTATAAGTTTGGCAGTTTTCAGGATTTTACACTTAAGGAGATATTAGGAGAGTGGATGCACTAGGGTTTTGTGCAACACTGTTATTCCAAGACTCTAGGACATTAGAGTTTGTTCCAGGAATAAAAATATTTTCTGCCAAAAATATTTCAGGACTATAAATAGATTTCTGAACTAAATTCATTCATTATTCACAATTCCAACTAGAGAAAAGTCGTTTTCTCTCTCACGGATCTTCGGGTTTTTATCCCAAATCGTGAGTACACTTCTCTAGTTGTGTTTTAATGCTTGTTTTATGCCTATTAACATAGATTGTAGGTCTAATATAAGAGATCCGGGAGTTTACCGCCCAAGAACGTTCTTGGGGAGTAAACTCCATTTTAAGTTCCTTAAGGGTTCCAATGAGCCTCAAAGCTTTAGAACTCAAACTACGAGCCTCCAATTCATGCTTTATACCACAAAACAATTAGGAATCATGGCTAGAAGGGAGTTTACGGCCAAGGAGCTTCTTAGGCCGTAAACTCCAAGTTTTAAGTGCCAAAATGCTTTGAAACACTTCCTAAGGCTTAAGATTAAATTAGGACATGTACCCTAAAGTGATTAGAACCTAGAAAACAGATGGAAGCACAAGTGTTGAAGAGTTTACGGCCAAGAGTAGTTCTTGGGCCGTAAACTCCTATAAAGGGGTCAAAGGACACCCTAAATCCTTCCTTAAGCCAAGAGACCAATTTGGGCAAGTACCTAAATGAGTTTTGGACTAGTTAACACACTTAGAACACCAAGAGTAAGGGAGTTTACGGCCCAAAAAGTTCTAAGGTCGTAAACTCCATTAAATGGTGCCAAATGGTGCCATAAACTCTTCTAAAGCCAAGTACAAAAGCCTAGAATTGTTCCTAGTTAAATTAGAGACTTGAAAGCACCATAAGAACTCTCCCAAGGGAGTTTACGGCCGTAAACTCCAAGGGAATATGGTCCCAAGGCCGTAAACTCCCCAAAAGAGTTGATATGGCACCCAAACACTTGTATAGCCTTGAAACAATTCCCCACGAGGGTTGTAGTAATTCTAAGCTTCAATTAGGGACCCTAAGGAGAGTTTACGGCCAGGAGTTTACTCCCCTAGGCTGTAAACTCAAAAACATATGGTCATTTGACCATGAACTTCCATTAGGGGCATTGCACTCCTTTGTTGCAACCCATTAGCCTCCTAGCACTTGACCAAAAGTGTTTTCCTCGCGCTTAAATGTTTATACTTGTATAATTGGTGTTTTAATCACTAATTATTTATATACATATGTTTTCATATGTAATTAGGATCATTGTGTGTGTCTAAGTCTTCACTTGACACCAAGCACTTTCCCGAACCTTCCTTACGATAACAGTCCGTTCAATTCCAGTCACTTACTACAGGTGAGTTCATACCCCTTAACTAATGTTTTAAACTACTTTTAAATGTTTTATGGGGGGGAAAACAAGTAGAATTATGCTAGTTATTATATCAATCACATGTGATTAATAAGTAGAATTACGCTAGTTATTATATCAATCACATGTGATTAATATAAAGCATTCAAATGATTTGGCTACTCATTAGCCGTTTTACCAAACAGTTTCCTTCAAATGATTTTTATAAACATTTTATATGTTTTAAACTCCTTATTACACTGTACATTTTACTCTGTATATTACATTTTAAACTTATTTACAATTGTGTTTCAACCAAATGTTTCTTTATACTAAACTGTTTTACCAAAACTTATGCCTTCAAATTGTTTTATAGATTGACATCAAGTCGATCTTTTCTTAAAATAATATTTCTGTTTCAAATGTCTTACAAACTTATTATGCTTTTATATTATAAATTGCATGCCTCTATATGTATAGTTATATAAGAAATGTTTAAAAGACTTAGGAAGGCTATCCACCCTATTTCCTTTTCGCGCTTGAGATGTGGTCTGGTGGGATATCGGGTACTCGTCCGAAAGTCGTTTAAATATTAGTTATATATCATGTGCACATATATGGTCATAAAAGGTCCTTCTAGTTTATCCCATCCCCTTGGGTAGCAAGGGTATACATCCTTGTCCATACGTACCACATAGATTACTAGTAAGCTACCATATGGGTAGTTTAGGAAGATACTAGAACTATTACTAGAACACGATATCATTCAATGAGTCTATAACATCCCGAAATATCAAGAGTAGAGTTGAAGGGCTAAAAGAGTAAATTGGGAAAGAGCGACTCGGCGAGTCCATGTGCGGACTCGGCGAGTAGAGTCGCGACTTGGTCGCGTGTTATGTGGCCGACTCGGCGAGTCAGAGTAATGGACTCGGCGAGTAGGCGCTGAGTGGAGAAAACCCTAATTCTCGGGGTTGGGCCCTATATAAAGAACATAACATCCATTCCCCCAGCCTCCTTACTAATCCTCAAGTCCAGAAACCCTAACCCTTGTGTGTGAGTGGATCAAGTGCATTTGGAAGCTTGGAGAAGCAATTGTTGAGGAAATCATGAAGGGTAAGAGGCTTGGAGCAAAGGGGCTTTGCTTGGATTCAAGTTTCATTGCAGTTGGGGCGTTCCTTTGAGGTAATATCTCGTTTTTGAGCTGCTATTTCTTAGATGCATCATTTTGGGGGTGTTAGAGACTATATCCTTGGATGTATTGGAGTTTAGAGGTTAGATCTGAGGTTGCTACCTCAGATCTGGAATGGAGAAGGGTTGGAATGCATGAAAGTCCCTGTTTGTGAGTGGTTGATGGAGCTATTTTGTCCCAAACCCAAACCCTAGAGTGAAAATGCATATATCTCTTTGGATTCACGTAAAGTTTGCCACTTTACGTGATGGATGAGTTGTAGGAGGCTAGATCTATGTTTTGGATCAATTGCATGGCCTGGAATGCTTCTGTATGGGTTCAGACCGGTGGTACTTGGCGAGTCACATGGGTGGACTCGACGAGTTGCTTGAAGATGAGATGGAACTTGACGAGTTGGAAGAACAACTCGGCGAGTTGGATGAAGATGGCCTGGAACTCGGCGAGTTGTATGAACAACTCGGCGAGTAGGTTGAAGATAGCCTTAGACTCGGCGAGTCTGTTGTTGGACTCGGCGAGTCTTGTCGAAGAGTCCCAATATTTTCTGGTTGAGTCGAGAATCGGCGAGTCAATGGATGACTCGGTGAGTTATGTGCGAGTGGACTCATAGTTGTGGGACTCGGCGAGTCTCGGGGTGACTCGGCAAGTTGAGTCGCGGATTGGGGAAGTTCTGAGCATGGGGACTCGACGAGTCGACGGGTTGACTCGGCGAGCAGGGTCAACTAGGAGGGTTGACTTTGACTGAGGACTTTGACTTTGACCAAGAGTTGACCGTTGACTTTTAGGGCTTGGTCAGCGATGTGGCCTTTGGGCCAAGAGAGGGGTAAAATAGTCTTTTACCCTTAAGAGGGTGCCATGAGAGGGTTGATTCTAGTCTCGAGAGTTATATTCATGAGAGTATATGCCTTACGTGTTAGGCGGCGGCGAGTTCGAGATTCAAGTGTGGGGATATCTGCTTTCTGCTTGCCAGGTGAGTCTTCTCACCATACTTTACCTTGATTAGGTAACCAGAGTTATGTGACAGAGTATTTGTATGCTATGTATGTTATGTGTTGTACTGCATTATTTCTATGTGATTTATGTTGTGCATGTTTTCAGAGTTGGAACCAGAGGGTTCCTAGAGTTAGAACCGGAAGTTTCACAGAGTTAGAACCAGAGGGTTCACAGAGCAGGGTCCACGGACCCACAGAGTTATAGCCTCGAGTGGCTAATATGTGTTGTGTGTGGTATTTTGGGGAACTCACTAAGCTTCGTGATTACAGTGTTTTGTTTTATGTATGTGTTTCAGGTTTCTTTCAGGATCACGGGACGGCACCGACTTGATTGTACACACCAAAGAAAGAGTCATGTTTTGAGGATCCTGGTTTTCTATACAAGTGAAAATGGAGTCATGTTTTGTAATTCGATATTGAATGAGATTTTAAACAAGTGTTTCTAAGAATTAAATGATTATTTTTAAATGAAAAATTGTTTGAAATTTTCGGTGTTACAGAGTCAGTTCATTCATGAGTCAATACTTTCTAGAACATTACAGTACATTACTATACTTGCTAGGTAGAGAGCACGTACATTACAGATAGAACAGTTCGTTACATTACACTTACATTAATACGCCAATAAAATTGTGATCCATTGTATCGAAGCATGCCTTAATTGTCATGCCCCGGGTTGTAGCCAGAGTCTCTTGAAGGGAGAGCGTGAGTATGCATATAGATCTATACTGGATTGACTATCCTACACCTTGCTGCTCGCTACAGCAGGACCGGCAGGTCTGCAGGTGCCAAACGTCATACCATATTTTCGACTATACGTTGTCGTTGCTACCAGTCTATAGTATGGTGCAATTTATCACATAATGTCTTAATATAAATCTGGTTTAAGGTAGTTAGTACGACTGTAGTTCTTATAGCACTACACCATAGTACTAGTTCATTTTCCCATTTCATTCACTTCGTGAACATTCACACGACGCACGGTAATGTAGAGACTATATTTTTGTTAATGATAGTTATACTTGGGAAAATACATACTCTTACACGAGACACACATCCAGACACTAGATGCCTTGGTAGAAGGCTACATTTAGAACAGTTAGGTCTTGGTAGAAGACACCTTCATGTACTAGTAGGAATCATAGGGATTTCTAGGGTTTTTCAAACACTTACAGTTCATATACACTTTCAATACATATACTTACAAATTCTTACATACAAATACTTACATACAAATTAAGACACTAAATACTTATGATCTCACTAGCTTCAAAGCTGATACTCGCTTTCAAAATTACTTGTATCCTCAGGTCATCATAGACAGGTACCGATGCAAGGAGAAAGGAAGATGGAGGTTGTTCAAGACTTATCTTTCATTTTGATTTATGCTTTAGTGTTTATCAAAATTTGACAGAATACATTTGTATAATAATTATATTATTAATGCAATGGATGATGTTGTTGCTTGTTTACTACTTTACATTGTTGTTGATATTATACATGACGTCCTCCGCCCCAGAACGTTTCCTTCGTTCTTGGTTTTGGGGTGTGACATTATACCTATGTCACGTCAGAGAAAAAGATAAAATTCCAAGTTGAATTTCTGCCCAATTTCTGAGGCATCCACTTTTATCAAGTGAGTGCATAGTCCCTTTCATGAACATGATTTTAATACAAATATTAATTAAAGTATTAAATAACTATTAAAGAGTAATATGTGAGCTATATTCTTATTGCCTGGAACATGTGTTAAGAACATATTTAATAATATATGATATGCAAACCATGTATGATTTTATATGTATAAAGATATATATTTATTATTTCATGATAATAATAATAGAAGTATCATTATTAAGAACGATAAAGCTTTGTTAATACCAAAATACTCTATATACATTGAAGTAGGATAGTGTTGTCTAAACATACTCAATATTCGAGAGTTGAGCATTATAGTCTTACCAAGAGATAACATAAGACTTGAAAAAGAGGCTTAAGTTTAGTTAAGTTGTGTAATATGTATCATCTTCGTAAGAGTACATGTGAGACATGAATGGAGAGTAGCATCCTGACATCCCTGGTCGGAGAGTATGGATTAGGCATAGTCATTCGTCTCTGGTCTAAGAGTATGGATTAGGCATATTCATTCATCCTTGGTCTGAGAGTATGTATCAAGCATAGTTATCCATCCCTTAATCTAAGAGTATGGATTGAACATAGTCATTTGTCACTAGTCTGAGAGTATGGATTAGACATAGTCATTCATTCCTGATTTGAGAGTATGGATTAAATATAGTCATTTTTCCTGATCTGGGAGTATGGATAATGTCGTTCTATAGGATTAAAAATGTAAGGATCGACGGGATTGGGTGGATCGCTTACACGAGATGTATTTGTATATTGCAGGTTTTAGATATATATATATATATATATATATATATATATATATATATATATATATAATATTGTAGGATTGAAATCTCTATCTACTCACTAGGTTTCCCAACCAGACCCACTCAACTTCTTTGTATCACAGGTAGCGGTATAAAGGTACATGCATGAGAGATTTAAGGAGATGTAGACTATTAGTGTAACATCCTATTTCGAAAAGTTCTCATTTCAGGATTGCAGATAATAAATAGATCAAATGGAAGCCTTGGGCTTCAATGGAATGGATTTTAGACTCTATTAGAGGTATATGATGTTGGACAAGTGATTTAAACCTTGGATTGTTCAATGGAAGCTGAGGGGTAAAATAGGAAAGGTTATGTTTTAGGCTTCTTGCATAAATTAAGGATTTCAGTTCGAGATGTTTTTATTCATAAGTATCAATATAGAAGTGTAGATCTCATCGATACCATTCCGTGGATATAAAGATCATCGAAAACGGAGTAGAAACGTAGAAGTTATGGTTGTTTGAAGTAAAGCTGGAAAAAGGGGAGTATGGCAGTACAATGGGCGTACACTAGCCAATACATTGGGCGTACTAGGCTGAAGAAACACATTTTTAGGGCGTTATGATGGGCGTAACATTAGGTATGTTGGGCGTACCTCCGTAGAGTAAAAACCCTATTTTCATGGTTTTCAACCATATTTAAGGTCTCTAACACATTGGGGGTCCTTCCTATCATGAGCCTTCACCCTCTTGAGCCTCTAACTCGAAACCCTAGCCTTCTCTCACTTATTTTGAACATTGGCGTCATTTATGAGCTTATTTAACCATTAGAAGGTAGGATCTTGAAGAACAAGTTGGTGGTAAAGTGTATGAAAGAAGGATTCAAGCATAGATCCAACAAGATTACATCATTTATGGACATTTGTAAGTAAAAACCTTCAAACTTGGTCATTATTTTCATATATCTTGTTAATTTTCATATTTGTCACTTTTTGGTCACTTTAGTGCATAAAGTTTAGATCTTGAAAGTTTGTGACCATGTTATGGATAAAGTTGGAAACTCTATCCATCTAAACATCAGATATAAATGTTAGAGACTTGGACTTAATGGATTAAGTTGAGGAAAATGCCTTTTTGGTCCCTTTGAGACTTAACTACTAGATCTTGGTTATTTGGACCATCCTAATGGATAAAGTTGGAAACTTTATCCATTATGGAGCTATTAAGAACCATAAAAATATGATCTTGGTCCCTTTCTTCCCTCCATGCAAGAGTTAAGATGCCTTGGTTTGTGTATTAAGTTAGTGTTTTGGTGTGTGGACTCCTTCTCGCCATGGAAAGTCATAAAGTTGGAAACTTTATGACTTGGAATATTATTTGAGACTAGATTTGAGCTTTGGATGCGAGATCTTAATGGAATAAACACTTGATGAAGGCAAATGGAACTGGTCAAGTACGTTGAGCGTACCAGGCTGGAGCCCCGTTGTAGCACCCGAGTCGCCAAGTATGAAGTTATTTAATTAATTTATTTTAATTCAAGTTAAGGTGATGGAGGGTTTGTGAGTATGTTGGGCGTACATTAGGTATGAACGACGTACCCGTTCCATGCACGCCATCGGGGGATCCTTGACGTACGTTGGGCGTAATCAAGCTAGGGGAAAACCCTAATTTTTAAGGTTTGCACCCTATTTAAAGTCTGTAAGTCCCTCAAGATCTTTACAATTTCGACCTTCATTTTCCTTTTAGTGTAAATTTTGAACCCTAGCTTTCTTGAGTGCTTCTTTGAGCTTCCCTTGGGTATTTTGGTGATCTTTGTTGGTTTTGAAGAAGAAGGAGCTTGTAGATCCTAATGTTTTGCACAATTTTTAGCCTATTGAAGGTATAAAGTTTGAATCTTGATCATTGCAAACTTAGATCTAGAATTAGGGTAGAATATGGCATCGTTTGGTCCCATAGTTTGGTTTCTTGGAGTGTGAGCAACTTCAGGCCATTTGAGTTGTCCTTTTGGACTCTTCGAAGTGTTTTGAGTCATAAAAATCGGATCTTGGTGGTTAAGACTCCACCATGCAAGTCTAATAACCATCCAAGTGAGTTTATGGACATAATTCATGGGTTGAGTCCCATCCATGCATGCAAAAGCATAAAGTTCACAACTTTATGGCTTAAGACGTAAATATGAACTTGGATCAAAGTTTTGGACGTTATGGATTAATGGATTAAGGCATGGAATTGTTTTGGGTTGGGAGACCAGTACGCCATGTGTATTCCAGTGTACGATGTGTGTACTAGGACATCATCCCGACTCCGGATCAACACCAGTGTACGTTGGGTGTACAAGCCAAGTACGCCGCACATACACGGTCTGTAAGCTTAGATGATTTTTAGGCTCCATTGGTGTTGGGATTTGGACTTGTTTAAGTTGGGCCATGGGCCCACCTGATTGTAGCAGGTCATTTTTGGGTCGTAGGCCATGTTGGGGGTTCTTAGGCCATATTGGGCCTTTGAGGCCTTATAGTTGGGCTTGGATGTCTTTTTGGACTTTGTGTAAATTTGGGCCTTGGAAGGAGGGAGGCCCAATGGGGCAAGGGTAAAGTATCCCTTTTTGCCTTAAGTCAAGAATTAGGGTTTTGTACTTTAGGGTTAGAATGTGGCCTAATTTCTAATTAGGTTTTTATGTTTGTGTGATAGGGAGAGGAGTTCGCGAGTCATCCGCTGAGTGCGATTTGATACCTACAATCTGAGGTGATTCTTCTTGTGCAGTATCTGTAGGTCGAAGGCACCAATATCGGCCCACTAGTTTACGTTGTAGTGTGATGATTGTCATTGTGACAATTATCACTTATGCTTGTGTTTGTTTGATGATTCTATGATTCTTTTTATGATATTATATGGTAGTAGTAGGGGTGAAATAGACCTGGTATCTGGTTGAAATAGACCAAAGGGGTAGGCAAGCACCCAATTATGATTGATAATATCCGGTTTAAATATACTCAAGGGGTAGGCAAGAACCCAGATATGATTGGCAGTATGTTGTTTAGTATGTGGTATTTTGGGGGAACTCAATAAGCTTTGTGCTTACAGTTTTCAGTTTATGTTTCAAGTACTTCCAGTTCGAAGGGGAAGGGCTCGGCCTAATCGCACAATATCACCCTATGATTTCCGCACTTAGTGATTTTGGGAATTTGTACTCTGATAACATGTTACTATGATACTCTTTTGAATATTTTGATATTAGTGTTGTGTGACTTGAATGAAATTAAAAACAAAATGTTTATCTATATTTTTTAGATGTTACACCCGTAATCAGGAAGGGATGCACTACGTTGAGCGTAGTGGTCAAACTTGGGTAGAATCGAGTATTTGCCTAAGAAGTGGTCTTGATTTGGTTTTAGGAAGTTTGATTTGGCTCTTCAAATGTTGAGGTAGTTGTTGGGCTTTTGTTGAGTGGTTCAGGTGAGTCTTTTCACTATACTCGTGGGTCAAAGGCACCAATGTTGGCCCACTGTATTATGTTTGTAGGATGATAGTGGTCTTTGTGACACTTACTGTTATGCATATATGTGCTTGTTTTCTTTATGACTCTTGTTGATATGATTATATGCTTAGCTGTAGGGGTGAAATAGACCGAATACCGGTTAAAAGAGACCAAAAAGGGTGAAATAGACCCATTACCGGTTGGAAGAGACCGAGGAGGGTGAAATAGACCTAGTACCGGTTGAAAGAGACCGAAGGGGGTGAAATAGACCCAATTTAGTTTTGATGTGTTATGTATGTATGATATGGGGAATTTTAGGGGAACTCACTAAGCTTTGTGCTTAAAGTTTTATGTTTTGGTTTTTAGGTACTTCCGGTTTGAAAGTGAAGGGCCCGACATGATCGCATTGCATCTACAAGCATCTTGCATTTTATGACATGATTTGTACTCGACGAGTTAAGAAACCTCGACTCGACAAGTAGGGCTGTCAGGATGAAACCCTAATTTTGGGGTTTTGCACCCTATTTAAGCATCTTAATTGTAACGCCCGTAGATCCGAACTAGTCAATTTAGAGATAATAGGGGTCGAAAACGACTTTTCTACAAAATATTATTTATAAAAAATAATCTTAACCAAGTTGTAGAATATGTCTCAAGGGTTCCGTACATATAAAGAACGCCGAAATCCGAGTTATAACGAAGAAGTTATGGCCCGTCGAACTTTTTCGGCAAAACCGGCACGACACCGGGAGACGTAAATAGTGAATTTAACACAGAGGACTTTTTAGCCTTAGGTATCTAAATTAAAGTTGTAGAATACATCTCCACCTACGTGTGGATATAAAGAACGTCAAAAACGGAGTTCGTATGCAAAAGTTATGGCATTCCGAAGATTTAGCTTTTAAAAACCCTAAACTAGCTAATTCACGACGTGAGTTTAATGACGCTCATGCATTCTGTCATAATTCGGAATCTAGAAGCTGCGAGATGATAAGATCCAATTCACGACGTGATTTTTATGACACTCACGACGTGAGGAGTAATTCTGTCATAAATCGGAATCTAGAAGCTGCGAGAGGATAAGCTCCAAAATTCACGACGTGAGTTTTATGACACTCACGACGTGAGGAGTCACATGGCCACCTTCCGAAGCTAGGGATGCAAATGGCAAGTCTACGGAGTGAATCATGAGACTCACGACGTGAGTTTTATGACACTCACGACGTGAGTTTTATGACACTCACGACGTGAGTGTAATAAAAACTTACTATAAATAGCAAGATCGACCCATTCACTTCCTTACACCATTTCTCACTTCTCTCTCTAACTTCTTTCTCTCTCTAGCTCTCCTAACCCCCCCCCCCAAACCCTAAGTAAACCCCTAGCTCCCGAAGGAAGCCCCGAGGCTCCCGGAGTCCCGAGAAAAGAGCCTTTCGGCTCGGGAACGCTGCTCCAGCGAAGCCCGGTTTTCGAGAAAACCCGCTGTAAGTGAGTTGTACATATCCTATATTTAGTATAACTTATGTTTCAATATAGTAATGTTATTAGGACCTTATAAGGAGTATTTGGGCTATTATTATGGGTTATATAAGTATTGTTTAACGCTTATATAATAGTAATAATAGCTAGACTATTAAATTAGTCTCGTCAAGTGTTAGACTAAACTCTAGTGGTAATGATACTAGGTTTTATCAAAGGAAAATTGTTTTGAGAGTATCGAAGCGTTGTCCGAGTGCTGAGTCACCACCTACTCAAGTGAGTGCATAGTTACTTTCATCTTACACATAGATATGAAGTATTTTATATAAATTACGTGCTATGTGTGCATATTATCTGAGTACTTGCTATCTATGATAGATGAACGATTTTATACATGTTTTAAATGATTTAAATTGTATATGTATTTTATATCTACGATAATGTTGGGTTAAAACATGGGTAGATGTAATAGATGGAATATGAGTTGGATGATGAGTTGAGAGGTGTTATAGACCACAAGGTGAGGGTGAGAGGTGGACGATGTGAGAAGCCTTTCCCAAATGATGGCCCCGTCATTCAGTAGAGTATGGATGACAACCATGAACTATTCTAGACAGTCCAGTGGAACACTAGTAGGCTCGCAATCTGTAGGTGTTGTGAACGATGTGTTCACCCGGTGTACTCTAAACCCTGGCATCCATGCAAACTTGGTGCCTAAACCTTGGTGATCATGCAGACTTGATGCCTAAACCTTGGTCATCATGCAGACTTGATGCCTAAACCTTGGTGATCATGCAGACTTGATGCCTAAACCCTGGCGACTATGCAGACTTAGTGCCTAAGCCCTGGCGACTATGCAGACTTAGTGCCCGTTGTGTAAACCGTCGCAACGATGGACTTCGTGCCGATTCCTTAGGATGATCCTTAGGAATGAATGAACGAGGAATAGTTGATTCTTAGGGTAGATCCTTAAGACTAAAGATGATAATAGGGATGGGTAATTGGGTTGATTGTTTGATTGTTTAAACATTATAATTATATTATTGTGGGTTGAAAACCCTATGTACTCACCAGGTTTCCCAACCTGACCCACTTAGTTTATTTATATCACAGGTGTCGATATGAAGTGACATTACACTGAGAGATTAAGGAGATATAAATCACTAGTGTAAATGAATGTAAGTTATGTTTATGCTTTTGTTTTAGTATTGACGATGACATCCCAAATGTTTTAAAATGAATAAAATACGTTTCTTCGGAAATCCTTTGATAACGTATTTATCGTGTTTTTCTGGGAATAAATTCCGCAACATTTTTATTAAAAGAGGTACTCTAATTTTCATGAAGCATAAGCAAAAATCGGTCTTTTCTCGCCGTGAAAATGGGGATGTCACATTAATCCCCACTTTATGGCCTCATTTCCAGCCTCCAAATCCTAAACCCTAATCCACGAAACCCTAGAGCTAAGTGTGAGCTTGTGAGCCATTTTTTAGTGATCTTTGTGTGATTTGAAGCTTGTAGAAGAAGAAGCTAGGGGATTCCATGAGAAGATTGTAGATCCAGAAGCAACATCTCATCCTCTTTCTTTTCTGGTAAGCAAGTCTCAGCCTTGCTTAGTAGCTTGTTAGATCTCTTCTTTGTCACTTTATGGGGGTTTTGGTCAAAGAAGCTTAGTCCTTGGGATATGGATGTCCTAAGTGACCTACCTTGCAGATATGGGGTATAGAAGGGGTTTCATGGCAGAAAGGTGCAAACTTTATGACCATGGAAGCCCCATGCAAGCTTTAAGGTGTTATTATGACCTTTTAAGACCCAAAAGGCCATGCATGGAAGGAAATCTAGGAGCTTTACGTGTTCAAATGATGTCTAAGGCCAAAATCTATGTTAGTATGCTTTAGTTTGAAGAATTATGGCTTTTGGACCAAGATCTATGTCCTAAGAGAACTAGGGTTTAGCTAAACCCATTAAGAAGGACTATTAGCGGGTAAAGTTAGAAACTTTACCCTTAAAAGGGTATTTCTAGTATGTAGATGAAGTATGGAGCTTAGATATGAAGAGTAGGGGCTTAATCCTTTAAGATGGCCCAAACAGACTAAGGAACTTGGTGAGTCCAGAGAAGGACTCGACGAGTTGACTCGTTTTGTCCCGATGTTGTATAAGGTAGAACTCGAAAAGTTTGTGAAGAGACTCGACAAGTTGATTCGCCAAATCGTGACTTTGAGTAGCCAGGGAATTCGGCGAGTCAGGGGGATGACTCGACGAGTTGGATCGTGATTTCAGGGTTTTTGATGCATAGAACTCGTGATTTCAGAGTTTTTGATTCATAGAACTCGGCGAGTCAGGGTGTGATTATGTGATTATGTGTATGGTATGTGGTAGTTTGGGGAGACTCGCTAAACTTAATGCTTACAGTTATCAATTTTGGTTTAAGGTACCTCCGGTAGCAAAAGGAAGAGCTCGGGGTGACTGCATTGCACACACCACAATGTTTTAGCTGAGAGGATTTACTCTGATGTTTTGTGAAACGTCCAAAAATGCGGTCCAAAAATTTTGTTTTAAAACTTAATATAAAACCATAAATCAGAAAGTCCAAGAAAGGAAAGAAAACCCTAAGTCAAGGGGTCAACTCGTCGAGTCCAGGGAGGAACTCGACGAGTCCGAGCGGGATCCGGATCGAGGAGTAAGTGATCTACTCGGCGAGTCGGAGAAGGGACTCGGCGAGTCCGGTCTAAAGAGAGAAACCCTAATCCCGGGGGTTGTACCCTATATAAGGGATGTTATGTCCCTTCCTCAGCCTCTATATCATCCTAGAGAGCCTGTAAATCATGGGATTCGTGTGATCTTCCATCATTTGAGAGAAAATAGCTTTGGAGGAGGAAATCTTTGAAAGGGACTTGAAGATCAAGAGGGTTGCTTCAAAGGAGAGGTGTAGATCCGAGAACTATTTCAATTTGTGCTCATCTTGGAGGTAATAAGCTGTTATCTTCCCTCCTTTGCATCTAGATCTATCTTGGTTATGAGTTTTGGGGCTTTTATGCCATGTCCTTAAATCATTTCGAGTTGGATCCCAAATCTAAAGTTGCTACTTCAGATCTAAGTGTATTCTGGCCTAGAAAATCATAAAGCATCAGTCTTTGGGTTGGTTGTTAAGCCTCTTTGTCTTAAACCCTAGTTTGTAGTGTTTTGAGCCTTGATCTCCTTATTTATACGTAAAGTTTGAACCTTTACATGGGGAATGGACTTTGGAAGTATGGATCTATGATTTGGAGCCCCTGCATGGCTCGAAAAGCCACTGAATGGATTAAGAACTGAAGCGACTCGGTGAGTCACATGGGTGGACTCGGCGAGTTGGATGAAGTTGGGCAGGAACTCGACGAGTTGGAAGAACAACTCGACGAGTCTGTTGAAGATTGCCTTGGACTCGGCGAGTCAAGTCGCGAAACCCCAAACCCTTCGAGTTAAGACTCGGATCAGTGAGTTGAGTGGGGACCCAGTGAGTTGGACAGGTCAGGACTCGGAAATCAGTAGACTCGGCGAGTCATGGTCTGAATCGGCGAGTCGAGTCGCGAATGAAAGGGATTTCAGAGCTTATGTACTCGGCGAGTCAGTAGGCTGACTCGGCAAGTAGGGTCAACCTGGAAGGTTGACTGTGACCAGGACTTTGACTTTGACCAGAGCTGACTTAGTTGACTTTTGAAGGACTGTCATACTAAGTGTTATATTGATATTGGTAGCACGGAGAGCTAGAAGATCAGCGCCTCAGAGGGTTGTCGGTTAGCAGCCAGATGGTTATCAGCAGAGCTCAGCAGTTCAGGTGAGTTTCCTTCCAGTAGGAACGGGTCTAAGGCCACAATGCCGGCCCATTTAGCTAGAAGTAGTTTCCGGACTTCCGTCCGATGTAGTAGTTAGTATGTTTGATGCCTTCTTGGCTCATACATGATTTATATGTTATGTGTTCCGGGCTACGGCCCGATGCGGTATGCAGTATATGTGTGTTCATGCTAGTTGATATGTTTATGTTATGCTATGTTCAGTTAGTTTTCGAACTTCGGTCCGATGCAGGGGGAAAGGCCCCAGTTAGTCCGAACTTCGATCTGATGCAGGGGACAAGGTCCCAGTCAGTTTCCGGACTTCGGTCCGATGCAGGGGTAAGGCCCCAGTTAGCGCGGACCTCGATCCGATGCAGTGGGCAAGGCCCAATATGTGCTTTATATGTTATTGTATGGTATGCGGTAGTTTGGGGGAGCTCACTAAGTTTTGTGCTTACGGTCCAGATAGGCTGAAGGCCCGGGTGGGCGGACCAGACATGTTGAAGGTTCTGAGAGTAGGCCGGTGAGACTGCATGCCCGGTAAGGGCAATTAAGTATTAATGTAGACTATATATGCATGTTTTTTGGTATTTGTTATATAATATGGTTATATTGGTATGGCGTTGGTATTTTGGGGGAACTCACTAAGCTTCGGGCTTACATTTGTTGATTTTGTTTGAAGTACTTCTGATGATCGCGGGAAGGCGAAGGCATGATCGTACGACTCCTTATATTTCATGTTTTTATGATTTGATGCTGGGATACTTTGACATTATACTATTTTGGAAACATGTTTTGTAATAACCTTGGTTTTGAAAATGTTTTAAAAAGTTTAAATTCGGCATGATTTTTTATGGATGTTACACCTAATCGTCATTTAATGTAAAAACCCTAATTTGGTTTGGGCCTTGAGTTGGGCTTATTGTTGGGCTTTGGTTATTGGGCTATTGATGGGCCATCCAAGAACAAGTATATGGACTAGAATATTGAATTGGGCTTAGGATAAGGCCCATTGGAAAGGCTTGGGTCCAATTTGGAAAATTGGGCCATAACTGGGCCTTGATGATTATGAGATGTTGAACTATCAGAATGCCAATTGTTGGACAAAGAATAAATGGATGGGCCTTAAGGTAAGACCATGTAGAGGTTTGAGCCCAACTTGGAAAATTAGGCCATATGTTGGGCCTTGGTTGATTATTTGACTTTTGGGCCTTCAGAGTATGAGTTTAGGCCTTAATCTTGGACCAAGTTAGGCTAGGGGTAAAATGGTCTTTTTACCCAAGTAGGGATTTTAGGATTATGCATTGGTAACCCAAATGGTTAATTGGGTTTTGATTTGGATGTTGACAGCTTTGGGATCTGTCAGCTAGCAGTCCGAGATTTATTCGCGGGATTTCAGCAGTACGAGGTGAGTCTTCTCCTATAGGAACGGGTATAAGGCACCAATGTTGGCCCGTTTATTTATGTTAGTATATGTTGGACTTAGGTCCAATGTCGGGGTTAGCCCGATGTAGATTATATGTTTTCGGACCTCGGTCCGATGCCGGGGCAAGCCCGAGGAATGTTTGTATGCTTGATGTCTTTATGATTTCTTACATGTGTTTGTTTATATGTTTCGGACCTCGGTCCGATGCTGGGGCAAGCCTAAGGAATGTTTAGCTTATGTGTTATGTGTTATGTGTTCCAGACCTCGGTCCGATGCCAGGGAAAGCCCCAGGAATGTTTATATGTTTATGATATATGTTTATGTTATATGTTTGTTGATATGATATATGTATACCGGACTTCGGTCCGATGTCGGGCGGGTCCCGATGTCGAACTTCGGTCTGATGCCGAGCAGGGCTCAATGTAGTGGGCTAGGCCCAAGTTATGTTTATGTTATTTGTTTATGTTATATGCATTGTTGATATGTTTTTATGTATACTAGATCCCGGTCCAATGTCAGACTTTTCCGATGCCAGGCAGGGCCCGATGCAGCGAACAAGGCCCAAGTTATGTGATTATGTGTATGGTATGTGGTAGTTTGGGGAGACTCACTACGCTTCTTGTGGCCTGTAATACCACATGCATAGCAAGTAACATCCTTTCTTGGGCAAGTTGGCTTTATATGACCCTTTTCTCCGCATCCATAACAGACAATGGATTCCTTGTCTATTTTGCATTGGCCCGGATGATTCCTTCCACAAATACGACATGAAGGCGATTGCATAGAAAAAGATTGTGATCTACCGCATCCACGAGAGACACTTTGAGCTTGAACTTGATTACCAGGTTCAGTCCGAACGGATTGAGCTGGTAGAAAAGAAGGAACAGGAACAGTTCTTTTAGTACGTGGATGCTTCGGAGCAGTAACAGTGGCACCACGTATTTCTAAGTCATGCTCACGTCTTCGAGCATATTCAACGGATTTATCGAATGACAGAACTTCTCGATTGGCAACAAAATCGTGGATTTCGTTTCGTAGTCCCTCCATGAATAACTGAATTTTCTCGTCTTCAGTTGGAATATACTTTGTAGCAAACCTTGCTCTTTGATTAAACTAAGTTTCATACTCATTCACAGTCATTCCTCCTTGTTTAAGCTCGAGGAATTCCTTCTCCAATCTCCTCCTCATGTCTAGAGGACAATACTTCTCTAGTAAACGAGTTTTAAACATTTCCCAGGCTAAATTATCCTAGTCAAACTCGTTGAGAGCTTCATATGTTGCTTCCCACCAGACCAAGGCTTCTCCGATGAGCATTGCGGAAGCATAGTTAGCCTTGTCTTCATTATCCACATGAGAAATACGAAACACTTTCTCTGTGTTCTGGATCCAAGTAAGAACAATAATGAGATTGAGAACACCGGAAAACTCTGTAGCACCACTACTCTTGAAATCTTTGAATGAGGGACACTTCACCTCTCCTTTTGAAGATTCTCCAGTGGCTTTCTCTTTTCCCTTGTCACCATTCTTTTTGTGTTCTTCGAGAGTCTGTCGAATAACACCAGTAAGTTTACCCAAGAGTCGCTCCTCACGAGGAGATACTGGAGTATTCACTTCCTCGGGTTGAGGACCTCCACCAACCTCAGGGGTATGGCTACTAACCTGTTCAGCCATTGCTCTGCAATACAGAGTAACATTGTATTTTAGAATATTAGGGTTTATTATTACCTAATACTTTTACTTATATATTTCCTATGGTTTGTATCCCTATACTTATAATGATTTAGTTCATATATTGAACTTCCAATAGTTTAAGTCTAAATACCAATCCGTGGAATTTAGTTCACTCAAACTACTGCTCTGGTACCATGATTGAAAGACCCTAACTTTCGTATTTATGAAAGACCCAAACTTTCATACTCGAAAATATAGTTACTCCAAAACATGCTACTTGCATATTCATAAAAACAATATTTTACATTGATAAAGAGATTACAAACTACTGGATACAAACCGACTATTTTAAAGTGCTATATATTACATAACTTCCCAGGATTCTATAGTTTTATACATATGGGAGTGCAAAATACAATAGTTTCAAACTATTCATAAGCTTCAATCGGTACAATAGTTTCAAACTATTCAAAAATCTTCTACCAGTATATAACTATACTGGATGTTTATCTCCTGCAATTTGTTAAACATCGAGAGGGTAAGCGGTGACGCTTAGTGAGTTCAATAATAGATACAATATAACGTTATGCCATATATATATATATATATATATATATATATATATATATATATATATATATATATATATATATATACTTTAATAGGGCGGAAGCAAAGAGGAACAAGGAACAACAAGAGCATATGTGAATCATGTGACAAACATTCCATATCAATCATTGATTTGATTTAAAGATATACAATCAATGAGACATAACAATTTCCATGCTTGATATACATCAATAAAGCTTTGGCCCAAACGGCACAGAAGATATATAACTTCATATTAACATTTCGGTAGATTTCAGGCTTATAGCCCTGTCTAACCTTCTGCCACTACCATAGAATATAATTCATTCTCTTACAGAGACATGTTCCACACGGCCAGAGGCTACATACCAGTACCAACGTGAATCTAAGTCCTTTCACTGATCACATGGTCAAAGGTATTTCTTTGCTATTAAAAATAGCAAATAAAAATAACCCGGGAAAATAACCTGGAATAATAACACTGAAAAGCACGTAGCACATATAACACATAACATACAATTATTTCTATATATTAAACTCACCGTGAAATAACCGGGGGCTAAAATATTAATTTGGGCAGTACTTCGGCTCTAAATATGACTTTCGTCGTTGAAAACCGGGCTCTGCGAAGGTAGAGCTTCGAAACCGAAAAGATAAATTTTCCGGGCTTCTCGGGAGTCTCGGGGGGTGTTTCGGGCTTTAGAATCAGTACCGGGGCTTCGGGGGAAGTCGGAATAGTAAAAATATAAGTTTAGGGGTGAAAAGGTGTGAAATTTCTAAAGTTAGCCGAGAGGGTTTGCACCCCTTATATAGGGCCGAGCTTCGGATCCGAAGCGAAGGGAAGAAGGCATGCGTCTGCGAGGTTCGGACCAGGTGGCAGCTTCGCGAGGCTTCGGGTGCGAGGAGTCATCAGCTTCAGGCGCATCATCGGCTGGGTCTTCGACTCGTTCTTCGGCTCGGATCAGCAGGCTCGCTGACGGCAGCCTCGGATTGGACCTAACTTCGGTCCAATGGGAGGAGGGCACGAGGGTGCGAGGGTGATCCGGGGTGTCTCCTGCGAAGGTGTCCCTCGCTTAGTGGACTTCGGACTTGGTCCAATCAGAAGGTGACACAACTACCTCGGTCCTATCAGAAGGTGACACGTGGAAGCTGCATGCGAGGGCTGACGTGGCATTACTATTAATGCGAATTTTCTCGAAAAATGTGACAAATCTTGTAAAATCCATAACTTTCACATACGAGCTCCGTTTTTGACGTTCTTTATATGCACGCGAAGCTAAAATTATGCTCTACAACTTTCGTTTAGACTTCGTCGGCTAATTTTGACTTTAATTTTAATATTTTTATTTTTAACAGATCGGGACAGGAAAATCCGTTAAAAATTCATAACTTCTTCATCCGACGTCTGTTTTCGTCAGACTTTTCACCGTTGCACTACTAATGACGAGACCTTCAATTCTCGTTAAGGTTGTGTCGGCTAAAAATCACTCGATCTAAAATTCGAGTTTTTAGTTGTCTACTGCTAAGCTGAAACTTCGAAAAATCATAACTTCCTCATACAAAGTCAGATTCAAACGGTCTTTATATGAAAGTTGATTATTTTCACGAGTTCTACAACTTTAATTTACATCACTAAGGCTAAAAATTAGTTTATCGAAAACTAAATTTTTATGCGACAAAGTATTTTCCGGATTTATCACGGATCTTCGTTTGGTCATAACTTCTTCGTTATAACTAAGATTTCGATGAGGTTTTCGCCTAAATGTTTCTAACGAGATTATTTACAACTTTCAATAATAAAATTTTACTTATTCCAAATTTTATATTTTCGCTATATTTCACTATTTGGCTTTTAATTGGAATCTCATAAGACTTTCAATATTTTATGAGTGATTCTAAACATAGTTTTACTTCATTTCTAGTAAAAACTATCTGTTAGAACTCAACATTCAAATTCATATAATATTTCATAATATTATTTACTTAAAACACGATTTCAAAACGTGTATGTTACAAAAACTATCAAAATAAAATCATTTTTATAAAAAATAATTTTGAAAAACATTTTTAAAAGAGAAAAGAACTTTGAAAAGAGAAAATGGTGTGGTGCATAGCAACTTAATGGAATCAAGTCGAAGCAATTCCCAACAAACTGAAGCAACTTAATTGTACAACACTTGGTCATAGCATCACAATCAAAGCAAAATTATCAAGGCTGAGATGCTAGAAAACAAAATCAAGACTTGAGATCAACTACAAAAATATAATTGAAGTAAATATAGCAAGAACCTACCAAACAACAAAAATCCCCAAAAGAATCAAACTCAAAACATATAACAGGTGGATGAATTTGACCCAACTTTTGTTTAGTTCAAGATTACATCTGATATTCCTACATGATATCAATCAAAGCGGATTTTAGGCATTCGAAAACTTTACCAATACAATCCATGTCATAAATTTTCACAAGCCCATCTTCTATCCTCTCACACCGTAGCCAGAGAGTACACAATTGAATGTATGTCGAAAGTGTGATCCTGAGCCGACTGCAGACTTCTTTGAAGTAGCTTTGGATCACCAACTACTCAAAATAGCGTATATTGTTCTAAATATAGACCACAACTTTCCGATTCAGAAGAAGAATGGATGATTGTCTTGTAGAGGCCCGAGATTAAGTTAATGAAATCAAGGGGATTAAGGTGAGGATTTACATGGGTTCAATAAAGTGTGTATCAGGGAGTCCATAATGATGAAGCTGTTTAGCATTGACGAATGAGAGTGTTGTCAAGTCATCATTGTTCACTGATCTTGGTGACGATGATGAACAGAGATAAATTGTTTTTTTATCCTTTTCTTCATTAACACAGATGAAGACCTCAAAATCATTGATGGTCTTTGGCAGCAAAGTGTAAATAGAGAAGAGAAAGCGGGATAAGGAAGAGGATGATGAGAAGTCGGCATCAATTGGAAGAAGAAGAGGACAAAACCATATGGAAACCGGTAATTACAAGTCAAGGTACCCTTTTAGCAGCTAAACTTAGACTTCGTTCCCTTTATGCCCTTTTAAACCAAATGTGATAAGTTCGTTGGGCTAATATGACATTCGCCCATGGTATAATGAAGATAACACAAATATAACTCATAATACATTAGAGGTTAATGAGTTTAGGATTAGTTTTTTTTTTTTTTGGAACAACAATTACAATAATATACTAAACTACTCCTAAGTTATTCCACCTATGTCTACAGTGAGACTTGAACACTCGACCTCAAAAAGGGAGACCAACACTTATGTCCAAGCTGATCCTCATTTGCAAAATCTGCATAATTGGTCATATGGAGCTCCAAATTCAAATCTTCTCTAATATTCAAGTTTTGATTTTGATTTTTATAGAAATAACGTGAAATCAAATATTTGCATTCATCACGCTCTATCTTAAAATGCGGGATGTAGATTTGAGTTCTTCGTTGAAGCTTCCAAAAATGAAACTATCATTAGTATCATATATAAATTACCCCTTTGTATCCTTCAAATATACGATGAAATAGTATAAATTTCTCTCAAATCATATATCGTATAATTGACGATCATATCATATAATTGCACAAAACTGATAAATAAGTCACATATATAGGTTGAATTGACGTAAAATATTATTGTCCAATTTTGTTAAATACTTGTTACATGTTTTCCTCTTATTACACGTTAAATATAGTTACAAAAAATATATGTTATTACAATAATAAATAATAATTAACTTTCCAAATAAAACAATATTAAAGAATACATTTGAATGATTTTCTATATACATTACATATGAACAAAAAAAATAGGGTATATATGAGACTATGAGAGTGACATGAGGGTCACAAGTACATATAATGGGGCAATCGAATGAATGGAGTGTGCGACTGGAACGAAGGAACATAAGCCACGTGAGGGTCACAAGACCATGTACCCAAAGTACAATAACACCCCCAAACACTGCAAACGTGGCCAGCTGTATCACTCACCCGGGATGGGGGCACTTTTGGTAAACAACAAAATCAAAAGATGGAGGTGAAGGAAGAGGATCAGTTTGACTTTGACCATGACCATTGACCATTATTTACATGCACTACTGGTTAAACAACTAAACCCTTAACTTATTATTTTTATCTTTTTGGAAATCGCATTTTTACAGACTCACTTTTTAATCTTTTAACATCATTTTAAACATGACCTGTAATTTGTAAAACACATTACCTTTCATATTTATGTATATTTTTTTTATAGAAAACACCAGATTTTTATTGGATAGATAGTTCTATAAAAAAACTAAAGTATAAATATGAATGGGAAAAAATTAACATAGATACATCCATATAATGCAACTCGTGGAATTTTATATTACAACATGACGCTTAAATATTTATAGATCTTGGAAAACAAATCATTATCA
Source organism: Lactuca serriola (assembly GCF_051521515.1). Classification (NCBI taxonomy): domain Eukaryota; kingdom Viridiplantae; phylum Streptophyta; class Magnoliopsida; order Asterales; family Asteraceae; genus Lactuca; species Lactuca serriola. The sequence goes on from NC_136409.1 coordinate 211,394,927, forward strand.
ACCCTATCATAATGATGGGATAACCAGGTGTAAATACATGATATATATATATATATATATATATATATATATATATATATATATATATATATATATATATATATATATATACATTTTATGAACCATATATAATTATCTAGATTATGTTTTTAAGTCATGGTTTTTAAAATACATTATTGTTATTATTGGAACGGCTATTCATCAACTTGCTATAATCTTATGTCCATGACGGAATCGGATTTGCCTAAGTTGACATTATTTTCTTAATCCATTATTACTTACATGTTAATATATTATTTTAATTAAATAAAGCATTTGTGTGTGTATATGTATGTATTTACTATTTAGTGAAGATGAATGATAAAGCGGCATTTTGGGACAACTCATGACACAAAGACTAATTGAGAAGGAAGGAGGGAAGGGGTCTTTGTTGATTTTAATATGTGTTAGCTGGAGGTCTTGTGCCTCTTCGTTGGCAAACTAAAAACTTCCCCAAACCAATATCTTTATAAATCTATTGAACTCTTTATTAAAATAATAATAATAATAATAATATAATAATAATAATAATAATTAAAAAAATACTAATTTATGAACCATTGAAAAAAGTGGTAATGTTAGAATGAAATGAACTTAGAAAGAAAGAATATATATATATATATATATATATATATATATATATATATATATATATATATATATATATATATATATATGAGATTATGAAAGTTGTAGCTTCTCGTTAGTTTATTGATATATGCATTTAGTACATTATTGAATACTAGAGTAATATTTAAATTCAAGATTTTTCTTAGTAATCTAAAGAAACTATTCGTGACCTACACGAACCTGGCTTGAATTATGCATATTTCATTATATCATTTTTTTTCTATTTACTAATTTACATGTGGGTATTCAAAAGTAAAGTTTTGTTTCCAAGAAAAGTAAAGAAAATAAAATAAAATACATTGAAGTCTTTAATAAAAGCTCATGCACAATTTAAAAGTTGATAATATAATTTAGATATTTTTACCATAAAGTGGGAAAAATGATTTGAAAATTCCTTGGTGTTTCTATCGATCTCTTATTGGTTGTCATAACTACTTTTTATATATAAAATAGAGTTTTATGTGATTTAAACAAGATATGACAGTGGACTAAAACTTGGTTCGAAGTCGTAGACCACAATTAACAAAATGTTACGTTATGTTAGTGATTTAAAATAGGATAATAAAAATAATTAGGAAAGATAGGGCAAGGGAGAATGAAATGATCGTCACGTCGTGTATTACAATTTATCTTTTTTTTTTTTTTTTAATTTAGTTTTTATGTTGGATTAAGAAGTATCTTTTTCTTAACATACGGTACAACTTCTTCAAGCATGGTCTGTTTTTTTTTAGTTCAAGCTTTGCAAATTACTTTTTAAGCCTAGAAGGAAAAGAAATATTTGAAACTTTTAGCTTATTTATTTTAGAGCTAGTTAATTCTTATTTCTTGCTTATGTTATTTTCGGAAATGTCAAACCGTTGATCTTACAAATTTTGGCCAACTATTTCATGAAATAGTTTGATATATCCAAATTTTATAAAGTTTAATGAATTACAACAGTATTATTTTATTTTTATATAGTTTTTTTACTACAATATATTAAATTACAAAAGTTCAGTTGAATATTTATTTTAATTTTAAAAAAGTTATTTGTAATGAAATAATAACCATTGAAGGCTAACATGACATTCCACATTCATTGGGTTTAATGCATTGAATAAGAGGGACATGAACATATCAAAGGACAAAGGACAAACTCAATCGGCTTAGCCTAGTTTAATTTATATAAAAATAGTGAAATTTTATTTTTTTAGTTATAACAAAACGTTGGTAACAAGAGGAATTAGCTTTGGTGTAATCTAGAGGAAACCATTTATATCAATTTAAGTTTCCAATAATAAAGATGTTAATGTATTTAAAATACAATAACAATGATAATAAATAAATAAATAAAAGGCAAATAAATGTGGGTTGTGACAGCCGCATGAGATGAGAGTTGCTGGCATCAAACAAAACTGGTGATAGACTACTTTTTGGTTATGAAATCAAATGAGTTGTGTCCATGATCACCACGCACGTGCACTTAACGTGCCATTCTTTGTCTCTCACGTGCACCTCTCGTGACCATTACAAAGCATGACACCGTTTCCAGGGGAATGTCACTGATTTAATTTAACTCGCCATATTGTACTTCTCATTTAAAACTTTTCAAGATTAATAATATTCCCAAATTTCTCTTTAATACCTTAAAAATCTAAAAGAAAATGCCTGTATCTTTTGCGACTTAGTATATAGAAAATAAAACATTCCGTATCTCATACATTTATTACTAATTCTTTGAACAATATGCATTTTGTAATTTTCTACGGGATTGAGGGACACGTAACAAAATGTTGAAAAATATTATATTGAAGTATAAATACAAAACGACCCAACTACTTTTAATATTTATACGACTTCTGAGTGAGTTGTTTCTAGGAAAACAATCATTTACATGTTTAAAAAAAGAAGCATACATAATTCAAATAAACAGTTAATACATCAATCAACATACACAGCTTACAAACTTCAACATAATAGCACTAAATCTCATCCCAATAAAAACAACAGGGGATAAACAATACATTTTTTTTTATATATAAGACTAATATAAAAGCCTATATAATAATATTAAAGGTACCAATCTCTGTTTACTGACCACTTACTAGCAAACTATTGAATCAGTAAACAAGAATCTTCAAAGTCCCACACTTGTTCCAAATACACAAGTGAACCTGCCAAATATAAAAGTGTAACATGATTACAATGCTTCTATTATCACTTAGCCAATATTATAAAAAGTGTAAGGAAGAGAGATATTACTTAAAAGTTCAAACATGTGAATTCAAAAAATTCATTCCTTGCGAAAAGGATCCTTGATGAGTGTACTGCAAAATTTATACACCAATTAACATTGGTCAGGCTCAATGCATGTCAAACACAGTACAACCTATTTTGTAATGTCATGTCAGGGCCTAAGAAGTGAAGGTAGGTTACCTGTGAATTTGGAACAAGCTGAGTTCCAACTGTATCTTTCTTGCTTGATCCATCACCCCTTGCAGAACCCTTTGTATCACCCTAAAGTAAAAAATAAAAATAAATCAGCTATTTTACTGATTAGAAAATATCTCCATAAATCATACTCGGATTTAATGTAAGTTTGTTCACGTACCTCTAACTGCGTATAGATAAGTATTCCATGTAAGCATCCAAGAGAAAAGAGAAAAAATTATGTCAGAAAATCAACTTAATATCTGATAACAACAGAAATAAATACAAAACAAAAGCATTCATTTGTAGTACCAAGAAAATGAACAATATATTCTCTTCAACATAATGATCGCAGCTTGATGATTGAATAAATTCATTGAAATTTTGATTTTAAATGCCTCAAATCACATAATTTATGACAATAAACTCTTTTGGAAAGATTATCGGGGACAATATTTAAAGTATAACGGCTCTTTAGTGAAAGTAACAATGTGTTTGACAATAATACACTTTAAATGAGCAATGTAAACACTATATTGTAATGAGAAAGATATAACATAGCCTCATTCTTGTTCTTTAGTACAATTTTAAGGACGAAAGGCGAGCTGAAATTATATGAGCATTCAAATTGGATTGAAATGATTGTAAGGACATGAAGGTAATCTTTAACTACATGACAGTTATAAAACGTTTTACCTCTCTGTATCTAGACAGATAAGCCTTGAGGGGATCAATGTAATCTTCAAAACCTAGTGTAGCCATTGCCCAGAGTAAATCATCACCATTAATCGTCTTCCTCTTCTCTTTTTGACACTTGTCGCTGGCCCTACTCAGGGAATTGGAACATAGAAAAAAAGATCAATTATCGAGAAGTTACTGGCTAAATAATTAAGGAAGCTTCACTACAGTTGCTAGAACACTTGCTCAGTTCTATATAGTGCTATGAATGAGTGAACAAGTATGCATTCGAAATATGAGTGTGCTACAATTTGTGTGAAATGTAATGGATGTACGTACTCGCTAGTAACGAAACTGATGAACTCAGAAACGCATTCCTGAACAGTGTCTTTAGCATCTTTAGCTATCTTCCCGTTAGCAGGCAATGCTTTTTTCATAATCCGGCTTATGTTAGCGATCGGGAGGAACCTGTCCTGCTCCCTGATGTTCGAGTTCGACTGAGGACTCTGTTCACCGCCGCTTTCGTGACTCCCACCGGCGGGACTCCCCGGACCATCCGCCATGACAGCCGATGAAAACCCTAAACATATCAGCAATCGTCACCAGAAACAACGAAAGAGCACATAAAACATCAATTAAAAAAGAAAATAACAGAAATACGCCGACAGTGTAAGGATTCGTTGTGCAACAAAAGGGTTGTGAAATTGGGGATTTCGACATACCTGAAGAGAGACAAAATTGGAGGGAGGTAGGAGATTTGTATTTGGCGCGCGAAGAAGGCGAGAGATCTGATTGGGTTGATTTTATGCAGAGATCGGACGCTGGAGAAGAGAGATTGTTTTGAATTTGTGATTGGATTTGGATTGTTTGAGATTCGAGAGCTTTGGAAGATCTTTTATTGGAGCTCTTATGCTTTTGTTTTATCTGCACCGTTCGTTCTTTTTCCCCAAACCAATTTCTTTTTGCTTTTCATTATTACTTTCATTTCATAATCCTCCGCTTTTGTATTATTTTATAAAATTATATCTTTCAACAAAATCCATTAAATTCACGGAAATAACACTTGTTATAATATGCTGGATTCTCGTTAAGGAGACACTAATATTATACTATGCTTATAGAGGAACAAAAAGACATAACAAAATGAACGTTTTGAATATGGAAAGTAAAGAAATAGGCTATTACAAGATATTCATGTGAGTTAGGGCATCTCAAACTCTACGTTAAAAAACCTTTTTTACACTATAAATTATATTATAATACTTCAACACTATACTATATCTAACATTATATTTATATCTAACATTATATTTAGTGTTGGATTTCAATGTAACAATGAATATATTGTTGAATAAAGAACAATATATTTAGAATATATGTATAATGTAAATAAATATTAAATAATATTAAGGATCGGAGATAGTCTTACTCTACTTACTAGATATTGGTTAACATTATGAATTTATGATAAGGTGTAAGCAAGTTGTGTTTTTTTGCTTAGTTGCTTAAGTTCGGCGTTTTAAGAGCTTCATTCAAGCTCTCAAGCGAAAAGAAGTTGTGGACTTGAATTGTAGCATGGACCTCAGTTAATAAATGAGTTCAAGCTCAAGTTTCATAAATTGAATTGTTTTGTTTGGTTACATAACCTTTAGTTTTCACCGAAAGATTTCTAGCAATTATTTTCTGGATTATCCTTCTGAGTCAAATGAATTTTCTTAACCATTAGTTGGTATTTACAAATCGCTATTTGAATCAGTATTATAAATAGTCACTATGGTTTAGAGCTATAATATTTTATGAACCTTCAAATCATATAACTTATACTAGTCGCACATGGTTATACACACACACACAAAAAATAAAAAAATAAATAAATATAAATAAAAATAAAAAAGAATCTTTTTTATAGGAAAGTGGTCATTATTTTGTTTTAACCATATTGTTTTTGTTTACATATACTCTCCGAGTCTCTTCCAATGTTAAGTCACAAACTCACGGTTTCCTCATTCTAATATTGTTCATCTTAAAAAGTTTAGAGCAAAAATTTTCCGAAAAATTGTTTACTTTGAATTACTTTCTTATATACGGTGTGAATAAAATATTTCTTAAAAATATTATGGAAGATGTAGATGTAAAATCATTTTGAAAGAATATTGGTTTTGTTTTAAATTCTCTTATGCGCACCAACTAGGGCGTTTCTAGAAAAACAAATTAGGCTATGCCGTAATTAAAGTTAGACTTGAAATCTTCGAAAAAGACAACATTTAAAGTTTGAACGATAGACTTATCAAATATAACTAAGGATTTAATGCAAAAACAGATTTATACTTAATGCAAAAACAGTTATTATAAATCGCAGCCTATTTTTCAAATTTTGTTATCTAATAGCATAATTATACATACAATACCAGGTGGTTTCAAGCCGTGTTCTCTATTGTTTCCACCTTTAGTCACCGATCAACCGCCCCGACTTTGTGCATAGCGCTAATCCTCTGGACCCCATTGCTCCACCGCCTATCTACTCTTTTCGTCCCTTGCATCACCCTCTTCATTGATGCTTCCAGAAGATTTGGGTTCTCTCCGCAGTCGTCGTTTTCACATCTCCGGTTCTGCACTCCTCAATTTGCCGTCTCCGGTGATCCCTTGACGGAGGCAAGTCCGACGATGCTTTGTCACAAGTCGTATTCCTTTTCGATTACCTTTGGTGTCGACTCAATTGCTTATTATGTGTAATCTTTTATATTTGTTCCTTGCAGATGAAGAATTCCAAACGACAGTTTCTCTTCAATCGTTTGAACTTACCCATCCCTTCGTCTCATCTTCATCGCTTTTCGCCTTCTACGATTCTAGGTATGTCTAATTCTGATGAAACTGACATGTTTTTCCTTCGATGGGGAAGTATAAGCATAAAGTATTCAGGAAAAAAAGAACGAAATCTTAGCGACCGGTTACGAAGAATAAATCGATCATAGAACAAAAATTGTTTAAAAGGTCTTAATTTTATATGGATTTGATGGTTTCTGATTGGAGATGGACGGCAAGGAATACAAAATCCTTAGAAGGATCTAGAGATTTTCGTCAAAGCCCTAAGGAAGGGGTCCATGGACTTGCTTAGGCCCTAAGCTAAGGAATTAAGGTTTCCACCTTAAAACCCTAGCTAGCCTCAAGTATAAATAGAGCCCTTGGCTCATGAATTCGGCCAACCCTTTGGGAAAACCCTAGAAGAGCCGATTTTGGAGCTAGTCACTCTTTATCCTCTCTCTCATAATCATCCTCTTGCTTTAGTGTGTTTATGAGCCATTAGAGGTACTACACTTGTGGTACTTGTTCTCAAGAGCAAAGGATCTTCAAGAATTGGCTGTTATTACTATATAGCAACAAAGATATGTGATCTAATCTTTTTTGATTTCGATTATTAGATGGATATTAGGGTTTTCTATTTGTGTTCAATAGTTGTATGTCTAATAGAGAAAACATAGATCCAAACTAGGGTTGCATGCACACATAAGATTGTTTGTATAAAACCCATCATAAACACTCCTCGTACGCCCAATGTACTCCTTGTACGAACAACGTACGAGGCCGAGGTTCGTGATCATTCCCTCAGGGTACGCTAAGCGCACGCCAATGTACGTCCAACGTACTGCCCTTCCCACTAGTACGCCCCAAGTATTAGAGTTCCTTCTTAAACCCTAAAATACTCTGAAGGCCATAAATTATTCGTTATAAATCTGATTATCCTTATATCCACGAAAAAGCAACGAGAAACTCTACAAATTTATCAACTCATACTTTCCATAAAATCTCCTAAACAAAAATATAACATCCCGACTCCCAGGTATAAAATTAAATTAATTTATATTTATTTTGACAAGACAACTCGACGAATTGGATTCCCCAACTCGTCGAGTAGAGATTGAGATAGTCGCGTGCTTTTTAGAGTCAACTCGACAAGTTGGAGGACCCAACTCGACGAGTTGGTTAAGGTTTTCCTTGATAGTCTGGACGCATTACAAACTCGGCGAGTTAGTGAGACAACTCGGCGAGTTGAGTTGGATTTCCCGATTTTTCAGAGGAACGATGGAACTCGACGAGTCGCGTAGATACACTCGACGAGTTGGGTCAACATAGACTGTTGACTGGAGGGTTGACTTCCGTTGACTTTTAGAGTTTGGTCAAGTTATGGACTTAGGAGACCATGAAGGGGTAAAATGGTCTTTCACCCTTTCCGAGAGTTAGTACAGGAATAGTCGAACATCCTTGGAGTTGTTATTATAAATTGTTAATTAGAGATGATTATGATATATGTAGGCAGAGTCTAGACCTACCGTTGAGTACGAGACATACTTGCTTACTTACAAGGTGAGTCTTCTCACTATACTTACTTGAGTGGTAATACTGTGTGACCGGAGGGTCTTATTCGAGTTATTGATTGGAGGGTCTTATGTGCTTATACTGGGTTATGTGATATCATGTATTTTATCTTTGTGATTTATGTTGTATATTATTTTTGTGCTTTATTGAGTTAGGACCGGAGGGTCCAAACCGAGTTGTGAGGCCGAAAGGTCCTCACTGGGATACCGGACAGGAGGGTCCAACCCGAGTTGTGATACTGGAGGGTCCTTATCGAGATATAGCCATGAGAGGCTAATTATTTGCGTGTGATATTTTGGGGAACTCATTAAACTTCGTACTTACAGTGTTGTGTGAAATGTGTTTCAGATACATCTCATGATCGCGAGAAGGCGCGGGCATGATTGTACACACCAACTTGAGATTATGTTTTGAGGACTTTGGGATATTGTCAAACATTTTGTTGTCTTGTGATTGAACAACTTATAAATTTGGGCTTGAGAAATGTGAAGCTGTATTTCATGTGGTTTTAAAAATGAAAATTTTATTTGAAAATTTAGAGTGTTACAAAAAATCCAATTTCCATAAAACCAAATCCGAACGCTCGAATCATCCACATTACATCACCCACACTCAAATAGGTAACGATTCAGAATAAGGCGTTACACTACTCATGATGAATGTGATTTCTACATATAGAAACAATAACCTCTATAACAAAATGAGCAATTTCAGCCACTTCATTCACATCCTTCTGGTTATACTTCATGGACAACTAACTCGTCAACCTTAGTTTACCATTACAATTATTGCACCTTCATTAGAGCTTATTCTTACTACCACCACCACTTTCCTTGAATCTTCTGGTTTTTGAGTAGTTCAAATAGTTCTTTGCATCCATTCTCACTACCATGTCAACATTTAAGTCATATATATATATATATATATATATATATATATATATATATATATATAGGGTTGAGTTATTTTGTTCTAACTATCTATTGTGTGCATGTAGGATTGATTATGGACCAATCATTTTAGTTATTTTAAGAAAGTAATTAAAATGATTGGTCCAGAATCAATTATACATGCACACAATAGATAATAAAAACATTTGAACCTAACTCTCTCTCTCTCTCAAAATATATATATATATATATATATATATATATATATATATATATATATATATATATATATATATATATATTTGTCTACTACTTTAAGTTTCATCCCTCCTTATGGATATTTGATTGTGTTGCATCTTATCATATGTCATTCTTTATATCTTGTGTTTGGAAATATGCTCACTATCTCAACATGTTAATAACATAATAGTTGCATGGGCCTATACGAGACACGCTCGACTCAAAATTGTATAGCAAGAACCATAAATGAGAGGGATTAAATTATTATTTTTTGAAGTGTAAATAAAAAATTATTAATTAATTAATTTTGTGTTTATTAAATATTAATAAATAACTATAAATTAATTATTAGGATTAAAATCTTATTGTTCAACTAAAAAAGTTATATTCATTATTTATTAATAATTAATAGATAATTGTAAAAGATTATTATATATGATCAAATTATTAATTACACATCCGTACCAAATTAACTATCCACATTTGACTTTTGAAGTTTTTATTTTTCAACTTTGACCTTAAATAATTTTGTTTTCGATAAATAATATTTAATACAGAATATATGAATGGATTGTATTTTAAATTTTTTTTTTATTTTTATAAGTTTTATCAAGTAATATATAACATAAATACAAATATTTAAGGTCAAAGTTGGAAAAAGAAATTTCAAAAGTCAAAAGTGAATAATTAATTTGGGACGGAAGGAATATTAATTCAATTATATAATCTTTGAATTCAAAGAAAGACTATTTTGAATCAATGATAAGATCTCATATCTATAAATAGGGGTAAAGACCAAAGGTGAGGACACACCCCGAAACCTTAGAGAAAATTTGGCCTTCCTTCCTCTCTATCTCCTAGTTGATGTAGGTTTCTCAGAGAAACCCGCTCCTGGTCGTTTTCAATCAAGTTTCTTCCTGACTGAGGTGTTCTTGCTTTCTTGTTTTCTAAAGGGTACGATTTTGTCAGTGGGATTTTGGTTTAATTGGGCCTTTGTTTCCTTTAGCCTCCATCACAAGATAACCCAAAACCTTTCTTGATAAAGTCAGTTGCTTGTGGTGTATAAACTGGATCTATTGGCATGTATTAATTGTTTGATATGTATTTACTTTCGTTGTCTATATTATCTACGTTATTGCTAAGAAACATTGTATCCTATGTCACTCATTCATTTTATGCATGGAAGTTGCACATTTATGCCACTAGAAAGTGTTAGTTATGTTTTTACTCCCTACATATCAAATGTTGATGTTTATTATATTCTTAAAATTGCTTTAAATCTTTTATAAATATCGTTAGTCGTGTAACTATGGTTTTTAGGTTTTCGTTTTTGATTGTCTTTGTTAATTACAACACATATAATCTCACAATGTTTTTAGGATCAACATTAGGCTAGTGCGATTTATGTTTGGATGAACTCAAATTATTTGATGTTGCTGTTTCCTATGTTGATTCATTTTATTTTCATTTGAGTTGTCTGTCTTCTTATTTTTATCTATAACATTCTTGTTTTGGAAATATATAATGCTTATGATTTATATAGTTCATAACTTATATACAGGCTTTATGTCATTTGGAAAGCTATGACATTTTTTACTATAATGGTTGTAAACTAGAAAAAAAATTCAGTTCGTCCTTTTATAAAAATGTCTCTTGTTCGTTTGCTCATTTTTTTTTTCTTGTGCATTAAGCGAGTCTACATATTTTGTTTTGTTCATACACGATTACCCTTGTTATACTTGGGTTTATGTTAAAATGTAGGCATTGTTTTTTTTTTTTTTTTTTCTAATAACTTTAGATGATGTGAAAACACTATATTCCTTTGTCACGAAGTGTTTCCGATATAACTTAGGGGAAAATATTGTTGTGACAACTTCACTTGGTTGATTGTGTCTAATGGTATCATACATCAATCATTGTGTAACAACATATCTCAATAAATTGGTGTTGCTAAAAGAAAACATCTCCTTTTTTAAGATCCAATTCCATAATTTAGATGATTTCTTGTTTATTGTACTTGTGCTAGCCTCCTGCTACTTGTTTATTATTTATATAATTTTATTTATTATTTATATGATTTTCCAAGCTCTATTAAATATAAATGGACACTTACATACTATTGTCTCTTCAACTACATAAATTAAATATCATAACTATTTTATTGAATTTGACTTGATAAAAATCAATCCATCACAAATTAGAATCAAGTTTTTCATATCTAAACCCCATTATTAATAGTATAAGATGACAAACGTCCGTTGCGACTAAATTACATCATTCTTTTATGTTAGGCCTATACTTTAAGTGACGTGAATACATAACTAAATTGTAATGTGTACATTATTTAGAAGAAGGGAATATTCATTCAAAAAGGAAAACTAGCAAAGCATAAAACGATCAACAAATCACAAACCAACAAGAGAATAACACCAAACATGCCAGTGTAAGTTAAACATTTTCACATAAAAATTAATCCAAGAGAACAAAGTTACCTAAATATCACCCGTTAGCTTTAAGGATCAATTTTTTCCTTTTCTAAAACCTCTTTCGTTCCTCGCCTTTCACAAAAACCAACAAACCGTGACAATATGATATAAAATGACTAGTGTTTTTTGGAGTTGTTAATCGAAAAGGCTGCCACCACAGAAAAAAGTTCATGGAATGAATTCTTTGGCCCAAAGCCCACAGAAAAAAGATCCACTCCCATGTCCACCAAGTCCTCATTTATCTTAGTAATATTTATCCATAATCTCGGAATGAATTTGTTGGCCATGGGGAAATTGTCATGCCTGATAATTTTATGGATGACACGAATAACATGGGACCATACCCCCTTCCTATTCGTTTTAACTCGCCAACATTATTTGGAAATTAAAGCCATATTTTTAAGGTTCTAAGACATCGAACCACATAACCACCCTACTTTTAGGCGACACCACCTTATGCCAAGCGACATAATTGATTTTCTTTTTAGTTTTGTCTCCATCCCAAAAAGAATTCCTCTTATTGCCTTCCAAAATGTCAATGGTTTTTTTGGAGCTTTAAAAAATATGTAAATAATAAAGTGGTAAGTTCTTTAGGAAACACTTGACAATAGTCGATCTTCCTCTGAACGAGATAGTTTTTTATTTTCAACAACTTAATTTATATTTGAACCGATAGGTAATCGAATTCCAATTACGATACAGCTTCATATTGTCCCCGAGTTGAACACCAAGATAGATGAAAGGACGAGAACCGACCCCCCATTGAGGATTTTACCCATATGAGCTAAGTCCAAGTGATCAACTCCAAAACCAAACAATTTATGCCTCGTTTGATAGATATCTTTCCAGGTCCAAATAGATCTTTCTGACTGAATGGAGCGGAAAGACTGTTTGATATGCACAAAAAATACGTATTTTCTACTAAAATATGTATTTCTCAGAAAGTCTCAAAATCATATCTTTCAAGTTGAATAGGTTGGAAAGACAATTATGCCTCAAAGGCTCAAACTCTTTCTTTTTCTTTATTGGATTATTAATTTCTTTTAAATAATTTTTTAATTTTTTTTATTGAATTATTTCTTTTTTATTGGATTACTATATATTAATAAATATTACTTTTAATATAAAATATTTATGTATTAATTAATATTATTTTATTGGATCGTTAATTTCTTTTAAATAATTTTTTTATTTCCTTTTTATGGATTAATTTTTTATTGGATTATTATATATTAATAATATTATTTATAAATATATAATATTTATATATTAATAAATATTACTTTATTTTTATTATTTTTTTTTAGTAATTTTTAAATCATTTTTATTGGACTGTTTTTTTTACAACACACCATCATTTTAATATATTTAAAAAAAAATCTATTCATTCCACCATTATCGGATATAAACCGTGTCAAGAATCACACATTGAGTTATAAAAGAAATAGAATGACTAGAAAGAATAACAATGTAACATAAACTTGTAAAACAATAAACTAAAAACAACTTAATCGACATTCTATTTAGGTTTTTATATGATTATTGTGTAATTTTAATTTTGTATAACAATTTATATGTTTTTATAATTATTCATCAATTTCATCTATCATAGTATAGAATAGTGTGATAATACTGTTATTTTTCATCATTCAACACAGCCAATCAAATGTACAATCAAACAACATGGTTTCTTTTTCAGTCAGAAATCTTTTTTATAAAATATTTTTCCGGACAAAAACTATCAAACGGGACCTTACTTTTAGAATAATTTACCTTGAACTATAAAACAAGATAAAACATCTAAAGATTTTTTTTTAAGTTAATGAAGTTAATTTTAGATAGTTATAAGATGAATATAATTAACACTCATTAATACATCAAGGAAGACAAGATAATGTCTTCGTGAAGGGAAACTATATAGAATAAATGTTTGTCATGAACGGCTTCCATGACAACATTTAGCCCCTTTATGACCAGAACAAAAATAAAAGGGTGCAAAGGGTTACTTTGCCTTACACATTTCAAGGTCACGAATTGCTTTGGAAAACAATTGGTGAGAATCAAGGCATGTCTGGATTTAAGAAGACCAAAAATGAATTTCACCCATTTACGATCAAAATCTATTTTTCCATAATAGAATCGAAAAACCCCCCAAAGAGCCCTGATAAACTATATAACATATATGTGCTTGAAAATCTTTGTACCATCATAATCAAATAACCAATGCAATTTTTTCAATAAACAGGTTTTCTAAATTGTAATACATCGGATCCGTAATAGAAAATTTCAAATTATTACTTATATGAATCTTGACATTTTATAAAACGTGTAAATTATTTTTATATGCAAGTTTATATTTGCTAAACATTATTTTTATATTGCTTATAAAAACAAAAAAGTTATATGTATGCACCAAAACATTTTTGACTTGTTCCAACCATATTTATTAAATATGAAAGGGAACATGGTGAGTTCGGTAGCATATGGCTAGGAACTACCACCAGCCTACCTCCGCCGGCTGCCACCCATCCTCTTAAATTCACACTTCATTTATTGCAACTTCGATCCCTTACCAAACTTACGTGCCATCCCTTACATCATTCTTCCTTTATCTAAACATCCTCCTCGTACAATCCATGTATTTTAAGAAATAAATACGATCGACATAGTATTTGTATATGTATCTATGACTTTTCATATATATTACATCAGAAATGGGAGATCTCTTTATTCCATTCTTGTTATCGGATCATGCACTGTCTGTTATATTGGTTTATCAGCCTTGTAAAACAATAAGCAGTTTCATGAACTCTTTTGGCACTCATATGCATCTTTTGAACATATCATTACGTACACAAATCTAATAGAGTTTGAACATGATTTCAATATTGAAATATGATATTGATTTTGTAAAAAAAGATTGGACGCTTATGAACTCTATTTTCGCAAATTTGCATAACATAAATTGTTATTGAAAATTAACTAATAACTAATAAGTATACATTATAACTGTTGTATTTTAATGAAAATTTTAACTTTTTAAACATGAACTATAATTTTTGCTTTTGTAAACCATAAAAATTAAGAGGAAAACATCTTAATTACAAAAAAAAAAACATGATCTGTGATCATGTACAACTAAAAGAAAAAATTGTTTTAGATCACAAATAAAATAGTAAGAATATAACTTGACTAATTTGAGATGAATTATGAAGTAATGATGTTTTATAAGACTTCTTGTAACTTGTAATATTCGATTTTATGTTGACTAGACAAAATTTTGAGGCTCGATTATATAGTAAAACTCATGAAGTGTTATTGGATCATGTTAAGTTCATACGATCCTAGTCGGGATCTTAAGATCCAACTATAGATCTTGTTTTAGATAGATTCTAGTGGGATCGGAATTGTTTTTAGCTTATACTATCTTAAAATCGTAAGATCTTAAGATGAATATCAAAAACTTATAAACTGATAATAAATTTATTTAGTATACATTATTATCTTTTCGATATGAAGGTTGTAAATAGCCTAACTAAGTAACCGACACAAAAGAAGCATATATATGTGTAGCATGTTCGGTGCACGTATTTATTAGAAAAAACATGTACCGAAAGGTTTGCAAAATTTATGACATCAAAAACTTACAATCCCCCCCCCCCCCCCCCCCCCTCCCCAACCCCACCCAAGCATTGGATAGTTATATTATTATGGGTACCCACTTAAGCATTTAAATTTTCTTTACGTGTTTTTTTTGAGTTTATAATTAATGATTTTATGGTGAGGAGATAACTGCGAACTATTTATTGCATATATATGGATCCATTTTTTTTTTGGAAGCAGGGTTTAACTCGAATAGCATTCGAATAAAAAACACGGAATTATTTTTGTATTACCAAATTCAATAAAAAAAAACGCCTCAAAAGTCAAACCAATGTCATATGCTTTTTTTTTTTGAACGGCAATATGTCATACTTAGTATTGTTCAAACCGACTTCATGGATAAAATTAATGCACCATTTCCAAGGGTTTTTTTTTTTTTTTTTTTTTTTTTTTTTTTTTTTTTTTGTAGTTCGAGCTTGAACGACCTTATTCTATTTATAGTCGTGGATAACAACAATTTCATTTCATGCTTACGATATTAGTAGTATCTATTTATCATCTGCAAACACCAGTTGCGTAATATTTTTTAAAAGATAAAGCGAGTAAAGGGTGTCGTTTCTAATTTATGTAAATAACTAAATTAGATATGGATATTACAGTTGGACTACGAATGCGATTAAGTGAAAGTACCTGTCTGAACATAAACTTGACGGATTTTCAAAACTCAGTTGTTCAAAGAATTTATGAATTAGAAATTATTCAACGTAAAAAAAGTTTAATGCCAAATCGAATTAAATGAAGTACCCTTACACGCCAAATTAGTCATGTTGGGTGGCTATGAAAAATTTCTAAGTTATGTTGCTTGCAAAATAATATAGAAATTAATATGAATTTGTAACTAATTAATATCATAATTAAGAATGAAAAAATAGACTATACACATGACAGATAGATTTCGTTTGATTTATCTACTGATGACATAACATGGCTAATGTACGTCTTCACTCTATGCATGAACAAATACGTCATCGCATATGTTTCATTATCGGATTTGTAGCATACTAGTATATATGCACAAACTACAACACTCGGTTTGAATTACATTACTATCAATGTTGGTTTCGGTCATATGATGTAAGTTATTTCCAACATTTAATTGATGGTGCCATGTATTTTGCCATAAAATATATTTTCCTAGTAAATATATTAGAAAGAGGATCTGATTTAGTATCAAATTAGTAGTTACACTATTTTAGATTGCTATTAATTCGCAAATTTGTTTTACCTGCGAGTTAGTTTCTATAATAATAATAACAACAAATTATTTAATTAAATACTTTTAATTACTATATTTCAAGAAAGACCTATACTTTTCAGTAAAATCATTATAAATTTTCTGAAATGCAAGGTAACAAAAGAATCATTTACACAACAATATGCCAAAATATGAACAATCAAATATGAATAGTCAAGAAAGCCATATTTTCAATTAACAATAAGGAGAAAATTATTTAAACGGTTAAATGCAGACAATAACAATAGAATTAGGGTAACTTTAACATTAATCAACATACTTTAAAGATATTAATCATATTATATCATACTTTTGTTGGAAAATCCAACTTAGATCAGAAAGATGACAAACTAAACATCTTAAAACATTTATGGATGGATGTGCTAGCGGTTAAACTACCTTAAATGGCATCATTTTACCATACTTTTCACTTGAGATACCCTTTTTTGGTGGAGGAAAAAAATAGCGATGGATTAATATAGAACATCGACGAACAAACATATTAAATATGACAACGAAATCTTGTTGTGTAGAATTGTAATTAATTTAAATTCATATAGGCACCACATATGAATCTCAACATCTAGTTCGGTTGATGAGTTGAGACTTTGCTACCGAAGACATGCTTCATTACCCCAAACTATCCGGTGAAGATTCCGTGTCTTAGTTGGTGAAAAGATGATCAATCAAAGACTTCATGCTAACATATGGATATTCAAGTACTAAAGATGTTGGAAAATTAAAGGAGTAAAAGACTTAAAAATCTAAGTAATGAAAAACAAAGTTATGGGCTCAGCAAAAGTCAAATATAATTGTAAAGGTTCTAACTGGTGGTACAATGATTTTTTCATAATACATCTCTTTCTCAACAAAACAAACTCATGTGTATGATTATTAATGTAAACATCATAATAAGTTTGATGTCACTTACGGTGGGCAGTTTGTGGTCGCAAGTCATTTGTTCCAATAATAAGTTCAATGGTGATGATAGTTGTTTGATGTGTTGAAGTACTTATCTTCAAGTTCATATTGTTTAGATATGTGTTTATATCTTTTTCAAATTAGTCTTTATCTTTAGCTTATTATATAAACAACTAGGTGTGAGACCCATGTATTACATGGGTTTAATTAAAAAAAATTAAATATTAAATTTTAACAATTTGAAAAGTTTGAATTTATAAGAAAAATGAGAAAAATTTTGAATTATTAAAATTAATGTGACTTTAATGTATTGAATACATTACATATATAAACTCTTTCTAATAAACACCTTACATATATATTACCTTACATATTAAATGTATAATTTTAATTTAATAAATGAAAAATACAATAAAATGACAAGTAGGAAATAAAAAATTTAAAAATTCTAGAAAATGTCATGTGTCCAAATGAAGGAGAAGAGGACATGTGGCAAAAAACCTTCATTTATTAGAGTAGATTGTAATTGGTTTTTGATGTATGAGATGTAGCGTCACTCTTTCATAATTCTTTCTTATCAAGTTTTATATGATATCAGAGTAGCTGGAAATCCTAGTCGAAATTACCTAGGCCATAACAGGATTTGTTGATGCGTCTTCATCAAAGATGCCCATTGATATCACGTCTCCATTCTTCCTGACTCCCAATGATCATCCATGCTAGAATTTCGTTGGAGAAAACTTACTCCATGACGGAAATTATCGTGATTGGAAAAACGAGATGACAAATGCATTGTTTGCCAAAAACAAGATGTGTTTCGTTGATGGCACAATGCTGACGCCAAAAGAAGATTATGATGAGCTGATGAAAGGGAGAAGATGTAACACAATGGTTCAAGGATGGACGATGAGTTCAATGGAGAAAGAGATCAAGAGCAATGTCAAGTATGCAGCCACTGCACGCGACACTTGGGTGGATCTTGAAGAATGTTTTGGAAAAGAAAGTGCCCCTAAAGCATAGGAACTGAGAAGAACCATCACCACCATACGGTAAGGAGATATGTATATATGTGCATACTACACGAAGCTTTGGAGTGTATGGGATGAAATACAATCTATAAGTCCTACACCTCCTGTGTTTGTAGAGGCTATAAGTGTGACGTCAACAAGGAGTTCATGAAGATTTGAGAAAAAGAAAGGTTATACGACTTTCTAATAGGACTGAACGATGAGTATAGCGCTGTCAAGACACAAATCTTGAGTTCCACTCCATTACCGGCTCTTGGCATTGCCTACCATCTGGTGAACCAAGATGAACAACAAAGAATTGTTGGGATGAATCGACATTTCGGTGGCGATGCGACAACCTTCCAAACTACGGGTAAAATTGGTCCTAAACCCCGAAGAAAAGAGATCTCACAAAACTCAACCACGAAAAAGAATTAAGATCGTTGGTGTACTAATTGTCAGAAATTTGGTCACACCATGGATGGTTTCTTTGAAATTATTGGCTATCTAGAGTGGTGGAACCGAAAACAGATGAAACCTCAACACAACAAGAAAAAAAACACCATCAAAGGTCGCTACTGCAATAACTGATAACAATGCTACAATGGGGATAACACAAGATGAATATGAAGTCCTTCTCAAACTGTTGCGGACCAACTAAGTCGCATAAAACAGCAAAAGGGCTTATCCCACCGCCAACATGACAGGTAAAATCACTAAAGCAAATAATTCTTGGATTATAGATTTTGGGGTTGGTAATCATGTTACACATCGGGAAAATTGGTTAGAAAATGTTAAAATCAAAAGTGATTATACGTCTGTGACTATCCTCGATGGTGAGACAGTGGAGGTTAAAAGGGTTGGTGATATACACTTGTCTAAAGGTTTTAGTCTTAAGGATGTTTTAAGTGTGCAACTTATTGTTGGTCAGTAAGATTACATGAGATCTAAATTATTCTTTAACTTTCCTACCGTAAAAATGTTTTGTATAGGACTTACCTTCGAAGAACCTGATTAGGATGGGTAAAGAAAGGGATGGTCTATACTACCTTGAATTATTCAAACAAAACGAAGTGGTCATAGCAGTATAGACTAAAAGTGAAATATGGCATAAGAGATTTGGACATGCTTCTGATGGAGTCCTTAAGAAGATCCAACATTTAGAAAATATAAACACTATTAGTCATTTTTGTGATTCATGTATTCGTGAAAAACAAAGTAGATTACCTTTTCCTGTAAGCTTTGCTAAAACTTCTAGTTGTTTTGACTTAATTCATGTTGATATTTAGTAAGGGTGAGCAAACCCAAACCAAGAAACCGAGAAACCGATTAAAACCGACGAAACCGAAACGAAGCAAACCGACGGTTAGGGTTTGAATTTTTTAAAAACCGAAAAATTGGGTTCGATTTCGGTTTTTACCCAGAAACCGACCCATACTTAAAACCGACATACCTCCCCAAGAAACCGACCCATCCAACCCAAGAAACCGACCTATACTTGATTGTTTTTTGGTGTAATAGACTATTTTGGGTTTTGGGTGTAACTTGTAATACACTATTTGTTGTAAGACTCATGTTTTTTGAAGTATTTAACTTAAATTTGGTATTTTTTGAAGTATTTAACTTTTTGCTTCATTCATGGAAAATGGGTTAAAACCCAAAACCCATGGGTTTAAACCCAAAACCCGTGAATGTATGGGTTGAAGCCAAGAAACCGAAAAACCGCCCAAACCGACCTCAGAACCCGAGAAACCGAACCGACCAGAAACCGATCATATTGGGTTCTGAAAACCAGAAAACGACCACTTATGGGTTGGGTTGGGTTTAGGTCCAAAACCGACCCAAACCGACCCATGCACAACCCTAATATTTAGGGTCGTTGTAGACATGCTTCTATTGATGGTGCACATTATTTCTTGTCTATTGTTGATGACTTTAGTCATGGTGTGGGGGTATATCTTATGAAAACTAAGTCTGAAGCAACATATTTTTTAGCCATGTTTTACAATATGGTGGAAACCCAAGTTGGAAAATGGGTAAAACGGATCCGAATTGATAATGGATATGAATTTAGATCTCAACACATGTTGGACTTTTATATGAAGCATGGAATCTTGCTTGAAACATATTTCCCATACATTCTACAGCAGAACGAAGTTGTCGAGAGAAAACATCGACATCTTCTTGAAATGGCTAGAGCTCTCCGATTCCAAGGTTCTCTTCCAATCGATTTTTGGGGGTGAATGTGTTTCCAAGGTAGTGTATGTCATAAACAAACTACCAAAACCGGTTTTAAATAACAAAAATCCTTATGAAATATTATTAGGAAAAGAACCTAGTTACAGTCAATTTTGAGTTTTTGGATGCTCATGACAGTGTTGGTAAGGCAGATAAGTTCCAAGAAAAAGGTAGAGCATGTGTATTTCTTGGATATCCTAATGGAAAAAAGGGGTACAAGTTATATGATTTGAAGAGTCATAAAATGTATAACAACATGATGTAACCTTTGTTGAAAACATTTTTATGACATCCCTATTTTTACAGCCAGAAGATGCCGATTTGTTTATGTTTATTAAATCAAAGTATTCTTTTAAAACGATTTATTATGCGAAATTTGTCCCGAAAACATGATAATAATATTATCAAAACATTTTCAAAGAAATGTATTTTATTTATAAAACTCAGGATGTTATCATCAATACAGAAACATAAGCATAAACGGAGATTTACAATGTCTCAGTAATATAACGGTCTATATTTATTTGAATCTCTCATCATGCATGTAACTTTGTATTGCTTCCTGTGATACAAAGAAACTGAGTGGGTCGGGTTGAGAAACCTGGTGAGATACATAGGGTTTTCAACCTACAGTAATATAATTAATGTTTTTAATCATCAAACAAACAATTAACCCAATTACTCATCCCCTTTTTCTTATTTATTATTCCCTAAGGGGTAGTCCTAAGGGTTATCACCTACATCGCGTTTACCTATCATCTCCTACATCACATTTCCTTATATGTTTATTGCTAAGGACTTTTCCTAAGGATCATCGCCTACATCACATAAACATTATTGTTTCGAGGATTACTCCCCCAATAGTGTCTAATAAGGGTTAGAGTATAATCACATGAATATGTAGTTACTATATCGCCTGAAATCATAATTCATCACCTACAGGTTATGAGCATGCTAGTGTTTCCACATGACTTGTTTAGATTAGTCAATGGTTGCCATATATACTCTAGTAGATGACTACATCGCAACATTGCAACTTGCAAGTCAAGGTGAGGGCATCTCCTAGTCATCTCCAATTTATCATCACCTATTTATCATTACGTGTCTACCATCACCCATCTATCATCTCCTTATCTACCATCCCCTATCACTACCCAACGCATATTTATAAGTGTATAATTAAATCAATTTAAATGTCATCTCATGTTATTTTATCTAACACATTATATTTTCGGCACAAATAATAAGCACATAAAGCATGTAATTATCTAGATACTTCATATCTATGTGTAATAAAGTGGATGACTGATAATTTTGACAGTGCTTCACTTTGTAATTTGAAAAGACAGAGATTCCTTTGAAAAAAAAAGTCCAGAAATTGCACTCGTAGAGCTTCTACTTGCTAGTCATTACCATTTCAGGATCGCAGGGCTTCGCCGTAGACCAAAACTAAGGGAAAATGGGCTAAAGTCAAAGGGACTCAAGAGAAATGAAATGGGAGAGTGTGTGGAATGAAATGAGGGCTGAAGCTCTATTTATAACCAAATTTCGGGTACACGGTGTGCAAAAGGAGTGCACGTCGTGCATCTTAAGGCTACGTCTCCCCAGACACTTTGTGTTATGTGTCAGGCTCTATGTAGTCTACGTTTTCACCTTTTAGAAGTGCGTGTCATGCACCTGGCGCGCACTGTGTGAAGCGCAAATCGTAGATTTTATAAATTCCATAACTTCTTCATATAGGCTCCATTTTTGAAGTTCTTTTTTCCACGCATAGCTTTCGACAAGTACTACAACTTTCCTTTATGCTCCATCGACTAATTCAAATTTTATTTTTAGCCCTTATTTTTATATTATTTAATGAGTTTGCAAAAATCATAACTCACTCGTACGAAATCTGATTTTGGTGTTCCTTTTACCAACATTCCTATCTTAAAGAGTACTATGACTTTCATTTTGGTGACTTTACCCAAAATTCAACCATTCTCTCCGTACCTCTTAACGTCACACATTCCTTGTGCGTGGCTGACTTTTATATGTTTATCAAGATACAAGTCCTTACCATGACGTTCTGTATACCAAAGCAGACGTCCAGTGTACCAAGACAAGAATATAGATAGAGAAGATTTAGACGCATAATTCTCCTTATTACTCCAAAAAATCATATGTCAATTCAAATACTGTAATTAAATTCTTAGAAACCTGAATACATAAAATTTCCCTAATTCTAGGTCTACAACAAACCTTAGATCTAATCAGATAATAACATTTTAAACAGACAACCTAAGGTATGCTATAATTCATTTAGCACATAAAAGCAAATTATGTATCTTATCCTAAAGTGAACTAGTGCTTGTGTTAATTCAGATGTACTACCTAAAATGTAATTAGACACTCTCCTCACGATCATCACTAGCATTCTATTTTAAGTCTAGAAATCCTACAAATTCTAAGTTTGCTTAAACTAATGCTCTGATAACAACTGTGACATCTGATATGTGCATATTTAACTATATAATTTATGCATGTTCCTAATACTTTTAGCTACATTTTGGGACAAAAGATGCTTATTATGTTTGAAAAGGTGTTTTGTAGCAGCAAAGACTTGCTCGGAACAAAAAGGAACTATACGAGGAACTGGAATCAGGAAACGGGAGCTAAAACAAAAGAAGAAGAAAAGATGACTGAAGACCACACCGTGGTGCTCTCTAACACGACATGGAAAATGGAAGTTCATGAACAATCACAAGACTTGAAGGATATGGGATAAAAACGCGAACCATGTCATGGTAGATGTCAAACATGACATAGTGATCCGATTTTGACAATTATAAAATCCCGAACATTAGGTCGAATCTAAAGGGGTTGCAATCGGTTTTCTGAGGATTATTGCGAATAAGAACCCTTAGAAACCCAAAAGAAGATCGAAATTCAAGTGGAGCTCAAGGATCGAAGAAGATTTAGAAGATCTACACATGAATCTAGTTCGTTTGCCTATCATACTCTTGTCTAGTTTAATTTACATGGATATATTCTGTTTTTCTGCTACAATAAGAGGCTAAATACCCTTTACTTCTGTTTGGTGAAGATGAACTTGATCCATATGTGTTGATTTCGATATGTGGATTATTATATTTGATTTTACTTGTGTTTGATATATATAAATCCTAGTATGTTTAGTTCTACTTTATATTGCTTATAAATCAGATCCTGTGTGTTAAATGATCATATTAATTGCATGAATTTTTCTCTTAATTGTTTATGACCATTAGATAATTAGAGCTAGGATTAATCATATATTAGATTAAGTAATAAAAGCTAGTAACTTTAACTATGTTAGAGAGCATAATTAAGCATAATTTGTGCTTGGTTGCTTAACTTGATCATAGGAAAGTTACTACTATCATCCATAGTCCAATTTATGCTTATTATCAACTTGGTGTTTAACTTGTGCGTGATCATTGCTTTGTCATTCATAAATTGTTAGGCCTACATATTTGATCATAATAGCTAGTAAATTGGTAATCAATATAATCCATCCACTAGAAATCAATCATAGGAGAAGATGAAATCGGATCTAAGCAGAAGTATTCTTTTAATTCTTGAAGTTGATTTATTCTCTTTGCTTTATTAATTGTTAGTTGATATTAAGTGTTGGATTAGTATCTAAGTCCATAACTATTTTGGTATGTACTTGACCCGATGGTGCATGGTCCTTTTGGGTTGCCTTCACCGAAGCAACTTGATAGGATGAATTATGGAGAGAAATGATTAAATATGATTTATTAATATATTATGAGAATAATATATTAAAGGAGAAATCATATTGTTTAATTAATATTAGTCAATAATTAATTGGTAATTAGTTTTGTGACTAAAAGAGATTAATTAAACTTAAGGGACTGGAATTGTAATTATAAGATAATTGCAATTTGGGCCATGGATTGCCTTTTATTATAAGGTGGACGAATTCTAATGGGGTAGCCTATATGAAGTCTCCAAGGCTTTAAGAAAGGGCTCCATGGGTTGCTTAGGGCTTAAGTATCCAAATTAGGGTTTCCTTGTTAGATAACCCTAATAGCCTCACTATATATATAGAACCCTTAAGGCTCAAAAACGTGTACAAGCAACCTTCTAGGGTTTTCACACGTTTTGGGCAGCCTCCATCCTCTCTCCTCTTCATCCTCTTGCTTATGGTGTTTGTGAGCCATTAGAGGAGTGACACTTGTGACTCTAAGCCTTCCAAAGTCAATTCAAGGAGGAATTGGGATTGTTATTGCTACATAACAATCAAGGTAATATCTTAAACCTAATTATATGTTAACATTGATTTCCATATGCTATAATTAGGGTTTATAGTCTTGGATTCAAAGCATGTACAATAGAGAAACCTAGATCCAAGCATTAGGGTTTGTATGAGCACATAGGATGTCTTATGACCAAAACCATCATTAAGTTCTACTGATCTTGTAAAATTAGTAAAAACCCTAATCATAATTTGTTTCTTAGTTTAATTAGAAGTAGTTAATGTATTTAATTGAATTCCGTTCCCTGTGATTGACACCCGACTTACTTGAGCTATGCTATAATCTGACTAGGTATACTATCTATAAGTGCATAGTTAGCAAATCAAATTATCTTATAGATTAAAAACGAGTAGGTACTATTAGGCACATCAAAGTTTTTGGCGCTATTTCCGGGGAACGACTTATTTGATTTATTGTTCAATTGCTTTGCTATTAGATCCTTTTTGTAGGGTAAACACCTCAACAAGTTACTCTGGTTGCATCAGTTTATTTTAGTTTTCTCTCTGAGGTGCAACCACATCGTGGTCATATCCACCACGTCGTGGTCTTATCTCAGTGAATTATTAGTTTTGTGATTTTTATTCGTTTTACGCATTTTTGTTTGTTTTGTTTTTATTGATGTGATTTATGACCCAAGGATCTAAAACTCCATTCGTTCCAACACTTCAAGATCCATAATCTGCTTTTCATAAAAAGAAGAACAAGAAATCCAATGAGTCAACAAGCACTTTTCAATTGGAAAAAGGATTTGAAAGTTTCGAGAGGACGCGTGATAAGAATGTATTTGGATATGAGCCAGAAATATCTACTGAAGAAATTTCAGACAAGGAGATAAAAAGCAAGGTTGAAGAGATGACATATATCATGAGAATGAAGATGGGGGATTACAAGAAGAAGATACGTGAAGAACATGGACCAGGTCTTGTTCCACCTGAGATACCAGTTTCCAGAAGTTTCGAGCTCAAAGGGCATATTCTATCAATGCTCATGGATATACCTTGCACTGGGAAAGAGTATGAAGATGCTTTCAAGCATAATGATGAAGTGAAGGACATTGAAAACTACTTCATTGTTCCTAATGTGCCAAGAGCAGCTGTGTTACTTAGGAAGCTTCCGGTGACATTTACCGGTGAAGCTAAGGTTTGGTTGAAGTCACTCGCTCCCGGGTCCATTACTACATGGGAAAATCTTTGTGATGCTTTTATTGAACAATTTAGTCCACCTTGGAAGATCTCAAAGCTTAAAAAGAAGATTGCTAACTTTTAACAAGAGGTTGGAGAGTCATTGTTTAAAGCATGGGAGAGGTACAAGGGCTTGCTTAGAAGTTGCCCTCAACATGATCTTAATGCTCAACAAGAAGTGTCCTTTTTCCATGATGGAGTGAATGCCACAACAAGGAAACTTCTTGACTCGTAAGGGCCAATGATGAAGAAGGAGCCTAAAACTATCAAATAATTGATTGAAGAGTTTGCCAAGAACTCACGTGAATACCATAACCCATGAGAGGATGTTACAAGAGGTAAAGGAAACGGAGGGAACGAGAATATGGTTGCAGTTTTAGAAAAGTTAGAAAATATGGATAAACGAATGACAAAATTGGATCAATCCATTCATGCCATAAGAGTTGGGTGTGATAATTATCGTGGGCCACATTTGACCAATGATTGTGATTTAGATGAAAACGGGAACAAGAAGGCACAAGTGTTTTACTCTAGTTGTGAAAAGTATGATGAAGATTGGAGGAACCCCAAGAAGGAGTGGCTATGAAGAGTACAAGAAGCAAAAAGATGAAAAGTATAGACAAACCGGTTATAGAAGCCTCGGAAGAAAGGCATGATGCTATTGATGCTCATGTGATAAATCATCAAGCTTCCATCAAGAATATAGAGACTCAACTTGGGTAACTAACAAAAAATGTTAATGAGAGGTTACCACCTAGAAATCAAGACAAAAATTCACAACCTCATGTAATGGAAATCTACACCAAAGAAGAGGTTCATTCTTAGCCATTTATGACACATGAAACAACTACCATGTAGCCCAATTCATGTTTGGAAAAAGAGAATTCAGAGCCCAAAGAGCAAAAAGTGAATCAAACTCTGATGTTTCACCATGTCGTGGTGACATGACCATATCATGGTCTCGAGAGGACAAAACAATTTCACCTCTTAATTCGTATCATCCTCCTTTGCCATTCCCATCTAGAGCAATCAAAAATTCTATGGAACCAAACAAAAGAAGTTTATGGAACAAGTGCTCTCACTCTCGATAAACCCCCATTCCTTAAATCCATGGCAAAGGTTCCAAAGTTTGAAAAAGATGTGATGACTAATCGTAAGGATTTGGAAAAAGGCCTCAAACATAGTGCTTAATGAGTTATGCTCATCTTCTATCATCAATGGATTGCCGATCAAGATGGGAGATCCATGGCAACTTACTTTGCCTTGTGGATTTGGAAATTCTATTTCTATAAATGCTTTAGCTGATTCGGCGGAAAGCATCAACCTTATGCCTTATTATTTCTATCAAAAGCTCGGTTTACCAAGGGTCCAACACACAAGGATGATAATTCGAATGGTAGATCACTCAACCACATTCCCATGAGGAATAATTGAAGATTTGTTGGTGAAGGTGGGAAAGTTTGTTTTTCTGGTTGACTTTGTGGTTCTCAATAGGAAGGAAGATGAAGACCTTACCATAATTTGGGAAGACCATTTTTGAGTACCGCAAGGGCTCTAGTTGACATCCACAACTCAAAGCTCACACTTCATGTGGAAGATGAAGCAATTACTTTCAAAATGAGCCCAAAAGTGAGTCATGAAAAGCCAAGAGATGAAGTATCAAAGATGGATGATATGGAAGAAGATCTTGATGAGATAGTTGAAAATGAAAAGATGATGGAAGAAGAGTTGAAGGTTTGGGAAAATCCCCATGGTGAAAAAGTCAAATGTTGTAAATCAAGCCTTCAATACTTATGACATTTTAGGTGATCACGTTTACTACTCCCAAAGTTTAAGAGGATGAAGAAGTTGATGAAGTAGAAGATTAATTATATCAAGAAGTTGATGTAATTGATGAAGACATGGGTGGTGAATAAGAAGAGCCAATAATGGTCAAGGTGGAGTTACACAAGGAAGGTGAGAAGACGGGTACAAAAGTGAAAAAGCAAGGCAAAGGGGTGAAGCGTAAACATGAGGAAAGTGCCAACAAAAGGAAGAAGGAGAATTCAAAGAAGGCGTATAAACGAAGGGTTCAAGCATACAAGCGTAAGTGGAAGGATAAAAAGGAGAAAAGGGAGATATCACTCCCAACCGCAACAACGTAAAGTGGGAAGAAGTTCGACTCACGACACCTCAAAAAGATGCGCTTTTCGTGGGGCAACCTGACGTTTAGAGTTTTCATTTTATTTTCCTTTTTAATTTCTTTTTAGTTTTTCATTTTTTTAGTATTTTTAAAAATGTTTATGTTAGTTTAACCAAATGATCAAGTGTTTCTCTAGTCTTCTGATTTTATTTTATAGTGTTAGAAAGAAAATGTGCGAAGTGGTGAAGGAGCGTAATGGATGAAGAAGTCGTGCAATTTATGAAGATTAAAATTGAACACCATGTTTTTAAATAAGTGTGGGGTTCCCACTTACTTGAAGAGAAGAATTTTTCTGAAAGAAAAGATCATGAATGGTCCTAAGCATTATGAAGATTCAATGCATTATTTTGACTTTTAAAGATATTCTGAGAAGACACCGCGATGTGGCTATCATCACCACATCGTGGCAATTGCTTTTATCGCGAAGGCATTCGACCAGACACCACGAAGTAACATCACTTGATCACACCGTGGCACTTTTGAAATTCGCGACCATGATGACAATTCATTCGCCACCACAATGTGGTGTTGCTTTCCCACATCGTGGCAAGGCTTCAACACACTTTTTGAAGATGGTTCTTTGATTTATTTTGATCCGATACATATGAATTCACATGAGAAAAGTATAGAAGTATTGTTTCCAACAATTATACGAGAAGTTCAAGCATTACCACATAACTTTCAAGAACTTGATCTCGCCACTACTACCCAATGGAAGTCTGTTCCGATTTTTCCTTTTTAATTTATGTTCTTCAATTCTTTTTGTATGCAACGGGGATATTTCATCAACTAAGTGTGGGGTAGGGGGTTGAATATAGGAAAACAAGCTTACTAATAAAAAATGACTAGGATTTAAAAAATTATTAGAAAGATTTGAAATAATAATCTAAAAATTGAATCTAGTTTAAAATTGTTATGTTGAGATCTTGGTTGCTAGTGTTGTTACCTGAGCTAACTGGCTCCTGAACCCGAGCATGATCCCTCACCGGCGCCAGAACCGTCGACTGGTCAATCCCAAAGTACCACCATGCTCGCAACGTATCATCATCATCAGAATACTCCTCACTCACGAGGGATCACACACACACACACACTATAAGTTCCCTGGTCTCATCTCAGCCCTTATTGAATCAAGTACATATCCTCTGCTTTTAGTAGTATGAGCCCTACCTTCCACATCTATCCGTACTTTCCTCAAAGATTGCCTTGATTCCACCAAGTCCCTTGCACTATTACTATGGCTCCCAACATTAATCTCATCCTAGGCTTACCCTAGGGAAATCTATAACCCAACCCAGTCCTCAGCTATTGAAGGTATCCTTATAGTGCTAATCAGCCACTACCTGAATACTATCACATATGATGAGGCTTAGATAATCCTTCGAGTAAAGGACTCGTCCCTACAACGGTTAGACTTAGACAAGAGCTGCATAATAGGGTCAAATCTAGTACTCTGAGATTCTTCAACCGTGGTCACATATGATGTGACATAGTCACCTAATGGATAACTCCAATCACTCAGAGTCCCACAAAGCACAAAGCAAGTAGCATTCAGACAAAAAGGAAAATCTAACCAGAACATAGTTAAGCTATTATAATCACATATCAGGAATCTGTACTAGCATGCAACTCATAAAGCTCATACACACATAGCAGACACATAAGACATCCTTCCTATATCCTTAGTCCTAATCTAGCATGCAGTTCTCATAAGTATATCTTATCTAAACAAACATGTATGCGTAATTTGGGAGAACTTACTTGAGCTCGACTGATTGCATGCACCACACCCTTTTTCTTTTTTTCAATGTTCTTTTCTTGTTTCGAAATCCTTTTCATTTTTCTCAAAGTTCTTTTTAAGAAAAAATGATTTTCCTTTTGAAAATTCTAATACCAAGTCCTCAGTTTGAGTTCAGACACACCCGAAAGTATGCGTAAATCCCTCAAACCAAGGCTCTGATACCAACTTGAAACATCCCAAAAATACGGTCCAAAAATTTCGTTTTGAAATAATTATTTAAATCCATAAACCATTCATAATCATAAAGAAAAACCATGTATCATGTATCTCAAACATCATATCAAATATTGTGATAAAATATTAGAGTAAAACTCCCAGGCTGAAGACTGTGGTGTGTGCCATGCGAACAACTCGAGCCCTTCCCTTTACTAGCTGAAGTACCGTAAACCAAAACTAAAAACTGTAAGCACAAAGCTTAGTGAACTCCCAAAATCTACCACATACCATACACATAACATATCACATATAACATAACTTTGGGACTACTCCCAACTGCATCGGGACAAATCCCGTCATCGGCTTACCCGATATCAGACTCCTGCCTGACATCGGGATCACCCCGACATCCAACCCATCGGGTGTCGGGACAACCCTGACATCGGGCTTACCCCGGCACATACACAACATAACATATATCATAAACACATATCATAATCACATAATGTGCATCGGGCTTGCCCTGACATCGGACCGAAGCTCGGAACATATAACATATAACATATAAACTAACATACATCAGGCTCACCCTGGCATCAGATTGAAGCCTGGAACACAAAACACTTAACATGCATGAATCACAGAGACATCAAGCATACATAACTACTTCTCGGGACCACCCCAACATCGGACCGAAGCCCGGAAACATATAAACTACATCAGGCTAACCCCAACATCGGACTAACCCCGACATACTAGAACTACATAAACGGGCCGATATTGGAGCCTTAGACTCGTTCCTATTGGAGGAATACCCACCTCGCAAAGCTGACTGTAGAATCCTGCGAATAATCCCTCACTACTAGCTGGCAGATCCCCGAACTACTGATCCCTCGACTCCCCGAGCTACCAATACCAAAATATCACTTAGTCCAATTCAATTATCCTCCTTAGGGTAAAATGACCGTTCTACTCCTAGTCCAAGTTGGTCCATTTCTATGGCCCAAAACTGCAATATAAAAAGGGCCAACACTAGGTAAGCTTCCCAAGCCCACTAGTGGCCCACTAATGGCCCAATTTGCTACATTGGGCACAAACCCCTTAATGGGCTTTACCTTAAGCTCAAACATATTCTTGGCCCAAAATAACTGACTCCTGATGGCCCATCAAAGCCCAAATATCCAAGCATGACCCAAATCGTGGCCCAATAACACAAAGTCCATACTGACAGATTACGCGGGGCGTACATCTTCGTACGCTAAGCGTACGGGCAAGAAGGTGCGTATGCTGGGCGTACCTGCACGTACGCTCAACGTAAATCCCCTACTAAGTCTTTTTCCCATTAAGGGCTTAATACTCCACTTTAGAATCTATTATCACGGATCCTGATCCTTTTCCACGTCTTAATCCATAAAGTCACTGACTTGGTGACTTTACTTGGCCCAAACAAGCCCAAACTCCAAAAATGAAGCATTACTTCCATGAAGAGGGTTAGATTTCATGCATGAACCCATTAAGACATTCAAGATGGAGACTTTACTGCGTATGGGACCCTTTTTGCTCTTAGGGTGGCAACTCTAAGCTCAAAGATGAGATTTCATCATAAAGGTCCATTCTTGGGACCAAAATGACTCCAAAACCAAACTACACTAGATCTAAGTATTCTTAGGTAAAGTTATGAACTTTATACCTCCAAAGAGTTCCAAATGATGATGTTATTCCAGATCTATGAGTTCCAACTTCCCAAGTTCTTCCTTGCCAACTTCTTCTTTTCCTCTTCCAAGCTTACACCACCCAAAATGAGCTTCTTGAAGTCAAAATCACCCAAAGATGAAGAAATGAGGCGTGCTAGGGTTTCTCTGAGGTTGGGGGACAGATAAGGAGGCTAGGGTTTGAGCCATTATGTTCTTTATATAGTGGTTGGCCCTAAAATTAGGGTTTCTGGACACTGAACGTACGCCTAAGGCACCTGCAACCATTTCCCTTTATACGTTGGGCGTAACCCAACTTACCTTGGGCGTACTCACGCGCCTTCCACTTTGCATGCGTGGTCCTTCCTTGTCAACTTTTCCATTAGGGACCATTAATGCCAATAACTTCCATGCGTCATATCTTACTTATCCGAGGTTCTTTTCAACGAACTTTATATCCACGAAAAGGTGGTGAGAAGCCTTACGCTTCTAGCAACACACCTCGACCCAAAACCTTTCGAATAAAACTTCAAGACCCATAAAAGACCAAAACGCCCCTAGCCTTGGCCTTTGAAATCCATAAACGAATATTTTCAGAACAAGGTGTTACAGTAAAGTAGTCATTTAAAAAAAAAAAAAAAAAAAGTTAACAGCCAAACTGTTAAAGTTAACGGGAGAAGGACCAAAACCACAATAAAACTTGTTGAAAAAGACTAAATCACAATTTTCAAAGGTTTTAACATTAACCACATAAAATGAGAAACCACAGGGACCATTTTTGCAGTTTTGTCTAATATTATAGTATTCTATTAGATTTTTTTGAATATTTATAGTTTAATATTCTACTAAAATATTCTAACATTATAAAAGTTCGATTTGAATATTTACAGTGTAATATTATATTAGAATATTTCACGTATATTTTGAAAAAAAAAACGATAATTTTTATTTTATTTTATTTGGATAAAATAAATGACGAAAATAATATTTAAAAAATTTTCAAAAATTTTAATTTATTTTGTATTTTAAAATATGTTTTTTTATCTTTAAAATAAATGGATTGAATCCTTTGTTTTACAAAATTTAACAAAATTTGATGGTTTAATATATATATATATATATATATATATATATATATATATATATATATATATATATATATATATATATATATATATATATATATATATTAAAAGAGACACGTTATTAATAGCTTTTGTCTATCTATTTATATATGTGTATATATATACAAACAAGTTCAGCTTCAATGATGCATTGAGAGTGTTTTAATAAGCAGAAGGTATAATTTTTGCTCTTGTAGACCGATATATCATCTGTTGTAGAATAACGACGACGTTTCGGTGGAAAGAATCAGCATCAACGGATGGTTTATATATGATACTGTCTGTATTCTATTTATGCACATATAAAAATCTACGTTGGTGTTAGCATTATTAGCGTTTAATTTCCAGTGGAAAGATGTCTGCTCGTATAGGGGTGGAGGACATTCCGGAGACGTCCGGGTTAGCGCCGGCCTCTCCGACTCTTGGGGAGCTTTTGAAGTATGTTAATGAAGTAAATGGTGATGAGACGTCAGGTCATCGTGTTTTGGAAATGAACCAGATGAGCAACGAGCCTCAGCCGTTGCCGTTGCCGTTTGTTTTGGCCTTCAGTAATCTGACCTATAGCGTGAAGGTACCGAGCAAATTCGGGATTCCTGCTGTCCTCGGAGGTCGGAATAGGCCAGCCGCTCTTCCGGCGATGGCGGCGGAACCAGTTGGTGGAGAGAAGCTGGTTTCGAGGAGTAAGATTTTGTTGAATGAAATTTCTGGTCAAGCGAGGGACGGCGAGATACTGGCGGTGCTTGGAGCTAGTGGATCTGGGAAATCTACATTGATTGATGCTTTGGCGAATCGAATCTCCAAAGGAAGTTTGAAAGGTAACATAACTTTGAATGGAGATCAATTAGAATCCAGATTGCTAAAGGTGATCTCAGCTTATGTCATGCAAGACGATCTGTTATTTCCGATGTTAACCGTGGAAGAAACGTTGATGTATGCTGCCGAGTTCCGCCTCCCTCGGTCGCTATCAAAAACAAAGAAGAAGCTGAGAGTTCAAGCCCTAATCGATCAGTTAGGGCTCCGAAACGCCGCCAAAACAATCATCGGTGACGAAGGACACAGAGGAGTCTCAGGCGGAGAACGACGACGTGTTTCCATCGGAGCTGATATCATTCACGATCCTATTCTTCTGTTTCTGGATGAGCCGACGTCCGGCCTCGATTCCACCAGTGCTTACATGGTAGTCAAGGTGCTGCAACGTATTGCACAAACCGGAAGCATCGTCATAATGTCCGTACACCAGCCAAGTTACCGGCTTCTCGGGTTACTCGACCGGCTATTGTTTCTGTCTCGTGGACAGACTGTTTACAGTGGCTCGCCGGCAAATCTCCTTTCCTTCTTCGCCGATTTTGGCCATCCAATTCCGGAGAAAGAAAATCGTACGGAATTTGCCCTCGATTTGATCAGAGATCTCGAAGGTTCTCCTGGAGGAACAAAAAGCCTAGTCGAATTCAACAAATCATGGCAACTCCTGAAGCGATCCCGACACACCCAAACCACCGGCAACGAAACTCCGACACATGGGTTATCGCTTACAGAAGCGATAAGTGCGAGTATATCACGCGGCAAATTAGTCTCCGGAGCCACCAGCGACCCTAACAGAAGCTCCATGGTCCCTACCTTTGCCAATCCAATATGGACGGAGATGATGGTTTTGTCAAGGCGGGCTTTCAAAAATCAATGGAGAACGCCGGAGCTATTCATTACCAGGTTGGGTGCAGTTGTGGTGACTGGTTTTATACTCGCCACCGTGTTTTGGAAGCTGGATGATTCTCCGAGAGGCGTTCGTGAACGTCTCGGATTCTTCGCTTTTGCCATGTCGACAACGTTCTACACTTGTGCAGACGCATTACCTGTTTTCCTCCATGAACGTTTCATTTTCATGAGAGAAACCGCTTACAATGCTTACAGACGTTCTTCCTACGTCCTCTCTTCTTCACTCGTAGCGATCCCAACTCTCATTTTCCTCTCCTTGGCATTCGCAGTAATCACATTTTGGGCTGTCGGACTCGCCGGCGGAGGTAAAGGCTTCTTGTTCTACTTCGCCATAATCTTGGCCTCGTTTTGGGCCGGAAGCTCTTTCGTGACATTTCTCTCCGGCGTCATCCCACATGTTATGATCGGGTACGTGATTGTCGTCGCAATTCTCGCTTACTACCTCCTGTTCAGTGGCTTCTTCATCAATCGTGATCGAATTCCCGATTACTGGATATGGTTTCACTATATTTCTTTGGTCAAATACCCATACGAAGCAGTTTTACACAACGAATTCCAAGACCCATTGAGATGTTTCGTTCGAGGAACTCAGATCTTCGACGGCAGCCCTCTTGGCATAGCCGATGAAGCCACCAAATTGAGGCTGTTACAAAGCATGAGCCAAACATTAGGGGTGAACATCACCGCCGGATCATGTCTGACCACCGGATCCGACATACTGAAGCAGCAAGGCGTCAATGATCTGACCAAGTGGGAGTGCCTCTGGATCACCATCGCATGGGGCTTCTTCTTCCGAATCTTGTTCTACTTCTGCTTGTTGATCGGAAGCAAGAACAAAAGGCGGTAGAGTGTAAACTACATAATCTTGGGGGTACTATTGTGTAAGTTTTTTAGTTTGGCGGGAAGGGGAAAAAAATAACAACTTAAGTTTTATTAAAAAAATAAAAATTGTATTATTAATATTTAGCTAAATAGGTCGTTTTACAGAATTAAATTCGTTTGGTTGAAACATTCGATGTTTATTGTACTTTTATTTGATTTTCTTCTTGTAAAAACAAAGACAGTTGAAATATAAAAATAAATAAGTTAAATGATATAAGGAAATGATGTATGTCTTCCGTAGAATTAAAATTTTATATTAAAACCAATGTTTAGTTTAGCCTAAAATATTTCCATTAGTTTTTTTTTTCTTAACAACTTAATATATTATTGATTGATGAATGATGAATATTTATCCACTATATATCAAGTGTTTACGTGTTAAATTATTGAACATAAAGTTATATTGACTTTCAAAGCGAAAAGCATTTAAGTATTAAACCAAAAAAAGGAAAAAGAACGTGAGCATAATTAATGGGGTTGGATAGGGTGGGACGGGGGGAGTTGAAGGTTCGTATATAGATATAAACTTTAGGTATTGCTCATAAATGATAAATGGGTGAGCTTGCAAAATTAAATTAAAAGCCAGGGAGACAAGTATTCAAGTAAAGTAAATATATAAAAGTTTGGTGACGAATTGGGTACCTAAAATTATTACTCGTATTACTTCATCTATCTACCCTCTTCTTGCCCAATTATTGATTTTTTAACCTTCAATTAGGTTTTATCATATGTTTGTTTCCTATCATTTCTTAAAATAATTATCACATAGTAACATTAACACAAAGTCACAAACCATAAGATTTATTTATAGATATCATGAAAACGACAAGAAGTAAACCACAAATTCATATAAAATTCACATGCTCTGGTTGATATATCAATATCTTAACTATATCATCAATATTTTAACTTCAATGTCATTCTAACAAATAATGTCACGCATTTAATTTTACGTGTCACATTAATGCCACATTTCACCGTCTAAGATTTTTCAAATGAACACGAAGCTTCTTTTCAAATATGCCAACTTGCTTCAAGCTGGTCCCGTGGAAAACCAATTTTCTACGTAGTACATAATATATATCATCGTATTTTTTTTTCTCTTATACGGGAACAGTTTTTAATAATCAATTATCAAGTACTCTAAATGCCAAATTTCTTCAAGAGGCGTAATTTGATTTCTTGAAAATTTTAAATCAAACATGACATGAAATTTGTGTTAAAACTTAAAAGGAATAATATTGAACTCCATTCCATCTTATCCCATTGAATTCTGACAATTCAAAGTCGCCCTAAGTTATGCGCATTACTTTTGTAGTGTACATATGTTCCGTTACAAACAACGTGTATTTCATGATGAACCATTTTTCTTATAAGATTTGTAGGATACTTGTTAATTATCGTTTAACTTATTTATTTTTAAAAGTTATTTACACCAATATATCAAAGTAATCTTTAGAGATATCATTTGAAATGATTTGATGAACTCAAGATGCGACAAAAAGACAACAAATTTCATATCCAAAACGTAAACACCCAATAGATTACACACACATATTTATGTATATATGTATGAATATTTGAACTTTGGATTATGTTATAACTTATGAGTAAGAACGGAAAATGATGGATTACCATCCATTATTATTTAAACAAAATCAACCAAATTAGGAAAGAAAAAAAAACAATCAAGCTTACTTCTACACATGAACATAGTTTGTTTTTTGCTTGGTCTCTTCCCCACTTCGCCGATATAGAAAATCCAACCCATCACCAACTTTATTTTCACATTCAATTTTTATGAAATGTTCTGGCCCCAAAATAAATTCACTTTACATTTATTGAATTATTAGATCTCCCTTCAAGTTGTTGCATTCATGAGGCTGCTTCATGAACAAGGCTGGATATATCTAACTAGGTCTAAAATGACTGTAGGTTTATGTTCATGAAAGTTACACATTTCTCATTTCTCAACTATATCATATTTTTAAAGATATATTTTTATTGATTTTATTACCATATTTATAATTACAATCCATCCATTCAAAACTACTAGTCAAAAGTATATGTTTTTACCTACAAAAAGGAGAAAAAAAAAACTATTTTAAAAATCGTACATCAACAAAATAATCGAAGTATATATATATATATATATATATATATATATATATATATATATATATATATATATATATAAAAGATGTGAACATAATACTATTAAACTTCTAGATTGGCAATTTAAAAAGATTAAAAATATAAATTTGTAGCTGAAAGGTAGACCCTGTCGACACCCTACCCACTTGGCTGCACAGGACATACATTAAATTGTTGTACACTTGTACATATGCTCCTCCTCAGAAAAAAAAAATGGACAGAAAACTTAATTTATTAGCGTAAATCCAACTCCCAAAAACTTGGACCTAATATATTTACCATCAAATTTAATTTGTACAAAAGAGGTATTAAAAACCAATATCTTAACAAAGAAGCGAATTGGTAAAGGAACAAACGATGGTGATTTTTTTTTTATTTTTTCTTGTTTTGTAAATATTTTTTCAAATTAAATTTTCCATTTTCAAAATCAAAACCATCTTGTATTTACTTGCAAAAACACAAAACCAGCTGTCAAACCAAATTAAATGTTTGTGTTAAAGTTTTAAACTGTCCCTTTAGGTCTCTCTTTTTTGCTAAGTAAAATCAGAGTTCTTCTAAAAAACACGATATGTTTATTTTTTTAATGCTTAAATATTTTCTGAGTATTAGTAAACAATTAGTGTTTCAAGTATAAATGATTGATCTTTTAATAAAAATTATGTATTTTTAATTTCCATATAATAACAATAAAGAAAATAAAAAGTATATTTTTGATAACTTTATGTGTGGATATATATATATATATATATATATATATATATATATATATATATATATATATATATATATATATATATATATATATTTCTCGAAATTTTAATAAAAATTATGTATTATTATTAAAATTTAAACACATTTAAATATAAATATATATTGTATATTTTATTAATCCTTAGGCTCAGAGAGTGGTGTGAATGAAAGAGAAATGAATAACACACACACACACATATATATATATATATATATATATATATATATATATATATATATATATACACACACACACACAAACACACAGACTAGGCGAATGCCCGCGTGTTGCGCAGTGGGATAATTATGTAGTTTAATATGGTTATTTATGGTTTAATGTATTGTGAATAAGTCATACATAAAACTTGTATGCGATTAAATAGCATGTATATTTTTTGATTTACAGATTTTTTGTCATAATCAATAATGAATTTTTTTTTACTATTACTTTAAAATTTTTAAATGTAATTTTTATGTACACATTAGTATCTAATGTAATTAGTTGATGATTGATTAGATATGGATTCTCATTTGTGGTCGCCTATTTATGTTCAACCTCATAAAAATACATATTTAACGACTTTTGTTAGTTTTACTATTGAATAGAAAACGGTGCCGTATTTTAAATAAATATAAAAAATCTCATTCTCAATTTATTTTAAGATAGTGACATATTTTAAGTTAATATAAAAAATCATATTCTAGAACTAATGAAAAGAAAAAACGGAGCCAAATTTTTTAACTATAATAAAGTTGATTCCAATTAAAAAGAGTTCAATCGAAGATAATATCATTTAATAAACATCATAAGATATTACGTTATATTCAAATTACAGACATCATTTTTGTAAGAGTCATTCAAAATATATGAGACTATAGTGCCTAATACAACAATGTAATAACCAAATGACCCTAACATACTTTAAATGAAATATAATTATAATATATTATCTATGCAACTAAATTTTTGCACAACATGTGGGATTCGTCTACTATATGGTATTCTTCTAATATATTATATTATAGTATAAACATTATATTTGGAAAAACCACTTTGAGTCATATTGTAGTTTATAACATTAAATTTGTGATCGGGTGTATTTGACACACATTTATGTATTTATATCTATATTATATATTTAAAACAAATATTATATAAATCTCCAACCTAAATATTCATCTTCAAGTTTTCTTTCTTCGCCACATAAACAAACTTTTGTTATAAAGCCAAAAATGGAATAAAAGACACTTAGTTGTATGATCATGATATATTGTATTTTGATTGAGACTTGTACAAAACATGCATGAGCATATATTATTAATTTATCTCTTGTTTTGGGTAATTCGAATAAGATAGCTTCAAATCCAACGTATCAAACAAATTACCCATTTACTAAAGTCTAAAACCCAAAAACTCAAACATGTTCTAATACCATACAAATGCATGAGGTTTTAGCAAATTATTATCTCATATGAATTACCATTGATTATGTGTGATTAATTATTAAGAAGGTGAAAAGGTTTGGGGTTTCAAATGCATGAGGTTTTAGCAAATTATTGTGGGGGGTTTCAAATGCATGACAATCAAGGGAAAATGCAAACTTTATAAGTATGTAAGATATATATATATATATATATATATATATATATATATATATATATACATACATACATACATACATACATACAGAGAGAGAGAGAGAGAGTGAAAGAGAGAAGTCTAAGAGAGTTCTAAATTCTTTTATCATTGAGACAAGCTATATATATATATATATATATATATATATATATATATATATATATATATATTACACAACTAAATATCTCTAACTATCAAAAGTAGTAATTACTACTTTTGATATGTAAAGACTATTTTACCCTTGAAGGTAGCTAACTTTTAGCTTATCTACCCCCCACCCCGATCGTCAAGCTTATGGGTAATTACACACACCAAGCTTGGATCTTGCATTAGCATGAAGTTGTTTAGTAAAAACATAAGCTTTCTTATCATTTGTAGAACATGATCCATTTGAATTAGGCCAGCTGTAACCTTTCCTCTAACAAAGTGACAATCTATTTCTATATGCTTTGTACGCTCATGAAATATAGGATTAGAAGCAATATAGATAGATGTCATATTATCACATTTCAGAGGAATGAGATTAATATCTAGAACATCTAATTCATTGAACAATCTCCTTAGCCATGCAAGGTCTCCACATACACGTCACATCGATCTATATTCTGTGTCGACTGAAGATAAAGAGACACTTGCTTGCTTCTTTGATTTCCAAGAAATGGGAGTGTCTCCAAATATGTTGAAATGTCTACTAACAGATTTTCTGTTAATAGGGCATGAGGCTCAATCTGAATCACAATAGGCTTCTAGTTTGAAAGAAGCTTGATTGTTGAAGTATAAAGCTTGATAGATGGTTCCTTTGTGGTATTTCAAGACATGTAAGGCATCATTATAATGGGCTTGAGAAGGTGTCTTGTTGAATTGACTTAGATCTTGAACAGAAAACCCAAAATCTGGTCTAGTATGAACCAAGAAGTTAAGTTTTCCAACAAGTTGTCTATAAACAACAACATATGATAAACGGTCATCCATGACTAGAACAAGCTTGACTTAAGTAGGGAGAGGAGATGTAGTAGACTCATTGATGTTGTAGGTAGAGATTAATTCTTTAATGTATTTAGTTTGATACACAACCATTCCTTGTTCAAGCTTGTCAAACTCAATGCAAAGAAAGAAATGAATTAATCCCAAATCTTTAATTTGAAATTGTTCATTCAAGAAAGTTTTTATATTTGTGATTTCATTGGCATCATTCCTTGTTACTAAAATGTCATCGACATACACAACAACTATAATTGTGGAGGAATGACTTTTATTAAGAAATAGTGAGTAATCATTTTGAGAATGAGTATACCCTTGAGCTTTTAATGTCAAAGACAATCTGACATACCATTGCGTGGAAGCTTGTCTTATTCCATATAGAGATTTCTTAAGTCTACATACAAGTGATGAAGAAGTAATGTCATGACTAGGAGGAAGCTTCATATAATCTTCTTCATGTAAGTCATCATGCAAAAAAGCATTGTTGACATCAAATTGGTGAATGTCCCAATGATTTTTAACAGCAAGTGCAACAAGACTTCTTACTATAGTGAATTTGACCACATGTGAGAATGTTTCATGAAATTCAATTCCTTATCTTTGTGTAAAACCTTTAGCAACTAATCTTGCTTTGAATCGTTCAACAGAACCTTCTGATTTGAGTTTGACTTTGTCAACCCATCGACATGTAATTTGTCTTTTTCCTTTAGGAAGCTTAACAGTGTCCCATGTACCATTGTCATTCAAAGCTTTGAGTTCCTTTTGCGAGGATTCTTCCCATTTAGGTATGCCCTTTGCTTGATGATAGAAAGCAGGTTCAAAGTGAGTCTGATGCACAATATAGGCAAAATGATGATTGATGGGTGATGCTGCAACATGTATATCTGGTATACATAGATTTATAGTTGTGTGATGGCATGAAGAAATGTCATCGGATGAGAAGGCCAAGTTGTAGATGTAGTCTTGTAAACAAATTTAAGGTTTCCTTACCTTGTTGTTCTCCTTAACTCTGCTGGTAGAAGGGTAAAATGGTCAAATTGTTGAGCATCAGAATTCTCCAACAAGAGTCATTAGAATTTTCAT
Source organism: Lactuca serriola (assembly GCF_051521515.1). Classification (NCBI taxonomy): domain Eukaryota; kingdom Viridiplantae; phylum Streptophyta; class Magnoliopsida; order Asterales; family Asteraceae; genus Lactuca; species Lactuca serriola. The sequence continues at coordinate 211,437,377 of NC_136409.1, forward strand.
TAGGAAGAACTGTGAATTTTGAAATAGGGGTAAACTTGTCAGACTGAGTAGCAAGAGGAATGTAAGAAGGTGTGGAGAATGAAGAATGAATACCCTTAATTAAATGTAAAGGATATAAATTCTCAAAGAATTTAACATCTCTGGAAATATGATTTTTATGAGTGATCAAATTCAACAATTTATAGGCTGTTTGACCAGAAGGGTATCCCAAAAAGATATAAAGATGTGTACGAGGCATAAATTTGTCTCTTCCAACAGTCAACGAAGATGCAAAACGTAAGCAACCAAAAGCTTTTAGTGACTGTAAATCTGGTGGTTGTTGATACAATACTTCAAATGGATATTTATTTTTGAGAACTTTTAAAGGAGTTCTATTGATTAAATGAATAGCAGAATGAACACATTCACCCCTAATAAGTTGTGCCAATCCCAGATTGAAAGAATAAAGCTCTAGAAACCTCTAAAATATGCCTATGTTTTCTCTCAACAAGTCCATTCTGTTGAGGTGTATATGCAACTGATTTTTGATGTAAAATACCATTCTTCTGGAAGAATGCAATGCCTTTTGTGTTGGATCCAAGTTCTTTTTTGCATTATCGGTTCTTATGCACTTAACGTTTGTTTAAAATTGAGTTCTAACCATTTGAACAAATGGTTGAATTAAGGGAAAAAGCATAACCCTTATGGATTAGAAGATGAATCCAAGTGTGTCTTGAAAAGTCATCAACAATAGTGATGAAGTACTTATAACCATTATAAGATTGAGTTTATGAGGACCCTAAACATCAACATGAATCAAATCAAAATAAGCTTTAGTAGTTGGTGAACTATGTGGGAATGAAAAAATAGTTTGTTTGGATTGAGCACAAGTAAAACAAGAATCAATATTAGAATTATGATAAGTAGCAGGAAGATCCAACAATTGTTTCAAAACATCCAAAGAAATATGACCCAAACGTCTATGCCATAACATGACATAAGAATCATAAGTGATTACATTTACACAAGGAAATATACTAAATACAAAAAAAAACTATATGATAGATTTTGTTTAAGTTCATCATACTAAAAAACATACTGATCATTTATTTTCTTTCCAAGAACACCAAGAGCTAATCTATTCTTCACTTAGGGATCTTGCATGAGACATTTCTCATCAATAAATGGAAAAAATGTCTATATTTGAGATGTGAGTTTGGTAATTGGGATAAGATTGTATTTGAATGAAGGAAAATATAGAACATTATGAAGAATGATAGATGTATGTAATTGAACATCACCATAATGAGACACGTATAGATGTTGACCATTAGGAAGCCCAATTGAATGTGGTTGTGTGAATTTGGTCATAAACAAGAAAAGATTTGGATTAGAACACATATGATCAGCTGCCCCAGTATCAATGATGAATGAGGTATGTGGTTTGAGGAAAACAGAGTATTTAAATACATTTGCAACAAAATGTGTATAAGATAATGTTTTACCATTAGATTGAATTGCTCCATAAACAATGGAAAATGTTGCATTTTTTGGGTTTTGAGCAATCTAACACTCCTATTGTGTACATGCAACCCTAAATACCTTGGATCTATGTTTTCTCTATTATACATGCAAATATCAATTTCCAAGGTATTGTTCTAATCTAACATACAAAATTTTGAACAACACAAGTTAGAATAACATACCTTTTGTTGGTGCTTTTCTTCATGAATCTTGAGTGCCTAGTGCCCCAAGTGCGACACCTCAAATGGTTCACACAACACCATAAGCACTTGGGATAACTTAGAGAGAATTTTAGAACACCACTAAATCGGCTTGCCCTCCATGTATATCATATTACCGATTTTTCCACAAATAAGATCATTATATAGTGTGTTAGAATTAGGGTAAACCCTAATTGTCATGCCTTTTCATTTCCTTGGATCCATGGGTTCAAATACACCATGGAGCATCTTATGGGTTTTAGCCCAACTTGATAATCCATGGAGCATTAGCCCACTATATAAGTATGGATGATTTACACAACCAACTCATATATTTAATTAGTCTTCTTTTGATCATTTAATTAATTCTAAATTAATTCTTGATCAATACTAATTAAATACTCTTATTAATATATTAGAACTTATAATATATTAATAAACCTTAAGTGTTATTTCTCTCATTTTAGTCTATCCAAGTGCATGATGCCATGCAACCCAAATGGACCATGCCAGGTCGGGTCAAGCCTTACCAATTATAGTTATGGACTTAGAAATTAATCCAATAGTCTCCCACTTGGATAAGTCTAAAACTATTATTGCAAGTATGACTTCACAACCCGACTAGCAATCGTAGCTCTCAAAAGTTCTGTCGAACTCTGATCTTGTCGATAAACTCTGACCTTTGTCAATGACTTTTCCATTAGATAAGTGATCAAATATTCCTCCATTCTAGATATCATCGAGGGGACCACAAATATCGCTTTTATCCCTTTGAGGGTAAAAGGAATGGATAAACTTCGACTCATATGGTTGTACTGACTATTTGTTGAATCATACACAAAGGCACGTTTTATAACATCGAGTTACCAATGTGTTTTCGTGCAATCAATGTATAACCAACTCATAGTCAACAACTCATATCTCTAGGTTTGAAGAATATAATATATTATCGTCTCATGATTCACTCGTGATAAAATCCATGAAGTGATTCAAATGAGCGTGGGTTTAATCCAATACTCGGAACTTATGAGCACTCATGAATGTTGTAGCAACCATTGCTATGTCTAATGCACCTTAGACAAATCTTACAAGCCAGATTCATGACAGTCTTGATTCATATCTACTTCCAACATATGACCGACTGTGGATGATTTGAATAAAATAATTATTCTGGAATTCAAAACATGCAAAGTGAAACACAATAATAATACTTAATCCTATACGGCCCCAAACTCTTGAGTGTAAATAAAACCCTTTTATCTAAGCACCATATTGATTACTCATTATTCATGTTTCGATTAATCAACTTAATACTTGAATTAAAACAATAGTGATGCCATGCTCCAAGCATGCATACTATGTTTCTCTAAACAATAGCTATGCCATACTCCAAGTATGCACACTATGTTTATATATGGTCATTTCTTTGTGAAATATATATCAATTGAACATGACTTCAATTATTCTCATTTCACAATCCCAATCCTTAATGTAAATGTAAGAATACCAAACTCTTGCCATTTACTCTAGTCTGTTAGATTCTAAACTTATATGCAAAGATCCCCTTGTAATGACTATGCACAAAAGTCACAAAGACTTGGCAACAGACATTACAGAGTTTTCCAATGGAAAGCAATTCCATGGAAATGAAGTCTCAAATTCAAAGTACATTCCTTTCAACATCCTTCTCTGCATTAAGCTCTTTAATCTTACACAAATTCAAAGAATAACTTCCACCTATGGAAACAATTCCATATTCCCATTTTGACCATCACTTTTGAACTATAGTTGCCTCTTTTCAAAATATGTCAATATGGTCCTTACTCTATACTTCCAATTGTCCAAGAGCAACCAATCTTTGGTAGACCTCAAATTGTTCTCGACAATTGCTTAATCATTTTAGTCATATCCGATTCTATTCCTTTTCCCTCTTAATGCCCTAAGCATTAGGAAAATTTAGAAAGGATGTATATTATAGCACATGCGATCGATCCTATATCCGAAGCATATGAGACACGATTCATGCTATAATTTTTTTATTTTCCATGTTCTCACAATTCGAACTATGAAGAGGGATGCCGTAATCATAATCAAATTTTAAGAATGCAACATATATAGAATTTACTTATGTTGAACAATTCCAACATAACATTCATATATATCCTTGACTAAAGTTGATTAAAATCTCAATCTAAGCTTGTAGAATTGGAATGAAGTACAAATTTCTCTCCCTTAATTATAACAAGACAAATTTTCAAAGCGAATTGAACTTTTGTTTTCTATAATTAATATTGCCAACTTGCAATATAATAATAATGCTCTCACTAGCATAATGATTACCAGCATAACACTTTATGCTCCCACTAGCTTTGATATGTACCCAGAAATCAACTGGACTTCTAGAAATCAATACTTTATTGACTTTCTTACCAAAGTTCATATTTCTGATACTAGATTGCTTTGATAAGACTTTATCAAAAACATACACCTTTCCTTAGATAGCTCACATGTTTGTCTAGACCTTTTGCAATTCTCAGTAATTAGTGTGCCGGTTAACCACACACGCTCCACTAACTATATGAGAATGCAAATATCACAACCGTTATCTGCTTAAAATCTTCTTAGTGAAAGCGTTTCCTCACCATCATTTTCATGAATCAGAGAGAAACCTTATGACACTTAGATTTTATGGTGTATAAGTTCCTATCCATGTGCATTTGTCAAAACCATAATCACAAGACAAGGTTAGTGGCAAATCCAAACACATATGGACTGAACTTGTTCAATCTTAATTTATTGCCACCCGGCAGCACACACTACTAAAAAAAGGCCTTTTACGACGCTCATTGCGCTTCGTAAAAGGCTCAGACGACGCGCAAATGCGTGTCAAGGAAGGCCATGTCATAAATATAGACGACGTGCATTTACGACGCGCATTTACGACGCTCTCTTATGATACGCAATGCGCGTCAAGGAAGGCCATGTCATAAAGATAGACGACGCTCAAATGCGTGTCGTCTCTAGACGACACGCTCTTATGATACGCAATGCATGTCAAGGAAGGCCATGTCATAAAGGAAGATGACGCTCAAATGCGCTTCGTCTATAGACGACGCGCGCTTATGATACGCAATGCGTGTCAAGGAAGGCCATGTCATAAAGAAAGACGACACTCAAATGCGCGTCGTCTAGAGACGACGCGCGCTTATGATACGCAATGTGTGTCAAGGAAGGCCATGTCATAAAGAAAGACGACGCTCATTCGCATGTCGTAACCTTACGTCTCTCGTTTTTACTACGCGCCTTTACGACGTGCATTTACAACACACATTTACAACGTGAATACACATAATAAATGACAAATATACCAAAACATTCATTTTCATCTAAACGTCAAACAACTTTACATATATGTTGAATTACCTAAGTTGTAACTACATGTTACCTTAAGTAACATTACTAAAAGTTAGCAAAAAATTGTACATGTGTCTCAAAAGACTACCTAGCATTACACATGTCAAAAGACCATACCTAGCATTTTACTGTTAACCATAACATTGTTTTGCGGATACATTGTCAAAAGACTATACATATCATCGATAAATGAAGCCTGTAACAAACGTTGACCATTCTTCACGTATCTCATCGATATCAGCAGTTGTGTACTCAGCTTTGCCATCCCCGATCTGTGAAAACATTTGCATATTGTTTTTATTAATAAAAAATAGCATATTAACATATTCTGTAACAGTAAGTTGCTATATTTAACAACTAAGCATAAAATGTAAATTGTTCTTTCTTAATAGAGCTTTGTACTTTCAAATGAATGAAAGCACATATTCTGTAACAGTAAGGATGCCATAAATTATATTAATGAAAGTAGAATGCTATATCCGTACATTGTCTTTGACCAACACTTCAATTCCTTCTTCCACTATCTCCTTCATGAACCTTAGCATGTAGTAGCCACATTCGGTAGATCCGGGCTGAACTGGACACTACACAATTACATATAAAATGATCATTTCAATTGATCCAAAAAATAAAGTTAAAACTACAATTTCAATAAGGAATTAAGTGTTGACCGTAACATTAACCCAATTTAGTTTAACCCTTTTGTTGGATCCACTTTGTGTAGTGTACAGAACCATTTCCCTATAAAAAAAAACATTAACAAATATGTGTTTATTGTACTCACATCAAGTGTTTTGATAATTTATATTACTTATGAATCAACAATTAGCTTCAACTGTATATTGAAATTGCCAGAGCTCAAGGAATCAAGATAATAGCAAGTATCCGATTTCATGTCTAGTACACCCAATACCCAATGTCTTCTACAAAAACCACAAAAAAATGTCAAATAACATAATTGCAGTCATTTTAAAAATAAAATGTCAAATAACAATACCCGGGATTGTAGGGCATAAAGATGATGTCATTGCCCTTTCTTTTAGACAACCGATCTGCTAAACCTCTGCTTGCATCGTCAATATTCTTAGATTTCCCTTTACGCGTACTTGGTGAGATTACTGTCGGGTTCACAAAGCAAATTCCATGGTCTCTTTCTGGGGAGCCATACTTCAATTTGTTAAACAACACCCTGTTATCATACAAACACTAAATTCATGAAACAAATTTTTTTTAAGACACATTGTTATTTAAATTAAATTTCTTGCACTTAAATCATATAAGACACAATAACAGCACCGGTCAGCTCATCCATTGTAAGAATTGCTTGAAAATCATCCCAAGTCAAGTACGTGTAACTATCGTACCCAAAAAGATCGTTCTCACTCTGCACTCTTATAGAATCAACCTTTGTAAATTGTCCATCAGCCATCATTGCAGTCATTTTCAAAATACTACTGTTCTCAATCCTTATCCTTGTCTTCATCTGTGCTCTGGTCCACCTTCTTTGCACGGTCACATTTTGTTTCTCCTTTTTAATCTTCTTTTCTATTCCAATCACTTCTTCCACATCATTCCCTTCTTCCACATCATTCCCTTCTTCCATATCACATGGTTGTTTTTCTCCATCAACCATTTTTCCTGTCCCCTTTTCTTTCTTATTACTTCCTATTTCTTCTTTTGGAGGTGTTGCATCTTCCTTCACTGGTGTTACATCTTCATTCACTGGTGTTGCAGTTTTCTTCACTGGTGTTGCATGCTTTTTCACAGATTTCGCCACCACTTTTCCCTACAAATGCAATCAAAAATATAGAATGAAACAAGAATCATTTACTGAATTGAAGCTGAAAAAGAACTCACTCAAATATCAGAAAAATTAAGATAACCAAGGGCAAATATGTTCAAATAGTATTACCAGGTCAGAGCATCGAATAACTAAGTGTCTTGGCCATCTTAGTATGTGTCCTAGTGCATCTTTGACCTTCACAATGAACTCCTCTTCAAGTGGAAAGGGTACTAAAGCTTCTCCTTGCAAAATTATTTCAATCATAACTTCAATGTTTTCATCTGTTACATAAACATAAAAAATAATTAAGATCCAATCTTCTAAAAAATGAAAATATATAAATAATAATAATGCAAATATATTTCAAAATACCTGATGCTTTCATTATGGTTCCTTTAGCAACTACATTTGCAGCAAATTCAACCGCAAGAAGACATGAATTATCCTGCAAAATATAGTATGTTAGTGTGTAGAAAAAGAAAATTCTTTAAATATATTTTTCATAATTGTCTTCAAGGACTTACAAGTGATTCATTCTATGTTTGTTTTTCAAAATCTTCAATGACGCCCCCTATTTGGCAACTTGCAGCTTCAGAAACATTAAATACACCTCTTTTTAGTTTCTCCAAGTCATCTTCAAGTTTGTTGATTCGTTTATCCACCCTCTCGTTCTCAATCCCCAAGTAATACTTAACATTTTTGGGTAAATAAAAGAATTGCTGTGGCGTTATAAATTTACCCATCCCTCGTACACGCCCACGTTGTTCCTGAGTACCCAAGGCCTCTGTAAGCACATCATGTGTTCCACATGTAACCTCTCCAAAGCTTCCCGATTTCTGAAGCTCATCCTGTAAAATAAAATGGGACAAATGTTAGAAAAATAAAATGGGACAAATGTTATTTTTTTTATATATTTGGGAATTAATGAAACTTACAATTTTATCAACAATCGTCTTCACATCTGCATCGTATCCTCCTGTCTTCAACTCTCTTGCTTTTTTCCACAACACTGTCCTATCAATCTCTTCTTCCGTCTTGCCGGTTTCTTGCATCTAAATTATCAAGAATAACAAAATCAATTAACATAAATATATACAAATAAAATAATCAATATTCAGTGGGAATCATACAATGTCATTAATGAGTCCAGCATATCCTTTTCTGCTCAAACGATGATTGTATTTATGATGTGCACGAGTATTTTTAGCTTTCATACTTTTCTCCTGCATTAGAAACACTAAAATTATAAATACAAACATTAAAATTGTAACTACAAATGCATATAAGAAAAGTTTAACAAACCTCCCACTTCTTTGTAACTCTATGGGATACAAAAACTTTCCAATCTTCTTTCTTTATAAACGGATAATCTTTCGGAGGTTTGAATAGATTTGCCTTGGGATCTTTACTTCGGTTCTTAATGAACTTGGCATATAGATAATGCTTGAAGTTTCTCCACTTCTTCCCGATCGATTGGAGAGCTTGCTTCCGGCTCTTTGGGTCAACTACAAACTTTTCCTGAAACATAAAAAAAGGTTGGTTCAAAAACAAATATGAACAGGGACAAAAACAGGGACAAAAACAGATCTGAACAAAGGTAATAACAGGAAGAAAACAGAGACTTACCAAAACATATTGCCATAATCCTTCCCTTACTTCCTCACTAACTTCCAGCCACGAGTCATAGGTTATGGGAACCATTGTTCTTGCAACCAAACATTCAAAAGTAGACAGTTTTGTGGCTTCCTTTCCAACCGGGACACCTTTTTTATTGTAAGTTATTACAAGCTTCACTTTATTAGCTTTTGTCTTTGTTGTCGGACCTCTTTGTTTGGAGTCCTCATCGTGATCAGAAGCCGAATCTAATTCCATGTCACAAAAACACAACCTGTTTCAACAAGATTCAAATTAAATTAAGTACGTTGTTATTTGTTGTAGTTGGAAAAAAATTAATCACATTCAAAATTTGAAATAAAAACATACCAAAAACTTTATTATTCTGCAAAAAAATATTTAAACTAATATTCCCTCGCCATCCAGACGCGTACACAAAAAATCATCATCAAGGTCTAATAAAGCGGAGTCTTGTGTTAAATCAAAAGTAACATCAAATTCCAACATATCATCAGTTTCACCATTTGATCCATACTTGTACATCCTATGAGGTGTGAAATATCAGTGTAATTTATAGATAGATTAAAAATAAATACCTTTTCTTACCTGAGTATGTGGAATATCAGTGTAATTTATAGCAGAAACTGTTGCTTTATCACCCTTTGAGCCTGCAGCAAGTAACAAAAAAAAAATGTAACTCATTGTAACTATATGCATATTGCAATGCACAATTATGAAAAAAAATTAACGAACATTAGCATTTAGCAAGTTGTGTGTGAAGAAAGGTTCACATAATGCAAGCTTGGATATTATACTTTGAAGCATGCGTTTGTTGCTTCTGGCTCTAAGGATTTGAACGTTGGTGGGGCAAGAGACTGGCATGCATATATATTCAAGAGAAACAACCAAATGGAATCGTATTCATTCTAATATAGGGGTAAAAAATCATGGTACTGTGATAACTGATGCATACATTGATGTTACTGTAAAAAATAGCTTTTTGCTCTCAGATGCTCTTTTTATATACGAGATAAAAGTACCTGATCTTCAAAAATTCACATTAAATCACTCATAAATCCAATTAAAAAGACTTTTTAGTTGTTAAAATCGCCTAAGAGCTTTCTAAAACTCGAATGTTGTAAGTTTCTTGAAAAGACTTCATTAAAGTAACTAAAAATCACGTTTTCATAAAGCAAGCAATGCTGTCAACTCAGAAATCATGCCCATTTATGCTTTAGTGTGACCATGAAACTAACCACAGTCAGATTATGTCAAAGCCTAGAAACATCTCATTCATCAATCATATTATAAGTATACAAAATGCAAAGCTAGAATAGTAATTTTTGCCATGTAAGCTAATTTTTTTGGCAGTGCCCATCATACCTACTTGCATGGGAAACCAGGGAGATCAACCTTCTAAATGACTAAAAGTAGCTTCTACTCCTAATTGCATTTGATCATAAGTGAAAATGTTTCTTGTAGGAATAAATTAATTAATAAATTTACAAATTAAAATTGTCCAAAAAGTTTTGTTTACGAGATTTTCTCAAATAATTGCATTTCAGGTGCCTCCAATAATTGTTCAGAAGATATTAGCTCAAGTTTTCTCCTATATTAATACACAGCTCTTTAATAGGTGTTTTATTACGCAACTTTAGATTTTTTTCTCTTTCATTTCCATTGTTTCCATCATTTATATTCATTTGAAGTTATCTTCATTATGTAGTCTCCTTACGCATCACGAGCGTTGTACCTTCAAAAATGGGGAATTTGTGAAAGCCGGTTTAGCGGAGCTGGAGCTATGGTGTTCTCAGCCACCACAAAAGGTAATTGTTTATGCCGACTATTTGCGTGCCACATTTGTTTGCAGAAATAAATATTATTGGTTGTGGTTGGAAATAACATATAAATTAAGAAAAAAATACCTAGAAAAAAGATAAATACAATTCCACATAGTTAATGAGGCAATTGAAAATATTAAAGACAATGTTTTAACGCTCATGCAATCACATTGCTTGGCTGATCCATGGGCGAATGAGAGAGTGAAACCTTTATTATCATAAAAAATCACAATTCCCTAACACAAATACACAACTCAGCAAACAAAGAGCATCAATATATACAACGAGGTGATCTAATTTTACTAACCGTATAAGATGCACAGCACCAAGCCACATACTGCTGTAGTTACCACCCAGATCAATGCACTTTTAATCCTCTTGCCAATAGTCCTACAAGCAAAAATAGTTAGAAGCATAAATACATACACTTTCAATGTTTAATATGCTCTAATGATGTGGGCCCCATTAGGACAAGACACAACATCATAAATTTATGGTGATTACCAACAAATGATGTGGTGTTTGTATTGAACAGGTTGAACTAATGCGTGGTTTAGAAGATAGAGATGATGAATACAAGACAATGTTAAATGAGAAGCTTCAAGTTACAGATGGCAGTGGTTTGATACAGGTGTACAGAAAAGAACTTGAAGATAGGCTTGTCTTATTAGGCATGCTCATGTTTATACAAATTATAATTATTTAAGAACCCATGTTTTAATGTGGTTTTTGAATCTGACCCTTGGCTGTAAATAAACATTGTAAAGTGGTGTGTATTCTAATATTCATAAAACAAGATAGTAAGATAAGTTGGTGTATATATTTTGGTTTTAGAAAGGTGTGAGAGACCAAAAGAATTGAACATATGTGTGGCTATGTATTATGTATGTATGTATGTTTGGAAGTAGCGTATATGAAGGGTAGTTTCTATGATAAAGGAAGTAAGTGTTTGAATTTTATATGATAAAGGAAGTAGTAATTTATTGTGTTACAAATGAAGAGGTTGTGTGATGATCAAAATGCAAAATGAATCAGTGTCTGATTTCATAAATACATACACTTTCAATGTTTAATATGCTCTAACAAGTCTTTTGGTTCCAGAATAAGATGCTTTTTGACTAATTAAGTCAAACAACTTAGAACTTTTTTCTATGTTCTTGAGAAGATCAAGTGTCCTTGCAGAATTTCTCAACAATTCAAAAATAAATCTCGACTCAGACATCTACATTTAGGGTTTAATGAATGCTTCAACCATGATTTCATAATCTCAATCCCTATTACAAATCGTCCATACATACCCCCAATCGAAATGAAAGATACCACATGATTTCATAATTTCATAAGTACAATCAGAAAACAAACAAATTACGTTCTACTAGACCAGGGTTCGAAGAACCTGAAGAGAAACATCTCACAGGGGAGTTTGATTAAGAGTATTTTGAGGGATTTTTCGTCTCTTTTCTTAGGCCACTGACATTATACATACACGGTTAGCGAATCCTTTCTTCACCTTGAGGACAAGGTGAAAGTTTGGGATAAAAAGCAGAGAAAATGTTCGCAAGATGAAAGAAGGGGATAAAAACATTACATATAACTTGAGAAGCTTGAGATTTTACCTTGTGTTCGACTTGAGAAGCTTCAGTAGGTGAGAAACCCTTGAATGTGTTCAACTTAGCATCAGATTCATGGCTACCAGGCGCTTCTTCCCCTTGTGTCGACTTTCTTCTGCTCTTTCTCTTCTGTTACAGCGTTCTCTGGCCAACCGGGAAGTTCACTTGGCCTAAATCGGTTCAACAGGAACACCTTAACCGGACCTAGGGCACGTAAATTTGAGCAGTCTCCAATGATGTCAGTTGAGCCCACGGTCGTCGGCGAGGCGAAATCAGCCAGAGGAGGAGTAACCTAACGATCGGAGGAGGAGACGTTGTCTGCAAGGGGAGGCGAGTCGAGGTCTCAGAGTCGATAGAATCGTAGAGAGTGAAGTGATTGATGAATAGTGAGTGTTAGATATTTTATTAGTAACCTCGATTTTTGTGAAGAGACGCGCGCCTTTCACTAAAATTATAATGCGACACATTGAGATGGGGTACATTTTACATTAAGTGCCCTCCGTGTTTTTAAGTTTTTTACATTAGACACTAACTCTAAGGGCACTCAATAAAATGCGACATATATACTTAAATTTTTTGAAGAGATGACATTTTTCTAATGTCACTCTCTCTTGCGTAACATAGATCAATGAGCGTCGTATTTTGTGCATCGTAAAAGGCCTTTTTTCTAGTAGTGACAAGGGCCTACCATTGCTTCCAGGTTGTTATGCAAACAGTTGAGAACTCTCAAAACTCCAATGCAAAGTCAACCTTAATTGGGATGGCACAGAAATAAGAATATGTCAACACGATAGGTTACAAACCTCAAGTCGTGGGCTAGTGATTAACAAAACTCTTGATTAGTTCTTGAACCTATCTTACGATCTTTTTAAGACTCCCACTGACCTTCTTGACATATATGATTCTCTTTGTCAAGAACCATTCCTTGACAAAACAAATATTCAAAAGTTAGTGCAGATTCTTATCAAGTTAAACACTTCCCATAATTGGACTTAGTTGGTCTTTGTTTTATCCAAAACATCACAACTAACCAATCTAAAATGTACAAGAGTAGGACACATCTCACTCTACATTTGACAAGTGTTATAAACTTTCTAAAGATTATGTCACTCAAGGCTCAATCTTGGAGTATGACTCTAAGATTTGATTTTGAAGTATGATTTATCTTTTGATTTAACCATTTCAACAATTCATGATTCCTCTCCTTAGCCAAACAAATGAACTAAGGTGTCCTTAGAGGATCAATTGTGATATGTTTTCATAATCACTAAGATAATCATAAAACACGATACTCAAGTACTCTCCCATCTATTCAGATTGGAGAAACTTTTATCTTTCTGCCTTATTAATTCTTCTTACTCATTCTGTCTATCATTGAAACTTCTCCAATGATCCAGAATTATACTTAAACTTGTAAGTATAACCATATTTACTAAACTTTAGTAAATCATAATGAATAATCTTATCAACTTTTGTGGTGGACCTGACCAGCACACAACCAAGTGTACCCAATCCTTTAGTCCTTCACTTGACTCACATGTACATGTGAGCAAGGAATTAGTCTTTATTTCCCAAAGATGAAAAAAAAATTCTCATTCATCATACAATACAAGTTGCATGGTTCCAAGTTTCTATCCAACTGAAACTTGGGTGATGAGAATCTTTCCTTATTTTGGTAAATTATGACACTACCACAAATGAAATAATCAAATCCATTTTCAAATATTGCTATTAACGGAAACATATAATCAACAATTTTTCACAAATGCCATTGTAAGGATACTTAAAATAAATAAAATCAAAACTTTTCTTTTATTTTAAAACTTTGCGTAAAAACTTATCCTTACAACCCATATAAAAACCTTGTTGTTATCTATTCCTAAGCAATATGTCTCAACTCTTAAGTAACAGCTCAAAATTATGATCACCGAACCATGCGATCGAAATCCATCTTCGCGATCAGAATCAACATATACTTCCTTTAAGCTTCCTCTTTTCTTTGATTCTTAAAACATCTACATGTGACCCAATCACATCATGTAACAAGAATCTCAGAATAAAAACTTAATAAAGTGAGACAATGGACTTTACTTGAGGTAGAGTCAAACTTTTTGACTTTACCATATCTTTCAGGTAAATCTGGCAGCTTTGCAACCAATGTCCCTTCTTTTGGCAAAAGAAACATATGTATATGGACTCTTTGGAAGTGGTATATGGGACTATTACAGACTTATACTTTCTCTTTACCATTTGGTCAACCGAGTTGACTATGGATAATCCCTTTCCATTGGGAAGAGAAAGGTTTTTCTGGACTTCCAATGTCACCATTGTCAATGTCCAAATAGGTTTGGGAAGTAGATCTTCCAATCTAATTTGTTTTACCAATGCTCCAAATCATTGCTGATTCAGCATCATCAAGCAAATAGGTAAGATCATTAAGGGTCATGTCGTGATCTATCATCAGGGAGTGACTGAAGAACCAAGTCAACAGCCAGCTACCTCAAGACTTAGACACCCTACTCTCCCGGCTTGTCAATATGTGACTCAACCTCTAATATGTAAGTACATACAGACTTTGTTTGCCAATAGGGATTGAGTGACTTAGAACTAATCTAGTCTTGAAACTTGTGGGATAGGGAGAATTATTGTAGGAGGCGGAGGAAGTGAAGTATGATTTCTAGTCCCATTAGTGCTCAATAAAGGGATTAGTCTTTCACCTTGATTGCCTTTTAGGATATCATCTTCATTAGGAAGCTTGTTCTTAAAGATTTGGGAAGACCATAGTTGTCTAAACTAGACATCTATAAGGGAGAAATTCAAGTTAGTTGATTTAAAGTCCTTAATATAACACCCAATATGAAATATTAAGGCTAGGACCCAACAACCTATTTATAACTGGAAGAGGGATGCCGTAATCCAAATTATAAAATAGTTGAAGGTAGGTAAATGACGATTTACCAATTTCCACCATGAAAAACGAAATATAATTAAGTTTTAATTGGATTTGAAACTCCTAGATCTTTTGAGATACATTGAACTTTCAATGGCATGTTTGAATCTCGATTGTGCCCTCTCAAGTTTGTGACTGGGATGCCGAGGATCACAAACAAGGTGTGAATAACCATGCAAATTGACTTGGTTCCCTTAACTTTATCACCTAATCGATGTGTCGGTTAACCACACACGCTCCACCGATCTATAATAAAGTCAAGTTACCATTTTCCACTCTTACTATTCCTTATTAGTGTGCCGGTTAACCACACACGCTCCACTAACGACTTGGTAAGGTACAAAGCGTAATTTCATGGGTTAGCACCTATTTCACATTTTCCTAAGTAACTAAGATAGGGAATTAATAAGTGTTTAGTTACTTAGTATTTATCATTATACTTTTAATGAAGGGAGAATTATAGTCATTTCCTACCCGTTCGGCTAACGACCCTCCACCAGTCAAGAAAGCGGTGGGTGCAAGTGGACACCCATTAAACTGACATTTTATAGGCAGTAACCTTATACCCCCCCTTATAGACCGCCTTCGTGAATGAGGCCTACTAACGGTAAGATTGACTTTTCTTATACATATCTATATAATTAAAAATTATAATAATAGTATAAGGGTTGAATTTTAAACTTTTAAAATTCTAGGGTTCAATTTTGAATTAAAGTATACATGAGGGGGTAACTTTACAAATTCCAAAACTTGAGGGAAAGTTTTGAAACTATTCAAGACTTTTCATTTCATAACTTATGAGTTTAATGGTTTATTAAAATGAAGACTCTTCATTTTAATGTAACCTCTTATTCTTTAATAACAATTTTAAAGAAGTGACTTTTCAACATCCACAACTTGAGGACAAGTTATGAAGTCATAAAACCATTTAATGAAATAGACTCTTCATATTTATGTAACCTATGACACTTTTATGAGTTTTAAGATTCATAAATATGACTTTTCATATAACTTGAAGACAAGTTACAAAAACATATTTTATGAACTTCATTTAGATTAATATGGATTGAAATCAACAAAAACACAATTTTTTTTTCATCAATCTAAACTAAATCATAAATCAAGGAAACATAAAACTCTTGGAAATTCATAACTTGAGGACAAGTTATGAGCTCCATACAATTTTCATCAAGATCATGAATTATACTAACAAACAATTTGCACATAATTCCTATGATCTAACAAAACTCATAAGCCTGAACATTCATAATCAACAATTTTCAAGAATAACATAAACACATATAAACTTGAAACTTTGATTATAGCATTGAAATTGGTTTAACACAATCATTACCACATTAAAAATAGGTTTTATAGGTCCAAAACAGTCATAGGTAATGATTCTAGACCAATTCCAACACCAAAACTCGAAGATATGCTGTTTGGGGGTCTAACTCGCCGAGTGCATGAACAAACTCGGCGAGTTTGATGCATTTTGTCTTGGACTCGTCGAGTCCCCTGTCCAGACAGCACAAAAAATCGAGTTTTTAAGAAATTTGCATCAAGTATAAGTGAAAACAACCCATGTCTCTGATACCACTGTTGGGTTTTGAGCAATCTAACACTCCTATTGTGTACATGCAACCCTAAATACCTTGGATCTATGTTTTCTCTATTATACATGCAAATATCAATTTCCAAGGTATTGTTCTAATCTAACATACAAAATTTTGAACAACACAAGTTAGAATAACATACCTTTTGTTGGTGCTTTTCTTCATGAAGCTTGAGTGCCTAGTACCCCAAGTGTGACACCTCAAATGGTTCACACAACACCATAAGCACTTGGAATAACTTAGAGAGAATTTTAGAACACTACTAAATCGGCTTGCCCTCCATGTATATCATAGTACCGATTTTTCCACAAATAAGATCATTATACAGTGTGTTACAATTAGGGTAAACCCTAATTGTCATGCCTTTTCATTTCCTTGGATCCATGGGTTTAAATACACCATGGAGCATCTTATGGGTTTTAGCCCAACTTGATAATCCATGGAGCATTAGCCCACTATATAAGTATGGATGATTTACACAACCAACCCATATATTTAATTAGTCTTCTTTTGATCACTTAATTAATTCTAAATTAATTCTTGATCAATACTAATTAAATAATCTTATTAATATATTAGAACTTATAATATATTAATAAACCTTAAGTGTTATTTCTCTCATTTTAGACTATCCAAGTGCATGATGCCATGCAACCCAAATGGACCATGCCGGGTCGGGTCAAGTCTTACCAATTATAGTTATGGACTTAGACATTAATCGAACAACATTGTCAAAAGAAGATGGCTGAATGTTGTCGTGACTGAGTAACTAAAGAAGAAGATGTTGTTTGCAGTCTCATTAGTGGCAAGTTGATCAACTGATTTAGGCTCTTCCTTCTTAGATTTGGTAAACTTGAGTGTCGATGGAAAACTAATTAAACGATAGCATTGAGATTCTGAATGACCTGATTTTTTACAATGAGTGTACACCTAATAATTTTTGGAGAGAGCTTGATGATGTTGAAACATTCATTGTAATTGCATCTTGATTAACTGAATAAGGAAAATGTATATCCATTTGTCATTCTTCGTGGATAACCATAGATTAGACAACATAAATGCTTGGAAAGGGCTTCATCATTAAGATTTAGCCTCTAAGAATTTTATAGGAATCATTAACCCCATGAGAAATTGAATTAATCGTTGATTCTCTAAATATTTGGTAATACCTGCTGCAACATGACAAGTACAATCTGGAATGGCTTGAATGATTTGAAGTTCATCCCAAATCTTCATCAATTTGGTGAAGTATGTTGAAAATTCATCAATTCCTTGAGAAACTGAATATAATTTTTGCTGAATCTAGTAGATTAGGGCTTGTAACGATGATTGAGCTCTTTCCACATATCGGAAGCATTTTGGAGTAATAAAACTCTATCAGCAATGTTATAGCACCCAAGTCTCTAGGTATGAAGTTAATGATTTAATCTATTTTAATTCAATTAAAAGGAGATGGAGGGTTTCTAAGTACGTTGGGCGTACACTAGATACGCACAGTGTACTCCTTGCATGTGCGTCATCGGGGTGATCCCGGCGTACGCCGGGCGTACTCAAGCTAGAGGCAAACCCTAACAAGGCATGCAAAAACATAAATTTTGCAAATTTATGGCTTAAGACGCTATTATGAGCTTGGATCTAAGTTTTGGACGTTAAAGCTTAATGGATCAAGTTGTACGAGTAAAATGGGCTAACTGACGAGTACACTAGGTGTATTGGGCCCATGCCCGGATTCCGGATTCTCATCAGCATACGATTTGCGTACGAGCCTTGTACGTCGTATGTATGCCGTATGTGGGCTTGCAAAAATTTTGAGCCCGTGCGTTGCTTAGGCTTTGGACTTGTGTTAATGCATAAAAGTGAACCTCTAGCATTCTGAACCAAAGAAAATCCAAATTCAACTTTAGCCCGAGATGTGATGATGTTCTGATGCTTATTTTGTTCCGAAACGAAGTAGTTTACGAGATTAGTATTTTGATGTGATTGAGTATGTACAAGCATTTAATGCTTTTTGTCTTTTGTTGATGGAATGGTTCTTAGGACCAAATAAGTAAATCTTTTAAGTGTCAGAATTTTCAAACACTTAGTATTATCTAGTCCTTAGAATGTTCTCTCAGTTTGTGTTGTGCTTCTCCTTTACTATTTAAGGAGTTGACATTTCATGTATTAGGCACCAAGAAAAAGCAAGTAATCGAAATATTCTCTTCACATTAATTTCTAACTCTCTTGTAAGTCAAATCTCTTTCACTTACATTCTATTTGCTCTTACATTGCCTTTACTTTGCTCATACTCATTTTACTTTACTTAGAATTTTTATCGAACACTTTGTTGAATATTATCTTCAAGTCTTGACTGTTTACCAGACTTGACTGGGCCAACTTATTAGAATCAAACATTGATCTTAAAAGTTAATTCAAGGTTTGAGTTTTCAAACCTTGTCCGTGCATTGAATTTTCTTCTCACAATTAGTATCAGAGCTTGAATGGTTGTCCTTTGTATCCATAAGAAAAAAATACAGTTTATCTGAGATTACCTTGGTATCTCAATCATTTTTGTATTCTGGAAAAAAGTTCTTCTATATACCACTTCCGCTCCAATACTTTAACTTCAATGGATGCTCCTAATCAAACTCAACAAATGTATTCGATGAAAATCGCAAATAGCATTAGTTTCCCTTCTCGTGCCCCATTGCTAATTGTTGAAGAGTATGATCACTGGAAAGTTAGGATGGAAAGATTTTAGCTTGGCAAGGAAAAAGGTAAAGAAATATGGAGGTCTGTGAAAGAAGGTCCTCCTGTTTCGGTGAGACAGACCATGAGAGATGTCACTGCAACTCTCATGGGCCAAGAAGAATAACGCCCAACACCTCTTACTGTTGTAGACATCGAGAAACTGCATGCATACTAGATTGCATTTTCCAAAAAGGTGTTTAGTGTTCCTCCGTATCACATTGAGCACAGTAAGTTGTGCAAATTTGTAAAAGAGATTTACGACTCTCTTCAGGATTTGTTTGAAGGGTCCGAGAATATGAAAGATAAACGTCTGACTTCGGTTGTCAATGATTTCGATTACTTCACCACTACTCCAGGTGAATCTGTAGCCTCGGCTTCAAATTGGTACTGAATTGATGTGAATAGCATGACTCCACATGGTATAATTAAAACTCCTCTTCAGTAAAATCTGAAGTTTATCAATAGCCTCGGAAAAGGATGGGGAAACTTCAAGTCATGTCTTCAGAGTAATGGATCTCTAAAGAAGCTAAAGCTTTATCAACTCTTTGACGAACTACAAGGCCATGAATCTAACGTTGCAAAAATGTTAAGAAAAATGTTTGGAGGTCCTCTTGCCTTATTTAGTCATGTTAACCCACTTTGTGACAACCCAAAAATTTCCGTTAGTTTTAACGTCGAAGTTAACGTCAAAAATTAACGTCGAAATTAGTTACGTCAAAAATTAGTCAAATTCATCCCGAAAATATTTTTGACCGGAATTAAACCCGTTGGAATATTTTAAATAATATTCATCAAGCGAACAAAAATTAAGGCGGTATAATTTTAATATTTGCCGTGATTAAGGAAGTGGTGAAAAACCCGTTCGCGGTTGGTGTCAGGAGAACCCCAGCCAGGCCATAAGCTCCACCCTATATAAGGGAGGAGTGGGATTCACTCCCACCTTTTTACCACCTTATACACTCTCTCTCTACAAACGGGTTTTGGTCAAGAATCGCCCATTCAAGCTCCAAATCGGTAAGTTAACCTTCCTAGCTTGTTATCTAACTTACCTAGCTTGCAAATTCGTGACTTAATCATCCGGAAACCTCAAGAACTTGAGTTTACGGCCCATGAACACCTTCATGGACCGTAAACACTAATAAAGGGGTTTTTATGCTCAAAAACCCTTCCAAACCACTTCTCATGCTTAGCATTGGCTTAGAGGCTTACCCGAAAGGACTTAGAACACCAAAATCGGACCAAATGGGGAGTAAACATGAGTTTACGGTCTAAGGATGTTCTTGCACCGTAAACCCATGTTCATGGACCATAAACACATGTTTAAGTGTTAAACTACCCCTCAAACAACTCCAAGGGCTTCCATGAACTCCCTAGGATGCATAGAACCTTATTTTCCTTCATTTTATGCACCAAAGCATATTAAATGATGTCACACTTTAGTTTATGGACCAAGAAGGTTTTTGGACCGTAAACACCCATTCTTAGACCATAAACACCCCCAAAGGGTGTTAAAGTGCCCTTAACACTTTGTATGGCTTGGAATTGGACCTAGAACTTCGTATGCTTAACCTACAACCACAAAAACGCATGATTTAGGGACTAACATGATTTTACTGACGTAAACTCATGTGTTTAAGGTAGTAAACTCCCCAAGTGTATCTCCTTAGACCGTAAACACCTTTCCAAGGTGTTTAAGTGCCCTAAACACCTTCCTATGCCTCTAAAAGGCACTAGAACCTTACATACATGAGTTAGAACCACCAAACAACCAAAAGAATGGGCTAACATGAGTTTATGACCATAAACTCATGTGTTTACGGCCGTAAACTCCTCAAGGAGTAAAATCTGGACCGTAAACTCCATTTTGTGCCTATTTTGAGCCTCAATCACTTCCTTAGCCCTTGATTCAACTCTAGCATGACTCCATGAGTGAGTTAAGACCTTTAAGCATCCCATGACACTACTACCATGAGTTTATGGCCATAAACTCATGGGGGAAAGGGTCTTGAAACCGTAAACACCCATAAAGGCCTTCAATTGAAGAGTAAACTCCAATGTGAGTCCATACACACCTTCTATGCAACCCGGGACACCTCTAGCACTTGTAGCAAAGTGTTTTTATGTCATAAGACATCCTTACTTGCTTAATTAGTTGTAAATGACTAATTAGATACTTAAATGTATCATTACATGTTAAATAGGATTCGCGTGTGTGGTCAAGTCCTCACTTGACACTTAGCATCCTATACCGGCACCTCCGTCGGATCCACTTACATCAGGTGAGTTCATACCCCTGAATGAACCTTTTAAATGTTTTTACATGTTTTATAGGGGGGGGGGGTACAAGTTAAACATGCCAGTTATCATATCAATCACATGTGATTGATAACCCGCATGCACAAGGATTTACCACACTGTAAACTGTTTTACCGAGTAGGATACTATAAATGGTTTTCTAAAATGTTTTCACTTGTTCAAAACTCTTACTTATACTGTTACTGTTTTATCAAAGTTCATTTTAAACTGGTTTATGAAAGGTTTCCAAAGAATTTCTAGAGGTTTTCAAACTTATTTTACCAAAGAATACAAAGTTGTGATTTTCTTAAGTATAAAGGTTTTTCCAAGGTTTTCATCAAACTCCTCTTTCATGTCGTATACTCTTACTTGTTAGATACCACTGCTTCGCTTTTACTTAGTTTAAACTCCTACTTGATAACGTTTCCACTTCGTGATACACTTATATTTGGTAACGCTTATACTTCACGATTCGGTTATACCACACTGTTTGTTTACACTTCACGATTCGGTTATTCCACACTGTTCGTTTACACTTCACGATTCGGTTATTCCACACTGTTCGCTGATACATCACGATTCGGTTATACCTCACGATTCGCTTATACATCACGATTCGGTTATACTTCACGATACGTTTCCACTTGTTAAAAGCTCAAACGTAGTTAGATGTATGCCTGTGCTTGTATAGATGCATATAAATAATGATTGAAAGACTTAGGAAGGCTTGTTCGCCCTATTTCCTTTTCTTTGTTGAGATGTGGTCTGGTGGGATCGGATGTCCATCCGAAGGTCGTTTGATCATTAGTTATATATTATGTATACAAGCATAGACATATAGGTTTACATTAGTTAGTTCAGTTATGAGTCTCTACTGCTAGTCCAACGCTTATATTGGAAATTCACTGCCCACTATTTGGGATGCATCTTCGGGACACGGTCTTCTCCGTTTTCTAGTTGGTAACCAGAGTCTCCTGTAGGGAGAGCAGATATTATGTGTATAGATCTATACGAGATTGACACCCCCACACCCTGACTGCTAGCTACAGTCCACGGCCTACCAAGCCAAGAGGTGAAAAATGTCATATTTTATATAGACGCTTGCAGGGCGTCAAGTACTCTAGTGTCGGTTAGTATGGTTACGAGTATCCCAGGTTACCTTATAATTCATGGCCTTAAGGTAACGGTATTTTACACTGTATGCTGGAAACCCACTCTCAGAGTCACACTGTTTTTAGACCTTACTAGCTGTATCTTTCATTTGATACTGTCTGGGGTCTGCATTCTCTGTTTAGACCTTACCAGCTATACCTTTCATTTGGTACCGTCTGGTTTCTATGTCTCCCTTTGTTGGACTGAGCCAAACATGTCGTTCGTTCGATACTATCCTGGAGTCTATGATCCGTTTTGCCTTAGTCAGCAGTCTTCACTGTTGGGGCATATGTTATTTTCCCTGATTTCTTTTGCTTTCTTTAATAATCAAATTCTGTATTTTGATAATGATAGCGATTAAGGGAAAACTACTTTTTACCACATAACTTCATCCAGTCTTGGTAGAAGACTGCTTTTATTAAAGAAAATATAGGATTTTCTGGAAAGGACACTAATTTAATGGATACTCTAAAACCACCACTTTTATTAAAGTTATTTGAATAAAATGACACTAAAAACTTATGAACTCACCAGCATTTATAAAAATGTTGATACTCGCTTTCAAAATAACTTGTATTCTCAGGTTAGCAATAGACAGGTACATTTCAGGAGCTTTTGGTGAAGACCGTTTAGTACCGAGCTGCACCTACTTTATTACTTGAATTACTTTGATGTTCTATGAAATGTAAACAATGTAAAACTATTACTATTAATGCAATGGTTGTTGTACTTTGATTACTATACTACATATGTTGTGATACTTGACATGACGTCATCCACCCGCGAATGTTTCCGCCGTTCCGGTTTTGGGGTGTGACAGATTGGTATCAAAGCATTGTTTATAGTGAGCTAAGTATATCAATTCATAAAATATATACAACCTATAAATACATAGGGATAAAACACTCTGACCAAGAATTATACTTTAAAATATAACCATATTTTACCAAAGTATAAGAACATCCAGAATCTAAACACTCGAACACAAGTATCACAAGAAGAACAAGAATAAAAGTCTTCGGATGTTGAACATTACCATCAAACCTGGGCAGTTATGTAATCGTAAGCTGGAATAAATGTAACCTGATCAACTACATTTATTCGAGATGCGATGAACGTGTGCTTGGGAGTGATAGTTGTGTTGCAACAAGTCTGAAACTTACCAACTAGGAATGCTAGAGCCAAACATAAAGTTTAAAAATACTATGGGAGTATTTTGGAATACTAAAAGACTCACATTAATCCTAGAATCATAGTAAGAAGATAAGAACAAACAAGAAATTAAAATACCATAGGGTTATTTTAGGATACATAGACAACCTTGTGTGAAGAACTAAAAAGATCCTTATTGATATACCTACAATTACAAAGGATATACTCCCAAGGTTATATATAATAAGGATCCCATAGGCTAAGAATGTGTGGTTTCGCTCTACTTCCTTTTCCTCGTTGGGATGTGGATATAGAGTAGTATCACATATTCGAAGGCCTATCGGATCTAAGCTATATATGATTTGTATACCCTATGTAATCGTAGCAGGACTCGATATGGATCATCTAGTGAAATGTTAATAATCTGTTAGGATTCTTTAGACATTTCCATTCTCGCACGAACCCTGTAGAAAACCCTATCCACTTCAGTGCTTAACAGAAGAGTTGATTCAGACCCAAAAGAGGTTCATTGAGAAGATTTCCAGTTCGGAAATAAATGAACTAGGACGAGACTATCGAAATCACCAAGTGCCTATCTTTTTAGGGACATCGGTGAGAGATTCGCCTAAACTTCCGAGATTTACAGTCATCCATCATGAAGTGATGACACCCAGAGTCGGATTCGGAAGTAAAGGCGGAGTAGAAATTCAATATGTCTTCACGAGAAAGAAACCCTAGGTAACTACCTGAACGAAACCAACGCCGGTCCCGGTTAGGGATAAGAGGTAGACAGAGGGAGCCAGTACATGGAACCCGAGAAGTGCCTTTTCCTCATGATTCATCACGCTAATACACCCATAAAATAATACAATTTAGTGAGTCGGTGATCACACTACTCACGCTATGTGTTAGGTAAAACGCCTTCTTTTCCCGTTGCAAGTAATACGATTAGAGCGGATCCCCGCACCTCTATTGAGGATGTTTAGCCATAAGCCTTCATGAGCCTCTCTTCCCGAGGTGTTCGTTCTGAACTGTTCTCAAATCCTTCCAAACCGGAGAGTGAAACCTTTCCCACTATAAAGGTAACTTAGTAGGAACGACTCCCACCTTATGGCCTTTTTCCGATACTCACACTCCTACCTTGAATACCAGGACTACATCATAGGGATGTAGGTCGAAACTCAGACAACCAATATCCAAAGCACGGGAAAAAGTTATGCCTAATACAGTAAGGACAAATATGCCCAGGGTTAACCATCGTCTCCCATCAGCTTGAGTTCCTTTCCGTATAGGAAAATCCATGCCTCCAAAGAAGCGTAGCCCATCCACTGGCAAGAAACCGACTCTCCTACTCGATGAGGCTACGTTCCAGGCTGCAGTCTCGGCAGCCGTTGCAGCTATCATGGCTCAACTGAATGCTAACAATGTCAATGTTAGCAAGAGCCCTATCGGGAATTCCGATCCTAGTAGTGGACAACAGCAACCAATCTCTGTGTATCCAGCCACCCAAGAACCTCAGCCAACTCCACCAAAGAGAAAGTTCAAGAACGAGAAAGGAAGTACCTCGGATCAAGGACCTTCCGAAGGTCAGCTAGCTGAGACGGTCAATACCCCTGCCAGCCTTTCCATCCCGACTTCAAGGAGACCATACCTAGGAGACCTTCCCCACTACAGCAAGTGCAACTACCATCATCATGGTATGTGCCGGGAACTCTTCTGTGCTAGATGCAACACGAAGGGGTATACTGCTCGCGTCCACAGAACCCCGGTTGAGTGTATTACATCAACCACCAATGTGACGACCAATCCAGTTTGCCGTTTATGTGGTGAGATTGGACACTTCAGAAGGGACTGCCCAACCAAAGAAAACAATGAAGACATAAGAGGAGCCTAACTCTAATGCTTAGGGAGAAGCATCAAGGAACCCGATAGATTTTGGTACGTCTCTCAATCTCAGATAACTAACCGAAAACATTAAAAGGCTAATTCAAATGTAAATACTTCCCCATTAAGGTGAAAGTCGCAGCACTGTTATAAAATTTAAAATTTATTAGGTAAAACTATAATGGCTAAATATATACGTTGCGGCCATGTATAATTGAGATGGATAGACCTAGAGTGAGTGAATGCCGCCTCATTTCCTGTTCCTCGTTTGGTTGTGGATTTAGGGCGGAGTCGCTCAGTCAACAGTCCTCCCCACCTTAATTATACATGACTAGTATATGTTAGGTGATTATAGAAATGCCTAGTGAGAATCAATACATGAGAAGGTACTCTACTCAGAAAACACTTAGGACTCTCTATAGTTCCGCGTCGACTCTATCGGTCCAAGTATCCGCGACAGTGATACACGGGACGAAACCCTAGACGCCTAGAACTTGTGTGCCTGTTCAGCG
This sequence comes from Lactuca serriola, assembly GCF_051521515.1. Classification (NCBI taxonomy): domain Eukaryota; kingdom Viridiplantae; phylum Streptophyta; class Magnoliopsida; order Asterales; family Asteraceae; genus Lactuca; species Lactuca serriola. Next base: position 211,463,633 of record NC_136409.1, read on the forward strand.
CATGACTCTATCGATCCTCATTTTATGTCATGTCGAAGTATGCCGACTTCGACGACTCTATCAATCATGGTTTGGCGTAGTGCAACGATGTGTAAATCCCTAGTGCTGTGTAAAAAGAACTTTCTCCGTAACCATGTCGGCAAATAAAGGTTCTTCCGAACCTAAACATAATACAAATAATCAAACCTAATGTGATATGTCAGTCGTCCCTTTTATCTTAAACCTTCCGAAGTACCCAAGAGAAGGGTACCGCGCGCTGTTGACCGACCCCTCTTAGTCATATGGAAACCGAAGCGAAAGACACTGCAAATACTCCAAAAGACAATAACCATCCGAAGCATACTCCGTAGATTCCCCAGAAAGATCCTTTGCACCTCGCACATCAGGTTCGTGAACCCAGAAAATAGAACTCATGGGACTAACCACCATAACTAAGTATATGCGTAAAAGTGGTATATAATTGGGATCAAAAGGATTTAAGATGTATGCTTCCTCCCTACTCCCTGTTCCTCGTTGGGTTGTGGGTCTGGGGTGGAGTCGCACAACTGAACATCCTGCTGACCTCAAGTATATACAGCTTGCATACACCAAGTATTAGTGGTTAAGCCGAGTATGAGCTCTACCACGAACCTCATAGTAAATCCCTTCATCCTATTCCATAAAATAGGAGCTGGAGTCAAGAGAACTATTGCGGATTGAGCTACTAAAATGACCGCAAATCCGAAATTTGTTGTCATACCGGTTAAGCCCACATAGTAGCTAACACCCTCAGTTAGTTAAGAGATTAAAGTTCCGAGTGATGGGAACCTATACTCACTAGATTTGATCTAGATCGGGAAAACTCAGAACCCTCGGAAGAGTAGTTGCAGTAGACGCTCGCACTACTCAGGCACTTCGTCCACCCCGTTACTGACGAGTAGTGCCTAGGACCCTCCACCCTCTCGCATGGAGGAAATCGTTGTCGCCTCGTAGGCGAAAAACCGCATACTCCGAAGCGAACACTAGGATACCGAGAACCACAGGATAACCTCCACAGCCAAGAATACTTGATCAAAGTGCGAAAGTATTTGCGTTAAGCCTTATAACCCAGATCCCAAAGAAATTATAGACTTGACACCAATCTAGGTGTTAGTCGATGGGTTATACAAGAGCACGCGCTTTCCGCACTAAAATAAACCAACGCCTTAGAGATTAGGGCATGTCTTAGAGATTCATTGGGCTACTAGGTGTTCCACGAATACTATCTCGCATAGAAATAGTAGAACCTCCTCCCAAGGTAGTCCAACACTCGCCTGGTGAAACCCTATCTCCCCGACCCTGAGGGTTCCCGTTAGAAATATCTCAAGAATCAGAAGTGCAGGTTCATTTTGCACAAGATTGAGATAGACACTCTGCAACAAATAGATACCCGTAGACATGCAATCCATCCGATGATCTAGAAAACCTCGGAGAGCCAATCAATAGGAACACGAATCCAAGGACAACCCGAACTTTTAAGAACCAACCAGAAGGACTACACTCCCAGTATGAGAGAGAATGTTGGAACTTCGGAATGGCAATCACGCCAGTGATGATCTCGCCATAGAAGTACACTATGTTCTAAGTACTGAAGAGCTCTACCCTTCCGAGAGCTTAGGACCATCCGAGATTCTTTACGGAGATTGGTCCAACCCTCGTCGGACCACTACTACTTTCGGATATTCCACAAGTTTCACACCCGATCGAACCACTTCCTAGACTTGATAAGTGCTTGCCCGACGTCACCCTTCGTATCCCACTCATCTTGATAGAAACCATTGAGAACCCTAACCTCGTAGTTACACCAGTCGGAACTCGCTAACTACACGAGACGGAATCTGCATCCCGTAGGTGAAGGTTTGTTGGAATGACAAACAAAGACCAGAGTTCACTTGGGAATGCGAGGACAAACCAAACAGAAAGTATCCTCATACCTCTACTCGACCATTCATACCTACTTCCTTGCCTAAACCTGAATTTCGGGATGAAATTCCCTCTAACGGGGGGATGATGTGACAACCCAAAAATTTCCGTTAGTTTTAACGTCAAAAATTAACGTCAAAATTAGTTACGTCAAAAATTAGTCAAATTCATCCCGAAAATATTTTTGACCGAAATTAAACCCGTTGGAATATTTTAAATAATATTCGTCAAGCGAACAAAAATTAAGGCGGTATAATTTTAATATTTGCCGTGATTAAGGAAGTGGTGAAAAACCCGTTCGCGGTTGGTGTCAGGAGAACCCCAGCCAGGCCATAAGCTCCACCCTATATAAGGGAGGAGTGGGATTCACTCCCACCTTTTTACCACCTTATACACACACTCTCTCTCTCTACTTTCTCTCTCTACAAACGGGTTTTGGTCAAGAATCGCCCATTCAAGCTCCAAATCGGTAAGTTAACCTTCCTAGCTTGTTATCTAACTTACCTAGCTTGCAAATTCGTGACTTAAACATCCGGAAACCTCAAGAACTTGAGTTTACGGCCCATTAACACCTTCATGGACCGTAAACACTAATAAAGGGGTTTTTATGCTCAAAAACCCTTCCAAACCACTTCTCATGCTTAGCATTGGCTTAGAGGTTTACCCGAAAGGACTTAGAACACCAAATCGGACCAAATGGGGAGTAAACATGAGTTTACGGTTTCTTGGACTGTAAACCCATGTTCATGGACCATAAACACATGTTTAAGTGTTAAACTACCCCTCAAACAACTCCAAGGGCTTCCATGAACTCCCTAGGATGCATAGAACCTTATTTTCCTTCATTTTATGCACCAAAGCATATTAAATGATGTCACACTTTAGTTTATGGACCAAGAAGGTTTTTGGACCGTAAACACCCATTCTTAGACCATAAACACCCCCAAAGGGTGTTAAAGTGCCCTTAACACTTTGTATGGCTTGGAATTGGACCTAGAACTTCGTATGCTTAACCTACAACCACAAAAACACATGATTTAGGGACTAACATGAGTTTACTGCTGTAAACTCATGTGTTTAAGGTAGTAAACTCCCCAAGTGTATCTCCTTAGAACGTAAACACCTTTCCAAGGTGCTTAAGTGCCCTAAACACCTTCCTATGCCTCTAAAAGGCACTAGAACCTTACATACATGAGTTAGAACCACCAAACAACCAAAAGAATGGGCTAACATGAGTTTATGACCATAAACTCATGTGTTTACGGCCGTAAACTCCTCAAGGAGTAAAATCTGGACCGTAAACTCCATTTTGTGCCTATTTTGAGCCTCAATCACTTCCTTAGCCCTTGATTCAACTCTAGCATGACTCCATGAGTGAGTTAAGACCTTTAAGCATCCCATGACACTACTACCATGAGTTTATGGCCGTAAACTCATGGGGGAAAGGGTCTTGCAACCGTAAACACCCATAAGGGCCTTAAATTGAAGAGTAAACTCCAATGTGAGTCCATACACACCTTCTATGCAACCCGGGACACCTCTAGCACTTGTAGCAAAGTGTTTTTATGTCATAAGACATCCTTATGTGCTTAATTAGTTGTAAATGACTAATTAGATACTTAAATGTATCATTACATGTTAAATAGGATTCACGTGTGTGGTCAAGTCCTCACTTGACACTTAGCATCCTATACCGGCACCTCCGTCGGATCCACTTACATCAGGTGAGTTCATACCCCTGAATGAACCTTTTAAATATTTTTACATGTTTTATAGGGGGGATACAAGTTAAATATGCCAGTTATCATATCAATCACATGTGATTGATAACCCGCATGCACAAGGATTTACCACACTGTAAACTGTTTTACCGAGTAGGATACTATAAATGGCTTTCTAAAATGTTTTCACTTGTTCAAAACTCTTACTTATACTGTTACTGTTTTATCAAAGTTCATTTTAAACTGGTTTATGAAAGGTTTCCAAAGAATTTCTAGAGGTTTTCAAACTTATTTTACCAAAGAATACCAAGTTGTGATTTTCTTAAGTATAAAGGTTTTTCCAAGGTTTTCATCAAAGTCCTCTTTCATGTCGTATACTCTTAGTTGTTAGATACTGCTGCTTCGCTTTTACTTAGTTTAAACTCCTACTTGATAACATTTCCACTTCGTGATACACTTATATTTGGTAACGCTTATACTTCACGATTCGGTTATACCATACTGTTCGTTTACACTTCACGATTCGGTTATTCCACACTGTTCTCTTATACATCACGATTCGGTTATACCTCACGATTCGCTTATACATCATGATTCGGTTATACTTCACGATACGTTTCCACTTGTTAAAAGCTCAAATGTAGTTAGATGTATGCCTGTGCTTGTATAGATGCATATAAATAATGATTGAAAGACTTAGGAAGGCTTGTTCGCCATATTTCCTTTTCTTCGTTGAGATGTGGTCTGGTGGGATCGGATGTCCATCTGAAGGTCGTTTGATCATTAGTTATATATTATGTATACAAGCGTAGACATATATGTTTACATTAGTCAGTTCAGTTATGAGTCTCTACTGCTAGTCCAACGCTTATATTGGAAATTCGCTACCCACTATTAGGGGTGCAAACGAGCCAAGCTACTCGTGAGCTACTCGGGATCGGATCGCTAAAAGCTCGACTCGAAACCGATTTGAAACGAGCCCGAGCCGAGCTCGAGCTTAATATTAAGCTCGTTTATTAAACGAGCTCGAGCTCGACCCTATGTCACGAAGCTCGATTAGGCTCGCGAGCCTGAACGAGCCTTTATATAATATAATTTCTTATTTTTTATATATTAAAATATTTGTGGATTAGGAATTTAGGGTATTAGTAAACGAGTTTCTTAACGAGCTCGAGCCGAGCTTAAGCTTATTTAGGCAAGTCAGACAAAAAAGGAGTTGAGCCCGAGCCCTAGTCGTGCTTGTATAATTATTTACGAGCTCGAGCCGAGCTCAGTGCAAGAAGCTGGAATCGAGCCGAGCTCGAGCTCGAGCCTCTTAGAACTTAAACGAGCCCGAGCCGAGCCTGGCCAGGCTCGGGATCGGCTCGGCTCGTTTGCACCCCTACCCACTATTTGGGATGCATCTTCGGGACACGGCCTTCTCCGTCGTCTAGTTGGTAATCAGAGTCTCCTGTAGGGAGAGCGGACATTATGTGTATAGATCTATACGGGATTGACACCCCCACACCCTGACTGCTAGCTACAGTCCACGACTTACCAAGCCAAGGGGTGAAAAATGTCATATTTTATATAGACGCTTGCAGGGCGTCAAGTACTCTAGTGTCGGTTAGTATGGTTACGAGTATCTCAGGTTACCTTATAATTCATGGCCTTAAGGTACCAGTATTTTACACTGTATGCTGGAAACCCACTCTCAGAGTCACACTGTTTTTAGACCTTACTAGCTGTATCTTTCATTTGATACTGTCTGGGGTCTGCATTCTCTGTTTAGACCTTGTCAGCTGTACCTTTCATTTGGTACTGTCTGGTGTCTGTGTCTCCCTTTGTTGGACTGAGCCAGGCATGTCGTTCGTTCGATACTCTCCTGGAGTCTATGATCCCTTTTGCCTTAGTCAGCAGTCTTCACTGCTGGGGCATATGTTATTTTCCCTAATTTCTCTTGCTTTCTTTAATAATCAAATTCTGTATTTTGATAATGATAGCGATTAAGGGAAAACTAATTTTTACCACATAACTTCGTCCAGTCTTGGTAGAAGAATGCTTTTATTAAAGAAAATATAGGATTTTCTAGAAAGGACACTAATTTAATGGATACTCTAAAACCACCACTTTTATTAAAGTTATTTGAATAAAATGACACTAAAAACTTATGAACTCACCAGCATTTATAAAAATGTTGATACTCGCTTTCAAAATAACTTGTATTCTCAGGTCAGCAATAGACAGGTACATTTCAGGAGCTTTTGGTGAAGACCGTTTAGTACCGAGCTGCACCTACTTTATTACTTGTATTACTTTGATGTTTCTATGAAATGTAAACAATGTAAAACTATTACTATTAATGCAATGGTTGTTGTACTTTGATTGCTATACTACATATGTTGTGATACTTGACATGACGTCATCCACCCCAGAACGTTTCCGTCGTTCGGGTTTTGGGGTGTGACACACTTATTCCAAACTGATTCGTGTCAGATCCCTTCGGAACTATTTCACCTGTTCCGCCTGTTCAACCAACATTTCCTACTCCATCTACTCCACCTATTCCGAACCATACAGAAAATCATGATCTTGATCTAGCTGAGTTTGAACTTCTCTTTCAACAGGAGTTTGCACCATGAAATACAAGCATCCATGGAATCCCAGTCATAAACCTTATCAAAATCGATTCCAATCCCCTCATCAAAATAAACTTTAGCCATTTCCTAAACCATCAGAGAACCACCTGCTTACAGACCCAACATTTCCTCATCAATTCACCCCTCGGAATCCCATGAAATTTCGAAGTCGGAAAAACCCAAGATAGTTTGTCATCAGTGTGGTCTTGGTAACCATTTTGCCAAAGATTATTTGGCTGAATCCTCTCAGAAACCGAAGGTTAAAGATTCTGCATACTATGCTCGCAGAGCTCAAGAGCTGGTAGAAAGTGAGAAAGCTTTTGTTTCTACTGTGTCAAGAGATGTTGAAGGGTACTGGTCTTCTGGAGATGAGGGTGGAGTGATAAATGGAAGGAATATGTGTCTTATGGAAAGACAGTCGATCTAATGTTATGAAGGCTATTGGTCTTCAGGTTCAGAAGGAGACGATGAAGATGTTGAGCCAAACTTTTGCTATATGGAAACCAATGATCCACCAGGCAGGAGCATCGTTCAACAGGTAAAGTCTATGATCACGGAAAATAATTTTAATTTATCTCTTTATGAACCATATCAAACCTAGATCCAATCAGATATGACCATCATCCATAAATCCTATGAGTCTGCCATAGACACAAGTGAGAAGTTGGAGAATGAACTGACTTGGCTTAGATTACGCTTTGAAGATTGAAAGCTTAAGATAGAATCACTAGAAAGAGAGCTTGAAATGTATCATTTTAATAGACAAATGTGAAATCACTTTTGTGAAAGGTGTTGGATAAGGTGTCTAAGTCCATAACTATTTCTGGTAAGTACTTGACCCGACCCGGCATGGTCCATTTAGGGTGCATGGCACCATGCAATTGGATAGACTAAATGAGAAATAACACTTGGAGATTATTAATATATTATAAGTTCTAATATATTAATAATATTATTTAATTAGTTTAGTCAAGAATTAATTTAGAATTAATTAAGTGATGAAAAGATAACTAATTAAATATATGGGTTGGTTATGTAAATCATCCATATCTTGTATAGTGGGCTAAGAGGCTCCATGGATTATCAAGTTGGGTTCCACCCATAGGATGCTCCATGGATGCTCCGTGGGAGTTACAAACCCATGGGTCATGGAAATGAAGAGTCATGACACATTAAGGTTTACATGGTGTAACCCTAGATGTGTCAACACTATATAAGAATCTCATACTCCACCAAAATCGGCTACACATATGAAACAAGAGGGCTAGGCCGATTTTAAGAAATGTGTATTCTCTCAAAAGTCTTTCCAAGAGCATTTGGTGTTGTGTGAAGCATTTGAGGCATCACACTTGGGGTGCTAGGCTCACAAGGTTTCAAGGAACATAAGCAACAACAAGGTAAGTTATTCTATCTTTCATTCAAGTTACAAATTGTTCCCCATGTATGCTAGATAGGAATATAACCTTGGAATTCAACTTTGCATGATAATTAGACAAACATAGATCCAAGGTTATTAGGGTTGCATGTACACTTAGGAAGTGTTAGAATGCTCAAAACCCATCAAAAGGAATGTCTTATTTTATGATAACAAATGTCTTAATGCCAAAATTAATGTTTTACATCATTTAGTTGATAGTCTTAAAGCAAACGAACGAATGACTCATGATTTTCATCACCCACGGTCCAAAGCATCAGGCCTCAAAAGCGAGTTTCGGAAACCTATTATTCGTCCCTTAAAGGAGTTGCAAAATCTAACTTTTATGGGAGACGTTCCGAACCGCAGACATTTGGATACCTGTGTCTCACCATTGTTGCCCCTTCCTGAGTTCCAATCTCTAATTCCTGAGTTCCAACCTATAGTTGTAAAATGTCCCGATTCCACGCCTCTTCTACCTCTGATAACTCTGGACCTGAATCAGTCTTTAGATTCAATCCCTGACATAATCTGTATTGGATTTCAAATTCCGAACTTCGGTCCTCCGAACAATTGTGTTGTTGAGGAAATTATTCCTGAGACAACTGGACACGACTCTAATAAATCAGATTTCATTTAGGCATCTTTAAATAGTGACACTGATGAATAAATTGTATGTTATGATTTATCTGACTTGTGTATCTCTAATTCTGAAGTGATCTCGAAAACAACTCTAGTGCCAATTAATTAAGCCTAAGTTTGACAATCCATCATCTGGACAAACTTCCAAATCATCATCTGACCATCGGAAGAAACTATGGTTAAATAAGAAAGATGTTGTCAACCCTAAGATTGAAGCCAAAAATTCCTTTAAGAAAGAAATTAGGTCAAGGAAAAATTCCAGATTCATTGAGAGATCCGAAAAGAAAGTGTCTCAAACAGTTAGTCCAACCGCTAGGAACCACAACACCTTTGCGCCTATTAAGATTCTTAAAAGGCCATCCAATCCTCCTAGTCTAGTTGTTCAAAACAAGTTTGTCTGTCCTAATTCGAAAAAGGTTACTGTCGAGACTCATTTTATGAAAACTAACTCTCCTTGAACAATTTCTTATGTATTTATTGCAAAATCTGATGGTATAATTTTCAAACCACAACAATTTCAGAAACCGAATGTGCCATCAAAAGCAGCAAGCAAAGAAAAGGTTGGTAAGAAAATTGTTGTTCAGAAATCCTCAAAAGATTTGAAACAAAAATTTGAGTGGAAAGTTAAAAAGGTTGAAAACGCATCTATAACTTCTGTCAACATAGTGATTCCTATAACATTTCAAAAAACTGTTGGTCTGAGAAAAGCAATGTCCAAGCAACCTTTGGTTGAATACAATTTTCGGATAAATGAAAAGACCATGGCATTTTGCTTTTATCCCAAAGTTTCTCGGAACAAACCCTTTGAAATGCCAGTTGGCCAAAAGTCACAATCCAAGTCCAAAGCCCTTGCCAAAGTCCCTAAACCTAACTCGGAACCTAAAAACTCCAAAACTCACTGATTTTTTAGGCACTATGTGCTTTGGAACAAGATACAATATGGTATACTGATAGTGCTTGTTCCATGCACATGATGGGGTAGAAAGACTTCTGCGTGATCTTAAACTCGCTCCAAATGCTTGTTACGTGACATATGTCAACAACTCAAATTCACAAATCCAAGGTTATGACATCCTCACCAACGACAATGTCTCTGTCTCCAATATGGAATATGTAGCTATCTTCGGACACAACCTGATTAGTGTGGCTCAACTCACTGATGCAAACCGAAGAGTTGAATTCTGCAAAAAACATAGCTATGTCATGAAAGAATACCGAAAAGAATGTCTAATCAAATCCGATTGCAACCAAAACATGTATCCATTAGACATTAATATGAGCATTGGAAAACCTCAACTTTGTCTTCTCTAAAAGTCCGTTCCTGACATTAGTTGGTTATGACATCGGAGGCTCGCTCATCTAAACTTCCGATATATGAATGATCTTGTTGCCGGTGAAATAGTCTAAGGTCTGCCACTCCTCAAATTCGAATACGATCATCTTTTTCATGCATGTGAATGTGGGAAGCAATCCAAGAAAGGTCATCCTATAATCATTGAAAAGTCAATTTCGGAACCATTAGAACTTCTTCATATGGATCTTTGTGGACCTTCCACCGTAGAAAGTCTGCATCACAAAAAGTACATTCTTGTGATTGTTGATGACTACACAAGGCTCATCTGGGCCTTCTTCCTTAGGCTAAAATTTGAAACAGCCTCGAAACTTATTAATTTATCAAAGGAATTGAAGTTCTTGTCAAACTTCCTGTTAGAAGAATCTGAAGTGACAATGGCTCGGAATTCTCCAATGTCACCATTGAGAAATTCCTCTTCAACAAAGGCATCGACCACAATTTATTTGATCTTTACACTCCTTAACAAAACAATGTGGTTGAAAGAAGAAACCAAACTCCCGTTGAAGTTGCTCGAGCAATGTTGAACGTTGCTAATATACCTCTTTATCTCTGGGATGAAGTTGAGCCCCAATGGGGCAGCGATCGACTGCGAGCGACAACTAGTGTGAGTTAGGACCCCAAGTGGGGGAGGGTTGGTGATTCAGGGCGAGAGGCCGCAGGGCGGACCAAATTTGTGTTCGGCAGCGAGGGTGAGACGCTACCTTCTACAGGGTTGTGCATGTTATGTCACTTATGTCATGGATACCGGGGAGAAGGGTAAGGCGATCGTACATGATGTACCAATCGTACGAGAGTACCCGGACGTGTTCCCGGAGGATTTGCCTGGGGTACCTTTGGAGAGGCTGGTAGAGTTCAAGATTGACCTAGTTCCTGGTGCGGCTCCGATATCCAAGGCACCGTATCGGTTTGCTCCTCCTAAGATGCAAGAGTTGTCTACACAGATGCAAGAGCTGTTAGACAAGGGATTTATCAGGCCGAACAGTTCGCCATGGGGAGCCCCAGTCCTGTTTGTGATTAATAAGGATGGGTCACAATGGATGTGTATAGATTACCGAGAGTTGAAGAAGGTAACGGTGAAGAACCGTTATCCCCTACCGAGGATTGATGACTTATTTGACTAGCTTCAAGGTGCATCTTGGTTCTCCAAGATTGATCTGCGATTAAGTTATCACCAGATGCGAGTCAGGGACGATGATGTGTAGAAGATAGCCTTTCAGACTCGCTACGGTCAATATGAGTTCGTGGTGATGCCGTTTAGATCTCATGAACCACGTGTGCAGACCGATGCTGGATCGGTCTATGATAGTTTTTAATTTTTTATCGATGACATCTTGGTGTTTTCCAAGACTCAAGAGCAGCACGAGGAGCACCTGAGGCAGGTGCTAGAGACACTGAAGAGGGAGAGGCATTTCACAAAATTCTCCAAATGCGAGTTTTGGTTACGCGAGGTGCGGTCTCTGGGGCACCTTATCAACCAGAATGGTATATTGGTCGATCCGGACAAGGTAGAAGTCATGATGAGATGGGAGGTTCCGAGGTCTCCATCCAAGATTTGGAGTTTTCTTGTTCGGGAGGGTAACTATCGGAGATTCATCCAAGATTTCTCCAAGATAGTTGTTCCACTGACTCGACTGACCAAGAAGTCGGTGACACTCCGTTGGGGGCCTGAGCAACAGGCAGCTTTTGAGACTTTAAGGCGGAATTTGTGCGAGGCACCGATAGTGACCCTACCAGAGGGCGTTGAGGATTTCGTAGTGTATTGTGACGCGTCGATCACGGGCTTAGGCGCAGTGATGATGTAGAGGGGGCGTTATCGCTTACGCCTCGAGGAAGCTGAAGCCTCACGAGGCGAATTACCAGACACACGACCTGGAGTTGGGGGCAGTTGTTTTTTTGCCTCAATAGTTGGCGAAACTACCTCTATGGGGTCCGTTGTACTATCTACACGGACCACAAAAGCCTGAGGTACTTGATGAATCAGCCAAATCTGAACATGAGACAGCAACGTTGGTTGGATGTGGTGAAGGATTACGACTGTGAGATCCTTTATCACTAGGGAAGGCCAATATGGTGGCCGATGCACTCATCTGTGAGACGGTCACAGCTCCGATTCAGGATATATGCTTGAGGATGACATTGATTACTCCGCTGCTAGAGCGAATTCAGGAGGCTCAGGTTGAAGGTATGAAGGTGGAGCACCGAAAGTGTGAGCGGATTAGGACAAGTAGCTTCATTCGACTATGATAGCCATGTATTTTTGACCCTGCATCATAGGGTCTGGGTTCCTTACTAGGGTGGTGTGCGCCAGGTTCTAATGGAGGAGGCGCACAAGTCAAGATTCTCCATTCATCCCAGGTCAACAAAGATGTATCGGGATATTCAACCTGATTATTGGTGGCCCTGCATGAAGCGGGACATAGCTTGGTATGTGGATCGATGCTTGACTTGCAGGAAAGTCAAGGACGAGCATCAGCGAGCTCAGGACAAGACGCAACCGTTGGAGATTCCAGTGTGGAAATGGGAAGACATCACTATGGATTTCATTGCAAAGCTTCGCAGGACCAAATGTGGGGTAGATTCTATCTGGGTCATCGTGGATCGATTAACTAAGAGTGCCCATTTCATACCTATCCAAGAGAGCGTTTCAGCCAAGAAGCTGGCAGACATCTACATCAGGGAGGTGGTAGCTCGACTTGGGGTTCTGGTTTCTGTGATTTCTAACAGGGATGTGCGATTCACTTCCAAATTCTGGAAGAAGTTTCATGACGAGTTAGGCACTCGTCTGCACTTCAACACGACCTTCCACCCGCAGACGGATGGTCAGAGCGAGCGGACCATTCAGACTTTAGAGGATATGCTACGGGCGTGCGTTCTAGACTATGGTGGTAGCTGGGATACCTACCTTCCATTGGCATAGTTCCATTATAACAATAGCTACCATGCCAGTATCAATTGGCCTCCTTTTGAGATGTTTTACGGAAGGAAGTGCAGGACCCCGATATGTTGGGGTGAAGTTGGGCATAGGGTCATGGGTAGTACCGAAGTGGTACTCAACACGACATGGATGATCCAGTAGGTTCGGAATTGTGACAACCCGAAATTTATTCCGTCATATTTAACCCCTCCTTCCGTTAATAAGCCTCGTTTTCTTAAACTGTCCGTTAACCTTTTGGAAGAGGTTAATTAATGTGGGAGTTTTATAATGACTTGGTAAGGGTTGAAACAAATTAAAAACACCCACAATATTCCCTTAAAAAATTTTAGTTTCAACCAAGTCAAAATACGACCGTTTAATCGGGTGCGACCAAAAGCCCCGTTTAACGGCAGTATCGGGTAGATTTACACTGAGCCCCAACTCCAACCCCTATATAAGGGGGAGTGGAATCCATTCACAATCTTTCCACTCTCTCTCTACACTCTCTCTCTACAACTTTTTTCAAGCCAAAACGCCCATTCCGAGCCCCAAACTAGTAAGTAATTGATCCTAACCTGTTGTGTAGCTTAGTTAACATACAAATTCATGTTTAAGACATCAAATAGGGGCAAAATTATGTGTTTACGGCCCAAGAACACTCTTATACCGTGAACACCCTTAAGTGGGGTTTTTAAGCCCCAAAATCCCTCTAAACTACCCTAGGGCTTAGATATGACTTGTGGACTTACACGTTCGAGCTTAGAACACTAAAACCTTGAATTTTGGAGAGTAAACATGAGTTTATGGCCCAAGAACACTCTTGGACCGTAAACCCCTCGTCAAGGGCCGTGAACACCTTTTAAGGTGTTAGAAATGCCCTCAAACACCTCCTATGGCCTTGGAAAATGTCTAGAAGCAAACCCCATTGAAGTAAAGGCTTTAAACATTTAAGAAACCATGGACTTAGGATTGGTCCATGGGCCGTAATCTCCCAAAAAGTGCCCAAATGATGCCTTAACTTCTTCATTTGACTTGGAAAAATGCATAGAACTTTATTTCCTACCATTTAAGACCCTAATACACCAAAGGAATGTGCATATAGGAGCTTACGGCCGTAAACTCCTTGTTTATTGTAAACTCCTCAAATGGTCCATTTGTTGTCTTAAACCCATCCCTATGCCTTATATTTGGACCTAGCCTAATTCTATGAGTGAGATAAGACCATTTAGCATCCTACAACACCCCCACCATGAGTTTACGGCCGTAAACTCATGGGGAGTTGGTCTTCGGGCCGTGAACTCTATAAAGAGTTTACTCTTGAAGAGTAAACTCCCTATCTAGGCCATACAACCCCCCTTAGATGTTACACGGGACACCCCTAGCACTTAATCAAAGTGTTTTCCGCACTTTAGGATGCGTATACGTGTTTAATTAGTAATATATTTACTAATTGTATGTAAACATATGCCATCATATGTTAATAGGTCACTAAGGGTGTTCAAGTCTTTACATGACACCGAGCACCCAACCGGCACCTTCGTTCGATCCACTTACAACAGGTTAGTTCATACCCCTGAAATAACCTTTTAAATGTTTTTACATGCTTTTATGGGGGGGGGGGGAATACAAGTTAAAACATGCCAGTTATCATATCAATCACATCTGATTGATAACCCGCATGCACAAGGATTTATTACACTGTCAACTGTTTTACCAAGTATGATACTGTAAATGGTTTTCTAAAACTTGTTTACTTGTTCAAAGCTTTTCTCGAATTGTCTCTTGCGCTGTATGTTTTACTTCAGATTTAGTTACAACAGTATTTTAAACAAAGGATTTCTTTACCTATAATGTTTTATCAAAGTTTCCTTCAAAACTTGTTTATGAAAGGATTTCTAAAGGTTTTCAAACTTATTTTACAAAAGAATACCAAGTCGTGATTTTCTTAAGTGTAAAGGTTTTCCAAAGTTTTCTTTCATGTTTTTATACTCCTACTTTGTTAGATACTACTGCTTCGTTATACTTCTACTTAGTTAATGCTCCTACTTAGTTAAATGCTACTACTTTGTTAACGCTTTTACTTCGTGATACGCTTCTACTTCGTGAAACGCTCCTACTTATTAATGCTTCTACTTGTTAACGCTTCTACTTCGTGAAATGCTCCTACTTATTAACACTTCTACTTGTTAACGCTTCTACTTCGTGAAACGCTCCTACTTATTAACGCTTCTACTTGTTACCGCTTCTACTTCGTGAAACGCTCCTACTTATTAATGCTTCTACTTGTTAACGCTTCTACTTCATGAAACACTTCTACTTCGATAAACACTTCAACTTCGTTAAATGCTCCTACTTAGTTAAATGTATGCCTGTACTTGTATAGTTATATAAATAATGTTTAGAGGACTTAGGAAGGCTAGTTCTCCCTATTTCCTTTTCCTCGTTGGGATGTGGTCTGGTGGGATCGAATATATATGTCCGAAGGTCGTTTGATCATTAATTATATATTATGTATACATGTATAGACATATAGGTTTACATCGGTCAGTTATTTGTGAGTCTCTATCATTAGCCCAGTATTTACCTCAAAACTCACTATACGAGATGCATCTTCAGGACACGGCCTTCTCTGTTGTCAAGTTGGTAACCAGAGTCTCCTGTAGGGAGAGCGGGCATTGTCTGTATAGATCTATACGGGATTGACACCCGCACACCCTGACTGCTAGCTACAGTTCACGGCCTACCAAGCCAAGGGGTGACAAATGTCACATTCTTTCCGACGCTTGTAGGGCGTCAAGTTCTCTAGTGTCTATCAGAATGGTTACGAGTATCTTGGGCTTACCTTATAATTCATGGCCTTAAGGTAACGGGAATTAACACTGTATTCACTGTTTTTAGACCTTGCTAGACGTATCATTCATTTGATACTATCTGGGGTCTGTACTCACAGTTTTTAGACCTTGCTAGACGTATCATTCATTTGATACTGTCTGGGGTCTGTGTCTCCTTTCGTTAGACTGAGCCAGGCGTGTCGTTCATTCGATACTCTCCTGGAGTCTATGATTTCTTTTGCCTTAGTCAACAGTATTTCTTGCTGAGGCATATGTTATTTTCCCTAATTTTTTTACTCATGATATCCTTCTACTTCCTTTAAAATCAAATACCGTATTTTGGTAATGATAGTATTTCAGGGAAAATTATTCTTTAAAACCTAACTCGGTCGGGTCTTGGTAGAAGACTGCTTTTATTTAGAAAATATAGGATTTTCTGGAAAGTACTCTAATACACCGTTAATTCTATACTACTAATTTTTATAAAGTTATTTGAATAAAATGACACTAAATACTTATGAACTCACTAGCATTTATAAAAATGTTGATACTCGCTTTCAAATAACTTGTATTCTCAAGTCAGCAATAGACAGGTACATCCCAGGAGCTTTTGGGTGAAGACAGTTTAGTACCAAGTTGCACCTA
Source organism: Lactuca serriola (assembly GCF_051521515.1). NCBI lineage: Eukaryota > Viridiplantae > Streptophyta > Magnoliopsida > Asterales > Asteraceae > Lactuca > Lactuca serriola. Next base: position 211,479,713 of record NC_136409.1, read on the forward strand.
TATTATTACTTGTATTACTTTGATGATACTATGCAATGTAAACTATGTAAAACTATTACTATTAATGCAATGGTTGTTGTACTTTGATTACTATACTGCATATGTTGTGATACTTGACATGACGTCATTCACCCCAGAACGTTTCCGCCGTTTTGGTTTTGGGGTGTGACAGGAATAGACTCCAAACGGCCCAGAGTCGGCAGAAGAGCTACGCCGACAGACTCTGATCAGACTTGGAGTTTCAGGTCGGGATATGGTCCTTCTGAAGGTGTCACCTTGGAAGGGTGTCATCCGCTTCAGAAAACGGGGAAAGCTCGGCCCCGGGTAGCATACCGTTTGGAACATCCAGAAGAGCTTAGACAGATCCACAACACCTTTCATGTTTCGTAGCTGCGGAAGTGCATCGCCTATGATGCCACGGTGGTTCCTTGGGAGGACATTCAAGTGGATGACAGCCTGAACTACATCGAGAGACCAGTAGCCATTCTCGACAGGAAGACGAAGGATATGAGGAAGAAGAGGGTAGAGTTGGTGAAGGTGCAGTGGCAACACCGCAAGGGCTTAGAATGGACGTGGGAGCCTCAAGACGAGATGAGGGAGCACTACCGAGAGCTATTTCCAGCCGCAGCAGACTTCGAGGTCGAAGTCTAATTCAAGTGGGGGAGATTCGTAACACCCGAGATCTTTTAGGTATTATGTTGCTTTCTATTCAAGTTATAATTATGATATGTTGGAATTTTGGGGTGGAGACGTACATTGGGTGTACAAGGTGTATGCACGGTGTACATATATAAGGCGCGGAGCAGGGAGTCCCCATGCGTATGTTGGGCATACCCATGCGTACGATGGACGTAGGTTGATTAGACGCAAACCCTAAATTATAGGGTTTGCACCCTATTTAAGCAACTTATAACCCTCCACGCCCTTATCTTCTCAGCCTCCCTTGTCCCCACAGTGCCCAACTCGATCCCTAACTCCATTTCATGTATCTTGAGCTTACTTTGAGCATTTTGTTGTTGTTTTGGTGGTTTGGAAGAGCAAGGAGTTTAAAGAAGGAGCAAGGACTTGAAGAGAGCTTGTAGATCCAGAAGTTTGGCATCTTTTCTGACTCATTTGAGGTATCAAGCTCCAACCTTGACCATTGCATGCTTAGATGTAGTTTTGGGGTGTTTTATATTTGAGGACCTTTGAGTTTTGGAAGAATATGTCCATAAAATTTGTCCTTTTGAGCTCTTGGAAGCATTTAGAACCATAAAAATCAGATCTTGATGGTTTAGCCCCAACCATGCAAGTGATAGATGGCAACAAAGTGAGCTTGTGGACTTAATGGGTGTCTTAATCCCCATCCATGCATGCAAAAGCATAAAGTTCATAACTTTATGGTTAAGGGCATTGTTAGGAGCCTATATCTATGTTCTAGATGTTGATACTTAATGGATTAAGTCAAAAGAAGGATTTTAGGGTGACTGGCAGGAACGTTGGGCGTACCCCCTAATACGCTGCACGTTCCGGGTCAGCTTCCCGCTTATGGTCAAGGCCAACATACATCGTGCCTACGCATGCAGATTGGGCCTGAATTTATTGGGCCTCATGACCCACTGTGGAGTAAGGCCTCTTGGCCTAGGATTGGGATTTATGGCATTGGGCCTTATTGGGCTTTAAAGCTTAAACGAATGGATTTGGGCCTTAAATTGATTATGGGTTGGACCTTAGGGGAAGAGGACCATTAGGGGAAGTACTAGGGGACCTTGTCTTGGGACATGAATTAAAAGTTGGGCCATAAGGGAGTCATACTTGGACCCAATAACTAGTTAGGGGACTTATTATGCAATAGGGAGAGGAGTCCCGTGCCATCCAAGGAGTACGATTTTGGCACACACAGTTAAGGTGAGTTACCTTCCTGATATAAGTGGGTGGAAGGCACCAATGTCGGCCCACTTGTAGTTGCTTAGAGTAGGGATGATTGTCTTTGTGATAATTGTTTGGTATGCCACTATCTGTTGAGATTTATGTGCTTGTATGCTATGTTATCACGTGGTAGTGGTAGGGGTGAAATAGACCCCGTAATCGGTCGAAAGAGATCGAAGGGGTAGGCCAGCACCCAAATATGCTAGGCAGTATCCGGTTGAAAGAGACCGAATGGGTAGGCCAACACACAAGTATGCTAGGCGGTAAGCGGTTGAACGAGACCGAAGGGGTAGGCCGACACCCATATATGCTTGGTGTAACTGGTTGAAAGAGACCAAAGGGGTAGGCCAACACCCATATATGCTAGGTAGTATGTTTATTGTATGGTATGTGGTATGATGGGGGGAACTCACTAAGCTTTTTGCTTACGGTTTTCAGTTTTGGTTTCAGGTACCTCTTCTTCGAAAGGAAAGGAGTCAGCACGATTGTAGCGCATCACACAATGATTTTCCGCACATGAGATCTTTGGGAGTTGTACTCTGATGTTGTTTTCTTATGACATGTTTTGAATAATGATTTTGATTATGACATGTGATGACACTATTGATGTTTTTAGATAACTGGCGTTTATAATTACGTAATTAAAAATGAAATTTTTTATCATGAATTTTGCGATGTTACACCTGCACACATAAAATTTCCTTAATTCTAGGTTGGCAACAGACCTTAAACCTAATAAAAGCAATTAAATAGGCAAACCTAATGCATCATAAGACATCTTATAGATATAGCAAGCATAAGTCATTTAACACATAAAGCAAATAAGGCATCTTATCCCAAAGTGAACTAGTGCATGTGTCAATTCATATGTATTACCTAAGTTATAACGGATACACATCTCATGATCATCGCATAGCATTCTAAGTTTAAGTCTAGAAATCCTCTAAATTCCTAGTTTGTTTAAACTAATGATTTGATACAAACTGTGACTTCTCCATTTTCACATCCAGAAAAGACCGATTTTAATTTTGCATATTTCATTTCAAAGTATCATTTTTAAAGAATTATAATGCGGAATTTTCTCCCAATAATGTGATAATAATATCACCTAGCATTTCCGAATAAATGTATTTCATTAAAAATTTTAGGATCTCATCGTCAATACATAAACATAAGCATAACGAAAAAAATTACAAGCCTTACAATATCTAATGGCCTACATCTCCTTTATTCTCTTATCAGATCCAAACATTAAATAAATGTGATACAAAGAAACTGAGTGTGTCAGGTTGGGAAACCTGGTCAGTACATAGGGTTTTCAACGCACAATAATATAGTTAATATGTTTATTTATCAAACAATTAACCCGATTACCCACCCCTATTTTCTTATTTATTCTCCCCTAAGGTTCTATCCTAAGAGTCATCATAGTCATTTTTGTTGACAGTATTGTTATAGGGTTTTCTCCGTAAAACATGTCAATAAGTTTCTTTCTATATTCATTCCTAAGGGTTTGTCCTAAGGAATAGGCATGAAGTCCATCGTTTCCTGTGTTTATCTAATAGGCATGAAGTCCATTGCTGCCAGTGTTTATCTAATAGGCACGAAGTCCGTTGCTCCCAGTGTTTATCTAATAGGCACGAAGTCCATTATTGTAAGTGTTTATCTAATAGGCATGAAGTTTATCACTTTCGGTGTTTATCTAATAGGCATGAAGTCTATCAATGTAGGTGTTTATCTAATAGGCATGAAGTCTATCAATGTCGGTGTTTATCTAATAGGCACAAAGTCCATCGTTTCCAGTGTTTATCTAATAGGCACGAAGTCCATCATTGCCCGAGTTCATCTAATTGGCATGAAGTCCATCGCTACCAATGTGCCACGGGACGACAATGAATAGCTCGATGGTTTCCACCTATACTTTGTTAGGTGACTACATCATTAGTACACTAGTACCATTCCTACATAGTTGGCACACTAGTATCATTTCTACTGCCATTTCCCACATCTTTTCATTATATTATGACCTCCATTACTACCCTTCGTTACCTAATGTATTATATTTATAAAATACATATATGGTATAAATCATCTAACTTATCTTTATAACATTTCATCAAACACATAACATCTTTGCACAGAAGCACATATAGCAATTAATTAATCAGATACTTCATATCTATGTGTAAGATGAAATAACTATACTCATTTGATTAGAGTGGATGCCTCGAAATTCAGGCAGAACTTCGCCTTAGTACTTTATCTTTTCTTCTTACATGACCTAGGTACAAATATCACCAAGTCTTAGTTTTGAATTGCTGGCGACTAATGATAGCCTAGATTCCTCACTAATATCAATGTCTACATCAAGATCTATCAAGTAAGGAACAACCATGTTGGATCATATCTGAGGTAGGGTTTGTTTGGTATACAGAGTATACTGTTTGGAAATCTCACTTTAAACACCTCACTAAATCCAGCCAAGACATCATCCCTGTAAGTATATTAATCGGCATAATTACTTGAAATCACTGAAAAATCTTATTTATAGGTTTATAATAATGACTTATGACTATAAATATAAGTTGCACTGACAGAACTCCGCCCTGCTAGCTACTAGATGTCGGGCTCTCAGGGACCTCGGAGCTTCGCCATATAATTAAGTTAAGGGAAAATGGGCAAAAAATTGATAGAAATTCGAGAGAAGTGAATTGGGTTGGTGTGGAAATCAAATGAGCTTCAAATACTATTTATATGCTGTCGAAGGGCTCTTCAAGTCGTGAGACATGGTGTCTCACGTCGTGACATGTGGCGGATAAGGAGGGAGTGTTAGTGTAGTGTCAGTGTGCACCGCGCATGCTATTTGTGCGTCGTTTTTGCCAATTTTATATCCACACGTAGCTATCGACGAGATTTATAACTTTCGATTAGACTCCATCGACTAATTTTGACTTTATTTTTAAAGTTATATTTGTAACATGCTTAGAATGTTAAAGTCCGTATAAAAATCATAACTTTCTCATACGGTATCCGTTCTTGACTGTCTTTATATCGACGCATAAGTATGGATGAGATCTACAACTCTCGTTTAGATTGTTTACCTAACAATCGACCGATTTCAATTTCGATTTCTGAGTTGTATACTGCTACGCTGAAAGTTCGAAAAATCATAACTTCCTTTCTCCAAGTCAGATTTAGAGGTTCTTTATATGTACACTCTCGGTTTAATGACTACTAAGACATTTGCTTATATCTTTTAGGATAGAAAGTAATTTATGAAAAAAAATCACTTTTTATGATACACATAGTCGTGTCGATTTAATCACGAAACTTCGAAGAAGCATAACTTCTTCATACAAAGTTAGATTTCAACATTTTTTATATGTACAAAATTCTTGTGGCATATACTATAATTTTGATTAAGATTATTTGACCTAAATAATCTTCTATCGAAAAGTCATTTTTGTCGCTTAATAAATCTTAATTAACTTCTCTTTAAAAAAATCATAATTGATTAGCCCGAATCTGCGGGTGTAGCATACGGCAACGACTCTGGAAACCCGAGCTATAGACGTTGGTGGCACTGCAATGACCCTAGCCAAAGCCTTATAGTCGGTGACGAACAAATTTAGTGGCACAACTAGTCGTTGTTAGATCTTTAAACCCTATCTGAGATATTGTCACACCCCCGAACCAGACGGCGGAAACGTCCGGGGGTTGTCGTGACTCAATTGAATACCATAACATTGAATATATGAAACATAACAACATTCGTCACCATGCATTAATATAGTACAACCAGTAGAATTTACATGAAGTATATTGATTAAACATTACATTCCCAAAAATAAATTGTTCGATTCGTACATCAATACACTGCAAGCCATCACTGAATATGATTTCCTTTGGTTCACTGGTTCCCTGAGAATACAAGTATTTTGAAAAACGTCAACATATGAAATGTTGGTGAGTTCATAAGTAGTGTTTGAAATCCAATGTTTGTATTGTTTGAAAACCACCAGAAAATCCGATATTTTCTGAAAAGAAAAAGCTTTTGAAAACGTTTGTGAAGATCCATAGGTATGCTTGTTTGTTTCTATACTTGTAAAAAAATTGTTCATTGAAGTTGTATGCATTTCAAATCTGTATGTATTGAAAACCCTAGGAAAACCCGATGTTTTCCTAATTCCTTGAATTACATGAAGTTACATTGAAACCATTGCATAGCGTATAGTGTCAGTCCCAGGCGACGTTGGATTATTTTGAGCATGATTAGTTGCTACAAACACGCATTACACAAACGACCAGTTTATAGCTATACTAACGATCCCGTAGGCGTCGTCCGTACTAATCACGTTATCCAACCGCCCTGACTATGTGTAGTCCCACATCCGAAGAGAAAGAGGACACGAAGACCTCTATGACTCTATTAACCGGTTGGGGATAAAATGTGTACGAGGGGTCCCCGACCCGCCTCGCAAAAAAATGTAGACGTTACTAGCAATACCAAAGGACCCTTGGGGACCAGTAGTATACAAGCCATTGAAAGTCCCTCTACGTTGTGCCAAGTCGGTGAAACCCAACACTTCGTAGAAAAAAAATGTCTTCGGGCCTTAAGATCAGGTCGTTGGGCTAGCTAGGCCCAACAAACAAGATTTTACACTTTTGGGGCCCAAAGATGGTGCGTAGACGTCTTTGCACACTCGCATGTAAATTGAGTTCCCAAACGTTATTTGTATGTATCGTAGTGTCGCCATGTTAGTAGTTTCGGATTTTCATTGGTTCGAGACCGAACCAATTCGTTTTACAACGATTTTGGTATTGTAGTGTATTGTATTTCGTCGATAGTCGCGTTACCATTGTTTGATCAAATTGCATGTATTGAATTAGCCTTGAAAGTTTTCTGTTTCAGCCCCTCATTGTTTGTAAAATTTACTTTTTCACCCCTTTAATTGAATACTTTCCGGTTTGGTCCTTAAATCAATTTTCTTGACATTTTAACACCAAAAATTATTGAAATTAATATTTTTCAGCATATTTTTCATAGAAAACAGTTTATGTCCCTGAAAATGCAATTTTCTCGGATATAACCCTTCTTTTTCCCAACTTTGACAATTTTGGCCCAAATTGTAAGATTTTTGCAATTTTGGTCCTTTTTAAATTTAAAAGCATTTTAAACCTTTGAAAAGGACTTGGAACAATTATAGTCCACTGTTTTACAGAAAAATACAGTTTTGACCCTCCAAAACAGAAAATCTCGCATAATGGGCCTCATTGGGCCGAAAATGTCATTTTTAGCCCATTAAGCTTGAAATTTATGTTTTTAATCCTCTAAATGAGTAAATTTCCAGAAATTGTTTTATTGAAACTGTTTTGGCACACCTCATCCATCAGAATTCGTGATATGTCAATTTGGGCCCTTAATTTTGTATTTTTCACATTTTAGGCCCAAAATTTGTGTTTTTAGCCCAAAGAAAATTGTTACTAACTACTTAGCTATTTTTCTTGAAACACTTTGTATGTAGAAATATATTTGATGCTAAAATCATTTAACATAAGATATATCTCGGTTTTGAGGGGTTTTATGGCTAGATCCAACATTATAACACACAAAAGCATACATGTAAGCATGGAAATCATACAAGGCATACAAAACACATATAGATCTACACTTTCACTTGTATTCCCCCCCCCCCCCCCACAAAACTCATAAAAACAGAAAATAGGGGGTATGAAGCTCACCTTAGGGTGTGATTTTCGGTTTTTGGAAGAAAAGATGGAAGAAAACTTGGTGATTTTTGGCCTTAGCACCTTTCCTTGGTAGATCTCGAGTTTGAGATGGTTCTAGGATGCAAGATCACGATTTTTGCATAGATTAGGAAGGGATTTTGATAACAAAAAGAATCTAAATCATAGATCCATGCATAATCTTACCTTAGATGAAGAATTTGTGGAAATTTCCTCTTGAATGCTTCCTAAAACTCAAGATTTTTGAGTGGAGAGGGGGGATGTTCTTGAGAGAGTGTGAGAGATTTTTGTGAGTGTGTGTGGGTGTATGGCCGAGAGTGAGAGAGATAGGAAAAAGAGATGTGATCTTTGAAGTGATATGCTCCTAGAAGTATGAGTTGTGCATGGAAACATGTTGGATATTAATGAGGTGGCAAGCAAATAGTCAACTCTTCCATTTCTTCTTGGACTTGGGCCTTGGGCCGAGAATTTGAAAGGGAAAAAGGAAGAATTTGGGCCTTTGCCCCTAAGCCCAATATTAGAGTTAATTTGGGTGAATTTTCTCATAAAAGAATATAGTATGATTTTTCCATTTTTGTTGAACTAGTTTAGGGTATTCATGGATCAAAGCTTTCAGTTCATTTCATTCTAGGCCCAATATGGCCCAAAATGTTGAAATAAATTAGTGTGGGTCCAATTAGAGCCCAATTAGGGTTCTAAGCCCATGATAGTCTAATTGGAAGCTTATTGGTCCATTTGGATCCAATAAGGGAGTCCTAGTCCAAAGTGGACTTAAACAAGGACTTCTAGGGTTTCCAATTGTTTGGTGACTATTTGTAGTACTTGTATAATGTATTTGATTGAAGTTTTTTTTTTGAAGTCATAATCATAGGTGTTACACATGTTCTTAAGTTTTTGATTCACATTAGCTTGAATGTATAGATTACATAACACAAAATTTCCAGTTGTGACAGATATGAAAACCCTCGACAGGCGGCGATGTTGAAACCTCGACGAAGACGATGGATTAGGGTTTTCAGACTTGTTGTTCAAATCTGAAACCTCCATGGCATTAAGTCCTATCCTCTTCTCTCCAGATCTGTTTGTCGGAAACCTTGACTAGACGCTGTATGAAGTGGCGTTTTCTCTGTATCTGTTTGTCGGAGATTATCCACCACTATTTACCCTTCGATTTGTCTTTTCCGTAGAATCGATGGCGCTGGTGGTGGTGGTGAACTGTGGTGGTGGTGGTTTTGACATGTGGTTGTGGTATAGACTGGCGGTAGTGGTAGATTCATGTGTTCCGACAGTGGTGGCGGTGGCGTTCATAAGTTCCGGTGAGTTACCGCCTTTATCGGAGTCGGAGGTCTGGTTATTGTAAGGGGAGGGTGGGTACGGTGATAACAAGTTTTTGTTTTTTTTCTTTTTTCCCATTTTATAGTTATTGTAATATAGAAAAATATAGAATGAAAATACAACTGACAAAGTCGTAGTTTTAAAAAAATTTCAAACAAATTAGACAAAGCTTGCAATAAAATCAAAGTTTTGGACCGGTGGTGCTAATCCAAAACTTTTTAGACTAAAATAACAATTCCCGACAAACCATAGGGGGCATTTTTGCAGTTTTGCCTTTTTCAATTCAACATAACAAGTTGGGCATGTCACTTGCTACGTCATCAATCATTCCAGCTTCGTACGCCACTTCAACAAGTTACCAAAAAAGGTAAAAAAAATGGCCAAAATGCAGTATTTTAACGGTTTTTAGGACTTTTCATTAAAAAAAATAATTTAGAACTAAATCATAAATTGAGCCAAAACTTTGGACTTTTTCGAAGATTCTCCTTGTTATATTTCTAGGTTTGAATTGAGAAATGAAGGGGGCAAATGTCATATTAGCCCATCGAACTTTTCGTGTTTGTTTTAAAAGGTCACCCAAGTTTTTTTTTTGTATATTAAGGGAATGAACTCTCGTTTAACCTGTTAAAAAAGTCACTTAACCGACCATAGCAGGTTTTAATCTCATTGTAGCCTCATTTCGGTTTCTTATACCCCAATCTTTCAATCAATCCGAACCATTGCCCTTTAAATACATCTCTTCTTCAACGCCACTCCAAAAATGGTGAACACCATATCCAAATCAAAAAAACCCAGAACAGCAAGAACAACCGGTCAGCAGCTTTAATAGATTCAAACGATGATGTTTTAATCGAAATCCTTCTCCGACTTCTTGTTGCCTCTGTTTTGCAATTCAAATCTATATCCAAACACTGTCGTTCCCTTTTGAGTGACCCGCGTTTCACCCTCGTGTATAAAAAATCACCAACTCTCCTGGCTACTTTTATTACAATATGTATATCTGATTTGTGATGTATTCAATCCCACCACCAGGCAATTTTTAATCATCCCATCGGTTCTTGGAGGCAAGGATGTTGGTAAAAATACCCGTTTTTATGGGTCTGGCATTTCGTCGAACAGATTGTGTACACTTCAAAGTTTTTTGTTTTAATCTTGTTAAGCCTAAGGAGGACCTATTTCATATTAAAATCTATTTGTATGAGACATGCAAATGGAAGATTTTAGATGAATCTATTTGTGAATAGATCGTAATTAGAAATGGATTTCATGGTTGCAATCGAAGGTTTTAATTGATTTGAGATGAAGAACAGTTCAAAAATGTAACGCCCGCAGGGGCTAGTCAATTTAGAGGCAATAGGGGTCGAAAACGACTTTTTGACAAAAAGATTATTTAGAATAAATAATCTTAACCAATTTGTAGAATATGTCACAAGGTTTCCGTACATATAAAGAACGCTGAAATCCGAGTTATAACGAAGAAGTTATGACCCGTCGAAGTTTCGCGTCGGAACCGGCACGGCGCCGGGAAGCGTAAATAGTAAATTTATGATATATAGAGATTTATCCTTAGCGCTCTAAACAAAAGTCGTAGAATATGTTAAACTAAGAACATCGATAAAAAGAACACTCAAATCTGACTTCGTATGAAGAAGTTATGATTTTTCGAAGTTTCGGATTAGCGGTGTACAGCCCGAAATTCGAATTTTAGATCGATTGATTTTTAGCCGACACAACCTAAACAAGAATCGAAGATCTCGTTATTAGTAGCGTAACGATAAAAATACAGACGAAAATGGACATCGAATAAAGAAGTTATGAGATTTTAACGGACCAATCCTGTCCTGGCCTGTTAAAAATATAACTTTAAAAATAAAGTCAAAATTAACCAACGGAGTCTAAACGAAAGTTGTAGAGTATGTCTCCACCTACGCGTGGATATAAATAACGTCAAAAACGGAGTTCGTATGAGCGAGTTACAAATTATAGTAGTATATTTACGTATTAAAATAAAGTATAAATCATGTATACGTACACATATATATACATATGTATATATCATTAGAAAGGTATCGACGATGCGGTTATTATAAAACTAATGTTGAGTTCTTTCGACATTAGTTTAGTACAAAGATCATTAAATCCATTTAAAATAGTATTATAGAGGGGTGTTTAGTTGTTTATATAACTAAAAGGTCATTAAGTAATTATGGAGGGTAGTTTTTGAAAATTCAATTAGTATAAATAAGAGCCTTGGGCTCTCATATTTCTTGCACCATTCTCTTGATTCAAGAGTCTTTCTCTCCTTATCCCCCGAGCATTTCGGTCCCTCGTGATTCGACTTCTCTTTCTGTAGTTTTAGTATAGTAAGGTGAGCGCTGAAGCGCTGCACGAATCTTTCTTAGAAAGATTCAGCGACGAATTTCTGCCCCTGCAGAGCCCGACTCCTAGCTAAAATCCCCTTGAAAGTAAGTTATGTTTACCCTATTTTAAATATAGTTTATATTTAAAATTAGTATTGTTATTATAAATTTATAATAAATATTTGGGCTATTATTATGACTTATATAAGTGTCGTTATAATATCTTTTAACTACTCGCGGTACGGGGAATCTGGTTTAAAGGGCCGCATAGGGTTGTTGGATTTCAGAAGTGCTATACGCCAAAATGGTCCTGCCCTCCGGTGTTTTATGTCTGGCCCCTGTCTGTACATAGTAGTTGGAAAGTATTGTTTAAACGCTTATATAATAATAATAATAATAATAATAAGACTAATAATTAGTCACGGTAATATTAGACTAAAATCTAGTGGTGATAATACTAGGTTTCGTCAAAGGAAATTATTTTAAAGTAAACGAAGCGCTGTCCGAGTACCAAGTCACCACCTTCTCAGGTGAGTGCATAGTTACTTTCAGCTTACACATAGATATGAAGTATTTTATATAAATTACGTGCTGTGTGTGTATATTATCTGTATACTTGCTATCTATGCTGGATGAACGTTTTATACATGTTTTCAATGATTTAAACTGTATATGTATTTTATATCTACAAAATGTGTTGGGTAAAACATGGGTAGATGTATTAGTTGCTGTGTGATAAAATGAAATAATGAGATGCCTCGTTATAGATGTTCTTGATGATCTAGTCATCTAGCGGAGTATAGATGACGACCACGGACTATTCTAGACAGTCCAGTGGAACACTAACAGGCTCGCAATCTGTAGGTGTTTATTCGAACTTTGTGTTTAACCGAACTGTGTGTTTATTCGAACTGTGTGTTTATTCGAACTGTGTGAACTGTGTGCTCATCAGATATACTCCATCCCAATGATAGTCCTTTGACTAGGTCCCTTGTGTTAGATGTTTTAGGGACGTAATGTGAGGATAACGGGAATGGGTAATTGGGTTGATTGTTTGATGTTTAAAAATAATAATTATATTATTGTGGGTTGAAAACCCTATGTGCTCACCAGGTTTCCCAACCTGACCCACTCAGTTTATTTTTATCACAGGTGTTGATATGAAGTCACAATACACTGAGAGATTTAAAGAGATGTAGATCACTAGTGTAAATAATTGTAAGTTCTGTTTATGCTTATGTTTCTGTATTAACGATGACATCCCAAATGTTTTAAAATGAAATAAATACGTTTCATCGAAAATGTTTTAATAACGTATTTACCATGTTTTTCTGGGAACAAATTCCGCAACATTTTTATAAAATGAAGTACTCTGATTTTTATAAAGCATAAACAAAATCGGTCTTTTCTGGCCGTGAAAATGGGGATGTCACAAAAAATCAATGAAGATAAACTAGATGAATTTAATGATTCAGTGAAATTGAAATTGATTTTGAAATCGATATCTGAACCTGATATCAAATAGAATTTTTGAAGTAATGAAGTTTCACAGTCGATGCGATGGACATGGTGTCGGAACGAAGGCCTATTTTCTAAATTCCATTAAGGCTTCGTAAATCATATGAGTTTGCTGTTTGATGGGTCTTGCAAATTGAAGCTACATTTGTAGTGATGGGTTCTGTTTGAGACTCGCATTTGTGTTGACTCACAATTTGGGTGTATGATTTGTAATCGGAACGAAGGGTTGATTTGAAGGATAATTCTGGATGGTCAACAGTGTTTAAGGCATACATTTTAAAGGCTTACTCGGTATCATGTCACATAATAATGTTTTAAAACAGAAAAATAAGAGTTCATTGCTTTAATGTACAAAAAAAAAGTTGGGTGACCTTTTAAAACAAACACGATAAGTTTGATGGGCCAATATGACATTTGTCCATAAATGAATGATATATTTTTAGGTTTGAGACTTTAGCCACAAAAGTTTCTTATATTAATATGTTTAGTCTCTATTTAGAAAACAAATTACAAAAATTGTCACTGTAATTTACAGAAAAAGTATGTTCAGATTTTTTTACAGAAATAATGTATTTATTTAAGACTTTTGTATAATGGTTGGTTTGGTCCTTGTGTACAAAAATAAAGTAGAAAAACCATCATCGTATTTTACATAAAAGGTCTCTATACAGATTTTTTTTTACAAAAATTGTCTTTATGTTTAAAAAAAATATAAAAATGATCCATACATAATAGAAAAATTATAGATTATACTAACCAAATGGCTTATAGCATAACAATAAGAGGAGTTAACGAAGATAGGTTGAGAGTTCAACTCTTGCTAAAGACAAAATGTCGAGACTTAAGAATAGGATAGTGAGTATGGTACGTGTGATAGTTGTTTTAAAAAAAAATCTAAAATACATTAATGTTAACAATAATTATTTTTTGTATTATTAAATTTTTTTTAAAAGTAAGTAGTTAGTTTAGATTCACCAAGTTAGTTAAATTGTTTATGTCGATTTTTTTAACAACTGGTGGTTAGTGGTTAGAAGTTAGATTTACCAACTTAATTAAATTGTCTATGTCCACATTTAAATATAGGACCTCCAATCTAAAAGACAACTCACTTTACCAAGTGAGTTCGTTACCCATTGGCATATGATTATTAGAAATTAATAATAATTAACTCCAATATTATAGATTTTTCTTGAAACATAAATAAATGTTAAAATTTAAAATAAATGAAGTATTGTAAATAATCGGTTCTTACGGTTTCTAATAAAAAGTAAAGTGAGGATTTAACTTAAATATATTCCCTAAGTCATAAGAAGGATAATGCAACTAGTTAAAGTTAAATGACAAAACTGCCAAATTGGTTCTTGTGGTTTGCAAAAAACTTTGGATGGGGTCCAAAAAGTTTTCAACTTGTATGGAAGGTCCAAAATCAAGAATTTTCTTTGGTTTTGGTCCTTGAAATTTTGAAATGACTATTTTAACCTTATTATTTATTTTTCACATTTTCTTTATTTGTTTTCATTGTTTTGTAATTAAAAAAAAAAAAGCAAAAGAAAAGAAAATTCAGAGGACGACCCTACCCTCTCTCCCTCTCCCTCTCCCCCCTCCCTCCCTCCCCCCCCCCCCCCTCTCTCTTTCTCAAGCCATTCTCACGGCACCACCACCTGTTTTTGATTTAGGTACTTTAACAAGTGCTTCAAGAAATTTAAATACCCAATTGTGGCTTAAACATAAATTTGTGAAGCAAAATTACTGAAAATCAATGAACATAACTAAGAACTACAAGTTGCAGTAGGGAAAGATCATTCAGACAAAAGATCAAACACTTGGTGGGCATCCACCATACTTTATGTTCATGGGTTGCAGCTTTAGTGAGTAATCTTTCACATTATTTTCTTCTTATATCATTCAATTCCCCATTCTTTCAACTTTAAATCAAAACCATTTCCATGAATGGTTTAAGGGTATAAAAAGATGCAACAAGAACGATCTTTACAGATGAGAAAGAAGATAATAACAATGCCTATTTTTCTTTCTGCAATGTAAGATTTGTTCGAAGATCGCCACCATCGGTTTTTATATGTGTTCTACCTACATGAATTGAACTCAATCTGGTCTTCAAATGGTCCCATTCCGTCTTCTTCCCCACCTAGTCTTCTTCACCATTTCTAGACCAGAAAACCTGTAACAAAGATACAAATCCACCACTTCCACCATAAGCATCCATCAGACCCGTCAAATAATTGAATCGAGATGAAAAGAGATTAGATACAAAAAAATGAACAGAGAAGAGGGATGCATTAGTCGAAAAGGGGTTTAACTAGAAGGGGTAGGGAAGATGGTTTTGATCGGACCCTGTGGGAGTTTGATTCCTTAACGATCTCCATTCGCCTTCTGTATAATGTTCTATCATTATATCGGGTTTCCCGATCCATTCTCTATCTACAAAATCATATTTCACAGTTGTCCGACCCATCATTCTGGCGATATCTTCTGGTGAAAGCCTTGGAACATCATTTAGGTTCATTGCGACAGTTCATGGTGAATCTGAATAGAGAAGGTTGAGAAGGAGACCGGAGACACCAATCGCGATTCGTGTTTCTATACACTAAGTTTGGGTTTATATCATGGTTGATAGGGTTTTAAAGAATATGAACTTAGAGATCTGTGAGAAAGGCTTCCAGGAGAGAGAGAGAGAGAGAGAGAGAGAGAGGTCGTCCTCCGATTTTTCTTTTCTTTTTCTTTTTTATTTTAATTACAAAACACTTAAAACAAATAAAGAAAATGTAAAAAATAAATAATAAGGGCAAAATAGTCCTTTCAAAATTTCAAGGACCAAAACCAAAGAAAATTCTTGATTTTGGATCTTCCATGCATGTTGAAAACTTTTTGGACCCCATCCAAAGGTTTTTGCAAACCACAAGGACCAATTTGGCAGTTTTGTCAAGTTAAATGGAGCAAAAGTTAAATAATAATAATAATAATAATAATAATAATAATAATAATAATAATAATAATACCCAAAGAAAATGTGAAAATCATCATGTACGTTTTCAGGTTGTAATTTTTTGTACTATTCTAGGATGATTTATAACCATCCTTACGATTAGAGTAGAACTTTTCACAACTTCGAGCAAAAATTTGAAAAACAACCATTTAGTTCATCCAATCTCAATTATAATAATTTAGGATTATTACTTGGAATTCAAAACTTAGTTCAAGAAACCTAATTAAAATCTAACTCATTTCATTAACATCACAAATCTACCAAATTTAGAGAACAAGAAATGGATTCCATTTTCAAATCTCAAAACTCCATGAGTGACTTCTAGATTTGATTTTCATTTATGATTTATAATTAGAATAATTAACTCTCATGAAGATTTCTCAATCACATCTTGATGGGTTAATGAGAGATTTGCCCAAATATAAACTTAAAACTACATTAAAACTCATAAATCCACCATTGATTCAATTGAAGGATTTAATACCATATATCTTTCAATTTAACACCATATTAAGCTTAGGATCATGAAACTTACATCTAAACCATATCATATGTCTTGTTTGATGATAAATTTTGATTTTTATAACATCAAATGGTTTATTCATGAAGTCAGTGCTTCAAAATCACAATTGAAGCTTCATCACTCAAGTTTGGTCAAGGAGATAAACCTACGTCTTTATATTGATTTGCCAAACATAGAATCCAATGCAAACCATCAATCTAAATCATAATTCTTGCATGAAATTCGAATTTTTGAAGGAAAACATGAACATATAAGTTTAAATGACTACGAAAGAGGGGAATCAACTACGTTTGAAGCTTTCTTGATGAAATTGACTTAAAGTATTCACATGATCTTCAATTTTAATTCCATTTTCATAATTCACTCTCAAAATCCGATCTCCAAATCCCTCGAGCTCTTAATGTTGAGAATAGATGAAATTGGGGATCTTAGTTCTAAAATTTAACAACCGGGCAAAATTGGTCTATAGTCTTTTTAAGTTTCTTATTTATTCCCTAACAAACTTTCATTTGGTCAAAAAAAAATATTACTTCTACTTTCAACCTAGAAAATTAACCTCTTAACACTTTAGATCCAAATATAGTTAATTAAAAGTCTAACCTAATTTTTCAAATTTTGCATGTTCGGAAACTCAAACTTGTAAAATTTCAATTCAACTCTTGTTGACCTCCTAGTTAACGTTAAAACTTTCAAATCCATTAGTTTTATATATATTAATTATCAATTTCATATTTTAATATTATTATTTTAATTTAAAGTCTTCAAAATATTCCACTTAAAAGAATAAGATTCGTGAGTTATACCAACTAACCGAGAGAGCATACCATTGTCTACTCCGACAATGTTAATGTATTTGCCAAATAACTCAATACACCATCATTAAACCAATATTGAAATAAACATACACTTTGTTCGAAATAAAGTTGCATTGCGTCAAGTTCGAGTCTTATATGTATCGTCATCTTCTCAATATGTTGATATTTTCATGAAATGTCTTCCATCTATCATGTTTCTTGACTTCTGGTCTAGCCTGAATGTTCGGGACAAACCTCTCTTTGGACTATGAGAAAAATTAATAGTGTATGATTACTTTATAAGCCCTTTATTATATATTGTATATATCGGATACATTGTTTTTGTCTGGCCCTTATATCCTTATAATATTTTGTGTGTATTTCTACTTAATGGAAATCCATATCTCCAGGGGTGTTTGGCTTAGTTTTTGAGAGGCCAAAAGTCCTTTTAGTAAAAGATGAAACGTAAAAGATACTTGGCAAAAGACTTTTAAAAGGTACTTTTGGATTATGAATAGAAGGAAAATCAACTTTTTGGAAAAGTCAGGAAAATCTGACTTTTTGCAACTTTTCCAAAAAGGACTTTTGGCCTTTAAAAAGCTAAGCCAAACACCCCAAATAATATTTTATATATATTTCGTCTTAATGAAAATGAATCGTTACGAAAATTCATCAAATCAACATTAAGAGCTTTCAACAACCTTACAAGTGGCCATGCCTTTTTTCTCTTATAGATTAAGCAAGCTATTTTGCTCACTTAAGCATTTATCTCTTATTTATTATTTATATCGATTTATAGCATAATTATATTAAATATAGTTATGTTATTTAAAATCACATTAAAAATTTATATCTCTTATTTATTATTTATATTATTTTATTAATAAAGAAAATATATTTAGTAATATATTTTTAATAATTATATTCATCGTTTTATAATATTAAAAAAATTAGCATTTTTTTCTCTAAATCTAAAAGTCTCAATGTCTTTATTTATTGTACGACCATCCAACCCAATAATTACTTTGTGGAAAATAGTCAAAAAAAACCAAAATTGCAAATTTAGCCATTAAAATGACAGATGGAAAAGTCCATCTGCGATTTTGCCATTCCCATCTGCGAACATACAAGTGCCTAAAGCACATATGCTTTAGACACTTGTACGTTCGCAGATGGAAAAGTGCATCTGCGATTTTGTGTTGTTTATCTGCGATTTCATGGCATTCACTATAAAAACGTTTTTTTTCTTCATTATTCACTCTCTTTCTTGGAGAATCTCTCTCTCTCTCTCTCTCTCTCTCTCTCTCTCTCTGCGATTTCCTTAGAGCTAGCATGTACGATTTCTTCAACAATCCCGAAAATATGGTAAGATCTAAACTCATTTTGTGTTTTAATCAACATTTATCAAGTGTAGGTTTTGTTTATTTAGGATTTATTCTATTAGTTTTTGAAAACAAAAACCAAACTATATTGTGTGTTATTGGGTAATTGTGTTGTATTTGATAGATAGAGTAGTGTTTACAAGTAGTCTTTAAGTTTTGATGTCATTTGGTTAGTGGTTGTATGAATGTACAAGTATATAATGCGTAAAGTGTGCATTGAGTTGTTGTACATATGATACTTTTTTGTTAATAAGTTTAATGAAATGAGTTTTTTAATAAGATAATGTTTATTATTGATTGATGTGGTATTACATTTGCATATTTTTAGTCTATATGCGGTTTAGTTTTCTAAATTAATGTTTATTTACTATGAAAAAAATAGTTACAATATGATTATATATTTTTAGTCTACATGTTGGTTTACGCATTGTTATGGTTGTAATTTGAATGTTGGTTTATTTATTTCATTTAATATCCGGACATTTCTAAAGAAAATAGTTGTAATTCAAATGTTGGTTTATTTATTCAATTTGAATATACGAATATTTTTAAAGAAAATAGTTGGTTGCAATATGGTTATATATTTTTAGTCTACATGTTTTACGCATTGTTAATACGTTGTTTTCAGCATGATTGTAGAAATTTAAATGTTAAAGTTGTTGTCAACCTAAAAGGATCGGGGTGCAACATTTGGGAAGTATTGGAGGTGTTGCATGGGGCACGACGCGAAAGTTTTAGACAAAATGTGTTCGGTTACTTGTTAGATGTCCCTCGTTTACAAAGGGACGTATTGATATTCCATAAAATGTTTCTTCATCAGCTACGGTCGGACGTTGTAGTATCCCTAGATGGCATAAAACGATTATATCTTAGATTGGGGGATACGAAAATGGTTTATGGCCCGGAAGAGTTTTGTTTTATAATCGGGTTTAATTGGGGTGTGTATCCCAAAATGATTGAGAAAAAGTCTCAGAAAAAAAAAAAGTTAGTAGTAAAAAAAGATGTTTACTACAGGAACGTCCATTTCCGAACCATACAAATAGTTCGGTGAAAATCTATGACTTGAAAAGTTTTATTTTAAATCATCATTTCTTAGAAACTACGGACGATTATGCAGTTAAAGTGTGTCTTATATACGTTTTGTGTGAAAGATTTTTGGGAAAAGAAATAAATGACTGGGTGTCGCAAGACTGGTTTTTTTGGCCGAGAATTTGGATGTGTGAAACATGTATTTTTTTGTCTAGTTTGAAAGTTTCATATTATTAATGTTAATGTATATTATAATTAATTTTTATTTTTTGACAGTTTTGCTTGGAATGGCTATCTGTGGGAGGTTACCTGTGATGACCTTGAGGATACGTGTAACAAGATAGATAGATATTTTTCACTGTCGGAGCGTCGCCAAACTTTTAAATACTCCGTTTCTGGATTTACGGCGCCATTTATGGTATACAAATTTATTATTATTTGTAAGATATTATTGTTATGTTAGTTATTTTAATTTTTATTACTATAACCGTGAAATTATAGATAATGACTATATGAGATGCTTCCAGCTGTTCGTGCTGGTGGATTCGCGTTACAAAAAAACAGAGACACCTCGGATCAAACGATGGAGTGGTACCAAAAATTTGAAATGGGTTGATGTGAACAAGATTTTTGACATGACAAAGGTTTTTAAATATTATTTTAATTTTAAAACATTCATGATTGCATTTTTATTTACATTTTTAATATGTTAAATTGTTTTAGGAGGGACGGCGACCAAGACATAGCATGTCACCGAGTGATGATGAGATGACGTCTTCTTATTATATGTCATGTCAAGAGTATGTATATGGTGAACGGAATTCAGTTTCATCCCTAGTACAGGACCATTTTAGGAGACAAGACGAATCTTCGTCTAGTATGTCTTCTAGTGGCCGCTCTCATTGTAGAGTTGGACGTAATGGGAAACCAAACTTAGAGGAGGTGTTGAAATGGCTACATGCACTCAAGCAACAGGTGTTTATGAACCGAGAACCTACTAAGATATTTATAGAAGAAGTGGATAATGAAAGCATATGGAACAACTTCATTTTTGAGGAACCTGCAGAATTCCAAACAAATTTTGGTGAAAATGTTAGTGACACCTTACATTTATGATATAATATGTTAACAAGTTTGTAAATTTTTGTTAATATTTTATAGCTGAAAATGTAGGTTTTAGATGATGAGGCGGTGAATAAAAATAATGCCAATGAAATGGTTTTGGGTGATATTGAAGACGAGAAGGTTATTATATATATTACAAATATGACTTTAATTGTTAAGTATTAAGGGGACTTTCGTTAATATTTATAATGTTTTTATGTAGGATTTGGACGAGAGGATACACACAGCGGGCGGAGTAAGAATCAATTCGATGATGATGTGTTCGCTTTTGATGACAATGAAGCTGAACAGGTTGCATACTTACATTTATTTTATTGTGTATTAATAGATTCATACATTTTTTTTATTAATGATTATATCTTACTAATTTTGGTGTTAGAGGAAGATGTAATAATTACAGGGACCGTAAATCATTTTGATGATCATGTTTTTGATGGCAATGAAGTTACACTCGATAGACCTAGGCTTCGAAATCCATCAAAGTATAGGTGTACTCCTTACACCGAGGTGTTTATTGAATTTAAAAGCTTATATCCTTATTTTAAGTTTTTATGTGAATTATTCGAAACATAATGATTTAAATCATTTCAATCTTGTTTTAGTTTCACACGACACCAAAGCAAAAGCAAAGACAAAAGAAAACAATCAAAACGACTGAAAAATAGCTTGCTGACAATGACTCGGAGATGATACGTCTTAGGGTGCAAAATGATCATTTCGAAGATAAAATGAGAGTTAGGAATGAGTATATAACAATCGAGAAAGAGAAGTACCCATTACAATTCCCTGAGTTTAATAATTAGTTAAAAAATTGTTGTAACATTATCATGACTTGGCTTTGGTATTTATTTTAGATTAACATGTTTGTTTACCGTTAATTTTCCAAGTATAAAAGCATAAAAATAACATGTTACAATATAAAACATTCATTCGTTGTTATAATGTTCAAACTAAATTAAAATATAAAAGCATAACAACATCTTAGAAAATTTAATAAAAACATTACAATACATAATAAATTAACATCTATTCCATTTAAGGTTGTTTTATATCAAAATCGGAGTGATAGGATTGTGAGCAACTCGCAGAAGCTCAAATATTAAATGTCGTGCGACGTACTCCCCTACCGGACGCCCTTCCGAAACAATTGTTTCTCGTGTGTACTGCTTGACCGCATGTAGAACACTCTTTTCTAATTGGACCCTCGCATTGGGATGGAATGCGGTCTGTGTTTCTTGGCCTGACTGGCTGACGTTTATCCATTATAGGTGGCTTAACAATCATCAAATCATCGGGGATCTCCCATTCGGATGGCTTTGGCAAAGGGTTTACTGTTCCTCATATGTTTTCCTTAATGTTTCGGTTTGGTAAACATTTAATGCAAACATCGAGCAGTCTTGGTAATTGTTGACTGTTAACGCTCTTATGACATGACCACAAGGTATGTCGTCAAGTTGTCAATGCCTACATGTACATGTCTTTTGTTGGAAATCAACAATCATGTTTTGTGCCCCCTTTTTTACCTCACATTTGTTACTTGAGATCATGCAAACATCCCAATTACTAAAATAATTTTTATTTTCTTTAACAATATCATCGGCCCAAGGGGTGAGTGTTGTTGTTGCTTCCTCATTATCTTCTTTACTCTTAAGGATCTACCCTAAGAATCATTTATCCTTCATTTATTCATTCCTAAGGATTGACCTAAGAAATTTGCACAAAGTCCATTGCTGCCCGAGGTTCCTATAACCAACACTAAATCCATAGCTGCCAAGGTTCATCTATACAGTACTAAATCCATAGCTACCAAGGTTCATCTACACTGTACTAAATCCATAGCTACCATCGTATTATTATAAGGCAATAAATCTATAGCTGCCATGGTTTTTAGAGTACACCGGTGAACACATCGTTCACAACACTTACAAGTTGCGAGCCTGCTAGTGCTCCACTGGATTGTCTAGAATCGTCCGTGGTTGACATCCCTACTCTGCAGAATGACAGGGCCATCGTTTAGGTAAAGGTGTCACTCATTTTTCACATGTCACCCTCATCTCATGATCTATATCATCTTTCGTCTCATCCTCAAAAAAATCTTTCATCACACACCAACTATTTCATCTACCCATGTTCTACCCAACATATTTGTAGATATAAATTACATATATAGTTTAAATCATTTACAAACCTGTATAAAACATTCATCCAACATCCATCTCAAATAAACAAACAATATATAAACACATAACACGTATTTCATAGCAAATATTTCATATTTATGTGTCAGAAGAAAGTAACTACACACTCACTTGATTAGACGATGCTCGGACAACACTATGGCTCTTCGAGTAGTAATTCTTCGATGAAACCGAAATGTTTTCTACAAAATCGGGCTTCTCACGGACAGAGTTTCGGCTCGAAAACTCTTTTTCTCGGGATCTTCGGAGCGTCGTGACTTGCTTCGGGGGTCGGGATGATACCGGGGCTTCGGGGGTATAACTTGCCAAGTAAAAGAAAGTTTAAAGGAGTGAAAGGAAAGAAATGAGCAACCAATTCGGCTGGACTCACATCCTATTTATAGGAGGGGTCTGGCCTCTGAACGCAACGCGTTCCCTGAATGAACGCAGCGCGTTCCGCCGTTCGTCATGGATTACGAACTTCGGACTTCACATGCGACGGGACAGGCTCTGGGCTCCAAACGCGGGGCGTTCCCCCTTTGGTGTGTGTGCCTCGAACTTCATAAATTCATACCTTTCACATACGAGCTCCGTTTTTTATGTCCTTTATATCCACGCGAAGGTGAGATTATGCTCTATAACTCTCGTTTAGACTCCGTTGGCTAATTCTGACTTTAAATTTTATTATATTATTTTTAGTAGGTCGGGACAGGAAAACTCCGTTAGGAATTCACAACTCCTTCATCTGACGTCCGTTTTCGTCTGTCTATTTACCGTTGGACTACTATCAATGAGATCTTCGATTCTCGTTTAGATTGTTTCGGCTAGAAACCACTTGATCTCATATACGAACTTTGGGCTGCATACCGCTAAGTCGAAACTTCAAAAAATCATAATTTCTTCATACGAAGTTAGATTTAGACATTCTTTTTATGCACGCTCTCGGTTTACCGTGTTTTATGACTTTCATTTAGATCACTAAGGATAAATATCACTCTATCGTAAATTCACTATTTACGTCACACAGTTTCGTACCGGTTTTGTCACGAAACTTCGACAGGTCATAACTTCTTCGTTATAACTCGGATTTCAGCGTTCTTTATATGTACGGTAACCTTGTGACACATACTAAAACTTGGTTAAGATTATTTATTCTAAACACTCTTCTATCAAAAAGTCATTTTTGACGCTTATCGTCTCTAAATTGACTAGCTCGGATCTACGGGCAGTACAATCGACACCTTACGTGCGTGTCTAGATAATGTGTTTATAGACTCCGCACTGTTGAATGACATAAAATTGCATATGTTCCCTCTGAAATGTGCCCTAGACCAAGTTTCAAGATTTATACTTTTTAAGTATTCCCTTACCGGTTCTTTTGTCTTTTTCATTAGGTCTATGGCAGCATAAAAACCATCAATTGTATACGCTCTATAACCCTCCCAAAAAATTCCTTTAACTGTCTTATTCTTCCCGTATCTAGCTACTATGTTGAAATAAAAATGGACACCACATATTCCGTGATGAGTGTGAGGAAAAATGTAGGCAACAGATGTCGCTATTGATGGAGACCTATCAGTTATAATTGTAAGCTCTTCCATATTGCCTATGTAATCACGTAGTTTTTGAAAAAACCTTGTTCAAGAATTTGTACACTCATTTTTGCATATACCATATGCAATCGGTAATATTTGGTTTTGTCTGTCCTTAGTAACTGCAAGTAACATGGTACCTTTGAACTCGCCCTTTAGGTGGGCTCCATCTTCTATAAGGGTCGGCTTACAAAAATTAACAAAATCACGTACCTACAATACATTATATATCTATTCAAATACACCAAACTAAAAAAAATAATAAAATATAATAATACTAATCGAGCAACCAAGTGCGACGTACATGAACTCAAACTGATCATCACCATCTGTTTGAATGTGTCACGGTACCCGGATTATATTTGATCAAATTGTGGAAATAAGCCGGAAGTTTGGTAAAAGAATCCTCTTTCATACCCCCTTAACAACAACAGTGCATATTGTTTCGCACGCCAAGGCTAATGGTAAGAGATATTGATATTCAATTGAACATTCATATCATTAATAATATTTTGTCCCCGATATACTCTACTATAATCTTCAGCCAAAACATCAGCAATATATTCATCCAAAACATATTTTTTTTCTTGTCGATAATTAGATTGCAAAATTGTTGAAGAACATGTGTGTACATCAACAAATTTTTTCACTTGGAAAAGTCCGCAAGAACTTTTAATTCCATTTGCTCTTAGTAACCAAAAACAATTTTTCCCAACACACACAACCTCATACCTTGATTTGGTCGATCTACTTGTCCTCGTTTGAAAACCTTTTCGAAGACATATTTTCCTAATCGCCCGTTTTAGAATCTCTTTGTTCTTAAGTATAGTGAGACATTCAATCTTTTGAACATTGATATCTACCATATGTGCTGGGATACCTTCATTGACATCAACTGGACATGCTGGTACGGAGGCATACCGTACAAAAGATTATCGGGAAACATAGCTTTAACTTCATCACCCAACTCATCTCCATCATAATATTTTTCTAAGTCGGTTATATCTAAAGCTACATCATCAACATCAACATAATCCTCGTAACCATGTACATTTTGATCTTTCTGAATCATAACTTTGTTCTTTTTACTTTTATCTATTATACGTCTATTCATAACTTTACTTTCTGGTTCGGGAACATCGACACAACAACCACCCACGTCATTAAGATATGTACCAACATCATCATCACCAACATACTTGTAATTCTTAGGATCCACATAGTTGTTGAAATTGAGGTACACTAGGAGTCATGAAAGTACTTATTGAATTGTTGCTCCCTTTATCGCTGCAAACCAAATATTCATACATTTTTTAGAAAGGTTTTCAACAAAATTTCCAAAGAAATAACAACAAAATGATAATTTCTTGAAAAAAATTATATATAATAAGTTTCATAGTCAAACCCTATCAATTTCGTAGTAAGAAAAACAAAAAACAAAAAAACAAAAAAATTTCGAAAAATCGCAGGTAAAACTCGAGAGGAAATCGCAAATGGACATAGTCCATCTACGATTTTAGGGTGGAATAGGCCATATATATACAACGAAAATAAAAATAATAATAATAATAACTAGAAAGGTTACCCCTGCTACGCGGGGACCAAAATCTTTCAATACTGTTTTCGAATCGATAAATATGACAGACGTAGAAAGTGCAAGGATGACAAGTTCGGGCTTTGCCTCAGACCATTTTGTTCATGTTTTTATGAAAAAATGTAAAAGTTTTGACTGCAAGGATCAGAAGTGTCAAAATGGCTAAAGAATTAAAGCGGTATGAATTAGCAAATTTTTAGAAAAAAGGATCAAAGTTGTTGAACCGTTAAAGTTTTGTGGCCAACCTTTAAATATTAAAAGGTTCCTAAATAGAAAAGGGATCAAAGTTATCAAACCGTTAAAGTTTTATGGTCAAACTTTAAATATTAAAAAGTTCCTAAAAAATGTAAAAATATTGATTATAAGGACCGAAAGTGTCAAAATGGCTAAAAAATGAGAACCAAAGTTGTCAAACCGTTAAAGTTTTGTGGCCAAACTTTAAATATTAAAAGGTTCATAAATAGAAAAGGGATCAAAGTTGTCAAACCGTTAAAGTTTTGTGGCCAAACTTTAAATATTAAAAGGTTCCTAAAAAATATAAAAATATCGATTACAATGACCAAAAGTGTCAAAATGGCTACAAAATGAGGACCAAAGTTGTCAAACCGTTAAAGTT
Organism: Lactuca serriola; assembly: GCF_051521515.1. Classification (NCBI taxonomy): domain Eukaryota; kingdom Viridiplantae; phylum Streptophyta; class Magnoliopsida; order Asterales; family Asteraceae; genus Lactuca; species Lactuca serriola. The sequence goes on from NC_136409.1 coordinate 211,506,418, forward strand.
GTCAAACCATTAAAGTTTTGTGGCCAACTTTAAATATTAAAAGGTTCCTAAATAGAAAAAGCAATCAAAATTGTCAAACCGTTAAAGTTTTGTGGCCAAACTTTAAATATTAAAAGGTTCCTAAAAAATGTAAAAATATCGATTACAAGGACCAAAAATGTCAAAATAGCTAAAAAATGAGGACCAAATCTGCCAAAGTACAGGGACCAATTCTGCCAAAAAATCGAGAAGTTAAAGTTTTGTGGCCAAACTTTAAATATTAAAAGGTTCCTAAATAGAAAGGGATCAAAGTTGTCAAACCGTTAAAGTTTTGTGGCCAAACTTTAAATATTAAAAGGTTCCTAAAAAATATAAAAATATCGATTATAAGGACCAAAAATGTCAAAATAGCTAAAAAATGAGAACCAAAGTTGTCAAACCGTTAAAGTTTTGTGGTTAAACTTTAAATATTAAATGGTTTCTAAATAGAAAAGGGATCAAAGTTGTCAAACCGTTTAAGTTTTTGTGGCCAAACTTTAAATATTAAAAAGTTCCAAAAAAATATAAAAATATCGATTACAAGGACCAAAAGTGTCAAAATGGCTAAAAAATGAGGACCAAAGTTGTCAAACCATTAAAGTTTTGTGGACAAACTTTAAATATTAAAAGGTTCCTAAATAGAAAAAGGGATCAAAGTTGTCAAACCGTTAAAATTTTGTGGTCACTTTAAATATTAAAAGGTTCCTAAAAAATATAAAAATATCGATTATAAGAACCAAAAGTGTCAAAATGGCTAAAAAATAGGACCAAAGTTGCCAAAATACAGGGACCAATTCTACCAAAAAACAATATAAAGTTCATGGACTAAAATAGACAAAAATTATGGAAGTTTACTATTCATAAGAAACAATTTTCATAATATATATATATAATAACCACATGCGAACGTACAAGTGGTTAAAGTACATGCATGCTTTAGCCACTTGTACGTTCGCAAATAGCTTATACCCATCTGCGATTTTAGTGGCTAAATATATAATTTTGAGTTTTTTAATTTTTTGTGTTATTTTCCACAAAATAATTAGTATATTTGGTTAAATTTGTTATTTCCTCGTACGAAAATTCATGGAATCAACATTAAGAGCTTTCAACAACCTTACAAGTGGTCATGCCACTTTTCTCTTATAGATTAAGCAAGTTGTTTTGCTCACTTAAGCATTTATCTCTTATTTATTATATTTATATCGATTTATAGCATAATTATATTTAAATATAGTTATGTTATTTAAAATCACATTAAGAATTCATATCTCTTATTTATTATTTATATTATTTTATTAATAAAGAAAATACATTTAGTAATATATTTTTTCTAATTATATTCATTGTTTTATAATATTAAAAAAAATTAGCATTTTTTTTCTGGAAATCTAAAAGTTTCAATGTCTTTATTTATTGTCGGACCATCCAACCCACTAAACTCATCTATATTGCCGCCTATATTAAGTTTACACATATAAATGCAATTAATTAGAACTACAACAGTTTCTATATTAATCAGTACGTTCATATAAGTCAAGTGTTAAAGAATTGTTTTGATAAAAGAACATTAAATTGTCTCTAGAAAACCTAGCTAGACTCAAAATATAATGTCAAAATAATAACCTTTCTTTAGAGAGGTGGGTGTGGGCAAAGCCCACACGAGTTACTAGACTAAAAAACAAAAAAAACGTCGTTACCAAATATCATGATGGTAACTGGAAATAACGTGAAAGTCTTTAACATGTAATAACGAGAAGGTGAGACGGTGTTCATTGGCGTTATCACATGTTATGAGGTACAATAACGGATTTTATAAAACACTATATTTATAATGTACAATTATTCATCATATTTACATACGGAAATAAATATTTGTGTGATGTAACATATAACAATAATATACAAAGATCATACGTTCCTAATTAGCGATACAAATCACAACCATAATAACATTGATTTGTCGCATTCACGATAAAGAAACTTTCACACCCTTAAATATATAGAAATAAGAAAGTTAATGCTAGATGTGGAGCTTTAGAAACAATTTGCATCGACACATATCTTCATACACAAATTCACAACCAAATGGGAGCCCATTTATAACAGCATATATGAAGTTGACTTAAAGTATTAAAGTATATAAAAATTGATAATTTTTTATTATTTATTTATAAAATACAATATTGAAAAATTAAAAATAGAATTTTGAAGTTATACTATTCACAATTTAATAAGCAAAAAATTCCTTTAACTCTTAATGTTATAACTGTAGGAAGAAAAATGTCAAGCTTTTATATATATATATATATATATATATATATATATATATATATATATATATATATATATATATATATATATATATATATATATATATATTGCAAAATAAAAGGAAAAACAAAAGATTTTTTTTTAAATATTATTTTCGTTACTTAATTTATCCGAAAAGAATTAAAAAAAACTAAAAATAAAAAATATCACCGTTTTTTTCAAATATATGAGTGAAATATTTTAATAACATATTACACTGTAAATAATCAAATTGAATCCTTAAAATCTTAGAATATTCTAATATTCTACTAAAATTGGTAGATAAAATATTCTAATATTCTACTTGATTGTTAGATTTGTTAGAATATTTTAATATTCTATTAGAATTTTTTTGAATATTTATAGTTTAATATTCTAGTAGAATATTGTAACGTTCTAAAATTTAATATTCTATTAGAACTATTCACGTATATTTTGAAAAAAAAAACTGTAATTTATTTATTATTTTATTTTATTTTTATTTTTTGGATAAATAAACTTACGAAAATAATACTTAAAAAAATAATTCAAAAATTTTCATTTATTTTGCATTTTAAAAATATTTTTTTTATCTCCAAAATGAATGACTAGAATTGCGTCCCCATATCTCACAAAATGTGATGATTTCAGAATATATATATATATATATATATATATATATATATATATATATATATATATATATATATATATATATATATATTAAGGAAACCGAAACATGAAATGGTTAATAGGAAGTTAGTAGGTTAAGTTAAATTAACCTTGGAAGCCAAAATTTTCTCTTGTCTTTTTCAATTAAATGAGCATATACATATGATTAACAAAAAACACAACCATGTCATAAAACTTTATTTGAGTGAAGCAAATAATGCCCACATATAAGATGACACTGCATCACAAACAAAATAATTATAAAAAATAAGATTTTGAGAGGAATAAAAGAAAGATTAAAAATTAAATGATGTCAATTATAGCATTATACTTAGAAAGTATTGTTATAACACACATAACCCTTCCAAGAGAGGAAATAACGACAAAAATAAAATGGTTTGTTTTATTCTTGAAGATATCAAGCTTAAACTTATTGAGTTTAAGAATGGTTACATGGGTTATGATAATGAAGTGAAGAAGAAGGAGGGTTAATGTTAATAAGATTAATGATGATCGATGATGTTAAGCCGAAATATGAATAAGATGAATGGAATGTGGTTAGTTTGGGATTTATGTACTGGAAAGAAAGTTTGTCAAAAAGATGGGATAGTATGGGAAATAAAAGAAGTGTAAGTCAATATGGTCTTTTTGTGGTTATTAGTGCTGATAGGAACTTCTCTTGTGATTATACTGTGTTGGCGATCTGTAAAATGGAAACTAAAAAGTTCAAAGCCTGGAAAATATATATATTTTTGAAGGTCACGATGGTCTTTTATTAAAAAAATGAAAGGTATAAAGGATAAGGAGGGTGGCAGTGAGATGTACAGTAAAGACAAAGGGTTAAATGCTTGGGATCGTCAGAGGTGTATTTGTAATTAAAAAAAAAATTGTTCGGTGTATATATGAAGTCGAGAGTCTATCTGATTCGATTTTTAGATTTGCTTCCTGATTTCTTGGGATCTTCTTAACGATGTATTGAAGATTTTGTTGATTTTAAGCGACGCTATATTATAATTTTTTTAAAAAATGGGAATCGGTGAGTAATATGTTTTGAACGGGAAAAACATTTTTTAGGGTAATATAAACTAGAAAGGTTACCCCCGCTACGCGAGGGGCAAAAGCTTTCAATGTTGTTTCCGAATCGATAAATATGACAGATGTAGAAAATGCAAGGATGACAAGCCCGGGTTTGCCCCGGACCATTTTGTTCATGTTTTTTATGAAAAAATGTAAAGTTTTGAATGCAAGGACCAGAAGTGTCAAAATGGTTAAAGAATTAAAGCGGTGGTAATTAGCAAGTTTTTAGAAAAGGGATCAAAGTTGTCGAACCGTTAAAGTTTTGTGGCCAAACTTTAAATATTAAAAGGTTCCTAAATAGAAAAGGGATCAAAGTTGTCAAACCGTTAAAGTTTTGTGGTCAAACTTTAAATATTAAAAGGTTCCTAAAAAATGTAAAATTATCGATTATAAGGACCAAAAGTGTCAAAATGGCTAAAAAATGAGGACCAAAGTTGTCAAACCGTTAAAGTTTTGTGGCCAAACTTTAAATATTAAAAGGTTCCTAAATAGAAAAGGGATCAAAGTTGTCAAACCGTTAAAGTTTTGTGGCCAAACTTTAAATATTAAAAGGTTCCTAAAAAATGTAAAAATATCGATTAGAAGGACCAAAAGTGTCAAAATGGCTAAAAAATGAGGACCAAAGTTGTCAAACCGTTAAAGTTTTGTGGCCAAACTTTAAATATTAAAAGGTTCCTAAATAGAAAAGGGATCAAAGTTGTCAAACCGTTAAAGTTTTGTGGCCAAACTTTAAATATTAAAAGGTTCCTAAAAAATGTAAAAATATCGATTACAATGACCAAAAGTGTCAAAATGACTAAAAAATGAGGACCGAAGTAGCCAAAGTACAGGGACCAATTCTGCCAAAAAAAAGAACATAAAGTCCAGGGACTAAAATAGACAAAAATTATGGAAGCTCACTATTCATAAGAAACAATTTCCATAATAAATATACATATATATATATATATATATATATATATATATATATATATATATATATATATATATATATATATATATATATAATGAATGGAGGGTATAATTGATATTTCACTTTCATGGGAAATTGTTCGTGGAATGACACATGGCAAAAAAAAAAATTCATTTATTAGCATATGGATGTGTATATTAAAAAACTAGGCGAATGCCTGCACGTTGCGCAGAAGCATCCATATAACTAAAATATTTACGTGTTTTTTTAAATTTAACAATAACATTATTGTTAAATTTGATATAATAATTTGTATACTAAGAAGATATAATATATTGATTATTTTGAAGAGTAAATTACACGAATGGTCCCTATTGTTTGGTGTGATTTGCGCGCTTGGTCCATAATTTATTTTTTTAACTCGAAAGGTCCCTATTTGTTTTTGTTACGCGCTTTGTCCCTACTATTTGTTTTTATTTAAATAAGTTAGAAAATCAAGGGACCAGTCATGTAATTTACTCTATTTTGAATTATATGAATCTTTTGAATGACCTCTATCCGCGGGTTACTAATGAATAAAATAAGATATAATATATAGTATAATGTTATTTATAGTTGTAGTCATTATTAATTAATTTTTTAAATTTATGTTCTTAACGTTTTAATTTCTATCATTTTAATTATTTAAAACATCAAACAATTTTTTTTAAAGGTAACAATATAATAATTTATATAGAGTTATTTTTAACTATTGTTGTTGTAAGTTATTTTAAGCTAATTATTTGAAAGCTACAAACTGTTCAATAGTTGTAGCTTAAAATTGATAATGGTTTACATACAACAACATATTAAATCTAATAAGTTAAGTATAATATGTTAAAAGTTAAAGACATAACTTTATAAGTAGAAGTAAAAATATTATTTTAATATTGAAATTTAGTTTATTTATGATTACACTTTAGATTCGATATTTATTTAACCGTATTAACCAACTTATAATCATTATTAGAAAGACACTACAACTTATTACTTTTAACTATATACAAAATATTCTTTAGGTTGTTTTAAGTTGAACTAAAATTTATATTTAAGTTGATCATGTAAGGTTATATTTAAATTAACAATTTAAGTATTTTATACAAATTGTTCAAAAGTTGTAGCTTTAAAATGATAATGGTTTACATACAACAGTATATTAGACCTAATAAATTAAGTATAATATGTTAAAAGTTACAAACATAACTTTATAAGTAGAAGAAAATATATTCTTTTAATATTGAAATTTAGTTTATATATGATTACACTTTAGATTTTATATTTATTTAACCTTATTAACCAACTTATAATCATTATTAGAAAGAAATTGAAAAGTCATGAGAGTTTCAAATGAATGTGGTGAAAGGAAAAATGAATGGGTGTTTCAAATGAATGTGGTGAAAGGAAAAATGCTAGCTTTATAAGTATACCAGGCGAATGCCCTCACGTTGCGCAGAAGCATCTATATAACTGAAACTTTACAAATATATGTTTTTTTAAATATAACAATAATGTCGTTGTTAAATTTGATATAATAATTTGTATACTAAGTTGATATATACATCTATTAAAATTGCATAATCTCAATCTTTTGAATGACCTCTACTTGCGGGTTAGTTATGAATAAAATTAAATATAATATATGGTTTAATACTATTTATAGTTGTTGTTATTGTTAATTCATTTTTAAAATTTATTTGTTAATGTTTTAATTTCTATCAGTCTAATTATTTAAAACATCAAACATTTTTTTATTTTAAAGGTAACAATATAATCATTTATATGGAGTTATTTTTAACAATTGTTGTTGTAAGTTATTTTAAGCTAGTTATTTCAAATCTTTTAACGATTATAAAAATATCTTTACGAAATATTTTAGTGAATTGATATCATAATATAGTTTTTGCATTTAGCACTACAATTTATCATTTTTACTATTCACAAATTTTTTTTGGGTTTTTTTAAGTGGAACTGAAATTTATATTGAAGTTGACCATGTAATGTTATATTTAAATTAACAATTTAAGTATTTTGTCCATACAGTTCAAAAGTTATAGCTTTGAGATGATAATGGTTTACATACAACAACATATTAAATCTAATAAATTAAGTATAATGTGTTAAAAGTTAAAGACATAACTTAATAAGTAGAACTAAAAATATTATTTTAATATTGAAATTTAGTTTATTTTTTATTACACTTTATGTTTGATACTTATTTATCCTTATTAACCAATTTATAATCATTATTAGAAAGACACTACAATTTATCATTTTTAAATATTTACAAAATATTCTTTGGGTTGTTTAAGTTGAACTAAATTTTATATTTAAGTTGATCTTGTAAGGTTATATTTAAATTAACAATTTAAGTATTTTATACAAATTGATCAAAAGTTATAGCTTTAAAATGATAATAGTTTACATACATCATATTAGACCTATTAAATTAAGTATAATGTGTTAAAAGTTAAAAACAAACTTTATAAGTAGAAGAAAATATATTTTTTTAATATTGAAATTTAGTTTATATATGATTACTTTAGGTTTGATATTTATTTAACTTTATTAACCAACTTATAATAATTATTAGAAAGAAATTGAAAAGTCATGGGAGTTACAAATAAATGTGGTGAAAGGACAAATTGCATGGGAGTTTCAAATGAATGTGGTTCAAGAAAAAATGCAAGCTTTATAAGTATACTAGGCGAATGTTCGCGCGTTGCGCAGAAACACCTTTATAGTTGAATTCTTTACAAATATATGATTTCTTGAATATAACAATAATGTTGTTGTTAAATTTGATATAATAATTTTTTATATACTATATTGATTATTATATATACTATTAATCCTTAAAAGGTTGGTGAACAGGAATGTTTTCTGACTCTCGATTTGGCCACAACTTTATGCAGGTTTAACACAATTGCCACGCCTTTTTGGCATTTTACACTCATCTCCCTTCCCTTTCTTTTCTTATCTTACACCACGCCGCCACCGCTATTGTTCTCTAATCAGCTTCTTCTACGCCGCCGACCTAAACACTTCCTGAACCTTTCCATAACTATCTTGCTTGACCTGCACAAAACATTTCGTTCTCTCTTGGCCGCTCTGTTCATATGAAGAAGGTGGGTCTGCCAGGTTTGTGGTGGTTTCCGTGAAGAGGGTTTATGAAATCGAAGTACACACCTGGAATCGGCATGAAAAGGTTGTGGTGGTGACGGGCACCGCCAGTGACGGAGCAGAATTTCGAGTCTGAAATTCAGATTAAGGGTTTAAGGGTAAGACTAGGGTTCTAAATCAGCAACAGCTTTAGGGGTTATGCTTATCACATCAGAATCCTGACCCATTTGTTTTAACTGAGGAAAACCACCGCACACCACCATCGTCACCGTCTATTTCATCCTCTCTTAACAATATCAATAATGGAAGGGAGGACTTGCCTTCTCTTTTCTATCACAACAAGAATTGACGGCGGTGTATGGTAGCTGAATCGTTGGACTTCGGGGTAGCTAGCTGGAATCAGGTAAAAAAATTACTTGGATCTCTTCTTATTTCTTTCATTTTTCCGATACCTTCGTCATGCACAGTTGACCTGTTGGTGGACGTCCCTCCTTCATACACATAAACACGATTTCTCGGACCTGGTACACAATCAACACGTTCGTTTCTTGTGATTCCACACTATTAATTTTGGTGTAATTTTTTAATTTGCATCACACTTTATATCAGATGTATTAATGTTCGTCTTTTATTCTAAAATTGAAGATTTACTACAACAATTATATGAGTCAGTGCTAATTTTGATTTGGTGAACAATCACTTTTTGGAAGAGAAACCTATTTGATTCCATAAAATTCGGATAATGGTCTTTCTTTTGAGTTGCACTCACCTATATGGACTGTATCCATGATCCATCACGTCAAAACTCTCATTGGTGTCCCGCTTGACTTGAATTGAAGCTCATCAATGCCTCTTTAATTTCTATCTACCTCTCCCTAACCCTCACTGAAGTATTGGTTCATAGTTAACAATTTTTTTCCTGAATTTTGGATTTCGGTTGATTTTGATTCGTTGGTGAGATGAATGAATTTGAACAAGGTAGAAATTTAAAGTTTTTGAGGAAGGGACACTAAGACCTACTAAGTTGAAGAAGGTAAATAAACTTCAATATTAATTACTATCGTTAATTTGTAAGTTTCATCAAATTTAATTTTGTCATGTTCGTATCTTTTGGGGGGGGTTTAAACTACATAAATTCGGATGTGCAACTAATCAGATAGGTACCATAATTTCATCAACTCAGACCTAACCCATGTAAATTACCTTTGGATATAGATTTCATTTCATTTTCATTTGTGTTAGTGGTTGTTTATATCTAATGTTATCTATATGCTTTCTACCTCAGGACTCTGGCACACATTGGCCATGTGTTTGTGGGTTTTCTGTCGGCTTTCAAAAGGGAAGGAAGAATATGACATCCCCAAAATCTCGGCCAGAAAAGACCGATTTTCATTTATGCTTTTAAATAATTTCAGAGTAAATCCTTTTGATTTGAAAGAGTTGCGGAATTTGTTCCCAAAACAAAACATGATAAAATAATATTTATCAAAGCATTTCATCAAGAGATGCATTTCATTATATAATCAAAACTCGGGATGTCATGTTCCGATACAGACCATAAAGCATAAACGATATACATTACAAGTCATTCAACAAATATATACATATACAGACTTGTAAACAAAACAACAAGATGATCCATCCATCTTACGCCCTTGTGCCACTTCCTGTAATACAAATAAAACTGAGTGGGTCAGGCTTGGGAGCCTGGTGAGCATATAGGGTTTTCAACCCACAATAAATAAGTTATATTTAATTTCACCAACCAAACACTATCCCGATTACCCATTCCCGTTATCCTCACTTTACGTCCCTAAAACAACTATCTCAAGGGACCTAATCTAGGATTTTCATCGGGACGGACATCACTGCGAAGGGGTTTCCTCAACAATAGATATCCTAAAGACAACCATGAGGGGGATAGAGTACACCGGTGAACACATCGTTCACAACACCTACAGGTTATGAACCTGCTAGTGTTCCACTGGACTGTCTAGAAAGAGTCCGTGGTCGTTATCCATACTCCGCTGAATAACTAGATCAACAACAACAACAACATCGAGGCCTCTCATCTGTTTATTACACACCAACTATCTACCCATGTTCTACCCAACATATTAGTAGATAAAATATATATTTTCATACGTAGTTTAAAGAAAACCTGTATAGCATGCTTTAATCAACACATATATCGCATAACAGATGAGGCACACACACACATAACACATATCTCATAACGAAATAAGCAGATCTATAAGATAGAAGAGAGTGAATACTCATTCACACATAACACAACCAAATATATACACATAGCACGTATTTTTATATAAAATACTTCGTATTATTGTATTAGAAGAAATAACTACACACTCACTTGATCAGAAGATGATCGGACAGCACTACGGCTTATAGAAGTAGTAATCCACAGCAGATCTGGAAGATCTCCTCGAAAATTGAACTTCTCGCGGGCAGAGCTTCGACTCGGGAACCGCGCTTCTCGGGATCTTCGGGATCTCGGGACTTGCCTCGGGGCTAGAGTATGATACCGGGGCTTCGGGGTAGCTTCGGGGGTAAAAATGCAGAGCTTCGACACGAAAATGAGAGGGAATTGGCAAAAATACCCGGAACCCTCGCATCCTATTTATAGGAGGCTGGAGCCTCGGAGTACGCGGGGCGTACTGCGTTACGCGGGGCGTACTGCCCAAAACGTCATTGCTTACGTATCCGAAGTGCTCGAGTGCGAGTGTCGACATCCCTCGGAGTACGCTGGGCGTACTCGAGTACGCGGGGCGTACCTCGGATCAGATCGGTGACTCCTTCGGATAATGCTTCCGAATTTCCAATTAAATTTAAATACAAAATATTAAATAAACTTCGGAAATTCATATCTTCTTCATACGAACTCCGTTTTCGACGTTCTTTATATCCACGCGAAGGTGAGACTACGCTCTACAACTTTCGTTTAGACTCCGTCGGCTAATTTTGACTTTATTTTTATTAATTATTTTTAATAGGCCGCGACAGAAACTTTCGTTATAAATTCATAACTTCTTCGTTTGACGTCCGTTCTCGCCTAACTTTTTATCGCTTCGATACCAACAACGAGATCTTTGATTCTCATTTAGATTGCTTCGGCTAACAACCGCTCGATCTCAATTCGAGTATTTCAGGCTGTATACCGCTAAGCCGGAACTTCGATAAATCATAACTTCCTCATACGAAGTCAGATTTGGGCGTTCTATATATATTCGGAAACCTCGTTTCGACTACTACAACATTAACCAAGGATATTAAGTTTATTTTACACTTAAATTTTGACGCTTATTTTTATTCTTAATTAATCAGACCACATAATTAAGCAATTAATCACAAAACACATAATACTCAAATAATACAATCTTATTATTTCAAAACGGGTTACAAAGGTTAACCTAGACTATTATATTGCTAATAACGGCAAGCCCGGAAACACAGGCGTTACAATTCTCTCCACCTTAGAATGATTCCGTCCCCGGAATCACACATCAACAAACAAATGCGGATAGCGACCCATCATGTCACTCTCCGTCTCCCAGGTGAGATTCGGCCCATTCGTGTGTTTCCATCGGACAAGCACTAACCCAACCATCTTGCGTCGCAACTTCTTAGTCTTTCGGTCAACAATTGCCTCTGGTTCTTCAATCAACCTTTTGCTCTCATCAATCCTCAATTCAGAAATTGGAATTATATCGGGAACTTCTCCCATGAACTTCCTCAAATAACACACATGAAAAGTGTTATGAATTCCATTCAGTTCTTCGGGTAATTCGAGCTTGTAAGCTTGGTTCCCAATCCTCTGAAGAACTTTAAACGGTCCAATAAACCTTGGACTTAACTTTCCCCTTTTACCAAATCTTATAAGTCCCTTCCACGGCGAGACTTTAAACAAAACCGAATCTCCAACTTCAAAGGTCATCGGTCTTCGCTTTTTGTCAGCATAGCTCTTTTGACGATCCTGAGCCGCTAACATTCTTTCCCTAATTATTTTCAACTTTTCAGCAGTTTGATGAACCAACTCCGGTCCCATAAACTGCTTTTCCCCAGCCTCAAGCCAACAAGACGGCGTACGACACTTCTGTCCATACAAAGCTTGGTAAGGTGCCATCTTAATGCTCGAGTGGAAACTATTATTATAGGAAAATTCTACCAACGGTAAATGTTCATCCCAATTACCTAGGAATTCTAGAGTACATGCTCTCAGCATATCTTCAAGTGTTTGTATCGTTCGTTCGCTCTGACCATCAGTCTGCGGATGGTAAGCTGTACTTAAACACAACTTGGTACCCAATTCCTCTTGTAGACTTTTCCAAAACCTCGATGTGAAACGGCTATCACGATCCGACACAATCGTTAACGGAACACCGTGAAGCCTCACAATTTCCTTCACGTAAGAATTCGCAAGCTTCTCCATAGACCATTTCTCCCTGGCCGCTATGAAATGCGCACTCTTAGTGAATCGATCAACGACCACCCAAATCATGTCGTGACCATTCTTTGTTCTGGGCAGTTTAGTGACAAAATCCATAGCAATGTCTTCCCACTTACCCATAGGCACAGGCAAAGGTTCTAAACTCCCGTACGGTTTCTGATGTTGTGTCTTGACTCTCGCACAAGTCACACACTCGGCCACATACTTTGCAACATCAAGCTTCATCGTCGGCCACCAGTAGTAGGGTTTCAGGTCCCTATACATTTTAGTGCTACCCGGATGAATCGAGTACATGGTCTTGTGAGCTTCTTCCATCAGAAGATCTCTGACTCCTCCTGTCTTAGGTATCCAAATCCGATCTTGGAACACCTTCAGTCCATGACTGTTTACACCGAACACCAACGTTTTGCCCAAACGTTCCTCCTTTCTGTCATTCTTCTCAGAAGCTTCCCTCTGAGCTTTCTTTATACTTTCCAAAATAGTTGACACAACTTCAATTCTCAACGCTCTTGGCCTCTTCCTTTCGGGATTGACTTTCCGACTGAGAGCATCAGCAACAACATTAGCTTTACCGGGGTGGTAAAGTATCTCGCAGTCATAGTCTTTAAGTAATTCTAGCCAGCGTCGTTGCCTCATATTCAATTCTTTCTGATTAAAGAGGTATTGGAGACTCTTATGATCAGTGAAAAGTTTGCACTTCGTGCCATAGAGGTAATGCCTCCATATTTTCAGAGCGAAAACTACCGCTGCCAACTCCAAATCATGAGTCGGGTAGTTCTTTTCATGCTCTTTCAGTTGTCGAGACGCATATGCTATCACCTTTTCTCTTTGGGTCAAAACACAACCCAAACCAACCCCAGACGCATCGCTATAAACAGCAAAGTCTTCAACTCCATCGGGTAGAGAAAGTATCGGTGCCTCGCATAGCTTCTTCTTTAACTTCTCGAATGCTTCTTTATGCTTCTCACTCCAAGCATAAGTAGCTCCTTTGTGGGTCAAAGCTGACAATGGACTAGCGATCGAAGAAAAGCCTTGGATAAACCTTCGGTAATATCCGGCTAATCCTAAAAAGCTTCGAATCTCCGTGGGACTTTTCGGTTGTTCCCACTTCGTCACAGCTTCGATCTTCGCTGGATCAACCATTATCCCTTCTTGGTTGACCACGTGACCCAAGAATTGGACTTCACGAATCCAAAAATCACATTTGGAGAACTTAGCATACAGCTTCTCCTTCTTCAAGACTTCTAACACTTCTCGCAAGTGTCTGCCATGCTCCTCCTGGCTTTTCGAGTAAATCAGAATGTCGTCTATGAACACTATCACGGATTTATCAAGGAACGGGTTACAAACCCTATTCATCAAATCCATGAACGCTGCTGGAGCATTGGTTAGTCCAAACGACATAACCAAGAACTCGTAGTGTCCATATCTAGTTCTGAATGCAGTCTTCTCGATATCTTGCTCTCTTACTTTTAGCTGATGATATCCTGACCTAAGATCGATCTTCGAGAAATAGCTCGAACCTTGCAATTGATCAAACAGGTCATCAATCCTCGGCAACGGATATCTATTCTTTATTGTTGCCTTGTTCAGCTCTCTGTAATCGATGCACATTCTCATGCTTCCATCTTTCTTCTTTACAAATAACACCGGAGCTCCCCAGGGCGATGAACTAGGTCTAATGAAACCGTTGTCCAATAACTCCTGAAGTTGCATCATTAGTTCCTTCATCTCCGTCGGTGCTAATCGATAAGGTGCTTTCGCAATTGGCGTTGTTCCTGGCAACAAGTCAATACGAAATTCCACTTGTCGATCAGGCGGTAATCCAGGAAGATCTTCGGGAAATACTTCCGGATAATCACACACCACTGGAATATTCTGCATCACCTTCTTTTCCTTCTTAGCATCAATCACGAATGCTAAAAACGATGTACACCCCTTGGTCAAACATTTTCTGGCTTTCATCAATGAAATGATTCCAGAATTCACTCTGCGTTTATCTCCATACACCATAAACGAATCTTTCCCATGCGGGTTTACTTTGACTATTTTCTTCTTGCATAAAATTTCGGCGTCGTTGGCGCTAAGCCAATCCATTCCCAATACGATGTCGAAACCATTAAGTTCGATAGGCAATAATTCCTCGTGGAACTTATTCCCATTCAGATCAATTAAGATGTTTTTCATGCGATAGCTAACAGGTACAAACTTGCCACTAGCAACTTCGACTAATAAAGCATTATCTAGTCTAACAACAGGCAAAGCTAGCTTTCTACCAAATTCATGCGATATAAAGGAGTAGTTGGCTCCAGAATCAAATAAAATTTGGGCAGACAATTCGTTAACGAGAAAGGTACCTGAAGCGACATCAGCTTCATCTTTAGCAGCTTCCAGTGTCATCTGGAATGCTCTCGCCTTTGGCTTTGGCGGAATGTTGGGTCTAGCTGCCTCCTTCTTCTTCGGGCAGTCCCTCGACATATGACCCTCCTCACCACAACCATAGCAAACTTTCTTTGTGAGGGTACACTCATTGGCATAGTGCCCTGGCTTTCCACACTTGTAGCATGTGTTCGCCACCTCACATCTTCCATGATGCTTCTTCTTACATTTGTCGCACCATTTCACTTCACCTCCACCTCCCCTCGAACCAGACTTCGAGAACTTGTTTTTCTTGTTGGACCCTGAAGTTCCATCGAACTTCCTCTTTTCTCCAACATCTATTCTTTCCAGACCCTTTTCCTTCTGCTGGGCCTCCACATTCTTAGCTGCACGAACAGCCGTTTTCAGAGTGGTTGCCATTTTGACTGTCGGACCAAAGTCAGCAGGCAATCCGTTAGCAAACCTCTCAATCTTGGAGAGTTCCGTCGGCACTAGGTACGGAAACAACTTCATCTTCTCAGTAAATGCAGTAGCATAGTCATCTATGCTCATCTTCCCTTTCTTCAAGTTTTGGAACTCATTGTTCAGATCAATCAGATCTATCTCCGAACAATACTGCACCCTTAACTGTTCCAAGAACTCCTCCCATGACATTTTCAGGGCTTCTCCTCGTGGCATAGTATCTGCCAACAACTTCCACCAACTCAAGACTCCAGTCTTCAGTTGTCTAACCGCAAATATGGTCTTCTCTTTGTTGCTACAGTCGCAACTTTCAAATACCATCTCCATTTCGGAGATCCAATCCATTATCTCAACAGGCTTTGGGCTCCCAGAAAGACTTGGCGGTTTGGCGCCCAAGAAATTCTTGTACATACGCCCATCCTTGTTGTTTCTCCTTTCCGGATCGTTCCTTCGTTCCTCTTGAGTCCCAACTTGACTCACCATGCGACTATTGTTCCCTTCCTCCGATTGCTCGGGAATCAATTCAGGTTCCTCAATAGGTATGATAGGTTCATCCCTATTATTATGCAACATTTGTCGCATCTCCTCCCTTTGTTCGGCTAGCATAGCCCGAATCATGGCTTGCATCGCAGCCATTGTTATTGGTTCTGGTGCTGCTGCTACAACAGGTATTTGCTCAATCACTGGCGGTTGATTCCTGTTTTCATCTGCGTTTCCAACGCCACTCCTTGTTCTCACCATTTTTGATCTACACCGAATAATTTCACCTTATTACTCCAAACGATTACATGCTAGTTCTAATAACGTAGGCATACGCTTAGAATCCTACACACATAAGGTTTCCAGATCCGGTCGGCAACAGACCGTAGATCCAAACAAATAATATCATATATTGCAACATATAACATTTAGCACATAAAGCATTTTAGGCAACTTTCCTAAAATAAACTAGTGCTCGTGTCTAAAATCCAACAGACACACATCTCAAAATTCCACTTAGCATTCTAAGTTTAAGTCTAGAAATCCTACAAATTCCTAGTTCGCTTAAACTAATGCTCTGATACCAACTATGACATCCCCAAAATCTCGGCCAGAAAAGACCGATTTTCATTTATGCTTTTAAATAATTTCAGAGTAAATCCTTTTGATTTGAAAGAGTTGCAGAATTTGTTCCCAAAACAAAACATGATAAAATAATATTTATCAAAGCATTTCATCAAGAGATGCATTTCATTATATAATCAAAACTCGGGATGTCATGTTCCGATACAGACCATAAAGCATAAACGATATACATTACAAGTCATTCAACAAATATATACATATACAGACTTGTAAACAAAACAACAAGATGATCCATCCATCTTACGCCCTTGTGCCACTTCCTGTAATACAAATAAAACTGAGTGGGTCAGGCTTGGGAGCCTGGTGAGCATATAGGGTTTTCAACCCACAATAAATAAGTTATATTTAATTTCACCAACCAAACACTATCCCGATTACCCATTCCCGTTATCCTCACTTTACGTCCCTAAAACAACTATCTCAAGGGACCTAATCTAGGATTTTCATCGGGACGGACATCACTGCGAAGGGGTTTCCTCAACAATAGATATCCTAAAGGCAACCATGAGGGGGATAGAGTACACCGGTGAACACATCGTTCACAACACCTACAGGTTATGAACCTGCTAGTGTTCCACTGGACTGTCTAGAAAGAGTCCGTGGTCGTTATCCATACTCCGCTGAATAACTAGATCAACAACAACAACAACATCGAGGCCTCTCATCTGTTTATTACACACCAACTATCTACCCATGTTCTACACAACATATTAGTAGATAAAATATATATTTTCATACGTAGTTTAAAGAAAACCTGTATAGCATGCTTTAATCAACACATATATCGCATAACAGATGAGGCACACACACACATAACAAATATCTCATAACGAAATAAGCAGATCTATAAGATAGAAGAGAGTGAATACTCATTCACACATAACACAACCAAATATATACACATAGCACGTATTTTTATATAAAATACTTCGTATTATTGTATTAGAAGAAATAACTACACACTCACTTGATCAGAAGATGATCGGACAGCACTACGGCTTATAGAAGTAGTAATCGACAGCAAATCTGGAAGATCTCCTCGAAAATTGAACTTCTCGCGGGCAGAGCTTCGACTCGGGAACCGCGCTTCTCGGGATCTTCGGGATCTCGGGACTTGCCTCGGGGCTAGAGTATGATACCGGGGCTTCGGGGTAGCTTCGGGGGTAAAAATGCAGAGCTTCGACACGAAAATGAGAGGGAATTGGCAAAAATACCCGGAACCCTCGCATCCTATTTATAGGAGGCTGGAGCCTCGGAGTACACGGGGCGTACTGCGTTACGCGGGGCGTACTGCCCAAAACGTCATTGCTTACGTATCCGAAGTGCTCGAGTGCGAGTGTCGACATCCCTCGGAGTACGCTGGGCGTACTCGAGTACGCGGGGCGTACCTCGGATCAGATCGGTGACTCCTTCGGATAATGCTTCCGAATTTCCAATTAAATTTAAATACAAAATATTAAATAAACTTCGGAAATTCATATCTTCTTCATACGAACTCCGTTTTCGACGTTCTTTATATCCACGCGAAGGTGAGACTACGCTCTACAACTTTCGTTTAGACTCCGTCGGCTAATTTTGACTTTATTTTTATTAATTATTTTTAATAGGCCGCGACAGAAACTTTCGTTATAAATTCATAACTTCTTCGTTTGACGTCCGTTCTCGCCTAACTTTTTATCGCTTCGATACCAACAACGAGATCTTTGATTCTCATTTAGATTGCTTCGGCTAACAACCGCTCGATCTCAATTCGAGTATTTCAGGCTGTATACCGCTAAGCCGGAACTTCGATAAATCATAACTTCCTCATACGAAGTCAGATTTGGGCGTTCTATATATATTCGGAAACCTCGTTTCGACTACTACAACATTAACCAAGGATATTAAGTTTATTTTACACTTAAATTTTGACGCTTATTTTTATTCTTAATTAATCAGACCACATAATTAAGCAATTAATCACAAAACACATAATACTCAAATAATACAATCTTATTATTTCAAAACGGGTTACAAAGGTTAACCTAGACTATTATATTGCTAATAACGGCAAGCCCGGAAACACAGGCGTTACAATTCTCTCCACCTTAGAATGATTCCGTCCCCGGAATCACACATCAACAAACAAATGCGGATAGCGACCCATCATGTCACTCTCCGTCTCCCAGGTGAGATTCGGCCCATTCGTGTGTTTCCATCGGACAAGCACTAACCCAACCATCTTGCGTCGCAACTTCTTAGTCTTTCGGTCAACAATTGCCTCTGGTTCTTCAATCAACCTTTTGCTCTCATCAATCCTCAATTCAGAAATTGGAATTATATCGGGAACTTCTCCCGTGAACTTCCTCAAATAACACACATGAAAAGTGTTATGAATTCCATTCAGTTCTTCGGGTAATTCGAGCTTGTAAGCTTGGTTCCCAATCCTCTAAAGAACTTTAAACGGTCCAATAAACCTTGGACTTAACTTTCCCCTTTTACCAAATCTTATAAGTCCCTTCCACGGCGAGACTTTAAACAAAACCGAATCTCCAACTTCAAAGGTCATCGGTCTTCGCTTTTTGTCAGCATAGCTCTTTTGACGATCCTGAGCCGCTAACATTCTTTCCCTAATTATTTTCAACTTTTCAGCAGTTTGATGAACCAACTCCGGTCCCATAAACTGCTTTTCCCCAGCCTCAAGCCAACAAGACGGCGTACGACACTTCTGTCCATACAAAGCTTGGTAAGGTGCCATCTTAATGCTCGAGTGGAAACTATTATTATAGGAAAATTCTACCAACGGTAAATGTTCATCCCAATTACCTAGGAATTCTAGAGTACATGCTCTCAGCATATCTTCAAGTGTTTGTATCGTTCGTTCGCTCTGACCATCAGTCTGCGGATGGTAAGCTGTACTTAAACACAACTTGGTACCCAATTCCTCTTGTAGACTTTTCCAAAACCTCGATGTGAAACGGCTATCACGATCCGACACAATCGTTAACGGAACACCGTGAAGCCTCACAATTTCCTTCACGTAAGAATTCGCAAGCTTCTCCATAGACCATTTCTCCCTGGCCGCTATGAAATGCGCACTCTTAGTGAATCGATCAACGACCACCCAAATCATGTCGTGACCATTCTTTGTTCTAGGCAGTTTAGTGACAAAATCCATAGCAATGTCTTCCCACTTACCCATAGGCACAGGCAAAGGTTCTAAACTCCCGTACGGTTTCTGATGTTGTGTCTTGACTCTCGCACAAGTCACACACTCGGCCACATACTTTGCAACATCAAGCTTCATCGTCGGCCACCAGTAGTAGGGTTTCAGGTCCCTATACATTTTAGTGCTACCCGGATGAATCGAGTACATGGTCTTGTGAGCTTCTTCCATCAGAAGATCTCTGACTCCTCCTGTCTTAGGTATCCAAATCCGATCTTGGAACACCTTCAGTCCATGACTGTTTACACCGAACACCAACGTTTTGCCCAAACGTTCCTCCTTTCTGTCATTCTTCTCAGAAGCTTCCCTCTGAGCTTTCTTTATACTTTCCAAAATAGTTGACACAACTTCAATTCTCAACGCTCTTGGCCTCTTCCTTTCGGGATTGACTTTCCGACTGAGAGCATCAGCAACAACATTAGCTTTACCGGGGTGGTAAAGTATCTCGCAGTCATAGTCTTTAAGTAATTCTAGCCAGCGTCGTTGCCTCATATTCAATTCTTTCTGATTAAAGAGGTATTGGAGACTCTTATGATCAGTGAAAAGTTTGCACTTCGTGCCATAGAGGTAATGCCTCCATATTTTCAGAGCGAAAACTATCGCTGCCAACTCCAAATCATGAGTCGGGTAGTTCTTTTCATGCTCTTTCAGTTGTCGAGACGCATATGCTATCACCTTTTCTCTTTGGGTCAAAACACAACCCAAACCAACCCCAGACGCATCGCTATAAACAGCAAAGTCTTCAACTCCATCGGGTAGAGAAAGTATCGGTGCCTCGCATAGCTTCTTCTTTAACTTCTCGAATGCTTCTTTATGCTTCTCACTCCAAGCATAAGTAGCTCCTTTGTGGGTCAAAGCTGACAATGGACTAGCGATCGAAGAAAAGCCTTGGATAAACCTTCGGTAATATCCGGCTAATCCTAAAAAGCTTCGAATCTCCGTGGGACTTTTCGGTTGTTCCCACTTCGTCACAGCTTCGATCTTCGCTGGATCAACCATTATCCCTTCTTGGTTGACCACGTGACCCAAGAATTGGACTTCACGAATCCAAAAATCACATTTGGAGAACTTAGCATACAGCTTCTCCTTCTTCAAGACTTCTAACACTTCTCGCAAGTGTCTGCCATGCTCCTCCTGGCTTTTCGAGTAAATCAGAATGTCGTCTATGAACACTATCACGGATTTATCAAGGAACGGGTTACAAACCCTATTCATCAAATCCATGAACGCTGCTGGAGCATTGGTTAGTCCAAACGACATAACCAAGAACTCGTAGTGTCCATATCTAGTTCTGAATGCAGTCTTCTCGATATCTTGCTCTCTTACTTTTAGCTGATGATATCCTGACCTAAGATCGATCTTCGAGAAATAGCTCGAACCTTGCAATTGATCAAACAGGTCATCAATCCTCGGCAACGGATATCTATTCTTTATTGTTGCCTTGTTCAGCTCTCTGTAATCGATGCACATTCTCATGCTTCCATCTTTCTTCTTTACAAATAACACCGGAGCTCCCCAGGGCGATGAACTAGGTCTAATGAAACCGTTGTCCAATAACTCCTGAAGTTGCATCATTAGTTCCTTCATCTCCGTCGGTGCTAATCGATAAGGTGCTTTCGCAATTGGCGTTGTTCCTGGCAACAAGTCAATACGAAATTCCACTTGTCGATCAGGCGGTAATCCAGGAAGATCTTCGGGAAATACTTCCGGATAATCACACACCACTGGAATATTCTGCATCACCTTCTTTTCCTTCTTAGCATCAATCACGAATGCTAAAAACGATGTACACCCCTTGGTCAAACATTTTCTGGCTTTCATCAATGAAATGATTCCAGAATTCACTCTGCGTTTATCTCCATACACCATAAACGAATCTTTCCCATGCGGGTTTACTTTGACTATTTTCTTCTTGCATAAAATTTCGGCGTCGTTGGCGCTAAGCCAATCCATTCCCAATACGATGTCGAAACCATTAAGTTCGATAGGCAATAATTCCTCGTGGAACTTATTCCCATTCAGATCAATTAAGATGTTTTTCATGCGATAGCTAACAGGTACAAACTTGCCACTAGCAACTTCGACTAATAAAGCATTATCTAGTCTAACAACAGGCAAAGCTAGCTTTCTACCAAATTCATGCGATATAAAGGAGTAGTTGGCTCCAGAATCAAATAAAATTTGGGCAGACAATTCGTTAACGAGAAAGGTACCTGAAGCGACATCAGCTTCATCTTTAGCAGCTTCCAGTGTCATCTGGAATGCTCTCGCCTTTGGCTTTGGCGGAATGTTGGGTCTAGCTGCCTCCTTCTTCTTCGGGCAGTCCCTCGACATATGACCCTCCTCACCACAACCATAGCAAACTTTCTTTGTGAGGGTACACTCATTGGCATAGTGCCCTGGCTTTCCACACTTGTAGCATGTGTTCGCCACCTCACATCTTCCATGATGCTTCTTCTTACATTTGTCGCACCATTTCACTTCACCTCCACCTCCCCTCGAACCAGACTTCGAGAACTTGTTTTTCTTGTTGGACCCTGAAGTTCCATCGAACTTCCTCTTTTCTCCAACATCTATTCTTTCCAGACCCTTTTCCTTCTGCTGGGCCTCCACATTCTTAGCTGCACGAACAGCCGTTTTCAGAGTGGTTGCCATTTTGACTGTCGGACCAAAGTCAGCAGGCAATCCGTTAGCAAACCTCTCAATCTTGGAGAGTTCCGTCGGCACTAGGTACGGAAACAACTTCATCTTCTCAGTAAATGCAGTAGCATAGTCATCTATGCTCATCTTCCCTTTCTTCAAGTTTTGGAACTCATTGTTCAGATCAATCAGATCTATCTCCGAACAATACTGCACCCTTAACTGTTCCAAGAACTCCTCCCATGACATTTTCAGGGCTTCTCCTCGTGGCATAGTATCTGCCAACAACTTCCACCAACTCAAGACTCCAGTCTTCAGTTGTCTAACCGCAAATATGGTCTTCTCTTTGTTGCTACAGTCGCAACTTTCAAATACCATCTCCATTTCGGAGATCCAATCCATTATCTCAACAGGCTTTGGGCTCCCAGAAAGACTTGGCGGTTTGGCGCCCAAGAAATTCTTGTACATACGCCCATCCTTGTTGTTTCTCCTTTCCGGATCGTTCCTTCGTTCCTCTTGAGTCCCAACTTGACTCACCATGCGACTATTGTTCCCTTCCTCCGATTGCTCGGGAATCAATTCAGGTTCCTCAATAGGTATGATAGGTTCATCCCTATTATTATGCAACATTTGTCGCATCTCCTCCCTTTGTTCGGCTAGCATAGCCCGAATCATGGCTTGCACCGCAGCCATTGTTATTGGTTCTGGTGCTGCTGCTACAACAGGTATTTGCTCAATCACTGGCGGTTGATTCCTGTTTTCATCTGCGTTTCCAACGCCACTCCTTGTTCTCACCATTTTTGATCTACACCGAATAATTTCACCTTATTACTCCAAACGATTACATGCTAGTTCTAATAACGTAGGCATACGCTTAGAATCCTACACACATAAGGTTTCCAGATCCGGTCGGCAACAGACCGTAGATCCAAACAAATAATATCATATATTGCAACATATAACATTTAGCACATAAAGCATTTTAGGCAACTTTCCTAAAATAAACTAGTGCTCGTGTCTAAAATCCAACAGACACACATCTCAAAATTCCACTTAGCATTCTAAGTTTAAGTCTAGAAATCCTACAAATTCCTAGTTCGCTTAAACTAATGCTCTGATACCAACTATGACATCCCCAAAATCTCGGCCAGAAAAGACCGATTTTCATTTATGCTTTTAAATAATTTCAGAGTAAATCCTTTTGATTTGAAAGAGTTGCGGAATTTGTTCCCAAAACAAAACATGATAAAATAATATTTATCAAAGCATTTCATCAAGAGATGCATTTCATTATATAATCAAAACTCGGGATGTCATGTTCCGATACAGACCATAAAGCATAAACGATATACATTACAAGTCATTCAACAAATATATACATATACAGACTTGTAAACAAAACAACAAGATGATCCATCCATCTTACGCCCTTGTGCCACTTCCTGTAATACAAATAAAACTGAGTGGGTCAGGCTTGGGAGCCTGGTGAGCATATAGGGTTTTCAACCCACAATAAATAAGTTATATTTAATTTCACCAACCAAACACTATCCCGATTACCCATTCCCGTTATCCTCACTTTACGTCCCTAAAACAACTATCTCAAGGGACCTAATCTAGGATTTTCATCGGGACGGACATCACTGCGAAGGGGTTTCCTCAACAATAGATATCCTAAAGGCAACCATGAGGGGGATAGAGTACACCGGTGAACACATCGTTCACAACACCTACAGGTTATGAACCTGCTAGTGTTCCACTGGACTGTCTAGAAAGAGTCCGTGGTCGTTATCCATACTCCGCTGAATAACTAGATCAACAACAACAACAACATCGAGGCCTCTCATCTGTTTATTACACACCAACTATCTACCCATGTTCTACCCAACATATTAGTAGATAAAATATATATTTTCATACGTAGTTTAAAGAAAACCTGTATAGCATGCTTTAATCAACACATATATCGCATAACAGATGAGGCACACACACACATAACAAATATCTCATAACGAAATAAGCAGATCTATAAGATAGAAGAGAGTGAATACTCATTCACACATAACACAACCAAATATATACACATAGCACGTATTTTTATATAAAATACTTCGTATTATTGTATTAGAAGAAATAACTACACACTCACTTGATCAGAAGATGATCGGACAGCACTACGGCTTATAGAAGTAGTAATCCACAGCAGATCTGGAAGATCTCCTCGAAAATTGAACTTCTCGCGGGCAGAGCTTCGACTCGGGAACCGCGCTTCTCGGGATCTTCGGGATCTCGGGACTTGCCTCGGGGCTAGAGTATGATACCGGGGCTTCGGGGTAGCTTCGGGGGTAAAAATGCAGAGCTTCGACACGAAAATGAGAGGGAATTGGCAAAAATACCCGGAACCCTCGCATCCTATTTATAGGAGGCTGGAGCCTCGGAGTACGCGGGGCGTACTGCGTTACGCGGGGCGTACTGCCCAAAACGTCATTGCTTACGTATCCGAAGTGCTCGAGTGCGAGTGTCGACATCCCTCGGAGTACGCTGGGCGTACTCGAGTACGCGGGGCGTACCTCGGATCAGATCGGTGACTCCTTCGGATAATGCTTCCGAATTTCCAATTAAATTTAAATACAAAATATTAAATAAACTTCGGAAATTCATATCTTCTTCATACGAACTCCGTTTTCGACGTTCTTTATATCCACGCGAAGGTGAGACTACGCTCTACAACTTTCGTTTAGACTCCGTCGGCTAATTTTGACTTTATTTTTATTAATTATTTTTAATAGGCCGCGACAGAAACTTTCGTTATAAATTCATAACTTCTTCGTTTGACGTCCGTTCTCGCCTAACTTTTTATCGCTTCGATACCAACAACGAGATCTTTGATTCTCATTTAGATTGCTTCGGCTAACAACCGCTCGATCTCAATTCGAGTATTTCAGGCTGTATACCGCTAAGCCGGAACTTCGATAAATCATAACTTCCTCATACGAAGTCAGATTTGGGCGTTCTATATATATTCGGAAACCTCGTTTCGACTACTACAACATTAACCAAGGATATTAAGTTTATTTTACACTTAAATTTTGACGCTTATTTTTATTCTTAATTAATCAGACCACATAATTAAGCAATTAATCACAAAACACATAATACTCAAATAATACAATCTTATTATTTCAAAACGGGTTACAAAGGTTAACCTAGACTATTATATTGCTAATAACGGCAAGCCCGGAAACACAGGCGTTACAATTCTCTCCACCTTAGAATGATTCCGTCCCCGGAATCACACATCAACAAACAAATGCGGATAGCGACCCATCATGTCACTCTCCGTCTCCCAGGTGAGATTCGGCCCATTCGTGTGTTTCCATCGGACAAGCACTAACCCAACCATCTTGCGTCGCAACTTCTTAGTCTTTCGGTCAACAATTGCCTCTGGTTCTTCAATCAACCTTTTGCTCTCATCAATCCTCAATTCAGAAATTGGAATTATATCGGGAACTTCTCCCGTGAACTTCCTCAAATAACACACATGAAAAGTGTTATGAATTCCATTCAGTTCTTCGGGTAATTCGAGCTTGTAAGCTTGGTTCCCAATCCTCTAAAGAACTTTAAACGGTCCAATAAACCTTGGACTTAACTTTCCCCTTTTACCAAATCTTATAAGTCCCTTCCACGGCGAGACTTTAAACAAAACCGAATCTCCAACTTCAAAGGTCATCGGTCTTCGCTTTTTGTCAGCATAGCTCTTTTGACGATCCTGAGCCGCTAACATTCTTTCCCTAATTATTTTCAACTTTTCAGCAGTTTGATGAACCAACTCCGGTCCCATAAACTGCTTTTCCCCAGCCTCAAGCCAACAAGACGGCGTACGACACTTCTGTCCATACAAAGCTTGGTAAGGTGCCATCTTAATGCTCGAGTGGAAACTATTATTATAGGAAAATTCTACCAACAGTAAATGTTCATCCCAATTACCTAGGAATTCTAGAGTACATGCTCTCAGCATATCTTCAAGTGTTTGTATCGTTCGTTCGCTCTGACCATCAGTCTGCGGATGGTAAGCTGTACTTAAACACAACTTGGTACCCAATTCCTCTTGTAGACTTTTCCAAAACCTCGATGTGAAACGGCTATCATGATCCGACACAATCGTTAACGGAACACCGTGAAGCCTCACAATTTCCTTCACGTAAGAATTCGCAAGCTTCTCCATAGACCATTTCTCCCTGGCCGCTATGAAATGCGCACTCTTAGTGAATCGATCAACGACCACCCAAATCATGTCGTGACCATTCTTTGTTCTAGGCAGTTTAGTGACAAAATCCATAGCAATGTCTTCCCACTTACCCATAGGCACAGGCAAAGGTTCTAAACTCCCGTACGGTTTCTGATGTTGTGTCTTGACTCTCGCACAAGTCACACACTCGGCCACATACTTTGCAACATCAAGCTTCATCGTCGGCCACCAGTAGTAGGGTTTCAGGTCCCTATACATTTTAGTGCTACCCGGATGAATCGAGTACATGGTCTTGTGAGCTTCTTCCATCAGAAGATCTCTGACTCCTCCTGTCTTAGGTATCCAAATCCGATCTTGGAACACCTTCAGTCCATGACTGTTTACACCGAACACCAACGTTTTGCCCAAACGTTCCTCCTTTCTGTCATTCTTCTCAGAAGCTTCCCTCTGAGCTTTCTTTATACTTTCCAAAATAGTTGACACAACTTCAATTCTCAACGCTCTTGGCCTCTTCCTTTCGGGATTGACTTTCCGACTGAGAGCATCAGCAACAACATTAGCTTTACCGGGGTGGTAAAGTATCTCGCAGTCATAGTCTTTAAGTAATTCTAGCCAGCGTCGTTGCCTCATATTCAATTCTTTCTGATTAAAGAGGTATTGGAGACTCTTATGATCAGTGAAAAGTTTGCACTTCGTGCCATAGAGGTAATGCCTCCATATTTTCAGAGCGAAAACTACCGCTGCCAACTCCAAATCATGAGTCGGGTAGTTCTTTTCATGCTCTTTCAGTTGTCGAGACGCATATGCTATCACCTTTTCTCTTTGGGTCAAAACACAACCCAAACCAACCCCAGACGCATCGCTATAAACAGCAAAGTCTTCAACTCCATCGGGTAGAGAAAGTATCGGTGCCTCGCATAGCTTCTTCTTTAACTTCTCGAATGCTTCTTTATGCTTCTCACTCCAAGCATAAGTAGCTCCTTTGTGGGTCAAAGCTGACAATGGACTAGCGATCGAAGAAAAGCCTTGGATAAACCTTCGGTAATATCCGGCTAATCCTAAAAAGCTTCGAATCTCCGTGGGACTTTTCGGTTGTTCCCACTTCGTCACAGCTTCGATCTTCGCTGGATCAACCATTATCCCTTCTTGGTTGACCACGTGACCCAAGAATTGGACTTCACGAATCCAAAAATCACATTTGGAGAACTTAGCATACAGCTTCTCCTTCTTCAAGACTTCTAACACTTCTCGCAAGTGTCTGCCATGCTCCTCCTGGCTTTTCGAGTAAATCAGAATGTCGTCTATGAACACTATCACGGATTTATCAAGGAACGGGTTACAAACCCTATTCATCAAATCCATGAACGCTGCTGGAGCATTGGTTAGTCCAAACGACATAACCAAGAACTCGTAGTGTCCATATCTAGTTCTGAATGCAGTCTTCTCGATATCTTGCTCTCTTACTTTTAGCTGATGATATCCTGACCTAAGATCGATCTTCGAGAAATAGCTCGAACCTTGCAATTGATCAAACAGGTCATCAATCCTCGGCAACGGATATCTATTCTTTATTGTTGCCTTGTTCAGCTCTCTGTAATCGATGCACATTCTCATGCTTCCATCTTTCTTCTTTACAAATAACACCGGAGCTCCCCAGGGCGATGAACTAGGTCTAATGAAACCGTTGTCCAATAACTCCTGAAGTTGCATCATTAGTTCCTTCATCTCCGTCGGTGCTAATCGATAAGGTGCTTTCGCAATTGGCGTTGTTCCTGGCAACAAGTCAATACGAAATTCCACTTGTCGATCAGGCGGTAATCCAGGAAGATCTTCGGGAAATACTTCCGGATAATCACACACCACTGGAATATTCTGCATCACCTTCTTTTCCTTCTTAGCATCAATCACGAATGCTAAAAACGATGTACACCCCTTGGTCAAATAACATATTCGTGTCTTTGTAGGTTTATGCTTATGTAAAAAATAAATTATAAAATTGTATATATAATTTACAGAAAAGGTACCTATGTAATTTTTTTACAGAAATTATACATATGTTTAGATATTTACAAAAATTATCCCTAACTAATAGAAAATTTTACAGATTATATTCCATAAAACGAAAATAATATTACTATTATTCTCTTTATTTCAATTTTCATGACTCTTGATTATATTTATATCTCATAATCATTCAGTGAATTATATTTCCTTAAAATTTCAGATTCCACAGAGACCTGTTGCTAGAACTGCTGCCCCTGTCCTGCCTTGTGTTGAAGTTTATGTGGATGAAGAATGCTTAGGAACCGAATGTTGTTACATATCGGAATCTAAGGTAAATATGTCCTGATTTTCCTGGTCAAAGGAATTGGATCGGTAATTATGTTAAATGTTTAAATTACCCCATGGGGAAGTCATCCCTTTATGCTACTTTAAACTGAAATAATGATCTTGACCTCTATTTTTATGCTTTTCCCATTGCAGGGAAACTATGAGTCCACGTATAGTGGTGAGTTGCATATAAGAGACCATGATACATGCATAAGTAAGTACATCTTTTTTGGTATGATGAAGTGAAGGAAGGAACGACATTGTTCATTCCGTTGTCAGATGGAATGGAATGGGCCATTCCGATCTTCGTATTTTATTAATTTGTTTTTCTTTTTCTTTTTCATTTTATCATGGAATGTAATCAATAATTGCAACGCAAACAAATTCTATTTATATATAACTTTTAATGCATTTCCAAAAAGTTATTTCCAGGTTTTTTTTTCCAAACATTATTCAAATCAGCGCCAACGGCGCAACCGGATTCCTTTAGTTTTGAATTATATGATAATATATATACATTTATTATAACTTCATAATCTCAATCGTTTGAATGACTTCTACCCACGAGTTACACATGAATAAAATTAAATATAATATATTATTTGATGTTATTTATAGTTGTTTTTATAGTTAATTAATTTTTTAAAATTTATTTGCTTAATGTTTTAATTTCTATCATTATCATTATTTAAAACATCAAACATTATTTTTTATTTTAAAACTAACAATATAATCATGTATATAGAGTTGTTTTTAACTATTGTTATTGTAAGTTATTTTAACCTACTTATTTGGAAACTTTTAATGATTATAAAAATATATTTAAGAAATATTTTTGTTAAATTGAAATTACAATTTAGTTTTTGCTTTTATCACTACAATTTATCACTTTTAACTATTTACAAAATATTCTTTGATTTTTTAAATGGAACTGAAATTTATATTTGAGTTGACATTGTAATACGCAGAAACACCTATATAGTTGAAGTCTTTACAAATATATATTTTTTAAAATATAACACTAATGTTGCTGTTAAATTTGATATAATAATTCGTATATTAATTTGATATAATATATTGACTATTTTGAATTATATGATAATATATAAATCTATTATAACGTCATAATCTCAATCGTTTGAATAACTTCTACTCGCGAGTTACACATTAATAAAATTAAATATTATATATGGTTTAATATTATTTATAGTTGTTATTTTTAACTAATTTTTTAAAATATATTTGCTTAATGTTTTAATTTCTATCATTATAATTATTTAAAACATCAAACATTATTTTTTGATTTTAAAGGTAACAATATAATCATTTATATAGAGTTATTTTTAACTATTGTTATTATAAGTTATTTTAAGCTACTTATTTGAAAATTTTTAACAATTATATAAATATATTTAGAAAATAATTTAGTTAAACTGATATTACAATTTAGTTTTTTGCATTTATCACTATAATTTATCACTTTTAACTATTTACAAAATATTATTTGGTTTTTTTAGTGGAACTGAAATTTATATTTAAGTTGACATTGTAATGTTATATTTAAATTAACAATTTAAGTATTTTGTCCAAACTGTTCAAAAATTGTAGTTTTAAACTGGTAATGGTTTGCATGCAACAACATTTTAAATCTAATAAATTAAGTATAATATGTCAAAATTTAAAGAAATAACTTTATAAATAGAAGTAAAGATATTATTTTAAAATTGAAATTTAGTCTATTTATGATTACACTTTAGGTTTGATATTTATTTAAACTTATTAACCAACTTACAATCATTATTAGAAAGACACTACAATTTATCATTTTTAACTATTTATAAAATAATCTTTGGGTTGTTTAAGTTAAATAAAATTTATATTTAAGTTGAGCTTATAATGTTATATTTTAATTAATAATGTAAGTATTTTATACAAATTGTTCAAAAATTATACCTTTAAAATGATAATGGTTTATATCCAACAATATATTAAAACTAATAAATTAAGTATAATATGTTAAAAGTTAAAAAACATAATTTTAAAAGTATAATCAAAGATATTATTTTAATATTTAAATTTAGTTTATATATTATTACACTTTAGATTTGATATTTATTTAACCTAATTACCAAATTATAATTATTATTATAAAGAAACTGAAAAGTCATGGGAGTTTCAAATGAATGTGGTGAAAGAAAAAAAGAATGAGGGTTTCAAATGCATGAGATTCAAGAAAAAATGCTAGCTTTATAAGTATGTATGATAATGATAATGATTGAAAAATTAAATATTCTCTTATATTTCACATATGAACATCTAACATGGATAGGAACATGAATAAAATAAAATATAAGAGGATATTTAACATTTATTTTTTCGAACATGTTTTGTGTTTTTTTTAATTTCTCTCTCTCTCTCTCTCTCTCTCTCTCTCTCTATATATATATATATATATATATATATATATATATATATATATATATATATTGGATCTTTTGATAACTCTTTTTTTTTAGAATTCAATAACGAAATATGAAACGTTAGATTAAAAAATGACGGATAAAATTTCAGGTGGCGGTTTCGTAAATGCAAACATATTAAATGGCGTCTTGGGTGTTTCAAATAAAAAAAAATGGTGTTTTTGTGATTAATTTCAACAAACCCATAATCTTCTCATTCTCACTCCTAAAATAGGAACTCGATAATTTGATTTCATAAGGCCATTTCGTATATATATTACTACAATTGTGGTGCGGTGTCGTCATGTCGTGTCGCTGTCACCTTATCACCACATTTAAACCATATCATTATAAAATACTCGTAACTCAATATCATTATATCCCTTTTATTTTTTTTTATTATTTATATAGAAAACGTAATTTTAATTAGTTAAAAGGTAGAGAGAGATAGAGATAAATAAAGATAGAAAGAAGATGATTAGATATTGTTAATTGTGGTGATGACCACATTCCACCCTACCACGATGCACCACAATCATATAGGGTGGTGTTCACTATAGTGGTAGGGTGCTATGGTGGCAATAAATCACCTTTGTTAAAGGTATTTTGATGGCCTAATTATTTTATTAACTTATGGGGAAATAAACACAATTATAAATGGTTTCTTTTTTTCATAACCTATTTTGAGATTTAGATCTCTTAATTCTCCGATTAGGTTTTCGTGTCTTGTAAGATCAAAATTAAAGATAAATTAAATATCCCCTACTCGTTGTTTATATACATCTTTTTATTCATTAGATCAAAACAAGTATCAAAATCAAAAAAAAAATAGTCCTAAAAAAATTACTAGACTCTACATGTCATTATTTTATATGATTTTTTAGAACAACAGATAAAATAAAACTAACAAGATGTTAGAGAAAATTACAAAAAGTTATTACAAGCATACATGAGAGAGAAACACCACATATTCCAATTCATAAAATTAAGATTCGCATGATGTTTGAACCATCTATATGAAATAATTTGAATCTCATATGCCATCTTCATAGGGGACCCCCTCAATTTCTTAAAAACAAAAGAATTTCGAGCTTTCCTAATCATCCATATAATAGAGTAGATATGACCCAGTTTCATCACTATAAACTTCTTGGATATATTGTTACAACTCATCTTCAATATCACGTCTGATAAGCTCTCAAGGGGGGAAGATTGCATAAGCAACCATCTATACAACCACTTCCAAAAATTAGAACTAAAAGGGTAAGTATGAGAGGATAATGTTACCCCTCCCACCATGAGATTCATGGAAACAAGGACTCTTTTCAACAACACGCACCATACGAAACAATTTGCTTTTAAGGGAACCCATGAAACCCATTGAAACCGCAACAAATCATCATCCAACATACTGCTAACCATGAAATTTCTCAACGACTTAACGAAGAAGATGCATTCAAATCAACCTTCCTCGACCAAGAATCTGATAGCTTTTCTAGGTTATAAAAATTTTACATGTGGCGGAAATACACTTAAACCCTTAAGTTCACATTCAACCTAGAAAGGATCTATGTTTTCTCTATTGATAGCAACTAACTATGAATGTCAAGAACCCTAGGAGAGAGGCTATGAAATCAAAGTTCGCACCAAATCAAGGTTACATACCTTTTGATTATTATTTCAAATAATCAAAAGTAGAATCCTTCTTCAAAATCTTGGAAAGCTAGCACTAAAGGAATGAATGTCTCTAACGTCTTGTACCTAAAACCCTAGTAGCAAGAAGACTTGAGGATAGAGGAGACTTGAGAAAATTTCAGATTCAAAAGGCTCAAAAAAGTCGAGGAAAAAATGAGAGTCAGGGAGGTCATTATATAGTTAAAGGAAACTTGAGGCCAGAGTTAGGGTTTTCAGGATAAAGCCAAAATTAATTAATATAATAATCAAGTTGTCATATCTCCTTATCCTAGGCCCAATGAACGAAATTTCTAGGTTATCTAGCCAAATTTCGTCTAACCCTATCCCATGGGGTACTAGAGCTTTCCCGCTTCAGCTTTCAATAAATAACCAAACAACCCATGCACTTTTAATTAATTCAATTAATCCAAAAATTAATTCCATTTAATTTCTGATTAATTCCAAACTAATTATCATTATTTCTTGTTAATATACTAATAATATAATATATTAATAAACTATATATTCTAATTTATTAATCATATAATAAATTAGCAATTCAACCTCTTCCTCTAAAAGTCATTCTATCCAAATATAGGTTTTGAGGGCAACCCAAAAAGGAACTTGCTTTTAATTCAAGAATATACCAATTTAGTTATTGGCTTAGACACCTTAATCCAACAGTCTCCCACTTGGATAAGTCTATAACTACAATTTCGAGTATAGACCTTGAAATAAACAACAAAGAGTGTTTTCCAAAACCACTTTCAAACTCTAATTCAAATCAGCTATTGGCCCTAAGAGAAGTGATCAGCTATTCCTTCGTTCTTCAAGATATTATATGAACATGAGGCATAGATCATAATCAATCTTAGTTTCCAAAATTATGTTTCCCGGTTTTCCTGATTTGTAAAGACTTTATTTGGCTTCAAATTGAACACATCAATTAGTCATAGTTGGGCCCAACACTATATACTCAACATCAAATCATCGAGGGGCCCAATGATATCGCTTTTCCTGTTAGAGAAAAATGAAAGAATCACATTGACTATGTAGTCATACAATTTACATATCAAATCACACATGGAAGTACCCTTTATAACATCCAGTTACGAAATGCGTTTAAGTAAACCAATGCATAATTTACCTGTAAACTATAAACTACATATCTCTACTTTAAGAATAGTAGATATTATCGTCTTAGGATTACTCGTGACAAGATCCACTAAGTAATATCTAAGTGTGGGTTTATCTAATATTTAAAATCCCTATTTTCAAAGAACTCATGAATATTGTAGCAATTCAAATTGTAATGTCTTAACCTCAATTGAAAATCTACAATCAATTTATGACAATCTTAATTCACTACTTTCTTCTAGATGTATGAACGACTGTGGAAGTTTGAATAATTCAAATTACTCAAGAAGTGTAAACATACAAAAAAATATACAATAATAAATAATTGAATAAGGCAGTACGATACTCATAAATAATTCTCTATTACTCATTCACCAAATCAATTACATTTATTTTGTTACAAGTTTCAAACATATCTCTTAACTATTAAAACTAATATCCTCTCTTAGGCCTATGCTCCTAGCATGCTGGTAGTGTTTCACTCTGCTCAGAGCCTTCGTGAAAGGATTTGCAACATTATCATTTGATGATACTCTCTTCACCAGAATGTGTCCTTGTTCTACCTGATGTCGAATATAATGGTACTTTTTGTCGATATTCTTGGAGCTACCATGATCCTTTGGTTATTTTGTTAAAGCAACCACTCCTTCAAAATCACATAACAGTTCCATGGGCTCATAAATATTTGGAACAAATGTGAGATCTCGGATAAAGTTCTTCGGCCAAGATGCTTCTTTTGATGCTTCACTCGCTGCAATGTACTCAGACTCATACATGGAATCAGCCACTGGGTCTTGCTTGGAACTTTACCAAGTAACTGACCCTCAATTTGGTAAGAATACCCAGCCAGACTGCGAACAAAAGTTGTCTTGGTCTGTTGAAAGCTGGAGTCACTATAACCACTCACTCTTAACGTATCATTGTCGCCAAGAACTAGGAACATGTCTTTCATTCTTCGTAGACACTTAAGAATATTCTTCATCGCAATCCAATGGACTCTACCAAAATTCCCCTGAAATCGACTAACCATGCTCAAAGCATAAGACACATTAGGGAAAGTATAGGTCATTGCATACATGCTCGATCCTACAGCTGAATCATATGGGACTCGACTCATGTCAGCTATCTCTTCATCAATACTTGGACTTTGAGTCTTACTCAACTTGATAGTACTATGAATGGGCAATTTCCCTTTCTTTGAATTCTCCATACTAAAACGCTTCGGTAATTTATTCAAATATGTACTATTGATAACACCAATAAGACGATTCTTTTTATCCCGATGAATCCTTATTCTTAGAATAAAGGATGCTTCCCCTAGATCCTTCATAGCGAACACTTCCCAAGACAAGAATTAACATCTTGCAAAGTTGGAATGTTGTTTCCTATAAGGAGTATATCGTCAACATACAATACTAGGAAAGTCACTATACTCCCACTAGCTTTGACATGTACACAAGACTCATCTTCACTTCTAGAGAACCCAAACTCTTTGACTTTCTCATGGAAGCAAAGATTCCAACTGCGAGGTGTTTGTATCCGTAAATGGATTACTCAAGTTTACACACCCTATCATGAAACTTGGCATGTGCAAAACCCTATGGATGACTCATGTAGACGTCCTCTGATAGTTTCCCATTAAGGAAAACGGTTTAAACAACCATCTGCCAAATTTCATAATCATGAAACGCGAATAAAGGAAGCATAATCATGATAGATTATATCTTAGCTACTGGTGAAAAGTTTTCATCATATTTAATCCCTTAGGTTTGAGTAAAGCCCTTTGCAACCAACCTAGCTTTATAGGTGTGTACTTTCCCATCCATGTCAGTCTTCTTCTTGAAGATCCATTTGCACCCGCTGTCTTTCGACCAGGTACATGATCAACCAAGTTCCATACTTGGTTATCATACATGGACTCAATCTCACTGTCCATTGTCTCCTTCCATTTAGCAGCCTCAGGGACTTCCATTGCTTCCTTGTAGTTAGCAGGTTCATCCAAATTTACCATTGTACGATCACTGACAAACGTGTCACCATCTATAGTAATATGAAAACCATAGAACTCAGGTGGCATGCCAACCTAGTGGAACGACGAAGGGGTAATTAATTGTCAACTGGAACAACTGGAACCTCTTCCTCATGTTGAGTGCTAGCGTTGTCTATGGTTCCATCATTGGATGCCTCTTGGATTTCTTCAAGATTGATAATACTCCCACTGTCCTATTTAAATATGAGTTCTCTCTCTCTAAAGACTCATCTTCGAGCTATAAAGACCATGTTATCACTGGGCCTGTAGAACAAGTATCCAAAGGACTTCTATGGGTAGCCAATGAAATAACACTTCTCGACTCTGGGTTCAAGTTTGTCATGTGTCTCTTGTCTTACGAGTGCTTCACAACCCCAAACCTTGATATGTATGAGCGAGGGAGCTTTTCATGTCCACATATCATGAGGTGTTTTGGCAGCCTTCTTTGTTGGAAAAAGATTCACCATATGGGCGACTGTCTCTAAGGCATACCCCTAGAAATGAATAGGAAGAGAAGCTCGAATCATGCATCATGGAATGAACAATGTCTAGTAAGGTTCGATTACGCCTCTCAGCCACATTATTAAGTTGTGGTGTTTTGGGAGGATTCAATTGTGAAACAATTCCACATTCCTTAAGATAGTCATGGAACCCGATACTAAGATACTCACCACCTCTATCAGATTTGAGCATCTTTATCTTCCTGCCTAATTGATTCTCGAACTCATGCTTAAACTCTTTGAACTTTTCAAAGGTTTTTTATTTATGTTTGATTAAGTAGATATAACCATATATGTTATAATCATTCATAAATGTCACGTAGTATCGATTAACATCTCTTGTGGTGGACCTAAATAGGCTACACACATCCGTATGGATCAGATCCAACAATCCCTCACCTCTTTCACTTGTTCCAGTGAATGGTGATTTTTTCATCTTGCCCAAGATACAAGATTCGCATTCATCATCTGTCCTAATATCAAATGGTTGCAACACTTCATCCTTTTGGAGTTGGGCGATGTGTTTATTGTTTATGTGCCCAAGATGACAATGCCAAAAACATGATTTTTCCACACCATTGGACGAATCAATATGAAACACATTATTGCCTAGGTTATCAACACAAGTTGCAGTTTCATACACACCATTACAAGGTAAAGCTTCAAACATAAAAACACCATTATGGTAAGGAGAAATAGAACCAACTTCATTATCAAATGAATATCTAAAACCTTGTCTGAATAATGCATGAAACGAAATAATGTTTCGTGTCATATATGATGAATAACAACAATTAATCAAATTAACCCTAACATCACTACTAAGCACAAGCCCATATGTACCAATCTTGGTAACAGGTGAAGATCGCTTATTCCACATGATCAAATTGAGCTTCCCATGCTCCACCTCCTCACTTTCGCTTAGTCTCTGAAAACCAGAACAAATGTGGAAACCACATCCTGTTTCAAGGACCCCAAGAATGAGAAAGTTGTGTGTTATTAAATTGAATAGTGTAAATACCTAAAAAGGACGCCTTGATCTTGCCATCCTTCAAGTCCTGCAGGTACTTAGGGCAGCTTCTTCTCCAATGGCCCTTTTCACCATAATGAAAGCAAGTGGCCTCCTTTGGATCACTGACCATGTGGACATCAAAGTTGTGCTTCGACTTTGACCCACTGCTAGACCCTCTAGCATGGGACTTCCCTTTCCTGTTGGATTGAGAAGGAGCCTTCGTTTTCCTCCCTTTTCCAAATCCAATGGCTAGGACAGGAGCATTTGCTGCAGTAGAGGCATGATTTTTCTTCATCCCCGATTCAACAGTTTTCAACAAATTATGAAGCTTAGTCAATGTTGTCTCCATATTATTTAGATGATAGGCCAGAATGAACCGATCATAACTAGGAGGTAATGAGTTAAGGACCATATCAATGGCCAACTCATCATCAAACGACACATTGAGTTTATTGAGTTGCTCCATGTACCTTTGCATCTTTTGTACGTGAGGGCAAACAGGTTCTCCTTCCTTGAGCTTGCACGACATGAAAGCTTTGACCACTTCGAATCGCTCCTATCTCGCCTTCTTGTGGAACTTTCCAGAAAGGTCGAGAGCCATCTCATATGGCTAGTAGTCATAATAGAACTTGGCCCGTTCAGGTGCCATAGTGGCCACGATGATGCAAACGACCATAGTGACATCATCATAATGTTTGTTGTAAGAAATGATTTCCTCAAGAATAGCGGTGGAATGATCGATTTCGAAAAGAGGATTTTCGAGGACATATTCCTTGCCCTTACAACAAAGAGTCATCTTCAAGTTCCTCATCCAATCCATGTAGTTGGGACCGGTGAGCTTCTCTTTCGACAAAATCGAGAGTAGAGAGAAGTTTGAGTTTGAGGAGCCGGTTTAAGTAATAGCGAGATCACCGTTCGCAGACATCTATATAAAGAGACATAGATTTTAGTTAGTGATATAAATCCTTAATATTTTAACCCAAAATAAATATTCAAGCCTAAGATCCAAATTACAATTCACAAGGTTCTAGTACACTTCACTTTTTTTGTCCTAAAGTAACTGATGTTGGGATTTACTCAAAAGGTTCTAGTACTTTAATAACATCATACTTTTAAGAGATTATGTTCTATCAAATCCATTCGGCTAATGACCATCCACCATACAAGGGAGCGGTGAGTGAGAGTGGACACTCATTCAATGGCCATTTTATAGGCCAATTCCTTATCAACCTTATAGTATGACTTTTATGAATGAGGTGTACTACGAATTTGACTGACTATACATAATATATAAAACATTTAGTCATATATAGTATAATGTGTATTTAAAACTTTTCAAAATACTAGGGTTTAAAATTAATTTTTGAATTAATCAATTAATAATTAATTAATTTTAAACTAAATGACGATTTAGTCTTTTATCTTAATTAAAAAATTAATCAAATAAATTTAAATCATATTATTTACCAATTAAACAATTAATTAAATAATGTGGATTAAATAATTATTTACCAATGAAATGATTCAAATTTAATCCTAATCCCTTCCTTCTAATTTTCGAAAAAAAAGAGTAAGGGTTACCAAGTTTTAATTATCCAAATTTTATGGCATTTACAATTGTAATTAAGGAAACTAGAAACCCAAAGGTATCCTCCTTATTTTCGTAAACAAGGGTGGAGGCTAGGGTTTCAAGAACCCTAGCTATTATCAAAATCTTGAGCCATTAGGGTTTAATTTCCATAAACCTAATTTTGATCAATTCAATTTAGGGCACAATCAAATAGAAAACCTAAGGATCTTATAGGTTTTCTAGGTTATAAAATTTTTACATGTGGCAGAAAAATACTTAAACCTTTAAGTTCACATGCAACCTAGAAATGATCTATGTTTTCTGTATTAATAGCAACTAACCATGAATATACAGAAACCCTAGGAGAGAGGCTATGAAATAAAAATTCACATCAAATTAGGTTTACATACCTTTTGATAATTATTGCAAATAATCAAAGTAGAATCATTCTTCAAAATCTTGGAAAGCTAGCACCAAAGGAATGGATGCCTCTAACAATTTGTACCCAAAACCCTAGTATCAAGAAGACTTGATGAGAGAAGAGGCTTGAGTAAATTTTGGCTCTAAGAAGGCTCAAAAAAGTGGATGAAAATAATGAGAGCCAGAGAGGTATTTATATAGCTGAAGGAAACTTGAGTCTAAAGCTAGGGTTTTCATGAAAAAGCCAAAATTCATTAATATAATAATCAAGCTGCCTTATCTCCTTATCATAGGCCCTATGAACGAAATCTCTAGGTTATCCAAGCCAAATTTCGTCCACCACTATCCAATGGGGTTCTAGAGCTTTCATGCTTCAACTTTCAATAAATAACCAAACAACCCATGCACTTTTAATTAATTCAATCAATCCCAAAATTAATTCCAAATAATTTCTGATTAATTCCAAATTAATTATCATTATTTCTTATTAATATACTAATCATATAATATATTAATAAACTATTTATTCCAATTTATTAATCACATAATAAATTAGCAATTCAGCCTCTTCCTTCAAAAGTCATTATATCCAAACACTAGTTTTGAGGGAAACCCCAAAAGGGATTTGCTTCTAATTCAAGAATATATCAATTTAGTTATTGGTTTAGACACCTTAAGCCAATATAATTGGCCTCCAAAGAAAGGTGAGTACTAGCAATCAAGTTATTAAGGGTAGTAAATTCCCTTAACTTAACACAGTTTCTAATATCTCTTTTCCAACACCAACTCCCTATTTTTCAATCATTACAGACTCTATCAACAAGCTTTAAAATTCTTTTGAGATTCAATCAAGTAAAGTATAAAGGCATGTTACCTAACTAAATATCTTTCTAGAAATGTGTTCGATCACCTACTCTAACTTTTCTTTCAAACATATTATCGAGAGAAATGTTCCAATTCTCTAACTCAAGACCATTATTGGCTATTGTAAATTGTGTTCCCGGAATCCTACATTTAGCTAAAGGTTTGCCATAAATACCTGACATATTATGCAAATAAGTAATACAAGAAGCCCAAACACTATTATAGTCACTTTTTAAACACCATAACCACTTGGTAAGAATAGCCACATTCATATAGTGGAGGCATCTAATAGACTAATACTGAGCCCACCTTTTATATATGGGCCGAGTTAAAATATTCCAAGCTACCCAATGAATCTTTTTATTGTTGTTTTTGTCTCCCTATAGGAACTTTCGCCTAATTGCTTCCAAATTATCAATCGCCTTTCTCAAAGCTTTAAACAATGAAAATAGTATAATTTAAGGCTACCACGAACGAATTTGACTAGCTTTAGTATCCCGCCAAAAGAAAGGGTGCTCGATTTCCAGTTTAAGAGCTTTTACTTGAACTTGTCGACAATGGGACTTAAATGTTTAGCAAGCCTAATATTAGCTCCGATTGGGAGCCCAAGGTAAGTGAAGGGGAAATTTATACACTCATAATAAAGAATGTCTGCAATATTGGTAAGCTTAAGATTATCAACACCAACACCGAAAACTTTGTTTTTATGTAGATTCACTTTAAGATTGGAAGAAATATGAAAACATCTAAGAATTCTATTAAGATTTATGAAATTTGAATTTGGTCATTCACCAATGAAAGTTACATCATCCGCGTAAAATAAGATGATATAAAATAGGACCATTATGTGGAAGGGGATACCTTGAAAGATATGTAATTCACACGCTTCTTTCAACGAAATATTGATGCTTTCCATGTCTATAAGCCTATAACAAATTCTTTAGTGGTGAAACCGTTGACGAGTATGGAGGCTAGACCGGGGGTTATTTAAGCAACCATATATCTATTTTCTCCACCGAACATTAAAGTCCAATTGCTCTATAACAGAGTCCTAAAAGCCCCAATTAAGCGAGTCAAACGTCTTGTCAAAATCAACTTTGAATATAAGAATCTACTTTTGATATTTTTCTCCCATTAAAGAACCCCATTCAAAACAAGCAGATTGTCAAGAATGTTTTTTTCCTTCAATGTATGTTGATTGCTTCGGGCTAATCATCTTTCCAATGACTTTTTCGAGTCTCAAATAGAACACTTTTGAAATAATCTTATACATGAATCCGATTAAATTCATCAGTCTATAGTCTTTTAAAATGAGTGGGTCATTGCATTTAGAGATGAGAGATATAAAAAAATGCATTGCAACCCTTGCTAATCGTTCCAGTTGATTCAAAGTTTTTTATAAACCTATAAATATCATTTTTTTTTTAACTTTCCAATGCGCCTTTATAAATTTGAAAGTGAAGTCATCGGGCTTTGGGGCTTTTCCTTACCACAACTTCAAGAATTTTGGATTTATGAACTTTGGC
Source organism: Lactuca serriola (assembly GCF_051521515.1). Classification (NCBI taxonomy): domain Eukaryota; kingdom Viridiplantae; phylum Streptophyta; class Magnoliopsida; order Asterales; family Asteraceae; genus Lactuca; species Lactuca serriola. Next base: position 211,548,599 of record NC_136409.1, read on the forward strand.
CTAACAGGATAAGAATCATCAAATTTATTGGAAAAATATGAAAATATTTAATTTTCTATCACAATACAAGGCAATATCTTGAATTGCAAATCAAAGGCCTAACCGGAGCAATTTAAATCGGAGACCGAGTAGCATCATCACCAAGCCTAGGAATGCCTATATCACCATTCACTAACAGCCCATAACTATTGACTTCATTTCATTTTATTACTTTCATTTAATATCTTTAATTTAATCATCTATCATATCGATGTTTCAAGTAGAGTGAGTAAAAGCTTATGTATTATTCAAATTGTCAAATTGTCAAACAACAAGATAACGTTGAATATCGAAAATCATGTAAGATTTATGTTTTTTTTTTCACAATAGATTTATTTATTTCAATATTAATTTCTTCAACATCAACAGAAAATACATAAACCTAAAAAATCTCTAAAAATCCTTTTAATACATAAAAATATACTTTGAGATATCTAATCTTTTTTCTTTGAAACCTAAAAATCGAAACTTTTTATTCAAAATTGCTGGAAAAAAAATTAATAATTTTTTTCAATTTTTTTTCAACGAAATGGTATAAAAAGCTGTGATTTTTTGGTTTTGAAAGTAAAAAAAAAAATAGATATCTCAAAGTATTTTTCTATGTATTTCTATTGATTTTTTAGGTTTTTTGGGTTTCATAGGTTTATGCATTTTCTATTGATGTTTCTCACATATATATATATATATATATATATATATATATATATATATATATATATATATATATATATATATATATATATATATAAACCTGTGTTTTTTTAGCTTTGTAAAGTTGGTGGGATGTCAAGTCCATCAAGCAGATTACACCATTTACTTGCAAATAAAACTAATATAATGGTAAGAAAGGGTATCGATCATCGGGGAAATGGTTGTATTCAATCATAATTGCAATCCAATCGAAGTATGGCTGCCAATCCTAACCCCAAGGTAAAATGGTGAGCAAAATGACCAAAATGCCCCAAACTGTGTAGTTGTGCGGGTACCCTCGCAAGTTTGTGCGACTAAGACCTCCACCCTCGCAGATGATGCTGAAACACTATTGGTTCATTTTATCCACTACTCCACCCCACTACTCAAGATTCCCTTGGTCCCCTCCACACCTCACATGATTCAAATTTGGTTAATCATCTTCAAGCTTCAAATTGATAGTCCATGCCCAATAACAAGAATCCATGACCCACGTAACATCCGGATTTCCAGGTATCATAAATTGAGTGTTTATTTTGAGTCTAAGAGAGGGACTCGACGAGTTGGTGCCTAAACTCGTCGAGTAGGATCGCGACTGTTGCCTCGGATTAATGAATGGACTCGACGAGTCGGGAAGTCGACTCGACGAGTCCGCGCTATGGGCAGAAACCCTAAATCCTTGGGCCTAAGCCCTATTTAAAGGTCCTTATGGCCTTCATTTGCGGCCACACACCCCTGGGAAACCCTAAATGAATCAGAGAGCATAGAGAGTGAAGGAAGGAGCTAATTTCATCACCTCTTAGTGCATTCTTGTGAGAAGGAGAGAAGGGATTCAAGCTAGGCTGGTTGAGGAGCTCAGAACTACCATTTCTTCTTCAAAAGGGTGCTATTGAGGTACGAATCCATGTCTATTTTCGTGTATTTGGTAAATCTCCTGAATCTAGGGTTTCTTTACCCTTGTTTTAGTTGGAATGTGGAGTATGTGAAGTCCCATTGTGGAATAAACTTCATATCTGGACCTTGAGAGGTCCAAGGAGTCCCAACAACCAAGCTTTATGTTGTTACATGAGAACATTGAGCCTAGGACTTCATTTTTAGAGTTATTTCTTCAAGGAGGGCCTTATGTGCAATGCATGAACGTAAAGTTTAGACCTTTACGAAATTATTGAGCATGGGGAAGTCAGATCTATAGGTTAGAGAAACAGATCTGATCTCAGAAGGTCATTTGAGTATGGTTATGGAAGAAACTCGTCGAGTCCATAAGAGAAATCGACGAGTCGAGTCGGGGTTGCCTCGCGATTCATGACCGGTGGAAACCCGTTGAGTGTAAGGTTCACTCGACGAGTCGAGTGAGGCCTCATAAGGATTCAGAGTACACGCTTGGACTCGCCGAGTCACCCGAGTGCACTCGACGAGTCTAGTCAAAGTTTGACCGTTGACTGCAGTTGACTTCAGTTGACCTTAGGGTTTTGTTCAAGCTGGTTCATGAGAGATCAGGGAGGGGTAGAATGGTCTTCTACCCATCCTTTAGAAGTGAGTACATGAGGTGGTATTGATTAGAAATGTTATTATGTGAATAGGAGGAGGCTAGGTCGGGTTATCAAGCACATGAGGTTATCCGACATCGTACGAGGTGAGTCTTCTCACTATACTTTACCTAGAGAGGTAATTATGTGTGACCGGAAGGTCTTATGTGCTACGAGTAGAATGCGATGTATGTTGTTATGTGATATGTATGTGCTATGTATGTTTTGAATAGTATGGTATGGACCAGAAGGTCATTATTATATGGACCCGAAGGTCAACAGTGTATGGACCGGAAGGTCAAGATGACGAGGACCGGAAGGTCATCAGGGTAGGGCCGGAAGGTCTACCCGAGTTGTGGAGCCGGAAGGTCCACTAAGACACGTTGGTCGGAAGGCATCATAGATCTATAGCCTCGAGTGGCTAGTTGATGTGTATATGGTATTTTGGGGAACTCACTAAGCTTTTATGCTTACCGTTTGTGTGATATGTGTTTCAGGTACCAGTGAGGATCGCAGGAAGGTGCCGGCATGATATGTACACACTGGGAGAAGAGTTGTTGGAGATTCTGGGATTTGTTTTTATTATGACCATTGACAGTATGAGATTTTGAGAACTATTGTATGAGTTATGGTTGTTTTTTAAAAATAAAATTGTTTTAAATTTTTACGTTGTTACAAGTTGGTATTGGAGCCTTGGTTTAAGGGATTCGGGTGCACCTTCGGGCGTATTTGAACTCAAACTGAGGATTTGAGAAAGTTTTTCATAATAGAAACAATTTTTCTAAAAAGAGTAAAAGATTTTCGAGAAAAGCAGAATGGAGCAGTGTGTACGATCAGCCAGCGCCCGAACGGTGATTTCCCAAAATACGTGTACTTATGTGTTACAAGATATTATATGATATGCTATGCATGGTAGAGTAGGCTAGGTATTCCTATTAGGACTAGAGTGGCCTGATTTGTGATGCCTTATCCTAGGAGATTTCTGCTGCTATGAGATGCTTTGAGAGTGCGTAGATAGCAGTGAGGAGCTTATGAGAAGTCTACCGAAGGGTAGCCTATGCTTAGCGGGATATAGAGTACTTGAGATCTGGGATCCTAGGAGGAGGACATGGAATGAATGTTGATGCGGTGTGGAAGGTAGTATAGGGCCCGTACTATTGAAAACGCCGGATCAACACGCAGTCCAAGTAAGAATCCTTAGGATACTAGGGAACAAGTAGGGTTGAGTTATCGAGTGCGAGTATACTCGAGTGAGTCTCTGATATTCTTATGTTGTATTACAGAGACATCTTGGTTGGGACACGCCGCATACCAGAGACCAGTGGCGTGAGTGAAGAGGAGCTTCGTCAGATGATCTACAATGAGGTGGCTGCGGCTATCCGCGTAGAGATACCGGAGATGTTTGGGTCTATCAAGACCACCCTGATTGAGACGTTTGATGAGAGATACGCAACGATTACTGAGGCTGCGGCTGCTGCATTTACTGCAGTTGTGGCTGTTGCCAGACCTCAGGGGAGTAACTCGTTGCTGTTCCGAGAGTTCAGCAACACTAAGCCACCAGATTTTGATGGGACGCAGGATCCGATTGCAACGATGAGATGGATTTCTAATATCGAGGGATGCTTCTACACCTGTTCGTGTGCAGAGCATCTGAGGGTTCGGTTTGCGCTGAACCAGCTTCACTTAGGAGCGAAGGAATGATGGAAGTTTGTGATGGAAAACTTCACTCTTGCGGAGATCTCAGAGGTGACCTGGGAGAGGTTCACCACCATGTTTAGAGATGAGTATGTTCCGCCGGTGGAGAGGGAACAGTTAGCACATGATTTCTTATCCCTCAAGCAGGGGACAGAGTCTGTGACTGTGATTAGACGGATGTTTCACGAGAGGGCGTTGTTTTACCCTGAGCACGTGTCGTCCGAGCAGGAACGCATGAGCCGGTATTTGAGCATCCTGAGGAGGGACATTCGGGAGTTCGTGGTGAACTCGACTTACCGGAAATTTTCTGAGTTCCAGGAAAATGCCTGGAAGAGGGAGATTGAGCTAGAGACTCATGCCAGGGAGGAGGCCGAGTCTCAGGGGAAGGATAGGCAGCTAATACAGTCTCAGCCGGCAGCCAAGCGGACTAAGTCCGCTTATACGAGATCGGGAGGCCAAAAGGGCCGCACTTGTGGAAAGTGCGGCAAGGGACATGATGGAGTGTGTGTCGAGCGGGTGCTTGCTACAAATGTGGCATGGAGGGGTATAAAGCCAAGGATTGCCCCAAAGGATTTATGGTTTGCTTTCATTGCAACCAGAAGGGTCACCAAAGGGCCAAGTGCCCACAGTTGTCACAGGGATCAGCGCAGGGATCTTCCCCTGCTACTGTACGAGTTACTGAGGGTCGTCCAGTGAAGGTCGAGGCACCGAAGGCTCGTGAGAGAGCCTTCCAGTTGACAGCGGAGGAGGTCCGCGCAGCGCACGATGTCGTGGCTGGTATGTATTCTTTCATTTTTTTATGTTGATTTGAGATATTATGCTTATATTATGATATGCGTAGGTACTTTTCTTGTGAGTTCTGTACCTGCTTTGGTGTTATTTGACTCGGGTGCGAGTCGATCATTTGTGTCGTTAGCATTTAGTCAACACATCAGCATTCGACAAGAGGTGTTGAGTCGACCTCTATGAGTTTCCATAGCTAACGAGCAAGCGGTGTATGCTACTGACGTGATTCGAGGATGTGTACTCGAGATCTTTGGTGTTGAGTTCCTGATAGATTTGGTCTCGATTGCGATGGGGGACGTTTGCGTTATAGTGGGCATTGATTGGTTGAGCCAATTTGGGGCGGTTATAGACTGCGAGGGCCAGATGGTAACGATACGAGACCCTAGTCTTATCTTTTGCGAGATCCTGTCAGTTAAGGGACTTTCGTGCTGCGTATACTTGTCTTTTGCAGTATACTTTGTTCGCAGCAGTATTCCTATAGTTACTCTAAAAGTATTGTAACCCAGTTAAAAGTTGCATTGTTGTGTTTTGTCTGTAACGCCTTATGTTCAAATCTAATGTCTTTAGTTTCCATATGATTCCAACTTTATCATACGACTCGAGTAAGTTCGATCCTCGCAATACCCGCTTCATAATTACATCTCTTTCTCAGTAAACGTCTTTTAGCGAAGCCGTCATATCAGAACCCTGAAGTACTCATGCATGGAGTACCTTATAGTTCTTTTCCTTTCCGAAGGAATCCCCGCAGTATCACTCGTGCATTACGTCAAGTTCAATCCAAAGATTCATACGGTTGATCTATCACTAAAGAATGTATACATAGGGGTGATATATAATCAAGGTTCTACGGGTTTAGAATTGATGATTCCACTTTAACTTCTTTTCTCTCGAGGGGATGTGAGCTTAAAGAAGAATCAGTTATTCGACTACCTTTTCAATCTTATTTATATACGACTCGTATACACGAGATTGTGATCGTTGAACCATGTATGAATTCCAATATGAACTTCAGGACGGAGACTGCCCAAGACAACGAGTAATCGCATTGGCATGTGAACAAACTTAGAACCCAGTACGACTTCTGTAAACATATTGCCCTTCAGTCTAAACACCTACGGAGATACAAGAACAGTCTGGAAAACTTAGCGAACTGCACAAAAATAGAATTGGAAGACTAGGCTTCTCACCCTGGAGAGCCCCAGTCTTATTCTTCCAGAGGTCGACGGATTGCATCGTATGTACCTCAGATATCAAGGACTCCGTCAAGATTTTCCATTAGAAATCGTTGTCTTTGTCTCGCATAGATGAAGCGGTTGAGCAAACGCAAGGAAAGAATGACTTCCAGAAATGGACCTGAGATCCGAATATCACTAGTTTGAGTGTGAGGGAAGGATGTTCGGAAGACTACCTTCTGAACTCGATGCGGACACTTCGAGTCCGTAATGATACCCCTCGGATAGGACCAATACGCCCGAAGCATTCATGAGTTTAATGAATAGAGTCCGTCTTTCTTACTTGGATCAGTTCGTCATTCTCCATGTAACGACTTACTTATCTACCCTCGTAGTAAGAAGGAACCCGCAGAAACATTACCCTCAGAGATACTTTTTGGAAAGTTCTCTGAACACGAGTTTTGGAAATTAAGAGTCAAAATTTTCTAAGACACACTATTAGTGATGTGGAAATTCTTGAGTACTCTGTCAATTTATCAAAACCGTTGAGAATTTGTCAACACCAGAGACGCCGACAGGAATTCGCCAAATTCTAAGTCTTACAGACCTATTGTCATAGATCATCCAGAACTCCTCGCAAATTACAAAAAAACCCTTACGACTTTGACCCAGCAGGGAGTGGCCCTTGACTGGGAAGTTAAGCAAGAGATAGAACCTTTGGAATTCCAAGTGAGAGACCAAATTCTTTAGGAAGTCTCACTCTGGGAATGGCTTAATGCGCTTCGTAAAGCGTGGAAAGCTAAATCCAAGATAGTCAGGACCTCCGATATTTTTACCAAAATCGGTCCTGTATCTCACAGACTAGACCTACTCTGCAAACTCAGTAACGTATGTTTTACCCTTCGTGTCCCAATCTTGAAACCGTACCTTTCCGTCAGGACTCTCGTGATCCCACTCGACGAGATCGAGATTAACGAGATCCTCGCCTTCGTGAAAGAACCGTAGTGACCCTCGACCGAGAGGTCAAGCGGACGAAGCAGCGCCGCCTCCCTTTAGTGAAGGTTCGTGGGAATACCAACCGAGGACCTGAATTCACTTATGAGCGCGAGAACCAATCGATTAGGAAGTTTCCACCTCTTAAATCGATCATTCATATCTACTTTCTTACCTAAATTCTAATTTCGGGACGAAATTCCCTTTAACAGGGGGATGATGTGACAACCCGAAATTTTCATTCGGTCAAACCCTAAAAGTCAATCACTCCATATTATAAGTCAAGTTCACTTTTACTTGTTTTTAGGAAATTAAAGTTCGTTTGATTATTTTAATAATTAATCTTTAAACGAACGGGTAAACGGATGGGCCGTCTCGGGTCTTGAAATTTCTAAACCGCGAATACCACGTAGCTTAGAAGTTCACGTCCAAACTTCTATGTTTGGGCCGTAAACACCCTCAAAAACCGTAAACTCATTCCTTAAGCATGAGTTTACTCCCCAAAGTAGATCAATTCTCATTTCCACCCTAAAAGAGTAAACTCCAAACTCTCTCAAGTATCATCCCGGTTTTCGCCTGATTTCCCAAAAACGTAAGTGTTTCTCGACTTGATTAGTTCATATAACATAACATCTAGTGATTATACATCCTTTAATCCATCCATTTATGTGTTTTGACTAGTTTTCCAAAACACCAAGAACACCAAGAACACACACTAGTGTTCTTGGACTTTAAGTTCATTTCAAGCTTCCACAAAGTAAGTACTTCTATCCTAGAGTCATTTAAGGCTTGCTATACATATTTATACCAAGGAAAAGTCCCAAGAACAACAAGAACAAGGTGTTCACAGTTTTGGGAGGCTCCCAAAACCATAAACACCAAGTATAGTGCCAAAAGGTGCTTTAGGGTGTCTAGATGCTTCACTATGCCTTAGGGACTTGTCTAGATCCATCCTTGATGTGTTTATCACATAAAAGAACAAGAAAACAATCATTTTTATGTGTTTATGGTTTGGGGATCTCCCAAAACCGTAAACACCCAAAAAGGTGTTTAAATGTCCCATATTTACTCCTTATGCCTAGAATCTAACCTAGGTTATTACCTTGAAGTGTTTAGGACTTGAAAACACCAAAATACATGAGTCCATGAGAGTTTAAGGTAGTAAACTCAGGGAGAAATGGTCCTTAGACCGTAAACTCCATTTAGGAGTGTTTTCATGCCACACAACACTTCCTAAGGCTAAATCATGAAGTAGGAATGCTTGGAATAGCTTAGAAGACTTCAAAACTACAAATGGTCAAAAGGTTAGGAGTTTACGACCGTAAAATCAATATTTTATGACCGTAAACTCAAGGGGTGTTGGTCTTTAGGGAGTAAACTCATTTTAGGAGTGTTCCTTGAACCCCAAACACACTAGCCTTTCCCTACAACACTTAGATGCACTCCTTAACACTTATAACACTTATACAAAGTGTTTGTCATGTCCTAGAGTGTCTTGACTTGTTTATTAGTTGTTTAAAGACTAATTGTTTATATACATATGTCCTTATATGTTATTAGGATCTTTGTGCGTGTCTAAGTCTTCACTTGACACCAAGCACTTATCCGACACTTCCTTCCGATCCACTCGCAACAGGTGAGTTCATACCCCTTAATCAATGTTTTGAATGATTTTAAATGCTTTAATGGGGGGATACAAGTATAAAACAGCATGTTATTAAATCACTCACATGTATTTATAACTGTGTTTTCATCCAGTAGATTTCACATACTTCAAAATGTGATGCATGAAATGGTTTTCTGTCTTAAAAATACCTTGGTAGCAAAAGTATTACATTTAAAATGTTTATGGAGATGACATCAAGTCATTGTTAATTATTGTTCAAAATTCATAGATGTCTTATAAAACCATTTTTACCTTCTTGAAGAAAACTATATCTATACACTTATGTTCTTATATATGTATTGATGTTATAGTTTTCAGCCTTCATTCAGTTTCCCACACTCTTGTGTAGCAAGGGTGTATAAACCTGTTTGGACAATCAATTACCTTCCAGTTAACTATTATAGGGATAGTTAGGAGATACAAAACATTATTCCAATTACAAGGAATTACACCAGAGTCAGTTCATTCATGAGTTTATACTATGCCTTACATGTTACATGAATACGTCTACATAGATACGCTTACATGAATACCTTTACATGGATACATTTACCTGTATACACTTACATGGTTACTTGTACCTAGATTCATTAGGATGATTTACTAGTACATTATGTGTAAATTGTTCTGCCTATCCTAGTTCAAAAGGATAACTGGACGGGACTAACCATTTTGGAACCCACCTGTTAGCAACAGAGGTAATGAACATCTACGGATGCCTATGGTTAATACTTATATTAGGAGTACCTTTACGGGACTAACCATTCCTTAAACCTGCTGCCAGCTACAGAGGAAAATGAACAGTCTACGGATGTTCAAGGTTATACCTTTCGACAGTCGCGATGTCGAGTTGATCCTAATGCAAAAGGACAACACCTATATGATTATATTTTTCCTAATACTTTATTTTGTGATACCTTCATATAAACGATGAGTTAGACTAAATACTGTTAGTAATAGTCAAAAAGTAGGAAAAACTATCATTGTTATAGCAAAACATTCGGGTCTTGGTAGAAGACTACATTTCATACTAGTAGGAAATATGAGATTTTCTAGAGTTTTCATACTTATATCAACTGTTTCATTCAAAGATTTACATGGCATTCATAACAGCTTTCCAAAACAAGACCATGACACTTAAATACTTATGAATTCACCAGCTTTACGCTGATACTCTCTTTCAAAATAACTTGTATTCTCAGGTCACCAGTAGACAGGTACGATGGCCAGGTTTTGAGAAGACGAAGCACAGACAAGACTCGTCTTTTATTTTGATTGTATATTTTGGTGTCTTATTACAATGAAAGAACACACATGTATTAAAACTTTACTTTTAATGCAAGGATGATGTTGTTGCTTGTTTACTACTTTACACTGTTGTGATACTGTACATGACGTCCTCCGTCCCTGAACGTTTCCGCCGTTCTTGGTTTTGGGGTGTGACAAATATGCCGACGGAGTCAAAATAAAAGTTGTAGATCTTATTTTTACCTACGCGTGGATATAAAGAACGTCAAAAACTGAGGTCGTATGTGAAAGTTACGGATTTTAGAAGTCAGAAGTGTGTTGTGCGAAAATGGGTGATGTGGCACAATCTTGACCATTGCTTACTCCCCAAGTCTTGCCACTAGATGGTGACATGTGGCACCAAGTTAAGCCATTTTCACCCTATAAATAGAACTTCTCCCACCCTTATTTTCTTCACACCTTTCTTATTCTTTCTTCTCTTTACTCTCTCTCTCTCTCTCTCTCTCTCTAGAGCCTCTCTCTAGCCCCGAAACCCCCCGAAAAGCCTAGGGAACCTCCCTAGTACGAGGCGGAAGCCCCGGAGTGCTCGACGGCTCCGAGAAGTAGAGCTTTTCAGCTCTGGAAAGCTGCTCCCACCCTTATTATGGTAACGTTATTAGGAACTTATAATAAGTACTTGGGCTATTATTATGGGTTATATAAGTATTGTTTAACGCTTATATAATAGTAATAATAGCTAGACTATTAATTAGTCTCGACGATTAATAGACTAAACTCTAGTGGTAATAATACTAGGTTTCGTCGAAGGAAATTATTTTTTTAAGAAGCGAAGCGCTGTCTGAGTTCGGAATCACCACATTTTCAAGTAAGTGCATTGTCCCTTTCATCTTACACATAGATATGAAGTATTTAATATAAATTACGTGCTATGTGTGCATATTGTCTGAATACTTGTTGTCTATGTTGGGTCAAATATTTTTATACACGTTTTAAATGATTTAAACGGTATATGTATTTTATATCTACAAAATATGTTGGGTAAAACCTGGGTAGATGTAATAGTTGATGTGTGACCAAATAAAATAATGAGAGGCCTCGATATAGATGTTATTGATGATCCAGTCATCTAGCGGAGTATAGATGACGACCACGGACTATTCTAGATAGTCCAGTGGAAAGCTAGCAGGCTCGCAACCTGTAGGTGTTTATTTGAACTGTGTGCTCACCAGCAGTACTCCATCCCCCACATGGTTGACTTATTTGACATGAATTGTTGAGGAAACCCTGAATCATGTGTTGTCACCCCGATGAAAGTCCCTTAGACTAGGTTCCTTGTGTTAGATGTTTTAGGGACATAAAGTGAGGATAACGGGAACGGGTAATCGGGTTTGTTTGGTTTGATAAAGTTAATAAACTTATTTATTGTGGGTTGAAAACCCTATGTACTCACCAGGTTTCCCAACCTAACCCACTCAATTTATTTATATCACAGGTGTTGATATGAAGTCACATTACACTGAGAGATTAAGGAGATATAAATCACTAGTGATAATGAATGTAAGTTCTGTTTATGCTTATGTTTCTGTATTGACGATGACATCCCAAATGTTTTAAAATGAATAAAAATGCTTTTCTTTGGAAATGCTTTGATAACGTATTTATCATGTTTTACTGGGAACAAATTCCGCAACATTTTTATTAAAAGAGGTACTCTGATTTTTATAAAGCATAAACAAAATCGGTCTTTTCAGGCCATGAAATGGGGATGTCACAATGATGTTCCGATAGTGTGTGAGTTCCCGGATGTTTTTCCCGAGGAGTTTTCGGGTGTACCTCCCGAGAGGAAGGTGGAGTTCCGCATCAATTTGATTCTGGAGGCAGCGCCTATCACCAAGGCGCCTTATCGCCTTGCACTGCCAGAGGTGCAGGAGTTATCCTCGCAGCTACAGGAGCTGCTGGGGAAAGGGTTTATTCGACCGAGTAGCTCGCCGTGGGGAGCGCCGATCCTTTTTGTCAAGAAAAAGGATGATTCACACTGGATGCGCATTGATTACCGAGAGTTGAACAAGTTGACGGTCAAGAACCGTTATCCATTACCGAGGATCAATGATTTGTTCGATCAGTTGCAGGGATCATCTTGGTTCTCCAAGATAGACTTGAGGTCTGGATATCACCAAATGAGGGTGCGTGATGAGGATATTCAGAAGACGGCGTTTAGGACTCGTTATGGACACTACGAGTTCGTGGTGATGCCTTCGGGCTCACTAATGCACCAGCAGCGTTCATGGATCTCATGAACAGAGTATGTAGACCGATGTTGGATAGATCGGTGATTATGTTTATAGACGATATCCTGGTGTATTCGAGATCTAGAGAGCAGCATGAGGAGCACCTGAGAGAGATTCTCGGAGTTTTGAGGTCAGAGAGGCTTTACGCCAAATTCTCCAAGTGTGATTTTTGGTTACGAGAGGTCCAGTTCTTGGGACACCTCGTCAACCAGAATGGGATATTGGTCGATCCAGCCAAGACTGAGGCGGTTATGAGCTGGCAGGTGCCGAGATCCCCCATCGAGATTAGGAGTTTTCTGGGGTTGGCCGGCTACTATCGGAGGTTTATCAAGGATTTCTCCAAGATTGTCGTTCCTCTCACCAGGATGACCCGAAAGGGCGTTGCTTTTACGTGGGGACCAGAGCAGCAGACCTCGTTTGAGAGTCTTCGCCAGAGGCTGTGCGAAGCTCCGGTGTTAGCCCTTTCAGAGGGAATGGAGGATTTCGTGGTGTATTGGGACGCAATGATATCGGGGTTACGTGCGGTACTTATGCAGAGAGGACACTTGATAGTGTACACATCGAGGAAGTTGAAGCCTCACGAGCCGAGGTATCCCACCCACGATTTGGAGTTGGGGGCAGTGGTGTTCGCCCTCAAGATATGGCGTCATTATTTGTATGGGGTTCGGTGTACCATATACACGGACCACAAGAGTTTGAAGTATCTTATGGATCAGCCTAACCTAAATATGCGCCAGAGGAGATGGTTGGATGTAGTAAAGGATTATGATTGTGAGATCCTATACCACCCGGGTAAGGCTAACGTGGTAGCCGATTCCCTGAACCGTAGGGCGGAGGATGCCCCGATACGAGATAGCTGTATGAGGATGACCATGATGAATCCAGTGTTGGATACCATCCGAGAGGCCCAGGCAGAGGCAGTGAGACTGGAGAACCGCAAGAGAGAGCGGGTGATTGGGCAGGTATCTGAGTTTGTTACCGATGACCGAGGGCTTATGACCTTTCTGTTGGATTAGTATCTAAGCCCATAACTATATTTGGTATGTACTTGACCCGGTTATGCATGGTCCTTTTGGGTTGCCTTCACCAAAGCAACTTGACAAGGTAATTTAGGAGAGAGAGAATATATTATGATTTATTAATATATTATAGGAATAATATATTAAAGGAGAAATCATATTATTTAATTAATATTAGTCATAAATTAAATAGGAATTAATTTGGTGACTAAAAGAGATTGATTGAATAAAGGGGGTTAAACTGTCAAATGTATGATAGTTGAATTTTTGGGCTAGGAAACCTAATGGATTGAAGGGGGAACGAAATTATGACGGGGATCCATCATATTTTCGTCCATAGGCCCTATTCCAGAAGGTTCCATGGGATGCTTGGTTATTAAGTTGTCCATTAGGGTTTTAGCTGAAACCCTAACAGCCTACAGTATAAATAGAGACCCTTGCTTGCAATTTTCGGCCACTTGCTTCCAAGAGAAACCCTAGGGCCGATTTTAGCATCCTCTCTCCTCTCTCATAATTGTCTTCTTGCTTGTTTGGTGTTTGTAAGCCATTAGAGGAGTTACACTTATGACTCTAAGCTCAAGAACAAGAAGATTCAAAAGATTTCAAGCCAATTGAAAGAGGTAATCACTTAGATCTGTTCTTATAGTGTTAATTTCGAATTATGCATGCTAGATCTAGGGTTACAAGTCTTGGACTAAATACATGTACAATAGAGAAGCCTAGATCCAAGCTTTAGGGTTTTGAATGAGCACATAGGATGTTCTTTTGATTAAAAACCATCACTTTCAGGGTCGGATTTGGGTGCCGTTTACGGGAAGGGCACGTACCATCCTAATGGAGGAGGTGCACAGATCGAGATTCTCGATCCATCCTGGGGTCACTAAGATGTATTTGGACCTGAAGAGAGAGTATTGGTGGCCGTGTATGAAGAGGGATGTGGCGTGGTTTGTTGAGAGGTGTTTGACCTGTTGCAGGGTTAAGGTCGAGCACCAACGTCCACATGGCAAGTTGCAGCCACTTGAGGTTCCCCAGTGGAAGTGGTAACAGATTTCCATAGATTTTATCACCAAATTGCCGAGGACCGCGAGGGGTGTCGATGCAATTTGGGTGATCGTTGACCGGCTAACGAAGAGCGCTCACTTCCTTGCTATCAGCGAGAGCTTTTCCGCAGAGAGACTGGCAGATATGTATGTGAGAGAGGTGTTATCACGGCATGGAGTACCGATCTCGATTGTGTCAGATCGAGATGTACATTTCACTTCCAGATTCTGGAAGAATTTCCATGAGGAGTTGGGTACGAGGTTGCACTTCAGCACCGCTTACCACCCACAGACGGACGGACAGAGTGAGCGGACGATTCATTTGCTCGAGGACATGCTTCGAGCATGTGTGTTGGACTTCGGAGGAAGTTGGGACACATACTTACCATTAGCTGAGTTTTCCTATAACAACAGCCACCATTCGAGTATTGGTATGCCTACCTTCGAGTTGTTGTATGGGAGGAGGTGTCGGACTCCCATCTGTTGGGGAGAGGTAGGGTAGCGAGTGATGGGTAGCACTGAAATAGTGCTTCAAACAACTGAGCAGATACAGCAGGTCAGACAAAGGTTCCTGACAGCCCAGAGTCGCCAGAAAAGTTATGCAGATAGGTGACGATCCGAGCTCAAGTTTCAGGTGGGTGATTTCGTACTCCTGAAGGTATCTCCTTGGAAATGAGTGATCCGATTCAGGAAGAGGGGCAAGCTGGGGCCCCAGTACATTGGCCCTTTCAAGGTGACCGCGAGGGTAGGCAGGGTAGCATATCGTTTAGAGCTACCTGCGGAGTTGAGCCATATACATGATACCTTCCATGTGTCTCAGTTGAGGAAGTGTATAACCGGCGAGTCGGCGGTGGTGCCACTGATGGGTTTTAGCCATAAGAACTTTCCTATGTGCGCATGCAAAACCCTAATGCTTGGATCTAGGCTTTCTAATTAAACATGCTTTGAATCCAAGACTTCTAATGGCTAATTAGGTTAAATAACAACATTGAAACAGATCTAGAACCATACCTTTGAATTCCTTGTTGATCTTGTAGTCTTGGAGCTTCTAGAGTCACAATTGTCACTCCTCTAATGGCTTACAAACACCAATAGCAAGGAAGATGATTTAGGAGAGAGGAGAGGGGAGGAAATCGGCCAGGGTTCTCTTACTTTAGGTGAGGTGTCGATTTCCCTTGCCCATTGGGTCTATTTATACTTGTAGACTCCTTAAGGGTTACAACCTAAACCCTAATTGGATAATCTTCTCTTAAGGTTATCCAAATCCTTTCCTTAGATAAGTCATTGGACGATTTTGAAGCTATCATAGCTTCTAGAATCCGTCCACTACATATCTATAAGGATTTATAGTCTAAAGCTTAACTATCAAACAATTGACAGTTTATACCCCTTTATTTAATTAACCTCTTTAAGTCACCAAATTAATTCCAATTAATTATATGACTTATATTAATCAAATAACAATATATTATTCTTTATATTATTCCCATAATATATTAATAATATTTACTCTCTCTTAATAAATCATCCTATCAAGTTGCTATGGTGAAGGCAACCCAAAAGGACCATGCACAACCGGGTCAAATACTTGCCTAATATAGTTGCAGCCTTAGACACTATTCCAACAGTCTCCCACTTGGATAAGTCTAGTAACTATATGCATAAGTACAATTCGGTTTGCAATCGTAGCTCTCAAAGACGCTGTCAAACTCTGATCTAATCAATCTTGTCCTTTAGATAAGGGATCGTACAGTCCTCTGTTAGATATCATGCTGACAATCCTATGGAATGGTTAGTCAAGCATTTAGGTTTCTCGATCTCTGATTTATTTGACATAGAACTTAATTGAACACATCAATTCAGTTCTGACCGGGGTCGACACATAAGTCAAATCAAATCATCGAGCGGCCGAGATATCACTTTTACCTTCTTAGAAAAAAGTCACAGATAAACTTCGACTTATATGCATTTACTTATTCATTAATCAACTATACACAACAATGCGTTTTATAACACCGAGTTACTGATGCGTTTTCGCATTATCAATGTACAATCAATTAACAAATAACAAACCATATATCTAGGTTTTAAGACTATATGATATTATTGTCTTGCGATCACCTTTTTATATCATATTCCATAAGGTGATTCCAGCAAGCGCGGGTTTGTTCTAATGCTCAAAACTAGTTCATAAGCACTCATGAACGTTGCAGCAACCCTTTGCTATGTCTAAAAACATTTAGACAATCTACACACCAATTCATGACAATCTTCATTCATATCTACTTCCAACATATGAACGATTGTGGATAATTTGAACAATTCGATTATTCCTAATAAACTTAATTATTCTGGAAGTCAAAACATGCAAAGTGAAACAATAGCTAAACAATTAACATAAGACAGTAACATTACTCATAAATAAAACTCCATTATTTAATCATCAAATGTTAATTACATTTATCTATTACACGTTTCTAATACTATCTAATCTATGCTAATATCATCCTTCAGCCCAATACTCCTAACATGCTGCAAGTGTTTAACCCTACTCAGTCCCTTCGTCAGCGGATCTGTTGGGTTATCTTCTGATGATATCCTCTTCACTACGAGTTGTCCTTCTTCTACACGATGTCTAATGAAATGATATTTTCTGTCGATATGTCGTGATCTACCATGATCCCTCGGTTCCTTGGTCAAGGCAACCGCTCCTTCGTTATCACAGAAAATCTCCATGGGCTCCTTTATGGCAGGTACAAATCCAAGATCACCGATGAAGTTCTTCAGCCATATTGCCTCCTTCGACGCTTCGCTCGCTGCAAGGTACTCTGATTCGCATGTTGAATCAGCTACAGTCTCCTGCTTGGAACTCTTCCATGTCACTGCTCCTCCATTTAGGGTAAAGACCCAGCCCGACTGCGAACGGTAGTTGTCCCTGTCGGTCTGAAAACTGGCGTCACTATACCCTCGCACCTTCAAGTCATCACTCCCTCCAAGGACTAAGAACCATTCCTTCGTCCTCCGAAGGTACTTAAGGATATTCTTCACCGCAATCCAATGTGCTCTGCCAGGATTCCCTTGATATCTGCTAACCATGCTCAAAGCGAAAGCTACATCGGGGCGAGTACAAGTCATAGCGTACATGATTGAGCCAACTGCGGAAGCGTATGGTACTCGGCTCATTTCTGCTATCTCAACTTCAGTACTCAGACTTTGAGTCTTACTCAACTTGGCATTACTTTGTATCGGTAATTCTCCCTTACGAAGAGGTTCGAGCTTGTCGTGAGTATCTCATCTTACGAAAGCCTCGCAACCCCAAACCTTGATATGTGCCAACGAGGGAGCTTTCCCTGTCCACATCTCGTGAGGTGTTTTGGCAACCTTCTTAGTAGGGACTCGGTTAAGGATATGGGCGGCAGTCTCTAAGGCATACCCCCAAAAAGAGATAGGTAGTGAAGCACGACTCATCATAAAGCGAACCATATCCAATAAGGTTCGATTACGCCTTTCTGCCACACCATTCAACCGTGGTGTCCTAGGAGGCGTCAATTGCAAAACTATTCCACACTCCTTGAGATAATCGTGGAATTCAAGACTTAGGTACTCTCCTCCTCGATCGGATCGAAGCATCTTGATTTTCTTGCCCAATTGATTCTCCACTTCATTCTTAAACTCTTTGAACTTTTCAAAGGTTTCTGACTTTTGCTTGATTAAATAGATATACCCATATCTACTATAATCATCGGTAAAAGTCACATAGAAGCGATTCCCATCCTTCGTGGTTGATCTAAACGGTCCACATACATCGGTATGTATTAGGTCCAATAGACCCTCACCCCTTTCACATGTACTCATGAAGGGTGACTTAGTCATCTTTCCAAGTAAACAAGACTCGCATGTGTCATCTTCCCTAAGGTCGAATGACTCCAACACTCCATCCTTTTGGAGTTGGGCTATGCGTTTCTTGTTGACATGTCCAAGACGACAATGCCACAAGGATGATTTATCCATACTAGTGGAAGAATCTATATTCAAAACATCATTTCCTAAGTTATCAACAATCATAACAGTTTCATATATTCCATTACATGGTATAGCTTCAAAGTAAAAAACACCATTTAGATAAGCCAAAATAGAACCATTCTCATTATTAAAAGAAAATCTAAATCCTTGTCTATATAAACCATGAAATGAAATGATGTTTCTAGCCATTTCTGGCGAATAGCAACACTTGTTCAAATCTAAACACAAATTATTCCTAAGCACTAAAGAATACACTCCAATCTTGGTTACAGGCGACGATCTTCTGTTCCCCATGATCAGATTGATCCTTCCTTGCTCCACATCCCCACTTCTTCTTAGTCCCTGCACATTAGAACAAATGTGGTAACCACAACCGGTATCAAGAACCCAAGAAATAGCATGATTAGAATCGTTAGATTTAATTGTGTATATACCTGCGAAAGATGGCTTGATCTTTCCTTCTTTGATTGCTTGCAGGTACTCTGGGCAGCTTCTCTTCCAATGTCATATCTTATGGCAGTGGTGGCACTCTGCCTCCTTCGGGTTAGGACAGGGCTTAGCGGGATCAACTTTGGTCCCACTAGAAGAGGCACCCTCTCGGGCTTTGACCTTGCGATAGTTCTTTGATGAAGCCTTCCTCTTCTTTCCCTTTCCTTGACCAATAGCCAAGACAGGATCAGCAGGTGGATTGGGAGTCGGTGCAACAGACTTGTCTTTGAAGTTGCTCTCAGCAACCCTCAAGAGACCTTGGAGTTTGCTTAGGGTGACCTCTTCTTTGTTCATGTGGTAGGTCATCCTAAATTGGTTGTACATCGGAGGCAAAGAGTGAAGCACCATGTCGATTGCCAAGTCTTCTCCAAAGTCAACATTTAACTTGCGAAGACGGTCGACATACCTTTGCATCTTTTGCAGGTGCACGGTAAGAGACTCTCCATGACCCATCTTAGCGGAAATCATGTTAGTGAAAATCTCATAACGCTCTTGTCTCGCGTTTTGGTGGTATCTCTCCAATAAGTCTTGATGCATCTCATACGGGTACATGTCCTCATAGGACTTTTGGAATTCGGAGTTCATAGTGGCTATCAGGATGCAATGTACCTTCGTTGCATCGCGCTCATGAGTTTCAAAAGCGGTGATTTCGGCCGGAGTAGCGATTTCGGGGTTGATTTTCTCGAGCTTCTCATCGAGGACATACTCCTTATCCTCATAGCGAGCAATGGTGCGAATGTACCTTATCCATTCGCTAAAGTTCGTTCCATCGAAGGTGACCTTTTGGCAAAGGCTCATCAACGTGAAAGAACTAGCAGCAGCGTTGTTTGCGTTCGACATCTACAAAAGAAAAGGACAAAGATAGATTAGAATAAGAATCCCTAATTATCACCCAATAAGAAAATTAGGGATAGGATCCAACAATAACATTTACATACTAGAAAAGGGATGCCGTAATCTAACATGCAAATAAATTGAAGGTAAGTGAATGACGATTCACTAATTCTCCATCACAAAACTTAACTGTTAGTCCTAAGTGTATTGAGAATTCCTAGGTTCGAATGAGATTCATTGAAACTATTCAATGGCATGTTTAAATCTCGATATGCCCCTCTTGTTTGTGACTGGGATGCCGAGGATCACAAAGCGGGTGTGAATTACCATGCAAATTCACATGGTGCCTTCATTGTTACAATCACCTATTCGATGTGCCGGTAAACCACACATACTCCATCGAACTATGATAAACAATGAATCACCCTTTGCCACCTTTGCTTAAAACCAATTAGTGTGCCGGTAAACCACACACGCTCCACTAACTTCTTAGCAAGGGTGCAAAGTGTAATATCATGGGATTACATCAATTCACTTTTCCTAAAGTAAATAAGATTGGGAAATTTTTTAAAAAAATGTGTAGTTACTTTGTATTACTTATTATACTTTTAATGAGAGGATGAGGTTGCCCTATCCTACCCGTTCGGCTAACGACCCTCCACCAATCAAGCAAGCGGTGGGTGTGAGTGTACACCCATTAAGCGCCATTTTATAGGCCGCAACCTTATACCCACCTTATAGATCGGCTTCGTGAATGAGGCCTACTAACGGTAAGACTACCATTTAGTTATACATATATATATATATATATATATATATATATATATATATATATATATATTATTCTAGTAATATTATATTAGTATAGGGTTGTATTTTAAACCTTTTAAAATCTAGGGTTTGAAATTTAAGTTGTCTAAATTAAAACTTTTAATCACAAATATAAATTTCAAAACTTGAGGGCAAGTTTTAAACATTTAAAACATAGAGGATCAAATAACAAATAATTCCAATTAACAATTAATATCCTAATTATCTATATTTGATTTTATTCAAGATTTCTATGAAAGATAATTACAAAAGTAATTAAAATAATTAATTAATTATCATATAAGGAAATTAAATATTTTATTAGTTGATAATTACCTTTAACTAGATCAAGATAATAGTCATATATATCAAAAAATCGGATTTAGGTTGATCTATTATGATTAAGGTAAGTTTCCATAAGATAATTATGAAAAAAATCCCGAATCTGGCCATTCCTGACGCCTGGACTCGCCGAGTGCACAAAGGGACTCGCCGAGTCCACTTTGGAACTCGTCGAGTCCATGACTCAGAAACCAAAAAATCGAATTTTGCAGGTTTGTTTCAGTTAATCAAGCAACAATTTAAAGAAAACCAAGCAAGGCTCTGATACCACTGATGGGTTTTAGCCATAAGAACTTTCCTATGTGCGCATGCAAAACCCTAATGCTTGGATCTAGGCTTTCTAATTAAACATGCTTTGAATCCAAGACTTCTAATGGCTAATTAGGTTAAATAACAACATTGAAACAGATCTAGAACCATACCTTTGAATTCCTTGTTGATCTTGTAGTCTTGGAGCTTCTAGAGTCACAATTGTCACTCCTCTAATGGCTTACAAACACCAATAGCAAGGAAGATGATTTAGGAGAGAGGAGAGGGGAGGAAATCGACCAGGGTTCTCTTACTTTAGGTGAGGTGTCGATTTCCCTTGCCCATTGGGTCTATTTATACTTGTAGACTCCTTAAGGGTTACAACCTAAACCCTAATTGGATAATCTTCTCTTAAGTCTATCCAAATCCTTTCCTTAGATAAGTCATTGGACGATTTTGAAGCTATCCTAGCTTCTAGAATCCGTCCACTATATATCTATAAGGATTTATAGTCTAAAGCTTAACTATCAAACAATTGACAGTTTATACCTCTTTATTTAATTAACCTCTTTAAGTCACCAAATTAATTCCAATTAATTATATGACTTATATTAATCAAATAACAATATATTATTCTTTATATTATTCCCATAATATATTAATAATATTTACTCTCTCTTAATAAATCATCCTATCAAGTTGCTATGGTGAAGGCAACCCAAAAGGACCATGCACAACTGGGTCAAATACTTGCCTAATATAGTTGCAGCCTTAGACACTATTCCAACAGCCACTAGAGGATATACAGGTGGATGCGATCCTGAATTATGTTGAGAGGTCGATCGTGATCCTGGATCGGAGGATCAAGATTCTGAGGAACAAGGAAGTGCCCCTGGTTCAGGTCCAGTGGCAACATTGGAGAGGGTCCGAGCTGACTTGGGAGCCGGAGTTGGAGATGCGGGAGCAGCATCCAGAGTTGTTTGCAGAGCGAGACTTCGAGGGTAAGTCTGATTCTAGTGGGGGAGAATTGTAACATCTGGATTTCCAGGTATCATAAATTAAGTGTTTATTTTGAGTCTAGGAGAGGGACTCGACGATTTAGCGCCTAAACTCGTCGAGTAGGATCGCGACTGCTGACTCGGATTAATGAATGGATCGACGAGTCGGAAAGTCGACTCGACGAGTCCGTGCTGTGGGCAAAACCCCTAAATCCTTGGGCCTGAGCCCTATCTAAAGGTCTTTATGTTCTTCATCTGCGGCCACACACCCCTAAGAAACCCTAAATGAATCAGAGAGCGTAGAGAGTGAAGGAAGGAGCTAATTTCATCACCTTGTAGTGCATTCTTGTGAGAAGGAGAGAAGGGATTCAAGATAGGCTGGTTGAGGAGCTCAGAACTACCATTTCTTCTTCAAAAGGGAGTTGTTGAGGTAAGAATCCATGTCTATTTTAGTGTATTTGGTAAATCTCTTGAATCTAGGGTTTCTTTACCCTTGTTTTAGTTGGAATATGGAGTGTGTGAAGTCCCATTGTGGAATAAACATCAGATCTGGAACTTGAGAGGTTCAGGGAGTCCCAAAAACCAAGCTTTATGCTGTTACATAATAACATTGAGCCTAGGACATCATTTTTAGAGCTATTTCTTCAAGGAGGGCCTTATGTGTGATGCATGAACGTAAAGTTTAGACCTTTACGTAATTATTGAGCATGGGGAAGTCAGATCTATAGGTTAGAGAAACAGATTTGACCTCAGAAGGTTGTTTGAGTATGGTTATTGAAGAAAATCGGCGAGTCCATAAGAGAACTCGACGAGTCGAGTAGGGGTTGCCCCATGATTCATGACCAGTGGTAACCCATCGAGTGTAAGGTTCACTCGACGAGTCGAGTGAGGCCTCATAAGGATTCAGAGGACACGCTTGGACTCGCCGAGTCACCTGAGTGCACTCGACGAGACTGGTCAAAGTTTGACCGTTGACTAGAGTTGACTTGAGTTGACCTTAGGGTTTTGTTCAAGCTGGTTCATGAGAGATCACGGAGGGGTAGAATGGTCTTCTACCCATCCTTTAGAAGTGAGTACATGAGGAGGTATTGATTAGAAATGTTATTATGTTAATAGGAGGAGGCTAGGTCGGGTTATAAAGCACAAGAGGTTATCCGACATCGTACAAGGTGAGTCTTCTCACTATACTTTACCTAGAGTCGTAATTATGTGTCACCAGAAGGTCTTATGTGCTACGAGTAGAATGCGATGTCTGTTGTTATGTGATATGTATGTGCTATGTATGTTTTGAATAGTATGGTATGGACTGGAAGGTCATTATGATATGGGTCGGAAGGTCAACAGTGTATACACCGGAAGGTCAAGATCACGAGGACCGGAAGGTCATCAAGGTAAGGCCGGAAGGTCTACCCGAGTTGTGGAGCAGGAAGGTCCACTGAGACACATTGGCCGAAAGGCATCAAAGATCTATAGCCTCGAGTGGCTAGTTGATGTGTATATGGTATTTTGGGGAACTCACTAAGCTTTTATGCTTACCGTTTGTGTGATATGTGTTTCAGGTACCAGTGATCATCGCGGGAAGGCGCCAAAATGATCTATACACACTGGGGGAAGAGTTGTTGGAGATTCTGGGATTTGTTTTTATTATGACATTTGAAATATGAGATTTTGAGAACTATTGTATGAGTTATGGTTGTTTTAAAAATGAAAATTTGTATTAAATTTTTACGTTGTTACAACCCATCTTCATAAGCCCACTTCATCTAAGTCTTCAACATTTTAAGACCAATTATTCTTTGATGGACCCGGAAAGCCCAATAATGCCTCGAAAGCCAACCAAGCACATCTCAAAGCTATACCGCAACCGCATCGAGACTCCAAAACCCTACAAAATAGCTCATACAAAATAGAAAGTACCTGACATGATCCATGATAAAGAAAAGAAAGAATATAAAATGCAATACTCATAAAAAGGGTTAAAAAAAATTCTAAAATAAACTATAAAAAAGAAGGAAATAAAATAAAATATCAACTCAACCCAAGCTTAAACTTTACTTGTCCTCAAGTAAGAACAAGACTAAAATGAATTCGGGATTAACTAAGCTAAAAAGGAAAAACATAGATATCATATAACTTGGTCAGCATCAGTCAACATGGTTTGAGTCAGTCTTGCATGGACCCTACACATCTTCCAATTGTTCCTCACTTCAGAACCAAAAACCACATTCTCGAACCACTTGAAGGGCGAATAGACCCCGCCTTAAAGTGGCAGCTAGTAGAGTGCATAAGACAAACAAAACAGGGATGTGTCTAATGGGGGCACTATACAAAAATGCAGAAAATAATGCATGAAGGAAATGATGGGTTTATAGCAATATATCAATCCTATGGTGTACATGCAAACCCTAATAGCTTTGGATCTATTTTGTCTAATGAACATGCAATTGATATCCAAAGTCATAAACCCAAGATCTAATAAACTATAATTGAAATTAGGGTTTATATCTTACCGTTGATTGTTATATAGCAATAGCAATCAATCCTTGCTTTTATTGGCTTCAGAAAGCTTAGTGCCTCAAGTGTTGCACCTCTAATGGAGTCACAAACACCACTAACCAATTGGATGAAGGAGAGAAGAGAGATAGGAGCACCAAAAACGGCTGGAAAACCCTAATCCAAGTGTTAGCCACGTTTTTGGGTCTCAAGGGCCTTTAAATAGGTAGGCAATTAGGGTTATCTAACAAGGAAACCCTAATTTGACTGCTTAAGCCCTAAGCAGCCCATGGACCCCTTCTGGAACATGCCTTGGACGAAAATCATATGGGCTTCCATAGATTTCGTCCAAGCTATATTCCAAGGTGATCCATAACCCAATTGCAATTATCTTATAATTACAATTCCAGTCCCCTAAGTTTAATTAATCCCTTTTAGCCACAAAATTAATTCTTGACTAATATTAATTAGACAATATGATTTCTCCTTTAATATATTATTCTCATAATATATTAATAAATCATAATTAATCCTTTCTCTCCTTAATTCATCCTACATATTGCTATGGTGAAGGCAACCCAAAAGGACCATGCTCATAATCGGGTCAAGTACATACCAAAATAGTTATGGACTTAGACACTAATCCAACAGTCTCCTACTTGGATAAGTCTAATAACTATTTTGCATAACTTCAGAACTTGATCAACAATCGTAGATTTCAAAAGCCACTGTCAACACTGATCTTATCAGATTGCGTGTCCTTTAGATAAAGGATCATATATTCCTCCATTCTCAAGCTACGTATAGACACGAGACATGGATTTAAATCATTCTCTCTGTCTATGTATTATTTCCTAACATCTGATTTATGACGACTGACAACAGACTATAATTGAACACATCAACTTAGTGCCGGCTTGGCCAAGCGCTTAGGGTGTCATCACTAAATCATCGAGGGGCCCACAGATACGCTTTTATCCCACTTTGGGTAAAAGGAATGGATAAACTTTGACTCAAATGCTTTCTTTCACCAACTAATCGAATCACGCACAACAATAAGCTTTATAACACCAAGTTACTGGTGTGTTTACTTATCATCAATGTACAATCGACCAACAAATAACAACTCACACGTCTCAGTTTCAAGAATATACAATGTTATCGTATCACTAATCACCCGTGATAAATCCATCAAGTGATTCAAGTGAGCGTGGGTTTAATCCAATACTTTAATCTTATGAAAGCACTCATGAACTCTGCAGCAAACTTGTGCTATGTCTAAACACTTTAGACAATCTACAGACAGATTCATGACAGTCTTCCTTCATACCTACTTCCAACGTATGACCGACTGTGGAGGTTCGAATAACCCAGTTATTCTGGAAGTCAAAACATGCAAAATGAAACACAACGATAATACTTAATCCTATATAGCCCCAAAACTTTTGAGCATAAATAAAACACTTTTATTTAAACACCATATTGACTACTCATTATTCATTGTTTAATGTTTCAGATAATCAACTTATTACTTGAATTACAACAATAGTTGTCCCATGCTCCGAGCATGCACACTATGTTACCTATGATCCTTACTTTGTGAAATAGATCAATTGAAAACCTTTCTAATGAAACTCATTTCACAATTCCCAATCCTCATCATTAGTGTAAGAATATCAAATTCTTGCCACTTTTGGAATATGTCAGATTCTAACATTTTATGCAACTATCCTTTCGTAATGTCATAGCACAAAAGTCACCATGACTTGACTAATGAAATTCCAATATATTCTATCGGAAGTTGTTACAATACAATTCGATCCATATAGGCGAAGTCTCACATTCAAAGTACATTCCTTTGAACATCCTTCTTGCATAAAAGTTTCTAATCTAGCCATAGACTCTCAATATCCAACTCCCAATATGGAAACGTTTCCATATTTGCCATATGACAACTCATTCTAAATAGAGTCTTATTTATTCAAAATAATGTCAACATGGTCCATCCAATACTATACTTCCAACTATTCACAAGCAACAAATCATTGGCGAACCTTAGATCGTCCTTTGATAGTTGTTTAATTATTTTAGCCAAAACCGTTCTAGTCCTTTTTCCCTCTTAATGCGCTAAGCATTTGGAAAATTTTCGAATGATCAAACATTATAGCATATGCAATCGATCCTATACCCGAAGCGTATGGGACACGATTCATAATGTCTCACATGAAGACGTGATACTTTACCAGTCTTCTGCTATAATATTTCTAATTGCCATGTTCTCACAATTTTGATTATGAAAAGGGATGCCGTAATCATAACCAAATTTTGAGAATGCAATTATCCTTTCCATATATAGAATTTCCTCATTTTGAACCATTCCAACACAACATTCATATATATTTGACTAAATTTGATTAAAATTCCACAATCTAAGCCTTTAGATTTGAAATGAAGTATAATATTCTCTCCCTTAACTATAGAAAAACAACTTTTCAACCCCTACAACTTGGCAAAGTGAATCTTTGGTTTCTATAATTAATATTGATAACTTGCAATACTTAAAATAATAATCATGCTCCCACTAACACAATGATTATTTCCATACAAGCATAACACTTATGCTCCCACTAGCTTTGACATGTATTCAGAAAACACTTGAACTTCTAGAAAACAATACTTATTGAAATCCAAAGTCCATATTTATAATACTAGATGCTTCGATAAGCCTTTATCTTAGCTTCTCAAACTCATACACCTTTCCTTAGATAGCTCGCATGTGTGTCTAAACTAATTCAGAACTTATATTACTAAGTCCCCAACGTTCAGACTAATCGCCAAATCTCACAATTCGAACTATGAAAATGGATGTCGTAATCATAATCGAATTTGAGAATGTGATTTACACAATCGCTATCTCCTTAAAATCTCTCTTAGTGAAAGCGTTTCCTCACAATCATTTTCATGAAGGAGAGAAACCTTATGACTCATAGATTTTAAAGTGTATGTGTTCCTATCCATGTGAATCTGCCATAACCCTTATCGTAAGACAAGGTTTGCGACAAATCCAAACTTATACGAACTGAACTTGTTTAATTTTGATTTCTTGCCTCATGGTAGCACGAATGCCCACCATGTCTTCCAAGTTGTTCAACAACTCACCCCTACATATCAATGTACTTTCCATTGATCAAGGTGCTTTGCCTTTATGCATTCAAATGAGAACTCATAGAACTTACATACACAGTTAACTAAACTGGAATGGCAAAGAAACAAGATTATGTCAACACGATAGGTTGCAAACCTCAAGTCGTGTGCTAGTGATTATCGATAAGGTTTATTCTTGATTTGTTCTTGAAACTTTTTCAAGATCATTAAAACGCCCACTGACCTTTTGACATATATGATTCTCTTGTCAGGAAACTTTCCCATACAAAACAAATATTCAAGAGTTAGTGTGGTTCTTATCAAGACAAAAACACTTCACATAATTGGTCCTAGTTGGTCTTTGTCTTATCCAAGACAACACAACTTACCAATTTCAAATGTGCAAGAATAATAAAACTTTTCCAAATTCCACATTTGTTGAGTGTTATAAACCTACTAAAGACGTGTCACTCAATGTTACGATCTTGGAGTATGACTCTAAGACTTGATATTGGAACGAAGTATGATTGGCTTCTTGATTTAACCATTTCCACAATTCTCAATTCCTCTTCTTAGCCATATAAATGCACTAAGACTCACTTATAGGATCAATTGAGATATAATTCTTAATCATTAAGGCTTATCATAAAACACAATAAAATGTACTCTCCCTTCTTCTTAGAATAGAGAAACTTTTATCTTTCTGCCTACTTGATTCTTCTTATTCGTTCTGCCATTTATTGAAACCTTTTCAATCAACTCAAAATTACACTCA
The DNA here is from genome assembly GCF_051521515.1 of Lactuca serriola. Lineage (NCBI taxonomy): Eukaryota > Viridiplantae > Streptophyta > Magnoliopsida > Asterales > Asteraceae > Lactuca > Lactuca serriola. The sequence goes on from NC_136409.1 coordinate 211,576,918, forward strand.
ATCTTATAAGCATAATCATATTTACTAAACTTTAGTAAATCATGATGAATATCTTTATCACTCTTGTGGTGGACTTGATCAACGCACAACCTAGTGTACTCGATCTCCTAGTCCTTCACTTGACACTTTGTCAAAGAATTAGTCTAATCTCCAAATATAAAGTTTCTCATTCATCATGCAACCATGTTGTATGATTCCAAATTTCTGTCCACTTGAAACTTGGGCAATGAGAATCTTTCCTTATTTTGAAAATTCTCGACATTTCCACAAATAACATAATTAAGAATCAAATCCATCATTGCTAATAATAGAAACAAATAAACATCAATTTTTCATACACACCATTGCAAGGATAAATAAACAAGATAAAATCAAAATTTATTTTATTGCGGAAAAATTTGTCCTTACAATGCAATTCAACTTAAAACAATGCTATTACATATTTCTTAGCAATCTATTCTAACTCCAAGTAGCAGTTCAAGAATCCAATCTTCAAGCAATGCGATCGAAATCCATTTCTTCACGATCAGATTCAGCTCACTTATTCCCTTAAGCTTCCTCTCCTTTCTTCAATCCTACAAAAACATCAAAATGTAATCTTATTACATCATGTATTAAGAATCAAAAATAGGAACTTAAAAGAGCTACAAAGTGGATTTCATACATGAACAAGAGTCATAACACTAGACTCTCCCATCTCTTAGATCTATCAGGTACACAGGGCAGCTTCGTCTCCAATGCCCTTTCTCTTGGCAATAAAAGCAAATGGACTCCTTTGGCACAACATATCGGACAATCATAGACTTAGTCCTTTCTGGACTTCCAATGTTGCCAGTGTCTATTGAAGTTTGGGAGTTTGATTGACCAACCAAATTTGCTTGACCAGCAAACCAAATCATTGATGATTCAGTAGCTATAAGCAAATAAGTGAGATCAATGAGGGTCACGTCGTGTTCCATTATATAGTACTCTCTTACGAACTCAATATATGATTCAGGAAGCGACTGAAGAACCCAGTCAACAACCAACTTCCTTGAAAAAAAAGACACCCAACATCCTTAACCTATCAATGTGTGACTTCATCTCTAAGACGTGTGCACACATAGGTTTCCCATCTCCGTGTTTACTTGCCAAAAGGGCTTGAGTGAGCTTGAACTTTTCAAGCCTTCGAACTTGTGGGTCAGGGAGAATAACTGGAGGAGGTGGAGGAAGGGAAGCATGATCTCTTGTTCCTCGATCATATCGTGGAATATCATCTTCATTTTGAAAATGTGTTCCATGGGATTTGGGAAGACCATTGTTAGATTCAGACATTTACAAAACGGGAGAAATTTAAGTCAAGTTGATTAGAATCCTTGATGTAACACCCAAATGAGACATCAAGGCTAGGATCCAACACAATACTCTACAACCTAGAAGAGGGATGCCGTAATCTAGTTGTAGAATATTCGAAAGTAGGTAAATGACGATTTACCAATTTCCACCATGAAAAACGAAAAAAGAAAATTTAAGCTTTAAATGAATTGAAACTCCTAGATCCTTTGAGATTCATTGAACTTTTCAATGGCATGTTTAATCTCGATTATGCCCTTCAAGTTTGTGTCTAGGATGCTGAGGATCACAAATAAGGTGTGAATAACCATACGAATCTACGTGGTGCACCCAACGCTACTATCACCTAATCAATGTGCCGGTTAGCCACACACGCTCCATTGATCTATGATAAACATCGTGCCACCCTTCGCCACCAATGTCAATCCCAAATTAGTGTGTCGGTTAACCACACACGCTCCACTAACGTTTGACAAGGGTACGAAGTGTAATTCCATGGATTAGCATACAATTTCAAATTTTGCCTAAAGTAACTAGAATTTGGGAATTTGTAAAAACATGTAGTTACTTTGTACTTCATTATACTTATAATGGAAGGTTTCGTCCTATCCTACCCATTCGGATAACGACCCTCCACTAGTCAAGAGTGCGGTGGGTAAGAGTGGATACCCATTCAATCGCCATTTTATAGGCAATTTCCTTAAACACCCCTTATAGACTAGCTTTGTGAATGAGGCCTACTAACGGTAAGACTGACTGTTTACTTATACATATATAATATTAGACTTTTAATGTCATATATACATAGTATAGGGTGTATTTTAAACTTTTAAAATACTAGGTGGTCTAATTTAATTAATTATACTTTTAATTTAATTAAATGTAAACCAAAACTTTATGGATTTATTAACTCTCTTTTAATCATACACTTTAACTAATTAACAAAACCATAAGGGTGTAGTTTGAACTTTTCAAAATACGAGGGTTTTAGAATTTAACATTTCAAAATTAAACTTTTAATCAACTTTTAAATTCCAAAACTTGAGGGAATGTTTTGAAACTTTTCAAAACATTTGGGATTAGAATTTAAATATTTCAAAATTAACTTTTAATCAAAAATTAAATTTAAAAAATTGAGGGGAAGTTTTGAAACTTTTCAAAACACACAAGATCAAATTGCAAATAATTTAAAAACTCGTTGAGTCCATAAGAGAACTCGATGAGTCGAGTCGGGGTTGCCCCGCGATTCATGACCAGTGGTAACCCGTCGAGTGTAAGGTTCACTCGGCGAGTCAAGTGAGGCCTCATAATGATTCAGAGGACACACTTGGACTCGCCGAGTCACCCGAGTGCACTCGACGAGTCTGGTCAAAGTTTGACCTTTGACTAGAGTTGACTTCAGTTGACCTTAGGTTTTTGTTCAAGCTAGTTCATGAGAGATCAGGGAGGGGTAGAATGGTCTTCTACCCATTTTTAGAAGCGAGTACATGAGGAGGTATTGATTAGAAATGTTATTAAGTTAATAGGAGGAGGCTAGGTCGGGTTATCAAGCACAAGAGGTTATCTGACATCGTACGAGGTGAGTCTTATCACTATACTTTACCTAGAGTGGTAATTATGTGTGACCGGAAGGTCTTATGTGCTACGAGTAGAATGCGATGTATGTTGTTATGTGATATGTTTGTGCTATGTATGTTTTGAATAGTATGGTATGGACCGGAAGGTCATTATGATATGGACGGGAACGTCAACATTGTATGGACCGGAAGGTCAATATGACGAGGACCGGAAGTTCATCGGGGTAGGGCCGTAAGGTCTGCCCGAGTTGTGGAGTCGGAAGGTCCACTGAGACACATTGGCCGGAAGGCATCATAGATCTATAGCCTCGAGTGGCTAGTTGATGTGTATATAGTATTTTGGGGAACTTACTAAGCTTTTATACTTACCGTTTGTGTGATATGTGTTTCAGGCACTAGTGAGGATCGCGGGAAGGCGCCAACATGATCTGTGCATACTAGGGGAAGAGTTGTTGGAGATTCAGGGATTTGTTTTTATTATGACATTTGACAGTATGAGATTTTGAGAACTATTGTATGAGTTATGGTTGTTTTTCAAAATGAAAAATTGTTTTAAATTTTTACGTTGTTACAACCTATCTTCACAAGCCCATTTCATCTAAGTCTTCAACATTTTAAGACCAACAGTGTATAGACCGGAAGGTCAAGATGACGAGGACCGGAAGGTCATCAAGGTAAGGCCGGAAGGTCTACCCGAGTTGTGGAGCAGGAAGGTCCACTGACACACATTGGCCGAAAGGCATCAAATATCTATAGCCTCGAGTGGCTAGTTGATGTGTATATGGTATTTTGGGGAACTCACTAAGCTTTTATGCTTACCGTTTGTGTGATATGTGTTTCAGGTACCAGTGATCATCGCGGGAAGGCGCCAGAATGATCTATACACACTGGGGGAAGAGTTGTTGGAGATTCTGGGATTTGTTTTTATTATGACATTTGAAATATGAGATTTTGAGAACTATTGTATGAGTTATGGTTGTTTTAAAAATGAAAAATTGTATTAAATTTTTACGTTGTTACAACCCATCTTCATAAGCCCACTTCATCTAAGTCTTCAACATTTTATGACCAATTATTCTTTGATGGACCCGGAAAGCCCAATAATGCCTCGAAAGCCAACCAAGCACATCTCAAAGCTATACCGCAACCGCATCGAGACTCCAAAACCCTACAAAATAGCTCATACAAAATAGAAAGTACCTGACATGATCCATGATAAAGAAAAGAAAGAATATAAAATGCAATACTCATAAAAAGGGTTAAAAAAAATTCTAAAATAAACTATAAAAAAGAAGGAAATAAAATAAAATATCAACTCAACCCAAGCTTAAACTTTACTTGTCCTCAAGTAAGAACAAGACTAAAATGAATTCGGGATTAACTAAGCTAAAAAGGAAAAACATAGATATCATATAACTTGGTCAGCATCAGTCAACATGGTTTGAGTCAGTCTTGCATGGACCCTACACATCTTCCAATTGTTCCCCACTTCAGAACCAAAAACCACATTCTCGAACCACTTGAAGGGCGAATAGACCCCGCCTTAAAGTGGCAGCTAGTAGAGTGCATAAGACAAACGAAACAGGGATGTGTCTAATGGGGGCACTATACAAAAATGCAGACAATAATGCATGAAGGAAATGATGGGTTTATAGCAATATATCAATCCTATGGTGTACATGCAAACCCTAATAGCTTTGGATCTATTTTGTCTAATGAACATGCAATTGATATCCAAAGCCATAAACCCTAGATCTAATAAACTATAATTGAAATTAGGGTTTATATCTTACCGTTGATTGTTATATAGCAATAGCAATCAATCCTTGCTTTGATTGGCTTCAGAAAGCTTAGTGCCTCCAGTGTTGCACCTCTAATGGAGTCACAAACACCACTAACCAATTGGATGAAGGAGAGAAGAGAGATAGGAGCACCAAAAACGGCTGGAAAACCCTAATCCAAGTGTTAGCCACGTTTTTGGGTCTCAAGGGCCTTTAAATAGGTAGGCAATTAGGGTTATCTAACAAGGAAACCCTAATTTGACTGCTTAAGCCCTAAGCAGCCCATGGACCCCTTCTGGAACATGCCTTGGACGAAAATCATATGGGCTTCCATAGATTTCGTCCAACCTATATTCCAAGGTGATCCATAACCCAATTGCAATTATCTTATAATTACAATTCCAGTCCCCTAAGTTTAATTAATCCCTTTTAGCCACAAAATTAATTCTTGACTAATATTAATTAGACAATATGATTTCTCCTTTAATATATTATTCTCATAATATATTAATAAATCATAATTAATCCTTTCTCTCCTTAATTCATCCTACATATTGCTATGGTGAAGGCAACCCAAAAGGACCATGCTCATAATCGGGTCAAGTACATACCAAAATAGTTATGGACTTAGACACTAATCCAACAGTCTCCTACTTGGATAAGTCTAATAACTATTTTGCATAACTTCAGAACTTGATCAACAATCGTAGATTTCAAAAGCCACTGTCAACACTGATCTTATCAGATTGTGTGTCCTTTAGATAAAGGATCATATATTCCTCCATTCTCAAGCTACGTATAGACACGAGACATGGATTTAAATCATTCTTTCTGTCTATGTATTATTTCCCATCATCTGATTTATGACGACTGACAACAGACTACAATTGAACACATCAACTTAGTGCCGGCTTGGCCAAGCGCTTAGGGTGTCATCACTAAATCATCGAGGGGCCCACAAATATGCTTTTATCCCACTTTGGGTAAAAGGAATGGATAAACTTTGACTCAAATGCTTGCTTTCACCAACTAATCGAATCACGCACAACAATAAGCTTTATAACACCAAGTTACTGGTGTGTTTACTTATCATCAATGTACAATCGACCAACAAATAACAACTCACACGTCTCAGTTTCAAGAATATACAATGTTATCATATCACTAATCACCCGTGATAAATCCATCAAGTGATTCAAGTGAGCGTGGGTTTAATCTAATACTTTAATCTTATGAAAGCACTCATGAAGTCTGCAGCAAACTTGTGCTATGTCTAAACACTTTAGACAATCTACAGACAGATTCATGACAGTCTTCCTTCATACCTACTTCCAACGTATGACCGACTGTGGAGGTTCGAATAACCCAGTTATTCTGGAAGTCAAAACATGCAAAATGAAACACAACGATAATACTTAATCCTATATAGCTCCAAAACGTTTGAGCATAAATAAAACACTTTTATTTAAACACCATATTGACTACTCATTATTCATTGTTTAATGTTTTGGATAATCAACTTATTACTTGAATTACAACAATAGTTGTCCCATGCTCCGAGCATGCACACTATGTTACCTATGATCCTTACTTTGTGAAATAGATCAATTGAAAACCTTTCTAATGAAACTCATTTCACAATTCCCAATCCTCATCATTAGTGTAAGAATATCAAATTCTTGCCACTTTTGGAATATGTCAGATTCTAACATTTTATGCAACTATCCTTTCGTAATGTCATAGCACAAAAGTCACCATGACTTGACTAATGAAATTCCAATATATTCTATCGGAAGTTGTTACAATACAATTCGATCCATAGAGGCGAAGTCTCACATTCAAAGTACATTCCTTTGAACATCCTTCTTGCATAAAAGTTTCTAATCTAGCCATAGACTCTCAATATCCAACTCCCAATATGGAAACGTTTCCATATTTGCCATATGACAACTCATTCTAAATAGAGTCTTATTTATTCAAAATAATGTCAACATGGTCCATCCAATACTATACTTCCAACTATTCACAAGCAACAAATCATTGGCGAACCTATCTAAATATATATACTCTAGACCCCTATACTATACTTCCAACTATTCCCAAAAATGTGAATTAGGGGACCGCCTCAAAGTTCATCAATGTGATGGATGAACAAAACCTATCTAAATGTATATACTCTAGACCCCTAGAAAATTTTACCTATTTAAAAAAGGCGGTGAGAATCTAACTAAGCAAGGATCGGGAGAGACTCGGGTGTACTAAGGGGTATTCCCCTCCAAATCCAAAAACGACCCCCTTATTCTTTGTTGCCTTGCAGTCCTTCCTCAACGGTTAGGAATTGGCGTTGATTGTCTTAATGTGGACTTTTGGTTTTGTATTTGTTAGAATACTATGTATATGTTATAAAAATTTTGTATTCTTTAAAGTGTTTTTGGTGCATTTTGTTGAACAAACTTTATACTATTTTGCATATGTAATTGTTGTGGAACTGACATGGTTGGTTGGAAGTAAATTGTAGAAATGGAATTGGAAGACAAAATTTTGTAGAATGTAAAAGACAAAATTTCATGTTTGGATTTATTAATTTTTAAACATCTTTCTTAATAATTAATGGTCACCGATTAATCCCCGCCTAGCCAATTAATCCCATGACCCCCCCCCCCCCCACCGTCGAGCTACCGCCAAGTTTTTTTTACAACCTTGGTAATTAGGTTTGATTTTGGATATGTTCAGTGTGAGGAGCCATGGTAGCAACAGCTTGAGAGTGGTTTATTTATCATCACGTTGAGGTGAGTATCCTCATTATACTTGTTGGTCGAAGGCACCAATGTCGAGCCATTGGATTATGATGTAGGATACAAGTGGTCTTTGTGACACTCACTAATATGTTTGTATGTTCTTGTTGTCTTTCTGGCTCTTGTTAGTATGGTTGTATGCTTAGTTTTAGGGGTGAAAAAGACCCATACGGGTTGAAAGATACCGAAGGAGTCGGAAGGGACTCATGAATTCGGAAGGGACTCAGGGAGTCGGAAAGGACTCAGAGAGTCGGAAGGGACTCATGGGTGAAATAGACCCGTTACATGTTTTAGTATGATATGTATGTATGACGTGCATGTATCATATGTGGTACTTTGGGGAAACTCACTAATCATCTTCTCCATGATTAAGCTAATTAGGGGCTAATGTTGTTTTGATGAATTTTTTAGATTGCTTGGGTTGATTAGCATATGAATTAAGTATGGTCCTAATGATAGTGTCTATAAGCTTTAACCAAGCTTTGGAAGTGATTTCCAAGGAAGAATCAATCCAATGAGAGTTTGGGTTTGAAACGTTTACTATGATTAGTGAATTGATGCATTAGATGTAGACTGTAATGAATTAAGTAGTATGGGATGCTTAATTCATTGGTTTGGGTGAGATTATAAGAAGAAGATAAGAAGTTAGATTATTGATCCATTAAGTGTTCATTTTGACCAAAAGAGTCTTTAAGCTCTTAATAGGCTAAGAAAAATAGTAAGAAGCTTGTATATATGTATGAATATGCCTATGAGGAAGAAGATGGATCAAGAATGCATGAATTGAAGAAAAGAGTTAGTATTTTCTAACTAACAAGGTGAGTTATAATTCTCACGCTCTCTTTAGATTATGCTCTTACATGTATAACAATGTAACGCCCGTAGATCAGGGCTAGTCAATTTAGAGACGATAAGCATCAAAATGACTTTTTGATGGAAGATTATTTATAAGGATTAATCTTAACCAAGTTGTAGTATATGTCACAAGGTTTCCGTGCATATAAAGAATGCCAAAATCCGAGTTATAACGAAGAAGTTATGACATGTCGAAGTTTCGCGACAGAACCGGCACGACCTAGCGCGACCCAGCGCGATGTAAATAGTGAATTTAAGGTAGATAGATATCTATCCTTAGTGATCTAAATGAGAATTGAATATCTCATCGATAGTAGTGCAACGACGGAAAGACGGACGGAATCGGAGTTCAGATGAAGGAGTTATGAATTTCGAACGGAGTTTTCCTGTCCCGGCCTACTAAAGATAATATATAAGTAATATACTTATAATATATTAAAAATAAAGTCAAAATTAGCCAATGGAGTCTAAACGAGAGTTGTAGAGCATAATCTCACCTTCGCGGCGATATAAAGAACGTCGAAAACGGAGTTCGTATGCGAAAGTTATGAATTTCTGAAGTTCGGGGCGCGAAACCCCAAAACTGTCAGAGCCCACGACGTGGAACAAGGTTGCCACGACGTGTCAAGTGTCCTGACACCTCCGGAAGGCCCCCAGATGCAACTTGGGATGACGCATGCAGTGACGACCAAGCCCACGACGTGGAACAAGGTTGCCACGACGTGGCAAGGGCCAAATTTGCCCTATAAATAGATTTGAAGGGCCAGCCGTTTAGGGTTGCTATTTTCTCTCTTCTCTCTCCCGTTTTACCTCGATTTATGTGTCAGAAGTACCCCGAAGCCCCGGTATCAACCCCGAGACCCGAAGCGAGTCCCGAAGCCCCGAAGATCCCGAGAAGAAAAGAGTTTCCGAGCCGAAGCTCTGCCCGCGAGAAACCCGGTGTGTGAAGATATCCCGGTTTCACCGAAGAATACTACTCTTAGAGCTGTAGTGCTGTCTGATCATCTTCTGATCAAGTGAGTGTATAATACCTTTCATAAACACGATAATAATACAAGTATGGTTTGAGTGTATTAAGTATATTGTTGTTTATATGCGCAAGTGTGTAGTTACTTTCTTCTAACACATAAATATGAAGTATTTGCTATGAAATACGTGCTATGTGTTTATATGTTATTTGTCTATTTGAGATGGGCATGGAATTTGGAGTTTTATACAGGTGTTAAATGATTTAAACTGTGTAACTGTTTATATCTACAAAAATTGTTGGGTAGAACATGGGTAGATGGGATAGTTGGTGACTATGGAGTTAGCGCTTGCTGTTAGATAAACCTTGGTGACTATGGAGTTAGCGCCTATTATTAGATAAACCTTGGTGACTATGGAGTTAGCGCTTATTGTATAAACCTTGGAAACGATGTGACTTCGTGCCTATTTGATGAACCTTGGTGACTATGGAGTTAGCGCCTATTGTAGAGTAAACCTTGGTGACTATGGAGTTAGCGCCTATTATAGAGTAAACCTTGGTGACTATGGAGTTAGCGCCTATTGTAGAGTAAACCTTGGTGACTATGGAGTTAGCGCCTATTGTAGAGTAAACCTTGGTGACTATGGAGTTAGCGCCTATTGTAGAGTAAACCTTGGTGACTATGGAGTTAGCACCTATTGAGTAAACCTTGGTGACGATGTGACTTCGTGCCTGTTAAGTGAACCTTGGTGACTATGGAGTTAGCGTCGCTTGAGTAAACCCCGACGACTATGGAGTTAGCGTCTGATAACTATGGATTTAGTACCTGATCTATAAACTTTGGCAGCAATGGACTTCGTGCCAATTCCTTAGGTAAATCCTTAGGAATGAATGAATGAAGGATAGTGGATTCTTAGGGTAAAACCTTAAGAAGATAATGGGGATGGGTATTTGGGTTGATTGTTTGATAATTGAATATAATAAATGTATTATTGTGGGTTGAAAACCCTATATGCTCACCAGGCTCCCAAGCCTGACCCACTCAGTTTTCTTTTCATTACATGTAATGAAACAAGAGTATTAGTCGGCGGACTTGACGAGAGATTTTGGATTATAGATCAGTAGTTATAAATAACTATTGTAAGATCTATTTTATATTGTTTATGCTTTTGGTCTGTAACGAACATGACATCCCGAGGTTTTATTATTTAATGAAAATACATTCTTTTCGAGAAATGTTTTGATAAATGGTTATCATATTTTATTTTGGGAACAAATTCCGCAACCGTTTTCTTTAAACGATCACTCTGATTTATAAAACAAAGCATAAACAAACCGGTCTTTTCTGGCCGTGAAATTGGGGATGTCACAAACAATCTTCTATCTTCATCTCATCACTTGGGGGTGGACATTCACATATTGCCGTGTATATATATATATATATATATATATATATATATATTAAATCCTAGGGCATTATATGAATGCCCTCCCCTAAGTGATGAGATAAAGATAGAAGATGGTTATAGGTGCAAGAGCATGTACATATAATTAGAGTATGTAAGAGGTATACATTTAGAAACATGTACCAAAGCATGTAAGTATAGCTAGTAAAGATATGGATAGATGAGAAATATATTTGTTAAATACCTAAGAGATGTTAGATACAGAAAGAGTATGATTATATGTAGTATAATCATAAGTATGAGTATGCAAGTATGCAAGTATGTCTAGGAACTAATGGTATTATGTAGAATACCTATATGTTACCATACATAGATAAATATTAAGTACATAATGAGTTAAGTACTATATGAGAACTAGAATATCTCTTAACAAGATAAATAGGTGGATTGTCCATGGGACAAGGATTGTGGGATGAGTCCATAATAGAGATAGAGAAGTGTAGAAAGATGATTCCTTCGGGAATGAGATAGAGGTTCCTTCGGGGACAAGATTATGATTCCTTCGGGAATAAGAGTATGATTCCTTCAGGAATAGGAATATGTCCCTATGGAGAAAAGAGACGATGATCCCTTTGGAAATGTAGATAGATAGTTCATACGGGAATCAAAATTGTGTATGATCAGAGAAGAATAAAGAAAAGGTTCCTCGAGATGAACAAGATAAGAGAGTTCTTTGTAAGAACTTGGTGGTAATTTGTGAGGGATTATGTAACGCCCGCAACTTAGGGATAGACATTTAAGATATAATAGATAATAATTTTAAATATAAATCCTCGAGTAGGATTATCATTAGCCGTACGGGTTGTAGACTACATATTATAAATCCATTCTACTAATTTATCGATAAGAAATGAAATGAAAATCTTGATAGAAGGTTAACTAGGACAAATAATCTTGTCGGAAAATAAAGGAGTTGCGATATGAATCCTGTACACATAAATCACACTCAAATTCGACTTCGTATGTGAAAGTTATAAACTTTGGGCTCTACTCCAAGTAGGGGAGACCCAAAGTGCGAAAGGCAACTCAACTTCAAGTTCTACATCAAGATCCAAAAGATTTGCAGCACCAGAAGCAAAGAAAAAGAGTTAGTAGCTTCGATACCTACTTGAATGGACGTTTTGGTTGTAAAGTAAGAATGCAACATCATGAGGGAACTTGAAACCTTTACCTGCGCCTATAGGTAAATGTAACGATCTCACCTTAGATCTTATTATCAAGTGTCCATGGTTGTGTAGAATCACGATATAACATAGGTCAGAATAGACCAAGTGACAAGTATACCTTCCTAGGTATCATATATGTAAGGAATTGGTCCACGAAGGGCATTTTCATAGACCCATTTTCAAAGAATAACTTGAGGTATTTAAATTAGAGACCATTATCGGATCTCTCTAATAGTTATGTTAATGATGATGAAGAATTGTTGAAGTCCAGCAAAGTCGAAACCCAAAGGGAGGCACGGAACAATTAGGTTCGTAGACCTTGTTATGGAAAAGGAGATATGGTTTTGTAAAGAACTCGTCAAGACTAGGGCTTATATATAAACCCTAACAGAGTTAATGGTATGGAATTAGGTTGATAGATTGTTAAGCTGTCAAAAAGGAACGTAAAACGATATTATGTGTTTAGTACAAATACATAATATTGTGTGGAAACAAGTACTATGGAAAACTCTTTTCTGCTGGATTCAGAGACGACTTGGGAATTTTTTTTCAACGCCGTTTTGCTGATGATTGCGGGATGTAATCATCCTAAGGGGGATATAATTGTAAAAATAGTCGTGCAGGTGGCAAAATCCTTAAAAGACATAGCCAAGGGGATAACCACCGACGACCCATAAGTTGGAAGGAAGAGGAATAATGAAGAATAATCAAAATCCAATAAAAAGAACAGGTTAGTATAACATAGCCCCTGTGGAAAGAAGCCTGGGGGAAGCGATAAGGCGAAATGGAGTAAAGAATTCAAGAAGAAGAATTTTGGATAATGCAAGGAAAAAGTAATATACTACAAGTGTGGTAGAACTGGTCATTATTCCCACAACTGTATGTTTAAAAACAGGATATGTTACGTATGTAAAGGTAATGGGCACATTTCTTATGAATGCCCGAGAAAGGAAGATACCTCACAAGCATTGTGGATGAATCTCAAGACTGTAAAGGAAGAAGCAGGCATCGGTTCGGGAAGTCAATCAAAAGGAAGCTGCTTATCTAGAAAGTTAGAGACATAGAGTGGTCGTACCACTTAGCTAATATCTTAGTATTTGGCATGATATAAAGAGTATAATAAACTTTTAATATGATTGTAAACATTTAAGAAGTTATAAAATCTCTAATTATGTTATACTTGTCAATGTGTTAAATTGCTAAGTGATTTCAGTCTTGGAAGGAAACTTAGAGAACTGCAAGGCAATTCTTGGGACAACTATGAGTAGGTGTGAAAGGTTGTAGAGGCCTATACTACCGGAAGCATAGGACTCTCACTTGGATCAGGACGAGTCGTAAGGTTACCGAGAAACTAGAATTTGAGTCAAGTTTGTTCATTTCTATCATTACCTTTGTTTCGGTAATGACTAAGGAGATAATTTTCATTATGACCATGATGGTCATCAAGAACCAAGTCCAAATAGTTTAAAATTTGCGAAGTAATTCGATTTGTTTTGAGAACCATGACCGTATAGTAACCGAACCTAGTCGATATAACAGAGGACGAGATTAAGGCAATTGATAGAAAGATTGCAGCCTTCATTAAAACTAAGAAACCTGTAGCCAGAATTGCTACTTGCTATAATGTGGTTGTGCCACGTTAGAACATTAAGGAATATATCCTTAGTAGTAGGAAATTTCAGAGACAAGAGTCCAGTTCAACGTTCATCGCATGCACCATACAATAAAAGGTCATTAGAATGTGACCATTCGGTTTGTTACTATAGCTGGAGTATAGACCTCATCTTAGGCTAAGTCTTTAGTAAAATTTGAGAAGGAGCAGGAGCCTCTAGTAAAGATCGAATTTATGACTCCAAGATCTAGACTGAAGGTCGAATAGATAATTAAGATACAAGTGCGAGATAAGCATCACCATCAGAAGTCCAAAAGTTTGATGCTCGTTGGGAAAATCGCAAAAATTATGATTTTATAAAGGGGATACACATGAGTATTTTAGTAGTATGTAGGTATCCAGTTACCTTAATTATGATCAAGAAGGGTACGACGAGGTTAATCGTCTTAGAAAGGAGAAAGAGAAAATATTGAGTTCATCAACCATCGTTACTGCTAATATTACGACCCCCGTCTACCATCTGGTACACGTATATGTTGGTAGAATGACCTAAACGCTTATCATAATCTTCATCGGACTACGTTATGTATTATGAGAATATCACTTGTTATAAGCATAAGCAACAATACTATATTGAAAGTATTACAATCATCATGACAATTAGGAGATTCTTTCAAGCAGAAAGAAAACTACCAATCGTAGAGACAAAGCCAACCTAGGCTTTGATTGATTGTATGTAGTAGGAAAGCGAGGGTCCTAACCCAAGTAGGGAGATCCAAAGTGCGAATGAAAACTCAACTTCAGGTTCTACATCAAGATCCAAAAGATTTGCAACACCAGAAGCTAAGAAAAAGTGTTAGTAGCTACGATGCCTACTTAAATGGACGTTTTGGTTGGAAAGTAAGAAGGCAACATCATGAGGAAACTTGAAACCTTTACTTGCGCCTATAGGTAAATGTAACTATCTCACTTTAGATCTCATTACCACGTGTCCATGGTTGTGTAGAATCATGATATAACATAGGTCATAATAGACCAAGCGACAAGTATACCTTCCTAGGTATCACATATGTAAGGAATTGGTCCATGAAGGGCATTTTTATAAACCCATTGTCAAAGAATAACTTAAGGTATTTGGATCGGAGACCATTCTCGGATCTTCCTGATAGTTATATTAGGTAGCGTTTGGTGGTGGGACTAGGTGGGACAGAACTAGATTGAACAGAATTGGACTGGACTGGACATAACTAGACTGAACTCGTTATATAGTGTTTGGCAACACCGGAACAATACGGAAACTGGAAATGGTTTTTTTTTTTTTTTTTTTTTTTTTTTGTCATTTTGGCTTTTGTCCCATTGTGTTCTATGGTTTTGGATGAGACTAAATTTTGGATAAATAGTCCCATTGGACTTGGTCAACAACTAACTTTATCCCAGTCCCGTCCGTGCCAAACGCTCAGTGATATAGGACCTTGTTCTGTTCTGTTCCGTCCTATTATACGTACCAAATGGGACCTTAACGACGACGACGTAAGAATTGTCGAAGTCTAGCAAAGTTGAAACCTAAAAGGAGTCACGGAACAGTTGAAATCATAAAATTATACTATTCATGAACACTTTTATTTTAATATATATTAATAATATGAAAATTATATAATGAAATTAAGTAACATTCCTTATCTACTCCAAAGTCCACAGCAGCCACACCCAAGTCCCAAGGGAGAGGTTCTACTTCTATCAGCAATGGCGTCCTCCAACCCTCTCTTCTCATCACCACTCCCTCTGTCCCCACTCAGATCCCACGCGCCGCTGCCCCTAACCTTCTCCTTCACAACGAAAGCAACCCCCGATGATTCTTCCTCTACCGATGGTCCCACCTCCGAATCACCCGAGACTGAAAGTTTCGAGGACCGACTCTCGCAGGTACGTCTGCGTTACCGGAGTGGCACAGGGAAGAAAGCCGACGCACGGAAGAGCAAGAAGTCCGGGAAGAAATCCGGTGGGAGTTCAGGATCTGGGGCAAACATGTACCTCCCACCGGTGCCTTTGAAGGAGCCGATTTCAGGTGGAGTGAAAGTGGATTTCGGGTTCAGCCCGTATTCGGAGAGGATGAATGGGCGGGTGGCGGCCCTTGGGTTAGCGGCGTTGGTGTTAGTGGAGCTGGCGACGGGAGAGAGTGTGATAAAATACCATACGCCGTCGATCATTTTTATTCAGGTTTATTTTGTGGCTGCTGTTACGGCGGTGTATTGTAAGGTTGAAAAGGAAAAGGTCAGCATTTGGCCACAGTCGTAGTGAGGTGCTCCGGTTGACTCGGAGTATTTGGCATTGATGATTGGTACAGCTGTTTCTGTATTTAGTTTTTGTTCAACGATTGAAATATATATATAATAATTATTTGTTAAAATGGCCATAACAATCGATTGGAACTCTGAAAATGTTTATACACATAAAATAGCAACTTACTTATGTTAATTTGGTTTAATATAGGCTTATAGCATCCAACTTTTATTTTTACTTAGAAATCTATTAGAGCTTTGAAAATATGATGCACTAATATGAGAAACAAGCAACACCTTCGAAACCAAGGTAGCAATACCTAAAAGAGAATCCCCTATTGCTATCCTGGTTCATATATAATGTAATATGTCAAAAGATGACTATTTTGTTTCTAATTTTAGTAAATGTCCATGACTTTCGTGAGATTTTTCGTGCATTTGTTAGAATAGTTTTTAATTTTATGTTCCTCAAGAATCATCGGGGGTTGCTTTCGTTGTGAAGGAGAAGGTTAGGGGCAGCGGCGCGTGGGATTTATGTTCCTCAAGAATTTATGTTCCTTCACATAAAACGTCACAGTTAAACATTCTTGGACAAAAATTTATGTTCCTCAAGAAATACTTTTGAGAGATATTACGGTTTCAAAAGTTCATGCCATATAAAGCTCGTTAAGGTCCTGAGTCAGACTTTTGTTCGCAAATTTTTTTTTATTTATTTATTTATTTATTTATTTATTTATATTACACTGTATCACCACACAATTAGAATTTATGATCGTTAATTAGTCGTGAGACATATTTGAGTCTGTTTAAGGATTTAGAGGTAATTCACCTATTATGATTTACATGATCTTTGCAATGTGATTATTGATGTCATTCGAATTCTTGGTCGTTGGCTATGATCTATTGATCTAGATTCAGTTGAGTATATCGTTTCCAAGCCGATATTGATTGTTAGTGTTCTGCCTCCCAAACTCAGACATTACTTTATGAGTTTAATATCAAGGTTGAACCATGAACGCTGCAAAAGAAGGCCAACCAGTAACATTATGCAATTTATGCGTTAATCCATTATTTGTAGTTTAAGTAAGATCGAGTAAAAACGAAAAAAAAAAAAAGAAAAAAAAAGAAACTTACGAGTGTTGATATTGAATGACTATGACTTTCTTTCAATAAGATTATAGGAAGTAAATACGAATTATTTTTCATGCAGTTCTTACATAACGTCCATATATATTGGGAATAAATACAAATTAACTTTTGCAGTCAGTTTGTGGTTCTTTAAGCTCGATCTTTCTGGTACAAGTTAAATGTCTGGCGATAGAATTTTCTCACACAGTTTCATGCATATGAAGCTTTATTTTATATCTAACCTTTGTATGTCGACTTTTTTGTTCAAGGTCTACCGAATGGTTATGTCACTATGTGTATAGAAGCCGATGCTTTTATGTTAGTTTTTATAATAATCGTAATATTTATTTTGAGAAAGGACGGATTGTGCTCAATAGCGGACCATGTGATACGATTATTCATTATAGTAATCAACAAAATGAGTTTGTTGATTTTTTTTTGTATGGTTTAGTCAACCATACAAGTTGATAAACGATTATTTTATTTAAAAATAAGTTAATAAGTATATATTATTTAAAATAAGGAACATCCTTAGTTACATGTGATTATAGTTTATGTTTACTTTATATTCTTATAGGAGCTATGGATCAATGTTTTTTTGATTCATATTTGTGTTGTTTAATGATATATAACACAAATAAACATTAATTCATGCTAATAGTCAAATCAAGATTGGAAACTAGATAAAATAATTGGGTTCCTATCAAGTTGAATTTTCTTCTTTGGAGAATGTTGTTGTATAGTATTCTCACGAGAGAGACTGTCGTATAAGGATATTGATGTGAAGTCGATTATGTGTCTTGTTTGTTCTCATTTTATAGAGATGATTAAACACCTTTTTGCAGGCTGTTGGGAGATTAGTCACTTGTGGAGGCGTATCGCGATTTGGTGGGATGTGCATATTCCTGATCCAATTTCCATTCTTCCGATAGTTTGTTGGGCCGATATCGCTATACCGATGGGATGGCAATACAAGGTTTTTGATGTAGTGGCGATGATAGTTTTTTTTGGTGGTTATGGATTTTTCGAAAGTCCATTCTCTTTGGGACGACTTTACCTAGGAAATCTTTTTTTGATGATATGGTAGATATGACGTTTTTTGGATTTCTAATAGGTGTAAAAAAGCTAAGTTGGTTTGGGTTTCTTGGTTACGAAACCCAGCTTTGACTTCTGTTTCTTTGTAATGGGTCTTTTTCTAGCATCTTGTTGGTTTTTTAATAAAATTATGTGGTTCCAAACAAATAATAATAAAATAAAAATACATACAAGACCGAGAATTGTTATGGCACATCAAAGCCTGTCACATCCTAAAAAATGATTAAGTGCTCAAGAGTCATCTTGGACGAAGACAAACCATCTTCAAATCTTAATGCTTTGCAAAGTAGGTCTAGTCTTTAGAGGAGGCAAATTATCCATAAAATGAGTCTTGTGTTAGGCTTTAAGAGGTTGTCATTGATCTTAATTTTCCATGAGAGAACATAAACGAGCTTCTAATTGGTGATAAAACCATAACTAGTATCAATGTGACCCAAACATCGCCAGAAGCATTGACATTCCCATGAACCTCTTTCATCTTGTCCAAAAAGACCAACAAATTCAACTGAAAAATGGTCCGCAGAGAGCACCTCATCTACTTGTGACCAAGGAGATATGAAAGCACGATGGGAATCATCGATCGCTTCATCATCAATGCTAAAATAATACTTCCACTTAGGATCATCAATATTCAATATCATGCTCGGATTCAACGACTTTCTACCATTTCACACCACTGACATGTAAATATGCTTCATCTAAAACATCAATATTCTATATCAATAACCTAGGTAGGATCAAAATCTAATCCACATCAACTTTGAGATCTCTTTGCAATTGCAACCTCCGGGTCATCAGGCGTAGTAAAGAACTTGATCTTAACAAATGAAAGCTCAATAGACATAACTTGAGCCTCCATTAGAGTTAAATGGGTATCAACATCAAACAAATATGCTTAAAGCACGTCATATCATAGCTATTGCAAACCGAAAAGGTGGATCTTCATAGGAGGTCTCAGTAAGCGATCTCACTCTCATTTATCTCTCTCTCTCTCTCTCTCTCTCTCACACACACACACACATACACACACACTCATGGTATACAACTTGGGCGTTAAAACATAATTTCAGGGCTCATCTTAGATAATGTTGGCCCAATTTTCCATTTATGATCATGAGTTAGGAGAATCACTTCTACAAACTAGGAAATCCATCCCTAAGGGCATCAATAATCTATTAAACTCTTGGAGAGTTGTATGGAGTGCCAAGTAGAAAAAAGAATATGGACATTCTATTCAATTAAAAAAAATCCCATCATTTTGCACTGAAATCTCTTATTATATGTTTAATCTCTATTGACTCCATCATCTCTTTCTTTTATATCATATTCAATTTAATTATACTAAACCCTCATTCAACCCCCATTATAAATGCTTCAACCTTACCATTCTATATTTTCTCCTATGCATGGTTTCATACTTTCATTACTCATAGATATTTTATTAGGCTAATGAGAGTGGTATCATTATTGTTACATATTTTTTATATGTCACGTAGGCACCATCTTATTTTTGTCATATCACTTAATTTTCTTGCAATTTAAGGGTTGTGGTTTGTAAAGATTTTAAATTGAAAAAAAAAATATAACTTTTGTGATTAGCTGGTCAAAGAAGTCAAAGTGGGGAAGGGCTCGGCAGCAGCTTATTGCCGAAGAAGCTTGTTGAACTCGGTATGTTGTAGCGGATGCACGGTGTGGCAAGGCCTAGTAAGATTTGCCGAATCGAGAGCGCTCCACATAACCTTACCAAATCCAGAAAACCGTCAAAGCAATCGTTCTTACATATCGTGATCATGCTAATTTACAAGAAGGGGATATGGGTGTGTGCACTGTGCAGAGATATATTCGACAATACATGTATTGTCGTTTTCGTTACAAGGAAAAAAAAATATGATTTCAGGTCATAAAAACATCATTTTTTTTATTTTTTATTTCATATTTATTTTTTTTGAAAATATCGGTAGGGAGAACAACTCAACTCAAACAAAAAATTTAGTCGGAAGTCGGAACGGACCACCATTTCACACATTGCTATGCTAATTTTAGGTGTTCGAATCCAGCGGCCCTTCTTCGCTCCCCCCCGGTGCTGCCTCCGCATCAGGTGCAACTTCTCCACATCATCTTCTCCACTACAGGTTCAAAGCTAAACTCAATCAACGGAGGACTCTGTTTTATCCATGTCTGCCAACTGTTTGATAAAATTACTGAATGAGTTCACTTGACTTAGGCACCCCAACATGTAAAGGAGGATTGTGTCGATTTCTTGCCGTGGTTAAGACAGAAGGCTGGGGAGGAAATTTCGTCCGTGCTCTCTGTAGGAAAATCAATTCATGGCAGGTAACTTATATGTTTCAAATATTTCTATGATTTTGCAATTCTTTTTCTCATCCATGTCCTTAAATTGCAGGTCATTGTTTGCTTGTAAACCAATACATGCTGGTGATTGCATACTGAAAGTTCCTTACAGAATGGTATCCTTTACTGAATATTTATAACTGTTTGGTGCTCCATGATTATAAATCCCAAAGGTACCATGTCATCTGTGGACATTTTTGCAGCAACTGGCCCCAGATAATCTTCTTCCTTCAATAAGTTCTTTGTTAGGAGATGATGTTACTAATGTTGCAAAGCTTGCATTGGTCATCTTAATGCACCAAAAACTTGGTCAGGTACCAATTTTGTATATGTTTCTTTCAAACTGTTTGAGAAGACTGAAGACATTCCAACTGGTTCCTTGTTTATCTTCTGTTTGTTAATGCAGGCTTCTGAATGGGCCCCTTACATCAGCTGTTTGCCACCAGTTTCAGAGATGCATAGCACGGTATTTCCCTTTTTACCCTTTTATTAAGTCACACATTTGATAACAAAATTCCCTTGTGTTATTTCCTTAAAGCACAATTTTTATTTCTGTAGATATTTTGGAGCGATGAGGAATTAAAGATGATCAAGATAAGTTCTTTATATCAAGAAACGTTAAAACATAAGGCTCAGATAGAAAAAGACTTTTCCTC
The DNA here is from genome assembly GCF_051521515.1 of Lactuca serriola. NCBI lineage: Eukaryota > Viridiplantae > Streptophyta > Magnoliopsida > Asterales > Asteraceae > Lactuca > Lactuca serriola. The sequence goes on from NC_136409.1 coordinate 211,597,979, forward strand.
CATAAAACATGTATGTCTTTTACATTTCTGTAGTTTGTGCAAGTTCACAAATCATCAAGATATTCATTTTTATTTGTTTTCCATGCAGATTCTTGAACACTTTCCTGAATTTTTTGAAGAAGTGACGTTAGACAAATTTAAGCATGCTTATACTCTAGGTATAACATCTTATCAGATTCCATTTTCAATCTTCATTTCACTTTTATCCGTTAACTAACATCACATTTTTGTAATAATTTTTTGTATATGTTTCAGTTGAATCTCGAGGTTGGATCAGCACAAGGGGTGTTTCCATGGTATTCTAATTTCATCAGTCTTTTAACGTCTTTTAAATGTTTGGAATAAATACCAAAGTTTCAATGGTTGTAGGAATTATTTTGTGAGTAAATATTTTTTAGATTCCTTTTGCAGATTTTCTAAACCATGATGGATTTTCAGAAACAGATGTTTTAAGTGATGACTTTCAACAAGTGTCTGAAGTGATTGCTGATCAGAATTATGCCCCTGGTGATGAGGTCCTCTTTACTTCAATCTTTTATATATATCTGCAGTTTTAATCATTGTTTAAAGTTTGTGCAGGTTCTTATAAGATATGGGAAGTTTTCAAATGCTAGACTTCTCTTGGATTTTGGATTTATACTTCTTTGCAACAAATATGATCAGGTTTTACTCACTCATATAATTATCTCTGTGTGTTTCTTTTAAACTTAATTCTCAATGATGTCACCTTCTTGCAGGTCAAAGTTGAGGTCAATGTACCTGAGCATGACCACCTGCGTTCAATAAAGTTGGATCTTCTGGAAAGACACACAACACCAGTGCTGAAAGACGATAATGCCCTTTCATTAGGAAACGGCTTTATGGTGATGTATGAATGTCACAAATTCGCCCTCATTTATTTTGTCCAGTCATTTTCTGAAATATTTATTATTTTTATACAGGAAAGTGAAGTCATCCAATGGAAAAGGAAAGGGAATCCCACAATCACTTAGAGCTTTTGCTCGTGTTCTGTGTTGTACCTCTCCTCAAGGTCTCTTACATACAAAAAAGTTGAATTAAACAAAATGGATATGTAAATTTGTTAAAATTATGTTTTTAAGAATTGTATAAAATTGTTATGTTTGTGTGATTGATCTCCACTACAGAGTTGCAGGAGTTGGCTATGGAAGCAAGACAAAATGATGGTCGGCTTGCTAGGATTCCTTTAAAGAACAGGGGAAAAGAATTGCAAGCACATCAATTCTTGCTTTCAAGATTTAATCACATTATTGAAAATTATAATTCGCTTATTCAGGTAATTAATTAATCTCCTAATTTTATAAATCATCTAATTCGACCCTCAGAGGGAGTTTAAGTTTAAACTATCACTTTCTCTATTAAGTCGTTCTATCTGCGTTAAGTCAAAATGAAGCACCCATATAACGTTGACTTTTTTTTTACAGTTTGTAATTCGCGACAGTTGTAGTGTGTCATTGGGAAAAGATGCAAGAAGGGTGGAGATTGCTCAAGATCTACTCAATGGGGAGCTTAGGATTCTTAAATCTGCTTCTGCATGGCTAAAAAACTACTGTGAAACCTTGAAGAACAAAAGGTAAAATTGTAAAGAAAATCTCTCTTGTATGGAATGATTTTTGCAAGTGAAATGGAGTACAGTTTTACTTTTTGAATATGGCTTTTTTTTTTTTTTTTTCTAATTGTAATCTTATTTAGGTTCTAATGAGCTTTTTATATTATTGAACTTTTTTGTTTATGTATATAAGATTTTTAATAGTTATAACGGAATAATATATTAAGTAAAAGTTAAAAACTATATGTTATATTTAGATATAATGTCGATGTTATTACTACATGCCAACTTCATGAATCATGAATGTATATTCATTCAATTACCATGGTTATTTATTACACTGTTAATTCAGTTTTTTTTTTTCAATCGAATATGTTCTGATGTAGTGTGTGGTAGGATGAAATGAGGAAATGAAGGGAAAAAAAACTCATTAAAATTTGTCTATATTGTCTAATAAAATAAAATAGACTATGAAGGTATGCAACTCCTGTTGATTGTTTTTCATTTCGTGAAACAAATTAAAAGTTATAGCCTAACTAATGTTCTACTTGAGTGAAAAACATTAACCTTTTTGAAACATTTATAACTTAAATTAAATTGTTTTTTATGTTTTTTTTTTATATAATTTTAAGTATATTTTATTAATTTATTTAAGGTTTTAATAAGTTTTATTAAGTTTATCTTTTTAATTTTATTATATAATATAAAAGTAAATTATAAATTAAATCTAAATACGATGAAAACTCGCCTAAACGACAACCAAAGAGGGTACTATATATTGTAATGACCAATTCTATTACATCTCATTTTATTATCCATTTGATTTACTTTATCATATGACATTTATTATTGTTAGAATTAAAATAGTTGATAGCTTCTTCGGACATAATTTGGTGTTTGTTTCGCACTTTAACAAATATGGCAAGATATGAAATATATTAAGTTGTTTTCTTTTGGCTTAATACATACAAAAAGTCTTAATGAGTTAAGTCAGTGGAGGTGGCTTAATGCACACATACATCACCTTTTACCCTCCTTATTGTTAGAAATTGGGGCCGTAGGTTTGTGCACAAATTTGATCATTTTAGTTGTGTAGGGCTTAAACTATGATTTCTGTCTTGCGCAATGATTTTGATTCCGTTGGCGACGTATTTTATTTTTGAAGGACTAAGATGCGATATTATAATTTAGAACTAAAAAACCACTTTAATTTATATAATCTCCGATAATACTAATGTTTTTGAAAAAACTCAAATATTCAATTATATTATTTTTATTTCCAAAAATTACTAAATAAATATTTATGATGATTCTACTTTTTAACATTTAATGTTTTTTTTTTTAAATCACATTAAATATGTTTATGCTTAAACGCATTTAGCGTTGTATCTGTAAGGTTTATATTTTATTAAATAACATTTTTTATTAATTTAATTCTATTTAGTTTTCTAATTACACATAACAAACATGAAAGTTTTAAATCACACATAATAATAGAATGTAATATTACATTCTATTGTATTACCCATTGAACTTTTCCACAATAAATCTCTTGTAAAGGCTTGTTTTAGGGGTTGTTTTTTTTACTCATTAAGTCATATATAGGTTAGTGGCTGAGTAAACAATCATGTTTTTCTGGATAAAATTTATATTAAGTTTCTTTTCTAGACCAAATAAATAGAGTGAATAAGATTTAATTACAAATTTATCCCTACATTAAAAAAACAAATTTCATAATATTCATTAATTTTAACAATATTCATCAATTTTAATGTGAATTAGTTGGGAGAGAAAAAAATAAAATTAGTAAATGGCTACCCTCTTAATGCGATGAGCCAAGCTTTTGGCTTCTTAACTCATAAAGTCTTTATGTCCAGATTATGTCAAAAAGAAATAACCATATATGGTTGTTCAGATTAAGCATTTAAACTTATTAAGATCTTTAAAATATAAAACAGCCACTTGGTATTCTTTTATATTTACAAGGTGCAGGAAGGGTTATGTGCAGCATTGGAGGTAAATATGTAGCCCCTAACAATTCACATCATTACAAGGCCTTATATACAACTGTTTGTTTTTCTATATAATGCAGAACAAAAAAATGTTATCAGTTTGTAAACAATAAAGTTGAATTTGACTTTTATGCGATGGAAAGAATTATCTGAAGATAACCCTGAAAGTAGTGATGAATAAGAGGTTTTTGATCGAGAACCTATTGAATACACTCCATTAAGTGAATTCCATCAAGGAAAGAAAAACCCTAATCTCGACATTCAAAGAGTAAACTTCTATAATAATCTTCATGCCGAATTATAAGTGATTATACAAGTGTTGTATGAATCCTGTAAACTGAAGCTAATAACAAAAATCAGTAAAAGTTTAGGAGGGAATCCATTAAATGTAACTCTTTGTAGCTCGTGAATCCAACAATCCAACAAAAACTTTATGCTCTAAAACCACAAACTATACAAAAAATTTGGCATGGAAAATACACACTTGAATTTAGAAAATGCAGCAATTGATTGAAGAAATCAATGCAGATACAACAGAAATCAAGAAAATACAACATTCGATTGATTGATTTTGGACCAATAACAGTAGAAAGCAAAAAAATGTAGCATTCGATTGAGTGAAGTAGAAAAAAAAAAACAGCAGAAATTTAAAAAATGCAGCAATAATTGAATGACATAGGGCAAAAGGAACAAAAATCCAAAAATGCAGTAACCGATTGAGTGTATTAAGGCAAAAAGCGAATAGAAATGCAGAAATCGATGGGGATAATTAGGACAAAAACAACAGTCGATTGAGCAAATTAGGGCAAAAAATCAACAGAAATTTTGGAAAAAAAAAATAAGGAATCGAAATAAACAAAGAGAAAGTCCATTCAAATGAATTAGGGCAAAAACGAAGAAATCGTGAAATGCAGTAATGGATTCAACGAAAATTTGGGCAAAAAAAGCGAATAGAAATGCAGAAATCGATGGGGCAAATTAGGACAAAAACAACAGTCGATTGAGCAAATTAGGGCAAAAAATCAACAGAAATTTTGAAAAAAAAAATAAGGAATCGAAATAAACAAAGAGAAAGTCCGTTCAAATGAATTAGGGCAAGAACGAAGAAATCGTGAGATGCAGTAATCGATTCAACGAAAATGAGGGTAAAAAAAAATTTGGACCATTTCTCGATTTGTGCGTGTCATCCTTGCGCAGGGGCCATGCTAATCTTCTCTGTATCGTTCCAATTTTATCGGATGTCCCCGAAGGGACGATTATGGATGAGACGTAGAGATATATAACATGGTAGCAGTTCTTCTGTCTTGCCAATGTGGGAGTCCATGGCAACCCAGCAAGCCAATACAAAAGACATAAGACGCGTGCAATTTAATTCATTCAAAACATCGAAAAATATAAGTTATAATCTCAATATATATAATCTATTTTGTTGGTCGATTTTTTTTCTCTTCTATTTTTTCAGTGTTAAAAATTTAACAAAAAGATCATAAAACTTCAAGGTTTTTAGTAGATATATTTTTTTATATAAATATATCAAATGCGATATTTCACAAAGATTATAATCCAAATATCCAATTCGATTATAACAAATGTTTTGTTATAGGTGAGGTGCAGTATCCTTAAAATAAATTTGTTAAAATTAATTGTTCTAGTCTTATTTATATTGCTTATTGCTCAATAACTCTCATGTATAAGGGTAAAAAATGTAATTTACCTAGATTATGAATGTTACATATTTATTTAAGGTTTTAACATGTTTTATGAAGTTTATATTTTAAATTTTTATTATATAATATAAAAGTAAATTAATATTAATTCTAAATATGATATAAAATACCATGAAAACTCGTTGCATTCCTAAAAGACAACCAAATAGGATACTATATTGTAGTGGCATTTATTATTGTTAGATAAATATATAATTTGGTGCTCTTTTAATCTTTTTCACTTTAACAAGTATGATAAATATATAAGATTGTTGAGCATGTGACAAAACTCGGTGCTTGAACTTGAACCTTTGTTAGTATTGCGAACTTGATCTTGTAACTACAACATGCGAGACATTTTATTGTTCCTAAAAACTTATCCAACTTATCACAAAGATCTTTAGCGGTACAATCATCGCTATAGATTGTTTTCAACAATCCGGGATCACAAGAACTGTAGAACCAAGATTTGATACGATTATCAACTGAAAACCATTCTTCATCATCTTCTCCGGTTGGAATTGATCTTCCAGAAATAGGACCATAACATAAAGTACCCCGACACATATTGAAGAATATTTGATGCCATAATTTATACCGATACCCATCAACATTATGCTTGAAACTATATAGATTGTACACATTTATAAGGGTACACACAAGACTTAATTTGGAAGGAGATGGGATGGAAGATGAACCCGGAGTGGTCATGGAGAAGTTACCTTAGGCAACAAGAAAAAAAATGCAGCAACTGCAATGTGAGCAGAATACGTTGGAGAAAAGACGTTAGAAGTAGGCAGACCAGCGACAAAATAAGAGCAACATGCCAATATAGGATTGATCGTCGGTAGCAGCAAGCCAAAAGAAAAACCCATCTGATCAGCGAGAGAGAAAAGGTAGGTCAGCGGGATCAAGTCAGAGCAGTGAGAGCTCCGGAGGTTGATCAGAGGGAATAACTGAAGCAACAGAAACAATGTAATTCCAGAAAAAACCCAAGAAAATCAGGCGAGTATGGTGCTAGAGCCGTATGAAACATGGGGTGGGGTAAAAACTCTAGCTTGATACCATGTTAGTTTGATAAAAGCCTAATTAACGTAGGGCTTTGGTATTTTTAGTTTTGGAAACGACAGAAATATATTAAAACCACTACCAATCAAGCACAAGGCAAGGTAAGAAAAAAAATTACATAATGTTAAATGTGGAGCAAATCCAGTATGCCCAATTACAAACACCAAATTAACATCTATGCTTTACCCAACTAAAAATTGAAGTAATAATGTTATCCACCAACTTCGAAGAGGAAGTTCTCAGGTTTTTGTAAAACAAGTCATTCCTGGTTTTCCGGATGCACCATAAGAAACCATATATGATGGTCAGAAAAAGATGATGTTTCTTTGGACATCTTCCCCAATCCGCCGCGAAAACCACCAACTCACTAACCAACTAACTGTCACAAAACTTTGATCTAGAATGCTACACCCTTGGAAAATCCACCTCAAAACTTCCTTAGTGATTTGACAACCCACCAGAAAGTGGTTCGGCTAATCCAGACCAATAGAACAGAAAAGACAATTCAGAGAAGAAATGGGAATTCCCCTGCGAGAAAGAGCAAGCGCTGAAGGGATCTGATCCATACAAGCACACCAAACAAAATCAATAACTTTAAGAGGAGTCAGGCGAAACCAAATGGTTGGATTGTCAAAGTGATTGGTAACCTTAGAATCAATGAGGGATCTCAAATTACAAACGTAGAAATTTTCATCAGAAGAGAGCTTGCATCTCATTTATCCACCCCAGACACTAAGTCCATCTATGAAAAAGCCCCCAAAAAGCATTTACCTCCATGTGTTCCATAAGATTACTAGGATTTTTCTTCCACGCATAGTTGAACTTCCTGTTGGAATTAATCCTATCAGAGATGAAACATGATTTTTTTTGTCAAAATTAAAAATGCTCGGAAACCGATCAGCAAAAGTCCCATATCCGGACCAATTTTCTAACCAAAATAGGGCATTCCTTCCTGAATTGACTTGGATTTGGAATACATCTGAAGCAGAAACCCCCATATCATGTAAATTACAAAAGCCTGAACAATGTTATACCAAGTGCCTGAACAAGTCTTTTTGCCAAGAGAATAATTGGGTTTTTTCACACAATTGTGGATTCCACATACAACTTGGCATCAGAGCGCTTTTGGGTCAGTTTTAAACCTCCAAAGCCATTTAGAGAGCAAAGTCAGATTGGGAGATAGAAGAGAGCCCACACCGAGGCCACCTTTTTTTGGACCAAACATTGTGTTCCTGTTTTCCAAGCCACCTAAGCAAAAAAAAAAATTCTTCATTCCCACCCCCAAAGAAAACGACGTCAAATTTTCTCAAAAAACTCAATAATCAAAGAAGGGGCCTTAAACAAGGAGAAAAATACATCAGAAGATTATCGAACACAACTTTAACCAAAGTAAGTCGACAGCCAAAAAAAAAGAGTTTTAGCCTTCAGCGACATATTAGCTTCTACAGAACACCCAAATATTTGAAGGGAAAAGGCAGCGTTACATCCCAAGATGCACACACATCCGTTTACTTCCCCTATCGAAACTCCGATATCATAAACTTGAGATTTGCCAAAATTAACCTTAAGACCCGCACAAGCATGAAAACATATTAAGATCCTCACCAGATTGTCAAAATTTGAACTTAACCATTCACCAACAAATTGAATGTAACACCCCCTCTGGCACGTATCACAATATTGTCCGCTTTGGGCCACTCGGCACGAGCACTTCCCAGGGGGTCACCCATCCTAGTACTACTCCCGTCCGAGCACGCTTAACTGCAGAGTTCTTATGGGATCTGCTGCCTTCACGGCTTTAAAACGCGTTGTGATAGGGAAGGTATTCACCATTATTCATTTTAAAATAATCGTTTAATTAAAAAAAAACACTTTGCTGAAAGTCTCATTCATAATCGAATTACAAAACATAACTCCATTTTCACTTGCATAATAAACCAGGATCCTCAAAACATGACTCTTTCTCTGGTGTGTACAATCGAGCCGGTGCCGTCCCGTGATCCTGAGAGAAACCTGAAACACATAACACAAAACACTGTAAGCACGAAGCTTAGTGAGTTCCCCAAAATACCACACATACATATATTAGCCACTCGAGGCTATAACTCTGTGGGTCCGTGGACCCTACTCTATGAACCCTCTGGTTCTAACTCTGTGAACCCTCCGGTTCTAACTCTGGGAGCCTTCCGGTTCCAACTTTGTAAACATGCACAGCATAAATCACATAGAAATAATGCAGTACAACACATAACAGGCATATAGCATACAAATACTCTATCACATAACTCTGATTACCTACTCAAGGTAAAGTATAGTGAGAAGACTCACCTAGCAAGCAGAAAGCAGATATCCCCACACTTGAATCTCGAACTTGCCACCTCCTAACACATAAGGCAAATACTCTCATGAATATAACTCTCGAGTCTAGGATCAACCCTCTCTTGACACCCTCTTAAGGGTAAAAGACCATTTTACCCCTCCCTTAGCCCAAAGGCCACATCGCTGACCAAACCCTAAAAGTCAACAAAAGACAACGGTCAACTTTGACCGGACTCGGCGAGTGCACTAGGGCGACTCGGCGAGTCTACACGTGTCCACTGACTCCCTTGGATCCTCTCTTGACACGTCGAGTATTTCTCTGACTCGACGAGTTTCACCTGGCATAATCGCGGGGCCACCACGACTCAACTCGCCGAGTCTCAAGAACAACTCGGCGAGTTCCCGCTTGACTCAGTCCACCTGTCAACCCTCTCTAACTCTCCCTGACTCACTGAGTCATCCCTTAACTCGGCAAGACCACTCGCTGAGTGGTTAGGACAATCTTCATGCTACTCGTCGAGTCTGTTCTTCGGACTCGGCGAGTCCATGCCATGCATCGACTCAATCTCACTTCTGAGGTCAGATCCGCTCCAACAACTCATAGATCTAGCCCTCCCAAGCACATTCATCACGAAAAGTCTCAATCTTGGCTACCAAGCAACGCCTACAAGGCCTTTTTTGATGAAATGACATCTAAAATGGAAACCTAAGTCTCCAACTCAAAAGGAAAGGCATAAAGCATGGCATTTGGGACTCTCTGGACCTAATAAGGTCCAGATCTAGGTACCATTTCCCCATGGAACCTCTCATACTCCAAATACAAGTCAAACAAGGCATGAGGAAACCCTAGATTTGGCCATATCAAGAAAAACACGAGAATAAGCTCTGAATGTTACCTCAATTAGCTTCCTCTGTCAAAATGGGAGTAGATCTAAGCTCCCCCAACTCCCTTAGCTTGGCTTTCCTCTTCCCTTCTTGCAAATACACACAAAAATGGTGAATAATGGCCTCTTATCTCACTCACAAGAACTCTCAGCTGCTCTGGTGCTCCCAAGGTCGAAGGTAGCCGCAATGAAGGCCATAAGGTCCCTTAAATAGGGCTCAGGACCGGGAAATTAGGGTTCCATTAAACAGCGTGGACTCGCCGAGTCCAGGCTCGAACCCGCGTCCAAAATCGCGATCCTACTCGGCGAGTTTGAGCTCCAACTCGCCGAGTCCCCTCACAAAACACCAAAAATATATGAATAAATAACACCTGGGGTTCCGGGCTGTTACAATTCTCCCCCACTAGAACTAGACTTCGCCCTCGAAGTCTCGCTCTGCAAATAACTCCGGATGCTGCCCACGCATCTCACGCTCCGGCTCCCAGGTCATCTCGGACCCCTTACAATGCTGCCACCGAACCAAAACCAAGGGTACCTCCTTGTTCCTCAGAACCTTGATTTTCCGATCTCCGATCTCCACTGGTCTCTCAGCATAATTCAGGCTCGCATCCACCTGAATATCCTCTATTGGAACCACTGCCGACTCATCGGCTAAACGTTTCCTCAGATGCGACACATGAAAAGTGTCGTGAATCTGCCCCAACTCTGCTGGCAAATCCAAACGATAGGCTATCCAGCCTACCCTCGCGATCACTCGGAAAGGACCAATATATCGGGGCCTCAACTTGCCCCTCTTCCTGAATTGAATCACTCCTTTCCAAGGAGAGACCTTCAGGAGTACAAAGTCACCGACCAACAATTCGAGCTCGGACCGGCACCTGTCCGCATAACTCTTCTGGCGACTCTAAGCGGTCAACAACCTCTGCCTGACCTGCTGTATCTGCTCTGACGTCCGAAGCACGATCTCTGTACTTCCCATCACACGTTGCTCTACCTCTTCCCCACAAATGGGGTTCGATACTCCCTTCCCTACAATAGCTCAAAGGGTGGCATACTGATGCACTAATGGTGGCTGTTGTTGTAGGAAAACTCTGCCAAGGGCAAATACGGGCCACAATTCCCCCCCCCCCCCCCCCCCGAAATCTAATACACACAAAAATGGTGAATAATGGCCTCTTATCTCACTCACAAGAACTCACACAAAAATGGTAAATAATGGCCTCTTATCTCACTCACAAGAACTCTCAGCTGCTCTGGTGCTCCCAAGGTCGAAGGTAGCCGCAATGAAGGCCATAAGGTCCCTTAAATAGGGCTCAGGACCGGGAAATTAGGGTTTCATTAAACAGCGTGGACTCGCCGAGTCCAGGCGCGAACCCGCGTCCAAAACCGCGATCCTACTCGGCGAGTTTGAGCTCCAACTCGCCGAGTCCCCTCACAAAACACCAAAAATATATGAATAAATAACACCTGGGGTTCCGGGCTGTTACATTGAACATCGTCAACATAAAAAAAAGATGTGATATAGAAGGACCCCAAAAAGATTTGACATAGAAGGACCTCGGATAATATCTTTTTATTAATCATAATAGTAAAACATATATAAGGATTTGTTTTTTAATCATAAAGTTAAAAATAAAACTAAAATAAAAAACCATATCTAGTTTTATTCACACATTGAATGATATGATTCTACTGAATGTTTATCTTGTAGAAAGCATTGAATGATATGATTCTACTAAATAGTTATCTTATACGTTAAAAATGATTATAATTTCAAATATTAACTTAGTGTAAGATTATTATTATTATTATTATTATTTATAGTTAATTTCAATAAAAAAATCACTTTCAACATGTATTTGCAGAATTTTAACCAAATAATTTTATTTTACGCACACGCAGACATTCGTCTAGTTTAATATAAATTAGGCAAACGTTGTGTGTGTGTGCGTCTGTGTGTGTGTGTATATATATATATATATATATATATATATATATATATATATATATATATATATATACACACAAAAAAAATATATATATTAAGCTTACATTTTTTTTCATTTTTTCTGTTTAAGCTTAGCTTTTTTTTTTCCCAAGCACCATGAATATTTGTGATGTTCTTAAATAATGTTTAGGCAGGGAGCATCATAAAACCTAGGGACGAGCATAGGCGGGTATCCGCCTCATTTGGCGAGAACCGGAACCACTCTAGGCAATTCTTAAATGTTTGGAACCACTCTTGGAACCGATGATTCCGGTTCCAGGAGCGGGTAACCCGGTTAAATAAATTTTGTTAACTTTTGTCGATAAAACCGCAATTTAGTTCGATCCAAATCAAATCAATTCGGACTAAATAAGGACAAAATTGGACTAATATATTCTAAACTAGTCTAAGAAACATACACACACACACACACACACACACACACATATATATATATATATATATATATATATATATATATATATATATATATATATATATATATATATATATATATATATAAACCGGTTCCGGCGGGTACCGAGCGGGTAGCGGTTCCGAAAAAATGAGAACCAGAACCGGAACCGCTTAAGGCAGTTCCATAACTTTAGGAACCGGAACTGCCTTTGGCGGTTCCAGTTCCAAAACTGGCAGTTCCGAGGCGGTTCTGGTTCCAAAAGCGGGTATCCGGTTCCGATGCTCATCCCTAATAAAACCAAAAGTATTGTAACGAATATGATAAACAACTAAACAAATGTAACGTTATTTATTTAGTTATCACATAACTATTTATATCAAAATATCAATTTGGGGGAATTAGGAGCTCATTTACAAGTGAAAAGAAGAAGCACAGGGCCTTGAACATTCACAACCGATTTATGCTTATTAGTGGGATCCATAATTTTGCAAAGAGCGCCTTCATATATCCGTTTTGCAAGAATCTTTACATTTTTCAAGATCGCAAACCGATCCGATGTCTTTCATGTGTTTACAAACTGAGCTCACCTTCCCCTCTCTTGCCACTTTCCTTAAACACAATATGCACGCCACAATTAGAAAACATAAAAGAAAATTAATTGTAAACAACTAAACATAATATTTGTTGATATGTTTAATATATACGGAGTAGTTTGGTATGATATTAAATAAACTTACCAGTACAAACAAATCAAGAGCAACAATGCTAGACCTATTACATTTATTTGCTTTTCAAATGTAATAGAATTCATTTTTCTTGTATGTCGTGGAACCTATTTAATATTTAACGACACTTACATAGCATGAGGCAATAAACGCTTTCTTATTTTTCATTTATAAATGAAATATGAATACTAACTATTTTTGTTGTTAAATAAATAAAAATATAAGTAATAACTGTTTTTGTAAGTACATCAACAAAAATTAAGTAATAAGTTTGTATTGGTAATATTGAATAATCTCTCTTAAAGTAATTGGCATAAAATTGAGCACCGATGGATCCATTAATTTTTTTAACTGGCACGTAATTTTATTAATATTTTAGAATAATATAATATTAATCTACAAACATGTCTTTGATTTGGTTTATATTCATATTACAATTGTCATTCTTAACTAACAAATTGTAATAGTTATTGTACAGAAATCTTCCTATCTAATAAACAAAACCAAAAGTCCACGTGTCTATTCAAAACAGTTGAATTATTCCAAAGTTAAATACTGATTATACCCTTCTTTGTTTCAACTACAAATCAAAATATATAGAATGCTCTCTTTTCTTTCCATTTACTCGGTGATAACAGCCGCACATATTAACTCAAAAATTCATTACATACCCGATTCATAGCATGTTATTATGGTATCCAATTTCGTATATAAGGTATGATATCAATTGCATTCAATTTGATCGTATTCTGCTCAATATATGTTTCAAGCATATGATATCAATCGTTTCTTTACAGCATCGTGTTTCCAAGGTTTTCAATCATCACAGTCAGAAAATCGTCCACTCAATCACAAACTTCAATCGTTTCTACCCATCGTCGCTATTCTGCTCACCGTTTGATTATGGAAAAACAGAAACTATGTCTCCAACATTTATACTCCACCATGCTTCTCGTCTCTCGATTTAGGTATGTTGATTTAGGCTGTACTCTTCTTCTTTACATTTCTGGTGCGTCTATCTAGCTTTTCTTTAAGCATCTTCTCATAGAAATTTACTTTTTCATTAAAAGGTTATGAGAGATAATGAAGATATCTGTTTAAAGCTTTAGGTTTTACTTTTCTCATCAAAAATTTATCTCGATTTAGGCATCTATGTTGAATATGATGAAGATATCGTTTGAATGTTAACGGGGAATTTTATAAACAATTTGTAAGATTGTAAGATTAACTTTTTGAAGCGTATATATCTTCTACACATGTATGAGGGCTTGGCGACCGTATAGGGGTAGAAATCCCTTAAACCAAAAATAATGGTACTTTAGGCATAAGCATTTATTTATTATTTATTTATCTATATTTTTTCAAAAAAAAATTGTAATAAGAATTTTTGCCAGATTATTCCCCACGTTGCATCTTTGACTAAAGCAGGATAAAAAGATCATAGATAACCATTCTGCAGGTACAAAAAGTTGATATTTTGTTGGAGTTTTTTTTAATTGCCATGTTAATTACTAAATAATTATATACAAGTGATCAAAACTTTAACCTTAGTTTCAAGACGACTATGAGACGTTTGCCATTTGTAATTGGTGATCACATTCCTTTAACAACATATTGACTGATATGAAACTATTGGATTTCAAATACATTTCTTATATTATATTTTTAGCTTTAGTATATGATGATATAATAAATGTCAATTTGCTTACTAAATTTTCTAATGTAAAATGTAAATAATGAGATACCTTGAAATTTGTTTTCTTACTGTTTAGTAACTCGGGACATAAAAAACCAAAAATATTTATCTTTTTTAGTATTAATGAGTAAATAGTTAGACACGTCATTTACTCAATATTTATCACATAAAAATTTGAAAGACAAGTCTATACAGTTCATGATCACCAAGTAAATAGACCTAACTATACGTTAGTAATATTTTTGGTCTTTGGTTGGTTTCGTTTACTTGTGTGTGATCTAAACATCAACAATTTTGAAAGCAAGAAATGGATAAGTGGTTGTGATTTATTGTGCATGAACTACAGTGGAGTGTAGACAACATTTGAGTTGTGGATGGATTTATTTGGTAAAGAATTATTGGACATATTTGGAAACGACATACAAGGAGAGAAGGAGGATTCACAACTTCCTCATTATTCAAATAAGATACTTTCATTAAGTGGGAGGCTTCAATCAAATCTGATTTGAGAAACAAATAAAAATAGGATGCTATTTCTTGCATTTATAGAGAATAATTATTGTTTTAGAAAATAATATGCTTCAATTTTTGTTGATTCTTAAGAATCAATTTAAGCATATTTTACTAATCATGCAATTACTATTGAATGACATTAGATATCACTACGTTTGGTTTAAATATCAATTGATGTGTATGTGGTGTTTTATTAATTATGTATGAGGTGTTTGTTTGAAATTGGTATTAATGGTTGTTTTTATTTTTTTAGGTGCTCAAGTTAGATAGAAATACAACCAGGGACAACAACACCACCATGGTAGGGTATTATGTAGTCAAAAGTTTTGGAAAAACAGCAAATTTGACACCCAAAGTTTTGGGAGTACATGGTAATAATTCCCCTGTGAATGTTGAAATGCTCTGCTATTATATACTTTGACATGAAACTAGATATGAGGCTTTTTTTCTTGATTTGTTTCCATGTACTATAATATGTTCTGAACAAATTTTATACTCATATAGTATATTTTTTTAAAAACTCAAATGTGTACGTGCAGGCTTTCCAATATGTCCACATTTATATGAATTAGTTCGTTGCATGCTTGAAAATTTATAGCTTAAAGATTTTTTATAGACAAGGTAAAAGCTTTGAACGTTTCATTTGCAAGATCAATAGACCCAACTGTTTTTGTAATATCAGTTATGATGAACCGTTGTTGAAAAGGAATAAATATTTCCATTTTAATGTATATCAAGAAAAGCATCTATAATTCACATGTAAATTTTTTTTAATGGTTTTTGGCTTTATTTTAAACAAACTACTATGAAATGGTCTTGGTTTAACGAGATTTTTTTTACTTAAGTTGTAACATTCTCATTTTAATTTATATTAAGAAAACAAAATTTGTGGTCTCGATACTATTAAAGGTAATTTAGTCATTTATATGGATCGCAAACATAAAACACACCATCTCTAGAAAGTGTTGATCTCCAAACATCTGGTGTGATAAAAAATTAATTTCAATATATATATATATATATATATATATATATATATATATATATATATATATATATATATATATATATATATATATATATATATATGGCTTATTTGTTTTTATACCGGTTATATATTAAATTTTATTTAAAATACAATAATTCCATTATGTTTATTAATCTAATTTCAATTTTATAATACCTATTAATACATCTAATATTGATAAACAAGTCCACAACGTGGTATAATATTAACTGTCTTCACTTTTGCAATATAATTTTTTGCGTATCATATCTGTAATAAACTAATAAAAAAATTTATTTTTCAGATCATAAACATTAATATATATTAATTTTAAGTAATCAATATAAAAATTTTAACAAAACTTATATCTTATTAATTTAATAATATTTTATAGAATTTTGATTTTTTATTATCATTCTTAATTATTAATATTGTTATTTTTTCTTACCTGCGGTTTCATGGGTTGTAACCTAGTTAATCAATATTCAATACTCATGTGGATCGGTTTTGGCATACCAAACAACGCCCATGTTTTTCTAAAAGTCAACTCATTAGCGAACACCAAAACTCGTTGACTACATGTTATACTAACATTAGTACTCACTCATCTGGTCGGTGTTTTTACCCATTTAATCAAATAGACATACTTTTACTAAATTACAAAAATTAATTAAGCTACGTGATCAATTACACATTGCCACAATCTTTCAAATAAGATTGAAACTCATCCTTTCAATAATAAATTCTCTAAAAGTAAAACACAATTTTCTCCCCCCCTCTCTCACGCACACACTGCATGTTTCTGTACTTGATGAGTTTCAAGTACGCATAATCTAATCAAGTTCAATAGGCACATACATTGCACTTGATCGTCTCGAATAATGAACTTTTGGATGTTTGATCATATGTTTGACGTCAATTTCAACTAAGTGTATGATCGGATTTTGTATCATCGAATGTTGTCGACATATTAGGTGGGAAAAAGCTTGGTTAGTCGTTTCAACCTATAACGACAACTTGAAGCTCAACATTGAAAATTAAGAACTTCATAAGTGTTTACAGGTGAGTTTCCATGACATTATGTTGAAATCTCATCTCGGGTTATTGTATATTAGCTTAATATGCCTTTGTTGCCTTTGAGATTCCTACTTTTTCAGAGTGTCCCGTTCTTCTCTACTGCTCTATTGGACATGTATACAACAACACCATTAGATGATTTTAAACATGACACACATAATAATTAATGGTTTTTGTGGCCAGAGGGGCCATGGCCGCCATTTTTTGGCCGACTACGTATATGTATGTGTAGACTTGATTATCACTTTCATTGAACAAAATCCTCAACAAATTGATTATCGCTTCCATGATGTGATATGACATCATATAGCTATTGTGAAACAAATTGATAATTGGAGCATTTTAAGATGGCTTGAGGAACAATGGTGAAATCCAAGAACAATATTAAAGTAATAAGAAAGAGTATACCAAATCAACACTTTATAAATAGTAATATCCATTACATGCTTGCGATGGTACCGATTATTCCCCATTTAAATGTTTTCCTTTTTTTACTTCCACACTGTCACGGGATGACTCTTGCGACTAGTCTATCTCGTGTGCCATTTATTTTTTCTTCAACTAAGTCAGTCTACTTCGACGACCTTAGATGTATTAAAAAAATTGGAAAGAAAGAAAGACTTCGAGAATACAAAGAGTGTTTGTATTAAGAGATCTCAAGAGATTACAACAACTTCCCGATGGTTTGCTACAAATTACTTCACCCCTGTTTATAGGGTTCTTACACCTCCTCAAATGGAAGTGTCTAGATCCCAATCTTTCTTGACCATTCTATATTGTTCCTACATGATCTTTATATTTACAAGGTTCTAAAATATATCATACTAGTCTACGATGTCCTAGAGAATTCTAGGACGTTCCAAGACCTTTTGAGTTATTCTAGTATCCTTTAGCATCCTCCGGATTGTTCTAGGTTGTTCCATAGTCCTCCATCGACGTCTATAAAAATCTAGTGTCTTCCGAATAACTCGTGGACGTTCTATATCTTTTTGGGGACTTCCGTATTTTTCTAGATTTTTTTAGTGTCTTATGTCGCTTTCTCAATTTGTATCGAGTTGTCTCGAGTATACTTGATCATTATGGTGTTCTCTAGATGATCCTGGAAGCTTCCAGAAACTCGGTCTGTGACACCCTCCTCTATTTAAACCCTTGACATCCTCGTCAAGTCTTTGATATGTATGTCTTTATCCTGTCACAAAACTACTTAGGGTCTTTTTTCTCCACAGTGTTTCTTCAAGTAAGGTGTGCTTTGTTTTCTTAACGATCCTTGTGTCGTAGGTCCTCTCTCAACCTCGTAAACTCTTGGATCAATCTTCAAGTGGGATAAGGATACGTGTTCATTCGAGTGTGTCTCGTTTATTTGAACTTCCTTTTTCGGTTTCATATTCTTCTTGATCTTATTACTATGGTCGTATGATATGTGCTTACTTCCATCTCTCTCGGAGCCTTTATAGAGCTTCATAGTTGAAAGATTACGAGCCCTTGTCTTGGTTCTTTCTAAGGGAATGATATGGATAGTTGATATCTTACTTATATGCATGGTGTTGTCTCTCTCGAACGACCAAGGACGTACCTTATCCAGAAAGTCTATTCCTAGTACCATGCAATAATCATCTATTGGAACCACTATCAAGTTGATGGATCCTTCCTATTCTGTAATCTTTATGGGTATTCCACGAGAAACTCCAAGGATCAAATTAGATGGAGAGTTCGACAATCTTCAACCATTTCAACTCCTTTGTATAATGGATCCCCAACTTCTTGGCTTCCTCTTCTACGACGAAACTATAAGTTGCTCCGTGATCTACTAGTGCCTTAATGTTCCTTCCATTCACCTTGGCTTCGACGAACATTAGACTCCCTCTTTTAGTTTTGATATCGATTTTAGAAAACACATTGAACTTATATGTGATCTGTCTTCTTCTACCTGCAACACGATCACATAAAAGGTCTTTTTCTTCGAGCAATCTCAGATCAAGTGAGGACCATCACATAGGCAACACTTGACCTCCTTTTGTTCTCCTTTTTTATTTCTTTCTTTTATTTCTTTCCCCTTTGAATTCAAGGGTTTGGGTGCGTCTTGATTTTCATGTGGTTCTGGTGTAGAATGATCTCCCCAACTATTTTTCTTAACCATGGTTTCGCTTCGGAATTCCATAATATCTTCTGCCACAACAATAACTTCGTCTATATCTTGAACTTTTCTCCCCTTGAGCTCATTATAATCCCAATATTGTAGTCCATACATGAAATAGAAAAGTTTTTCTTTCTCTTGCATGTCTGGTAACTCTAACATCAAGCTCATGAACTCGACTATGTAGTCTCAAATGGATCTAGTATGCTTTAGCCCACAAAGTTTCTTCATCACTATATCTTCTGCATTATGTGCACAAAATTTTCTCTTAAGTTGCCTACTGAATTCTTCCCATGTGTCGATGGTGTATAAGCCTTTGTCAATGTCTTCGTGCTTCATTCTCTACCATAGAGTTGTAATCTGGCATAAGTAAAGGACAGTTGTATCGACCTTCGTTTTGTCGTCCTTTACTTGACTAGCATTGAAGTGGCATTCCATTGACCAAAAGAAATCATCATGTTATTTAGGTTCACTTTTACCTCCATACTTCAATGGTTTGGGTTTTTTCGTGTGCGACAATGTTTTGGCCACAACTCCTCCGGTGATTGTTGCCTTGCACAAGTTTACTTCGGCTTGTAATGTGGCTACCTTCTCATGGAACTCGTTCTGCAAGGTGTTGATAAGTCAAAGGACTTCTTCCTTGGTGACATCGATGGTCTCCTTAAATCCATCATTCGTGTCACATGTCTCCACTACAAACTGATCGACGGTATCCTTCCACTTAAGGATCTCACCGACATTAATCTCCACCCCTGTCAGCTTGTTCTCAAAGTTGGCCAAGGCATCTACCGACTGGTCCCTCTTCTTGGAATCCTTTCCCTTCTCCTCAACGATAGTGGGATGGTTAACTACTTTACTTGCTCCTTCCATTATTTTGGTCTCTTGCTTGGTTGAACCTGGCTCTAATACCACATGTCACAGGATGACTCTTTTGACTAGTCTATCTCATGTGCCACTTAACTTTTCTTCGACTAAGTTAGGCTACTTCAACAACCCTATATGTATTAACAAAATTGGAAATCAAGAGACTAAGACTTCGAGAATACAAAGAGTGTTTGTATAATGAAAACTTAAGAGATTACAACTTCTCGATGGTTTGCTACAAATGACTTCACCCCTATTTATAGGTTTCTTACACATCCTCAAATGGAAGTGTCTAAATCCCGATCTTTCTTGACTATTCTAGATTTTTCCTACATGATCTTTATATTTACAAGGTTCTAAATATACCATACTAGTCTACAATGTCCTAGAGAATTCTAGGACGTTCTAAGTCCTCTTGAGTTATTCTAGTATCCTTTAGCATCCTACGAATTGTTCTAGGTTATTCCATAATCCTCCATGGAATTCTATAAAAATCTAGCATCTTCCAGATAACTCTTGGACGTTCAATATCTTTTTGAGGCCTTTCATATTTTTCTAGAGTCTTTTGGTTTCTTATGTCACTTTCTTGATTTGTCTCGAGTATTCTTGATCATTCTGGTGTTCTCTAGATGATCCTGGAAGCTTCCGGAAACTTGGTCTATGACAAGACGCTCCAAATTATGAATTCAACCGGTAATGCCGCCATCAATGGTGATGGTTCACCATCGTCTTCATCAGCAAGCAATTCAAATTGCAAAGCTTCCCCTCTTTCAGGTGGACCTAAACAAGACAAGGAGGAGAGTAACACTATGTTTTCAACTAGCTCTTCATCTACAAAAAAAACATGGATGGGACATCAAGCTCAAGCCTAGTATCTTCCTCCACAAATGAAGTAAAGAATCTAATGTAAAATAAATGAGTTTACGAATGACTAAACTGTTGGATTAGTGTCTAAGTCCATAACTATTTTGGTATGTACTTGACCCGATGGTGCATGGTCCTTTTGGGTTGCCTTCACCAAAGCAACTTGATTGGAGAAATAAATAGAGAGAGAGGTTATTATGATTTATTAATATGTTATAAGAATAATATATTAAAGGAGAAATCATATTTGTTTAATTAATATTGGTCAATAATTAATTAAGAATTAATTTTGTGATCAAATGTAATTAATTAAACTAAAGGGGCTGAATTGTAATTATGTGATAGTTACAAAATAAGGTAAGGATTATCTTAAGGATAGGTTGGACGAATTTGAGGTGATAAGGACCTTAGAATTCGACTATGATAAGGATTCAAGGCTTATCTTATAGGTTGCTTGGTAAGCAAGCAACTAGATAAGGCTAAGGACTGAAACCCTATCTCCACACCTATATAAAACCCCTTTGGCTCTTGATTTCGTCCAGACCTTCCCAAGGCTTCTTAGGGACAAAATCTTATACCTCTCCTCTCTCTTTATACCTTCTCCATTTGCTCTTGGTGTTTGTAAGCCATTAGAGGAGTGACACTTGTGACTCTAAGCCTTCCAAAGTCAATACAAGGAGATTTGGGATTGTTATTGCTACATAACAATCAAGGTAATATTATAAACCTATTCTTATGTTAATATGATTACTTATATGCTAGAATTAGGGTTTCTTTATGTGTTCATAATGTTGTGTATCTAATAGTGAAAACATAGATCCAATTCTAGGGTTGCATGCACACATATGATTGTTTGTACAAATCCCATCAGTGGTATCAGAGCCTTTGGTTAACTTGTTTTCAATTAGTATTATAAAATTGTATGAACTTGACATATTAGGGTTTATAGCCAATAAACCCTAGGAGGCTAGAAATTTCGAGATTAGGGTTTCTATACCCTAATTTGCGAAAATTTGAAAGGGTTTCAAATCCTTTACTTAAGCCTCAAGATTTCGAAATCTAGGGTTTGAAAAACCCCATGATTTTCGAAATTAGCCTCCTCCCCAAGATAAGATCCTAAATTTTAGGGATTTGGATTATCCCATATCTTGTAATTATCCTCTAGTTGTTATATATGGTAATTATAGATTTTGCATTATCCTAACCATAATTTCGAAATCTAGAGAGATAATTAAGGGATTAGGATATCTTAAATGTATAAATGGTAATTATCCTCATGATTTAGATAATCCCTTATGATTTAATAATTAAATTAATAGTCTAATTCAAGATAATTATTAAATCAAGAGTTTTAATATTCAATTTTTTTTTAATTTAAATGTCATAAATTCGAAATTTTTTAAGAAAGATTAAAACTAAATTGTTTTGAAAAGTTTCAAAACTTGCCCTCAAGTTTTGGAATTTAAAAGTTGATTAAAAGTTTAATTAGGAATGTTAAATTCTAAAACCTTATTATAGTTTTGAAAAAGTTCAAATCACACCCTTATGGTTTTATTAATTAATTAAGGTGTATAATTAAAAGAGGTTTAATAAATCCATAAAGTTTTTGGTTTAAAATTTAATTGAATTAAAAGTATAATTGTTAAATTTGACCACCTAATATTTTAAAAGTGTAAAATACACCCTATACTATATATAACATTAAAAGTCTAACACTATATATATATATATATATATATATGTATGAGTAAGTAAAAGTCAGTCTTACCGTTAGTAGGCCTCATTCACGAAGCTGGTCTATAAGGGGTGTTTAAGGAAATTGCCTATAAAATGGCGATTGAATGGGTATCCACTCTTACCCACCGCACTCTTGACTAGTGGAGGGTCGTTAGCCGAACGGGTAGGATAGGACGAAACCTTCCATTATAAGTATAATGAATTATTAAAGTAACTAAATGTTTTCATAAAATTCCCAATCTTAGTTACTTAGGCAAAAGTGAATTGATGCAATTCCATGAAATTACACTTTGTACCCTTGCGAAGACGTTAGTGGAGCGTGTGTGGTTTACCAGCACACTAAATGGTTCTAAGTGAAGGTAGCAAAGGGTGACTCAATGTTTGTCATAGTTCGGTGGAGCGTGTGTGGTTTACCGGCACATCAAATAGATGACTGTAACATGTGAGGGCACCATGTAAGTTTGCATGGTTATTCACACCCGCTTTGTGATCCTCGGCATCCCAGTCACAAACAAGAGGGGCATATCGAGATTTAAACATGCCATTGAAAGTTCAATGAATCTCAAAGGATCTAGGAGTTTTCATAGATTTAAAACTTAAATTCTTTTTCGTTTTTCGTGGTGGAAATTAGTGAATCGTCATTCACTTACCTTCAAATATTCTGCAATTAGGGTTACGACATCCCTCTCTCGAGTTGTAGAATATTGTGTTGGGTCCTAGCCTTAGTATTTCATTTGGGTGATTTACTAAGGACTCAATCTATCAACTAACTTGAATTTGTTTTCTCCCGTTTTGTAGATGTCAAAGTTCGACAACTATGGTCTTCCCAAATCCCGTGGGACAAGCTTTCCACATGAAGATGATATTCCACGATTCGATCGAGGAACAAGAAATCATACTTCACTTCCTCCACCTCCTCTAATTATTCTCCCTAACCCACAAGTTCAAAGACTTGAAAAGTTCAAACTCACTCAAGCCCTTTTGGCAAGTAAACATAAAGAAGGAAAGTCAGTGTGTGCACACGTCCTAAAGATGAAGTCATATATTGATAGGTTCAGAATGTTGGGATCTGTTGTCTGTGAGGAGATGGCTGTTGATTGGGTTCTTCAGTCACTTCCTAACTCATATAGTGAGTTCGTAAGAGAGTACTATATGATGAACTGCGACGTGACCCTTATAGATCTCACCTATATGCTTATTGCTGCTGAATCAGCAATGGTTTGGCGCAATAGAAAAGCAAAGTTGATTGGTGAATCTTCCTTCAAGACCTCTATGGATATAGACAATGGCAACGAAAGACATGCTATGATTGAAAAGTTTGATCATAAGAGAAAGGCAATGTCTGAAGTAGTTCCATGTCATGTTCCAAAAGAGTCAATTTGCTTTTACTGCCAAGAGAAAGGGCATTGGAGGCGAAGCTGCCCCATTTACCTAAGAGATCTAAGAGATGGGAGAGTCGAAACGTATGACTCTAATATAGGTAAAATCCATTAACCAACTCTTTTAAGCTTCTATTCTAGATTCTTAATACATAATGTGATAAGATTACAATTGATGTTTTGTAGGATCGAAGAAAAGAAAGGAAGCTTAAGGGAAGAAGTGAGCAGAATCTAACCATGAAGGAATGGATTTCGACCGCATTTCTCGAAGATTAGATTCGTGAGCTACTACTTAGAGTTAGAATTAGATTGCTAAGAAAGATGTGTTAGCATAGTTTTTCAATGAATTGCATTGTAAGGACAAAATTTTTCCGCAATAAAATAAATTTTGATTTTATATTATTTATTTATCCTTGCAATGGCGTATATGAAAAATTGATGTTTGAATGTTTCTATAATGGATTTGGTTCTTATTTATGGAAAGTCGAGAATTTACCAAATAGGGAGAGTTTCTCATCGCCCAAGTTTCAATTGGACAGAAATTTGGAATCATGCAACTTGGTTGCATGATGAATGAGAAATTTCATATTTGGAAATTAGACTAATTTGTTGACAAAGTGTCAAGTGAAGGACTAGGAGATCGAGCACACAAAGTTGCGTGTTGATCAAGTCCACCATAAGAGTAAATGTGATTATACTTACAAGATTAAGTGTAATTCTAGATTGATTGAAAAAAGGTTTAAATCAATAGTAGAAAGAATAAGAAGAATCAAGTAGGCAGAAATATAAAAGTTTCTCCATTCTAAGAAGAACGGAGAATACCTTTTATGCTTTATGATGGGTCTTAATGATTAAGAACCATATCTCAATTGATCCTCTAAGTGAGTCTTAGTACAATTGTATGTCTAAGAAGAGGAATCAAGAATTGAAGAAATGGTTAAATCAAGAAGTCAATCATACTTCGTTCCAAAAACAAGTCTTAGAGTTAAGATTGTGAAATTGAGTGATAAGTATTAAGAAGGTTTATAACATTCATCAAATGTGGAAAGTTGTGA
The DNA here is from genome assembly GCF_051521515.1 of Lactuca serriola. Classification (NCBI taxonomy): domain Eukaryota; kingdom Viridiplantae; phylum Streptophyta; class Magnoliopsida; order Asterales; family Asteraceae; genus Lactuca; species Lactuca serriola. Next base: position 211,622,990 of record NC_136409.1, read on the forward strand.
TGTCTTGGATAAGACAAAGACCAACTAGGACCAATTTATGAAGTGTTTGATAAAAGCTACACTAACTCTTGAATATTTGTTTGTCAAGAAATGGTTGTTGACAAGAGAATCTTATATGTCAAGGAGTCAGTGGGAGTCTTAATGGTCTTGAAAGGTTTCAAGAACAAATCAAATAAACCTTATCGATCATCACTAGCACACGAATTGAGGTTAACAACCTATCGTGCTGACATTATTTTGTTTATGTGCCAATCCAATCGAGTTAATTATGCATGTGAATCCTATAAGTTCTCATTTGAATGCATAAAAGGCAAGGACCTTGATCAATGGAAAGTACATTGATAAGAAAAGGTGAGCTGCTTAACGACTTGGAAGACATGGTGGGCAGCTGTGCTACCATAAGGCAAGAAATCGAGATTAAGAAAGTTCGATCCATATGAGTTTGAATTTGTCGTAAACTTTGTTTTTAACAAATTCACATGGATAGGAACAAATACACCGTTTAAATCTAAGTGTCATAAGATTTCCTCCTTCATGAAAATGATTGTGAGGAAATGCTTTCACTAAGAAAGATTTAAGAAGATAGTGATTGTAAAATTGCATTCTCGAATTCGATTATGGTTACGGTATCCCTTTCCATAATTTGAATTGTGAGGTTTGGCAATTAGTCTTAAGTGTTTAGACACACATATGAACTATCGAAGGCAAAGGTGTATAAGTTCAAGAAGCCTTGATAAAAGATTATCAAAACACTAAGTATGAGAAACATGAACTTAAGAAATTCAATAATCATTGTTTTTCTGAAAGTTAAGTTGTTTCTGAATACGTGTCGAAGCTAGTGGGAGCATAAGTGTTATGTTTATAATAATCATCATGATAGTGGGAGCATAAAAGTTATGATTATATGATTATTAAGGCACCTATTGCAAGTTGGCAATATGAATTATAGAAAACAAGAGTTATACCTTGCAAAGTCGGAAGGGTTGTAATGTTGTTTTGCTATAATTAAGGGAGAGAATATTATGCTTCATTTCAAATCTAAAGTATTAGGTTGAGAAATGTTAATAAATTTAGTCAAAGGTAAATAGTGTGTTATTAAATTTTCGATTATGATTACGACATTCCTCTTCACAATTCGAATTTTGAGAACATAGCAAATAAAACATTATGCGTCGTGTCCCATACGCTTCGAGTATAGGATAGATTGCAAATGCTTTAATGTTTGACCATTCTAAAATTTTCCAAATGTCTAGCGCATTTAGAGGGAAAAAGGACTAGAATCGGTTTAGACTAAAATAATTAAACAACTATCAAAGGACAATCCAAAGTTTGACGAGGATTGGTTGCTTGTGAGTAGTTGGAAGCATGGTATTGAATGGACCATATGGACATTATTATGAATAGAAAAGATTCTATTAAGAATGAGATGTCATATGGAAAATGTGGAAATGTTTCCATATTGGATGGACCATATCGACATCATTACGAATAGATAAGATTCTATTAAGAATGAGTTGTCATATGGAAAATATGGAAGCGTGTCCACATTGGGAATTGAATATTGATAATCTATGACTAGATTAGAAACTTTTATGCAAAAGGATGTTCAAAGGAATGTACTTTGAGTGAGAGACATCATATCTAAGGAATTGTCTTGTAACAATCGATAAAAGACTTTGTAATATCATTGGCAATAGTCTTTGTGACTTTTGTGCAGTGACATTACGAAAGTATAAGTTGCATAGAATGTTAGAATCTAGCATATTCTATAAGTAGCAAGAATTTGATATTCTTTCACTTATGAAAAGGATTTGGAGTTGTGAAATGAGAATGATTGGAAATGTGTTCAATGTGATCTATTTCACAAAGTAAGAACCATAGGTAAACATTGTGTGCATGCTAGGAGCATGGGACAAGTGTTGTAATTCAAGTAAGAAGTTGATTACCCGAAACGACAAATAATGAGTAATCAATATGGTGATAAATAAAAGGTGTTTTATTTATACTCAAAGGTCTGAGGCCATATGGGATTAGTATTATTCTTGTGTTTCACATTTGCATGTTTTGACTTCCTGAATAATATAATTGGTTTAGAACAGTCAAATTATTCGAACGGGCCACAGTCGTTCATATGTTGGAAGTAGGTATGAATGAAGACCGTCGTGAATTGGTGTGTGGATTGTCTAAAGAGTATTAGACATAAGCAAATGTTTGGTGCAATGTTCATGAGTGCTTATGAATATGATTTGAGCATTGGATTAAACCCACGCTCATTTGGATCACTCCATGAATTGTATCACGAGTGATTAATGAGACGATAACATCTTATATTCTTGAAACCAAGATGTGTGAGTTGTATCTTGCAAATCGGTTGCACATTGATAATATGTAAATGCACTAGTAACTTGGTGTTATAAAACATATTATTGTGTGTGATTCGGTGAGTGAGTGTAAGCAAGCATTGTATCAAAGTTTATCCATTCCTTTTATCCAAAGAAGGATAAAAGCGATATCTTTGGGCCCCTCGATGATTTTGTGATGACAAACGTAAATGCTCGGCCGGGCTAGGGCTAATTTGATTTGTTCAATTATTCAGTCGTCATAAATCGGAAATCGAGATATAGTAAAAAGAGAATGATTTGAAATCATATCTCATATGATATCTAGAATGGAGGAATATATGATCCCTTATCTAAGGACACGTGTATCTGATAGGATCAGAGTTGACAGCGGCTTTGGAAAGCTACGATTGCAGATCAGGATCTGAAGTCATATGCATAATGGTTATTAGACTTATCCAAGTGGGAGACTGTTGGATTAGTGTCTAAGTCCATAACTATTTTGGTATGTACTTGACCCGATGGTGCATGGTCCTTTTGGGTTGCCTTCACCAAAGCAACTTGATTGGAGAAATAAATAGAGAGAGAGGTTATTATGATTTATTAATATGTTATAAGAATAATATATTAAAGGAGAAATCATATTTGTTTAATTAATATTGGTCAATAATTAATTAAGAATTAATTTTGTGATCAAATGTAATTAATTAAACTAGAGGGGCTGAATTGTAATTATGTGATAGTTACAAAATAAGGTAAGGATTATCTTAAGGATAGGTTGGACGAATTTGAGGTGATAAGGACCTTAGAATTCGACTATGATAAGGATTCAAGGCTTATCTTATGGGTTGCTTGGTAAGCAAGCAACTAGATAAGGATAAGGACTGAAACTCTATTTCGTCCAGATCTTCCCAAGGCTTCTTAGGGACGAAATCTTATACCTTTCCTCTCTCTTTATACCTTCTCCATTTGCTCTTGGTGTTTGTAAGCCATTAGAGGAGTGACACTTGTGACTCTAAGCCTTCCAAAGTCAATACAAGGAGATTTGGGATTGTTATTGCTACATAACAATCAAGGTAATATTATAAACCTATTCTTATGTTAATATGATTACTTATATGCTAGAATTAGGGTTTCTTTATGTGTTCATAATGTTGTGTATCTAATAGTGAAAACATAGATCCAATTCTAAGGTTGCATGCACACATAGGATTGTTTGTACAAATCCCATCATAAACTACAGTAAATTTGTTTGTAATTTAACACATTTAGTTTTAGTGCATCTAATGTAAAATATACGAGTTTATTTCAAATATTATAAGATGTCAAATGATACCTTACTTCCAAATGTGTAAACTATCAACTGAATCAAACCACTCAAACTGCAACATCGATTAATGTGTCCTAAAAACTAAAATTTTTGTATTAAGTAGTTGAGAAAAGAAAACATTAAAATATTAAAGTACATGTTTCCCTATTTCCAAAAATATAAAGAACGTCCAAAACGGAGTTTGTATGCAAAAGATACGACAGTTTTAAAAAAACAGACAGTAAAACACTGTTTTCTTTAATCGCGTAAAACCGAATCGATCCGTTGAAACACTTGCACACATCTGATGGAAATTCCAAGAGCGTTTTTGGATTTAGGCAATAGTCTAATATTTAATTTCATACTCAAAATATTTTTAGCAAAAATATTTACGAATATCAAAAAATCGAGCGTTACGGGTCATTTAGACGCGAAACTTTAAACATGATTTCCCAGAGTTTCGTAACTCCAAAAATCAATCCGTTTGAGTTTTTGGAATCCTTGAATTAAACTCTATTTAACAAAACTTTCAAAAAAAATTCTTGACATACAGATGTTGATACACCAAAATAACTTGGTTTTTGGGCATTAAATGAAGGTATTACATCATGTGGCACCCACAAGCCTTGTCCAAGAGTGTAAGGCCACCTCTTAGTCTTTCTTGATTCCTTCCTTGGATCAAACCCACGTGACATAGACCTCTCCTCTTTCTCCCTCTCCAACTTGAGTGCACACTTGCATATAAGAGTACAAAACACTTGATTTAGGCATGGTGTTCTTCTAATCTCACTTAACACCTTTACACTATAAATAGAGACTCATGCAACTTCATTTATCACTCACAACATCAGCCATATCTGTAACATCCCGTTTAAATAGAATAATTAAATAATAAATTTGGAACCCCAAGAAGTAATTTTATTATTATTTTATGTTATTATAGTCCAAAATCAAATAATAATTAGCGGGGTGTTGGTTTCGGGAAGCCAAATGACAATATTTGAATCTCCGGGGATTAAAGTATTATTTCGGGATTTATTTTGAAAAGGGTTTCAGAAGTCGGGGTGTGTTTGGTAAATATTTTTGACTTGATTGTAAAGGTTTTCAGAAGGAGGGGTTTAAATGGTAAATTAAGGATTTAATTTGAAAGAAATAGGATGATGTTTCAAAGGAGTCGGTTATTTAACGTCCACCACTCCGTAACCCAAACCCTAACCTTAATAGAGATAGCAGCCGCCACCACCTTCCTAACTTCCGACTGCCACCACCTCGGTTGAGATCCCCAAACCAACGGAGCAACCACCCCGTGTCCATCCTAACGCCGGGAAAGCAAAGCTACATGCGTTTTTGTCACCGGTTGCTCGTAGATTGCCCTATAGTCTTTGCCGCCACCTCCTCCAATTGTTGCCGACGAAGTTTATTGTCGCTGTTGTACTGCCGAGTGAGTCAGCTGAGAAGTTCGGAGGTGCAGGCTTGTTTACGACGTTGTTATTCGCCATGATTCTCGCTCGTTCCCTTCTCCCATCACTCATGTTGTTACGTCCCAACATCGACTGCCGCCGATGGCCGCTGTTGTTGCCGCCATTCGTAGCCCCCCCCACCCCCACCCCCGTCGTTGCCCACCGCCATGAATCGATTGCAACAACTTGGTGCGTTCGGGTCGTGTGTGTTGTGGTTGTCGTTCAAATGTGGAAGATCGTTGGTCAGAAAAAAAAAAAAAAAACCTGTGAAGAACCACCATGACAACCAACCATGGTGGCTATCGCCGTCAACTCTGCTTGCTGCCATCTTTCCGTTGCCACCAGCCACCATGGAAGGCAGTTGAGTGCGTGTTTTGTTATGTATTTAGGCGTGTGTGTGTGCTGTTGTGTAACACCAGTAGATATGGGCTAGTCAATTTAGAGGCAATAAGTGTTGAAAATGAATTTTCAGCAAAATATTATTTAGAATAAATAATCTTAACCAAGTTGTAGTATATGTTACAAGGTTTCTGTACATATAAAGACCGCCGAAATCCGAGTTATAACGAAGAAGTTATGACCCGTCGAAGTTGCTCGACGGAACCGGCACGATACCGGGAAACGTAAATAGTGAATTTACGATAGAGCGAGATTTAGCCTTAGCGATCTAAACAAAAGTCGTAGAATACGTTAAACCGAAAGCATCCATAAAAAGAACGCTCAAATCTGACTTCGTATGAGAAAGTAATGATTTTTCGAAGTTTCGGATTAGCAGTGTACAGCCCGAAATTCGAATATTAGATTGAGCGGTTTTTAGCCGACACAACCTAAACGAGAATCGAAGATCTCGTTATTAGTAGCGTAACGATAAAAAGACAGGCGAAAATGGACATCGGATGAAGAAGTTATGAGATTTTAACGAACCAATCCTGTCCCGACCTGTTAAAAATATAACTTTAAAAATAAAGTCAAAATTACGTCTCCACCTACGCGTGGATATACATAACGTCAAAAACGGAGTTCGTATGAACGAGTTACAAATTATAATAACATATTTACGTATTAAAATAAAGTATAAATCATATATACGTACACACAAACACACACACACACACACACACACACACACATATATATATATATATATATATATATATATATATATATATATATATATATCATTAGAAAGGTATCGACGATGCGGTCATTATAAGACTAATGTTGAGTTCTTTCGACATTAGTTTAGTACAAATATGGTTAAATCTATTTAAAATAGTATTATGAATGAGTGTTTAGTAGTTTATATAACTATAAGGTCATTAAATAATTAGTATTGTTATTATAAATTTATAATAAATATTTGATCTATTATTATGACTTATATAAGTGTCGTTATAATATCTTTTTAGCTACTCGCGGTACGGAGAATCTGGTTTAAAGGGTCGCATAGGGTTGTTGGATTTCAGAAGTGCTATACGCCAAAATTGTCATGTCTTCCGGTGTTTTATGTCTGGCCCTTGTCTGTACATAGTGGTTGGAAAGTATTGTTTAAACGCTTATATTATAATAATAATAATAATAATAATAATAATAATAATAATAATTAGTCACGGTAAATATTAGACAAAAATCTAGTTGTAATAATACTAGGTTTCGTCGAAGGAAATTATTTTAAAGTAAACGAAGCGTTGTCCGAGTACCGAGTCACCACCTTCTCAGGTGAGTGCATAGTTACTTTCATCTTACACATAGATATGAAGTATTTTATATAAACTACGTGCTATATGTGCATATTATCTGAATACTTGCTGTCTATGTTGGATGAACGTTTTTTTTTATACATGTTTTAAATGATTTGAACTGTATACGTATTTTAAATATACAAGTATGTTGGGTATGAGATGGGTGGATGAATGATGAGAGATAAAAGATGATGTGAGTAAACATTGGCAGCTATAGACTTAGTGCCTAACAAATAACATTAACATCTATGGACTTAGTGTCTATTGGACAAACACTGGTAGCTATGGACTTAGTACATGTTAGGAATTGGTGGCTATGGACTTAGTACCTATTAGATAAACACTGGTAGCTATGGATTTAGTACCCAGCATCTATGGAATTAGTGCTTTACAAACGAGCATTGGCAGCTATGGATTTAGTGCCAGTCCTATAACTCTGGAAGCAAAGGACTTCAGAATGAACGAATGCGGGATAGATGACTCTTAGGATAGATCCTTAAGAGTAAAGAAGATAATGGGGATGGGTAATTGGGCCGATTGTTTGATTGTTTAAACATAATAATTATATTATTGTGGGTTGAAAACCCTATGTACTCACCAGGTTTTCCAACCTGACCCACTTAGTTTATTTATATTGCAGGTGTTGAGATGAAGTCACATTACACTGAGAGATTAAAGAGATGTAGATCACTAGTGTAAATAAATGTAAGTTCTGTTTATGCTTATGTTTCTGTATTGACAATGACATCCCAAATGTTTTAAAACGAATTAAAAATATTTTTCTTCGGAAATGCTTTGATAACGTATTTATCATCTTTTACCGGGAACAAATTCCGCAACATTTTTATTAAAAGAGGTACTCTGATTTTTATAAAGCATAAACAAAATCGGTCTTTTCTGGCCGTGAAAATGGGGATGTCACATGTTGCTATATTGTGTTAAGTGTGTGTATGTGTGTATGTTGTGTAACCGGAATTCACGGGAAAGCCACCACCACCACCGTGAGGTGGTGGCTGCCACCTCCAATCACCGCCTGCAGCCACAAGGGTTGTTGGGTGTGTATGTATGTGTTCTTGTGTGTGTGTGTTTATTTGGATATTGTGTTATAACATTGTAATCAATCGGAATAGTAAGGAAAATCTGTCACCACCACCGTTAGGTGGTGGCCGCCGCCGTGAGCTGCCGTTGACCACCACTACCCGAGGTGGTAGTGGGTGGTGCCCGACTAATGAAACCTTAGTGGGCCTAATGAAACCCTAATGGGGCCAATGAAGCCCTAATTGACCTAAAAGTCCAATCTTGTTACTAATGGGCTAGTATTGTGTTGGAAACCCTAATTAGGGTTTAGGAAACCCTAATTAGGGTTTGGGAAACCCAAATGTCATGAAACCCTAATTTTGAGGATTTATTGGGACCCGCACCGGAATTATTTACTAAACTTAAAATATTAATTAATAATCATTTTCAATTAACCTAAGTCAATATTGGACTTAATGGATTAAGTCCTTAATGGGTTAAGTAGGAACACTTAACCCTAAACGTCATTTCATGTGAAAACCCTAATTTCACTTGGGCCTTAAGTTGGGCCTTTCTTTTGGGCTTTGGTAACTGGGTCATTGATGGGCCATCCAAAAAAAATGCATATGGATTAGAATATTTAGATGGGCTTTAGAAAAGGCCCATTGGAAATGCTTGGGACTAATTTGGAAAATTGGGCCATAAGTAGGCCATAATCGGGCCTTGATGATTATGTGATATTGGGCCATGGGAATACCAAGAGTTTGGACTAGAATAATTGGATGGGCCTTAAGGAAGGACCATGTAGAGGCCTGGACCCAATTTGGAAAATTGGACCATATGTTAAGCTTTGGCCCATTACTTAACTTTTGGGTCTTAGAGTGTGAGTTGGGCCTTGGGCTTGAATAAAGCTAGGTTGGGGGTAAGGTAGTTTTTTACCCCAAGCATGGACTTATGGTTATGTATTGGAACCCAGTTATTAATTGTGTGTTATTTTGATGATTGACAACTCGGGAATCTGTCAACCAGCAGCTAGAGTTTATCCGTGAGACTTCAGCAGTGTGAGGTGAGTTACCCTCACTATACTAAGGGGTCTAAGGCATCAATGTCAGCCCATTGGATCTGATATCCTAGTAGTTGGTGATATGTTGAGTATGAGTTAGTTATGCATGCTAGTGCCATGCCAGTTGGGTAGATCTGTAGGACTACCTGTGTTACTGTTTGATTATCTGTATGTGCAATTATTTGTATATGTAGACATGTTGTGTGGGCAGGGTTAAGGTTTCACTACTTCGTGCGGTGACCAACAAACCCTGGAGTATGCCAGATATGTGTTGAGGGTCGGGAAGGCATACCAGACTCATACTGAGGACTCATTAGCATACCATATACGAGTTGAGGACCGAGTTGTGTGCCAAACTCGTACTGAGGGCTTGAGGGTATTGGAGCATTCCGGTTGCGAGCTGAGGGCCAGGGGAGCATGCCAGACTCGCACTGAGGGATGATCAGTTATATTTTAGTCTTAGGACTGAAGGAGGCAAGCCAATCATAAGTTGTGGGCTCGAAAGCAAACCAAACTTATGTTGTGGGCTCGGTGGCAAGCCAAATGTGAGTTGTGGACCGGAAGGCAAACCAGACTCACATTGTGGGCCCAAGGGGTAATCCTGTCTATAGAGCTGTGGACCCATTACATATTGTTATTTGTATATGTGTTTTTTGCTGTGAATCAGTATTTTGGGGGAACTCAGTAAGCTTTGTGTTTACGGTTTCAGTTTATTGTTTCAGGTGCTTCAGGTGTTTTGGAAAGGTGAAGGTGTGATCATACACATCCTCGTGTTTTTGGACTTATGGTTTCTGGTATACTCTCATATGAAACTATTCTGAAAACATTTTGTAATAACTAATGGCATTTGGATGCTTGAAAAAGTTTTAAATTGGCTTGATTTTTATGGGTGTTACAATATTCTTCATCTTCTCCCTCTCTCCCAATCTCTTTCTTTCACTCTCTTTTAGACTCTCTCTAGCCTTCTCAGTTAAAAACACCCACACACCACAACAAACCACCACTTCCACCACCCTAAACTCACCCAACTCCACCCTTATAACCCCCCTTAAACAACACCATCATCTCAACCCTTCCCCCTCATCGTGATCAGCTCAAAACAGGAAGAAGAAACCAAAGAAGAACCCCTCGGAAACCTCCCCCTGCCGCCAAATTTGGAGCCTTCTTGTCGCTGCATACCACCACCATCCGCCACCCTATTTGGCTGTAAGTCTAGCCATCGACCTCCTTTATAATTTTCGATTTTGGTTCATAGCCTTTCATCGATCACAACAATCACACGAACCATTTGTGCGTTGGTGCGTGGTTGTTGACGAGAGGAAGAAAATTAGGAGGTTTTAAACCTCCTAATCAAACAAACTTGTATGTTTCCAAACTTCCGTTCCAAATAAATGCTTTAAACCCTCATTTAACAATCCTTTTCAAATCAAGTCCTAAGTCCCTAAACTTCCATTAAAAATGTTCAAAACTTACCCCCACTCGAACATGTCTTTCAAAACAGACCTAAAGATACCAAACTTTCATTTTATTTATTTAAAGTACACCCCTCCTTGTGATTTATTTGCAAAATAAATCCAAAACTCAACCTTAGAATTTAAATAAAACATTTTAGTCCCTCATTTGAAAAGTATTGACAAACTGTGACATCCCCAATTTCTCGGCCAGAAAAGACCGATTTGTTTATGCTTTTTTTATAAAATCAGAGTAATCTTTTAAAGAAAACAGTTGCGGAATTTGTTCCCAAAACAAAATATGATAAAAAAATTATCAAAGCATTTCTTTGAAGAAATGTATTTTCATTATATAACAAAATCTCGGGATGTCATGTTCAATACAGACCAAAAGCATAAACAGAACAAAATAGACCTTACAACAGTTATTCATAACTACTGGCCTATAATCCAAAATCTCTCGTCAAGTCCACCAACTTATACTCTTGTGCCATTACCTGTAATGCAAAGAAAACTGAGTGGGTCAGGCTTGGGAACCTGGTGAGCATATAGGGTTTTCAACCCACAATAATATAATTATTATATTCAACCATCAAACTATCAACTCAATTACCCATCCTTATTATCTTTCTTAGGATTTTACCCTAGGAATTTAACTACCCGTCATTCATTCATTCCTAAGGATTGACCTACGGAATTAGCACAAACTTTCATTGCTACATAAGGCGCATCTGCCAACATTATCCTTTAAGCGCCTCTGCCAGGATTACGTCATACACTATGAGGTGCGACTGCCAGGTTTATGACATTCTCATTTAGGCGCATCTGCCGACATTATCTTATAAGCGCATCTGCCAAGATTATCCTATAAGCGCATCTGCCAAGATTATCCTATAAGCGCATCTGCTATTGTTATGACAATCTCTATTTGGCGCATCTGCCAAGATCACGACAATCACTACTTGGTGCATCTACCGATATTATTCTCAAGCGCATCTGTTAGTTTTATGACATTCTTTAATTGGTGCATCTACCAATATCATTCTTAATCATCTTTCATACCTCATCATTTTATCACATACCAACTATCTCATCTACCCATGTTCTACCCAACATATTTGTAGATATGGAATACATATACAGTTTAACTCATTTAAAAACTATATAAAACATTCATTCCATACTCATCTCACATAAACAACAATATATAAACACATAGCATGTATTTTATAACAAATACTTCATATTTATGTGTTGGAAGAAAGTAATCACACACTCTCCCAAACATATACTTAATACATTCAAACAATACTTGTATTATACCCGTGTTTATGAAAGGGACTATACACCCACACATATAAATAACTTTATATTATACACATAGCACGTATTTTATAGAAAATACTTAATATTTATGTGTTAAAAGAAAGTAACTACACACTCACGCATATAAACAACAATATATATATATATATATATATATATATATATATATATATATATACACATAACACGTATTTTATAAAATACTTCATATTTATGTGTAAAATGAAAGTGACTATACACTCACTTGATCAGAAGATAATCGGGCAGCACTACGGCTTGTAGAAGTAGTGTACTTCGATAGATCTGGAAGATCTTCACCAAAATCGAACTCCTCGCGGGCAGAGCTTCGGCTCGGGAATAACGCTCTTCGGGATCCTCGGGGCTTCGGATCTTGCTTCGGGGCTCGGGAATGATACCGGGGCTTTGGGATATGATTGGCACGCAAATCGAGGCAAAAATTAGAGAGAGGGAAGAGTTTGAACAAGAGAAAATGGCTGATTTCGAGTTCTATTTATAGGCTGAGGGTCTGGGATTACGCGGGGCGTAATCTCAAATTACGCAAGACGTACTCAGTATGCGGGGCGTAACTTGGTTACGCGGGGCGTACTTTGACGTCACTGCATGCGTCGATCTGTGGCACTCGAGTATTGGTCAGGCAACTTGCATCCGCCAGAGTACGCGGGGCGTACTCAAATTACGCTAGGCGTAATTTGACTCGTCAAACTTCTAAATTCCGTAACTTTCGCATACGAGCTTCGTTTTCGACGTTCTTTATATCCACGCGTAGGTGAGACTACGCTCTACAACTTTCATTTAGACTCCGTTGGCTAACTTTGACTTTATTTTTTATTATTTATTTTTAGAAGGCCCGGACAGGAAAACTTCGTTATAAAATCATAACTTTTTCGTCCGACGTCCGTTCACGCCTATCTTTTCATCGTTACGCTACTAACAACGAGATCTTCGATTCTCATTTAGATTGTTTCGGCTAAAAACCGCTTGATCTCAAATCGAGTATTCGGGCTGCATATTGCTAAGCTGAAACTTAGAAAAATCATAACTTCCTCAGACGAAGTCAGATTTGGACGTTCTTTTTATGCACGCTCACGGTTTAACGAACTCTAAAAATTTCGTTTAGATCACTAAGGCTAAATATTGCTCTAACATAAATTCACTTTTTACGTCGCGCTGTGTCGTGTTGGTTCTGTCGCGAAACTTCGACAGGTCATAACTTCTTCGTTATAACTCGGATTTCGGCGTTCTTTATATGCACGAAAACCTTGTAACATATACTATAACTTAGTTAAGATTATTCATTCTAAATAATCTTTCATTAAAAATTCATTTTTGACGCCTATTGTCTCTAAATTGACTAGCCCTGATCTACGGGCGTTACACAAACTTAGTCCCATTTGATTTATTTAAATTAGTTCATGAACCCTATATGTTGGTTAAATTACCAAACAAACCTCCACTATTACTTTATGATAATATTTCCTAGGCAATTAAATTAATCTCGGAGATTTGTGTTCACGGCAATACGTCTCGGTTTCTCGTGTCAATTCTCGAAACAAATCGACAACCACACTTTAAGGTGAGTGTTACGGCCCCACTTTTACATATTTTCGGGGGGGGGGGGGTACATGTACTACTTGTACTATATTGTATATACATGTTCCTAAAAGCTTTGTTTATACAAACAACATGATCAATTTTATGTGATATAAATCATAAAAAAGTATTCTTTACTACTCTACAAGTTACGGAACGGGGAATTTGGATTGAAGATGTAAGTCCCTAAAATGTCTGTGTATCAATCAGATCCGTTTGATGGTGCGGAATCCCAATCAAACAGATGATTTCAAATCAAATAGAAGAGAAGGAGAAGAAGAATAATATGAATCTATGTATGAATTGATTAGAATGAAGATCCGGATACAAAATATTCACACACACAAAACTTCTCTCTAGTTTCTCTTGGCCGTACACTCCTTACTGTTCATCAATCTCTACTCCTCACCCTAACACCTATACACATACAAGGGGAACATGGGCTAACTGAACATGGGCCGTAAATGGGTTTACGGTCGTAAACACAGCCGTAAACACGTATACGGCCGTAAACACCTAGTTGTTTACGGTCCAAGACACAAAAATGCATTTTCCTATAAAAGTAAAGTATAAACCATATTTTTGACCCAACAATCTCCCCCTTGGTTTATAACTTTCTTTTCTTAATTGGCCCAACAAGCTCCCCCTAAAAAGTAGCTGACTTTTCTTGTTAATCTTCATTGAGAGCTTAGCTTCAGCATTTATATTCATATTCTTCACAACTTCAAGATGAACTTGATGAATCTTCAATGAATGACTTCATCTTGAGCACTTAAGCTTTTCTTCATAATTTGGCATTAAACGCACATTGGGTGAGGAGGCTTCTTGTACTGATTCTTGAAAAATAGCGTTTTCAGCTTGAGAATCTTCAGAGAGAACATCAGAGAGAAAAAAATGTTCTGGATCACTTTAGCAGGTACAACGATAGCACCAGACTGATTGAGGAGGCTTCAATGCAATCCGTCACATAATCTTCAATTTCAGCTTCACCTTGCTTCTAGGGTTGAAAGATTGAATTTGAAAGAATAATCTTCATTTCTTTCTCCTTCGGATGAGAATTCTTTAATGCTCACGGACGACGCCTTTGGCTCAGAAATCTTCGACACAAACTCCACGAGTTTCATCTTCACCTGAATTCACTTTTCAAGACAAAACAATACTAAAAGAAAATTTAGCACACAAATTAAAATAGAAACAAAAATATTTTTGGATTTTTGGATTTTTCTGAATAAGAAATAAAACAGAAATAGCACTATTTTTGATCTTGAATTTTATGATTTTTGTTTGTTTTTTTATTTTTAATTCTCCCCCTTATATTTAAATTAGAAGAACACTATGAACAAAATTAACAAAAACAAAAATAATAGCTAACTTTAAGAGTGATTTGGGATCAAAGTTTTTAGACAACCTTTATCCGTTTATCAGTACCTCTCCCTTCATGAATAGATCTGGTCAATTGTCGGTATTGTGGTCCACTTAAACACGAGAGATTGTGACAAAATTAGGACATACTATAGGTGACAAGACAATGTGATCCTTTATTCTTAGATGAATTTCTAGGGACCATTTAACTGACTACGACTAGGGATAGTTGTCCACCTAAATTGAGCAGCGAGATCTACAGACAACCTGTATGTGTTCAATTTTAATTGTACTAGAACGTGTTTCCCGCTTCCTGGCATGCACCAGCCATCAAGGACTTCCAGAATACTCCTTACACCGGGTGAGCAGACAATTATTAAGAGGGAAGATAGATTTAGAATGCATATGTTGTACATCCAGGTCGGATCTCTTCCAATCACGCAAAGGATGAAACATATGACTGACTGAAGTTTTTAGAGTGATTGAGAAGAGAATGGTGCATATACTGTGTACCAGGTCGGATTATGAGTCACGCAAAGGAGACAGTATATGGCTAACAGATAGAAAGAATTGCATAGATAGAAGATGCAGAGAGATAAAGTTGCATATGTTACAGTCCAGGTCGGATCTCTCGATCACGCAAAGGAGGCAACATATGACTAACAGACAGAAAACAAGAAAATAACCTTCTACAGACCTAGTTTATCGAAATTCCCCAGTCACCCCATCCAACTGGAATTAAGGACAGAATATGCACATCGAGGAAAAGTGAATCCACAGCTCTAGATACGGGTTATTTAATGTGACTGGTAGATTCTCAGGTATATCTCCCGGCTCAACCTATCCGAGTGTCGTGATGTCAGGCTAAACGGATCTAACTAGGTCAAGATTTGTCAAGTCTTTGGATTCCTAAAGTTCAGCTCTGCCCAGTCAAGTCCATTTAGAATCTTTCGTGCCTACCAGCGCATCGAACACAGAGCCTAGACAATTCAGATTCAGTCCCTTACACAGATTCAGATTGCCTGTTATCACATAATTATTTCACTTCCCAAAACATCTCCTGCAAGCACATTCCATTAACACCATATTTTTGATTTTCTGATTTTCTAATGTTTTTGGATTTTTTTTTTTAATTTTCAAATTTTTGTTTTGTTTTTATTTCTCCCCCTAAATTTGTGCATATGAGAAAAACGCAAGTAAATGCGCAAATTTAAACTATCCTAAAACAAAAATTAGTCTTTAAAGCGAATCAGCTTAAGAAAAACTCAGGAGTATAGAGAAGAAAATTCAAACCGTAAGTCACCGATCGAATTTGCATCCAGAAGGTCTGAGAACATCACGCGTAATCTCAGAACAGATCCAAAAATTCTTCACATCGTTAAGTACTAACCCCATGAGTGATCCCTTCCTTTCTTCCCTTCCCGCAAAGGACACATACTCTCAAATAACGTTCTGAGTGTTTTACAGTTAAGAGATGCCTCCTATCATGTGCCAGGAACAACCACTACCAACAAACCGAAGTTTGATGATATGCTTCCATAGCTGCTCTGACACAGAACGGGATTAGTTGGTCTTTGAAACCCAGTCCATTTTGAAATTAGGTCGACCTTTGTCATCAACGCACGATACTCTCTCCCATGACATATTCTGCTTATCACAAATAAAAGACGATGAAATATTAGAGTCATTAGAAGATTTGGGAGTTTTCACCTTTGGTACCCATCTATATTCGGGTTTAACCCATTTTTTGTTGGATCGGATGGGTGCCTTGGTACTTGATGTTGAACACGAAACCGATCGCCGAGATGACTTTGACATAGCCGGTCTTGGTTTTGTTGGGGCATCTCTTGGATTAGACTTATTGGTCGGCATTCCCTTCTTGCCCTTGGGATTTTGGTTCTTGGCCTTGGAAGATTGATTCTTTGCCGTCTGCGCGTTCCAATCATCATTGTCTGAACGTGACCTGGAAGGGTTTCTTTTGAAGTATCTCCCACGCGTTTTGCCATCCTTGTGCGTTTTAGGGAACATATGCGCAATTAGAACAATTTTTGGCAATGTGTCCAGGTGTTCCACAGTGAAAACAAGTCTTTTCTTCATTGTGAAGTTATTTATTCCTGTCCCTGGTGGCGTATCCATGCCTTGTCTCCTATTGATCACACATGCACACTTGCAATAGGCACTCTGTTGCGCTGAAATTGGAGGCCTATATTTCTCAACGACAGGTTTGTTAGGAGTAACAGAATTCGAAGCAACAGATTCTGAGTTCAAGGAGATGTTGGATTGTTCATTGGTTTTCTCCTTGTTCTCATCTTTTGCTACTTTACCTGCACATGAAGTAGAAACATTAGTATTTTCAACATTAATAACTCCTCCTGACACAAATCCAGCTCGTTTTCCATATTGAAGATGTGCCTCCCTGGCAATTTCTTCCTGTGTCATAGGGATGGATGTGTAGTTATGATTGAAAGGTGGAGGAACACTATCATACCTAGACCCTTCTTTTGATTATCTTTAAATTTTAATTGGGTTTCAAATAAGGACTCGACTGTCTGACTTGACGCAGTATAATTTTTGAAACTGACATCTGTTTTTCCACACTTAATTTTCAAGGTGTCAAGTTCTTCATTTATAGCAGCAAGTTGTCTCTTAATATAGTCATAATTTTCACACTTGTTGCTATACTCTTCCTGAAGCTTCCTAAAGTCTTTGGTTTTTGCTTCTAATTCAACCTTCAGGGGTTTCTGTCATTTCCTAAGTTGATATCCTTCGTATTTTAGGTCCTCGACTTCCCTTTTTAGCAAATCATTATGTTCACGAAGAATTTTAATTGTATCTTCACAAGATGGAGAGCATGAAACTTCACATGATTGAGAACATGAAACTTCATTGACCGGAAGGTTTGCAGAACTCATTGTTTCTCCACATTTCAAAGCATCAAGCTCTTTAATTACATCAGCAATACTAAGACGATTGAGATCTTTTGTCTTCTTGACGACAGCTACGTTCATATCCCACGATTTTGGAAGTGAATTTAGCAGCTTTTTGTTTATCTCGGACTTAGTCAATAAGATCCCAACTATATTCATCTCAGTAGTGAGTGTGGTAAATCGCTGCAACTGAGTTTCGAGGGTTTCTCCAGGGATATAATTGAAAATATTGAAATTTTGTCTTAACATATCCTGATGACTCTCTTTCATGTTTTCTACTCCCTCGTAGACCTTAAAAGCCATTAAAAAGCACAACTAGAAGCCATAATCAAACTTAAAAGTCAAACCCTTTGATTATAAACCTCAAAAGTCAACCTTAAAAGTCAAATTTAAGAAGTTAAACTCAAAAGTCAAACTTGAAAAGTCAAACCGAAAAGCTAAATTTGTAATTTTAAAACTCAAACGAGAAGTCAAAGTTTAAAATCAAAGGTCAAACCTGAAAGTCAAAATCAAAATTTTAAATAAAAAATCAAAAATAAAAGTTAAAAATATTTTTTTTTAAATTATTTTATTATTATTATTATTATTATTATTATTATTATTATTATTATTTATTTTATTTTAATTTTTTATTTTGGATGAAAAAGGAATTTAAAATTAAAAGAAATTGAGTTTTGGGGTTAAAAGTGTCAAAAATCCGAAACTTGAAGCGAAAAAAGACGCTTTATGAATTAAATGGGGAAGGTATGTATTAACTCATGGCCCAGAGGAGTTGGAAGAAGCGTCGCTTGGTGAACCAGAGGTCGTGAGTTTGAACCCCGACACCTCCGCTTTTGCTTCCTATTTTTTATATGCGAGGCTGCTGAACATGCGATGACGAGGACCAAGGTGCGAGGCGAAGACCGAGATTGCTGGAATGCAAACTCCGAGGACAGACCGTAAACTCCGGACCGTGAACCTCGGGCTGTGAACTCCGAAACCCTAGCCGCCGGCCGCAAACTCCGCCACACCCTCGCAGGTTTCGACCAAAAACACCGATTTTTCGACCTTGAAGCTCCAAAACTCAATCAAAAACATTTTTTTATGAAAAACACGAAGAACAAACCCCCTTTATTTTTCAGAGATCTATCCAAAAAATGCAAGAATATTTCAAAAATAAGATCAAATAATGCTCCAAATCTGACAAAATTGACTGATACAACCAAGCTCTAATACCAATTGTAAGTCCCTAAAATGTCTGTGTATCAATCAGATCCGTTTGATGGTGCGGAATCCCAATCAAACGGATGATGTCAAATCAAATAGAAGAGAAGGAGAAGAAGAATAATATGAATCTATGTATGAATTGATTAGAATGAAGATCCGAATACAAAAGATTCACACACACAAAACTTCTCTCTAGTTTCTCTTGGCCGTACACTCCTTACTGTTCATCAATCTCTACTCCTCACCCTAACACCTATATATATACAAGGGGAGCATGGGCTAACTGAACATGGGCCGTAAATGAGTTTACGACCGTAAACACAGCCGTAAACACGTATACGGCCGTAAACACCTAGCTGTTTACGGTCCAAGACACAAAAATGCATTTTCCTAGAAAAGTAAAGTATAAACCATATTTTTGACCCAACAGAAGAGCCACATAGGGTTGTTGGATTTTAGAATGGCTTAATTGCAAAAATGATTTTTCCCTCCGATGTTTCATGTCCGACCCTCATCTGTAAATGTACTGAGTAATATTTATCATACAAAATACACATGAAATACCATTATATTGTGTAAACACATTACTAGTTTGTGAAATATTTGTTTAAACACTTATATGTTATAAGTAAACAAACTAGTTTTAAAACGCAATATCAATATATGTTATGTTGTTAAAATGACACAACTAATAAAAATAACATATACTTTCCGACTATAAAAGTGCTATGATTGTCTAGATGGTTATCAACTTGGTAGTTTCGACATACATCATACATAAACACACACACACACACTCACATATATATATATATATATATATATATATTTATATATTTATACAACATACATCATACATATACTCCCCGACAATTGCCAGCTCCTTAGCAGCCTTCTTCCCCTACTCCACCCCTGGTGCTACGCAAGTAGGGGTGTAAGTGAGCCGAGCTACTCGTGAGCTACTCGGGATCGACTCATTAAAAGCTCGAATTAAACGATCCTAAGCCGAGCTCGATCCTAAATATGAGGCTCGTTTATTAAATGAGCTCGAGCTCGAGCCGAGCTACAGTTAGTGGGCCCGCGAGCCTAAACGAGCCTATATATATATATATATATACACACACATACATACAGTCATACACACACACACACATATATATATATATATATATATATATATACATGGAGGCTCGTTTAGGCTCGATTAGGCTCGCGAGCCCACTGAATTGTTCACGAGCCGAGCTCGAGCTTGGTCAGGCTCGGGCTCGGCTCGGCTCGTTTACACCCCTATACGCAAGCCACCCGCATCTGCACTAAACCCTGGAGAAACCGGGGGCTCTCGATTACCCGGTCCACCACCCGGCCAAGCCCGTCCTTAAGGGTCCAAGATATATCCTTTTCCAGTGCTCCCCTTACGACATTCTCAGCAACCAAATCAACCTCCAGTTCCGTCGTCCGACCACTCAGACCGTTGTTCTTCAAAGTCAGGATCCCCACACGATCCTTCAAGCGCCCCACCTCTTCCTTCAGCTTCTCCACTTGATCCACCAAGCTTGCCCTCTCGAGCAGCATCGCCTCCTGCGTAGCCTCCAAGCTGCTCCTGTCGGCTTCTTACTTCGCCACCTGGGCCTTCAGCTCTTTGCACTCAATGCCCCTCATGTCAGAATCATACTGGAGGGTCTCCATTTTGGAGATACGTTCGGTGGCCGCGACCAAAAAAGATGACACTTGGGCGGCAGTGTAGCGCAAGTCGTTGGCCATATGATCGTTGGATAGGACAGGTAGGGCCTAAGTCGTCACTGGAGGAAATGCGTACTGACACCATACGAGAGCGGTGTCATGATCGGAGACAAGATCTTGAGCAGTTAGTCTCTAGGTTGGCTTATAGGCATCCGTATGAGAACTCACCAGAAGGGGGTGGTTGCGATTTTACCATAAGAAGTTGAAGCAAAAACATGGGGTGGCGAAGACCCAGTTTTCTCCTCGGCTCCCCCGGTTGCGGGAGAAGGCCTGGTTTTCTCACTACTTTTTTCTCCTATATGACAGGGCGGTTCAATTGCCCCAGTTTTTGTCCCATCCGACAGTTTCGAAGGACCTTCATCGGGGGTATAGGTGGAATCCTTGGTACCCTCCAGAAATAAACTTAGATTGCGTTTCTTACGAAGAGGATGACCGGTGTTGGCTGACTCGGATCGACCACCAGAAGAGGCTTCCACGAAACCATAATGCCTCTTAACACGGAAAAGACTCCTCAGAGACACTGAAGGTGTAGGATCCTTATGAGAAGCACTGGTGACAACAATGTCCTGCAGATCTAGGTCATAGCTGGTGCTGGCGGCACTGTCAGAACCAACAGTTGCCTCGATTCCTAGTCCAAAAACAGGGGGTGGAAGAGCCTCCACAAGATCAACGTCACGACACTGAAGCTCATCTTTGAACTAGCACTGAAGAGCTCTCTCTAAAGAAACAACCTCCTTCACACCTAGAAACAAAGCAAAAGATAACGATGGTAAAATAGAATGCCGATTTAAATGGGCTTTGCAAAAATTTCAAAAAAAAAGGGGGGGGGGAAGAGGAGCAAGAGAAATACCCTTTTTCTCAATGAAAAATCGGGCATCTTTACGCGAGGCCTCCAAGCGGTGCTCATTCTGTCGGCAGCCAAGAAGCAGTCAAGCCAGTCTTTACCATTGATGTTGATCTTCTCAAGGAAATCGTCCAGCTCCTTGTCAGCACCAAAAAGCATCGGAGCACGTTCGATGTACACCTTATCCCTCAGATAACTGTGCACCACGAGATCGTTGTTCACCCAAAAGAATTTCTCCTGCCAATTCTTCTTCGATTTCTTATCGGAGCACGGTCGATGTACACTTTGTAAACCCTAATGACTCATGACTTTCCACATTCTCATGCTCCATGTATTTTACCTCCAGAGACTATCCATGGATTAGTTTATCCCATCTACATACTCATATATCATTGGCCCACACTACAAGAATCATTGATTTATATAATCAATCCCCATATATTTAATTAGTCTCTTTTGACCACAAAATTAATTACAAATTAATTCTTGATCAATACTAGTTAAATAATATGATTTCATATTAATATATTATACTTGTAATATACTAATAAACCATAAATAACCTTATTCTCAAAATCCATCCTATCAAATTGCATTGGTGAAGGCAACCCAAAAAGGACCATGCTACAATCGGGTCAAGTGCATCTCAGTTATAGTTATGGGCTTAGACACCAAATCCAACATAGCCTTGTTTAGTTATTGATTATGGTGTTGGGTTGTTTTCCTCAGTTCGAGAGACCGTTCGCAACAGTAGTGGCAATGTAGGATTATTCGCATAACGTTTGAGGTGAGTCTTCTCACTATATCAATGGGTCGAAGGCACCAATGCTGGCCCATTACGTGTTATGTGGTATGCTAGTTGTCTCTGTAATACTTACATGGAAGACTCTGGGGGTGCCCATGGCAAATGGATATCATACCATGGGGTGAGCCCATGACATTTCAATTAAAGACCATGGGGGAGCCCATGGCATTCTAGATAAAGATCATGGGGGAGCCCATGGAAACTATATATATGTTGCATGATAATATGTGGTTGTATGTTGTATGGTATTTTTGGGAACTCGCTAAGCTTTGTGCATACACTTTTCACTTTATGTTTCAGGTACTCCAATTTTCAAATGGAAGGGCTCGAGATGATTGCAGAGTACACACCACATGTTTCCAGATTTTGTGAATTACTCTAATTTAATGATGTTTAGCGAAAACTTGTTGAACTTGGTCTTATGGACATATATGTATTAACGATTTATTAATCTACAAATAAAAAAAATCATGTCTTGATTTTTGGGACGTTACAAGTGTTGGATTAGGTGTCTAAGCCATAACTATATTTGGTATGTATTTGACCCGGTTGTAGCATGGTCCTTTTGGGTTGCCTTCACCAAGGCAACTTGACTGGATGAATAATAGAGAAAGAGGATAAATATGGTTTATTAATATATTATATGAATATTATATTAAAAGAGACATCATATTAATTAATTAACATTGGTCAATAATTAATTTAGAATTAATTATGTGGTCAAAAGAGGTTAACTGGATTAAGGGGACTGAAGTTGTAATTATAGGATAATTGCATAATGGTCTGAGGAACCCTTGGGAAAGGATTGGATGAAATCTTATGGGAGCCCATAAGGATTTCGTCCAAGGGATAGGGTTCTAGAAGATTCTTATGGGTTGCTTAGAGCCTAAGAAACCGGGTGAGGTCTTTGACCGAAACCCTAATTCCTCACCTATATAAAGACCCCTTGGGAATCTAAATTTTGGCCACTTGAACCCTAAGGATCTTAAAGACGATTTTAGTATCCTTTCTCCCCTCTCTCTAACATTCTCCAATTGCTTTGGTGTTTGTGATTCATTAGAGGCGTCGCATTTTAGGTGTTAGGTTCTCAAAAGCTCAAAGATCATCAAGCTACAATCAAAGGTAACTTTCTAACTTGTTTATTAGATGTTAATTTCAATTTTGGTATGCTAGTTTTAGGGTTTGAGAGCTTTAGATGATTATTGCATGTACAATTAGAAAAACCTAGATCCAAAGCTTTAGGGTTTGCATGTGCACCATAGGATTGATGATTTGCTCATAACCCAACAACAAGTTGGTATCAGAGTCTTGGTTTGAGGGATTTGGACATACTCTCGGGTGTGTCTGAACTCAAATTGAGGATTTGGTAAAGTGTTCAAAAGAAAAATGTTTTTTTAGAAAAAGGAATTTTCTAAGATAAGAAAAGGGTGTGGTGCATGCAATCAGCCGAGCTCAAGTAAGTTTTACCAAAATACCCATATGTGCTATCTACTATGATTTAATTTATGAATTGGAGCTAGTTAGGGCTAAGGATCTGCTTAATTTTTGCATGATAGAATGCTAGGATAGATGCCTTTGTATGTTTATTGTATGAGCGAGTAGACTTCCATGCTAGAGTTGATGAGTCAGTGATAGATTGGCTTGATATGTGTGATGTTTTGTAGTATTGGGAGTATTGGATGCTACGTTATAATGGAAATATTTATTTGTATCAGTAACTGCTAAGTGTATGCTTTGAAAATTGTATACGGTTAGGATCTTATAGCCCTAGAATAATTGATTTGGCCTTACTTCCTGTTCCTTGTCTAGTTGTAGTCCTACGGTAGAGTCTATTATTCGACAGTCAATTCGATCCTGTTTTGTGTATAATTTGCATGCATAAGGCAGCTGACAGTAAGGGTTGAATTTCTATCATGTGTTGTGGTGTGTGGGTTGAGTGTCATGTGATCGTTATATGGATTGGAGTGTTATTGCACGAATGCTGCTTGCTTTGTGCTTTGTGGAACTCTTAGATGGTGGGAGTCAGGTACTAAGTGAATATGATGGTATTCATGAGGTGGATGGTTGGCATTATGGGGAGTTCTTTAGCAGCTAATATCAGTGTGAGTTCGGGAACCTAGGTGAGCCTAGGCAGTGTTGCAACGGTTTTAGTCGCGTTGTTTAGTGAGATTTGGTGCATCTGTTTGAGTAAGTGTGGAAGGTAGTATTGGGACCGTACTACTGAAAGCACAGGATCTATACTCGAATAGGGGAGAGTCTTGGAGAATCTAATAAGCTTGTGATAGGAGGATCTTTGGGTGTGTTCCGGTCATTGGCATGTTGTAGTTCAATTTGGTGATGGGTGCTCGGGGAGAAGGTTCATGCTCTGGTTTCGGCTCAAGTGCAGGTGTCGATGAGCGAACAAATATGGGAATTCATCTCATCGGTGATTACTCGTGGTATTATGGAGCAGACTCCTGTAATCTTTTGGTTTAGTTAATGAGGAGATTTTGGAAATCGTGGGTGAACGCTTGGGCGCGATCCATGCCAAGGATTTGGCTAATGTTGGAGCTTACACTCTTTCATGCTGTGAGCGAGAGATTGATTCGAGCACCTAGGCAATAGGGGGGCAGATCAGGTGCGAGCAAGGGAAGGTCCCTGGGAGAGAACCAAGGTTTCAGATCAACGATTCGGAGGCCAGCGGGGCCAGGGTCAGCGCGACACGTGCGAGAAACTGTACGATGGAGCTTTTCGTTCCAGGGGTATGGGTTGTTACAAGTGTAGCAAGATTGATCATGTCAACAGGGATTGTCCTCAGGGGGCAAGCCCGTTATGTTTTCTCTACGACCATGTGGCCCACACGACCACCTTATTACCCTCAATATCCACACCACCCTCCACCGTACAATCCACAATTTCCACAACAATATCATCCTCCATTTCCACCTCAAGATCCTCTTCAGTAGTTCTGCTCTCTTCCTGATAATCGAGAACGATGTTATATTTTAAGCTTGGGGAGGGGCTTTTCATTTTATTTTTCTCTCGTTTTTGTTTTCATCTAATTTTTTTTTTAAAAAGAACGAAAACGTTTTCTTTCTATTATGTTTTTAATATTCTTGCATCTCAAATTTTGCATTGCATAATTTTCAAAAAACAATGTTTGTTTTGATCCAATCCAAGCAACCGAATCTTCTTCAAACAGTTTAGTTGGTAAGTGAGTCGTATGCCTTGAGATTAGACTTGCTCTTTTTATTGAAAATCTCAAAGCAAACTAACCACACACGAACACAACTCCCGAAGCTACTCGTGCAAACAAAATTTTCAAACAAAAATTTCATTTAAAATCACATAATTCTCATAACAAATTTCACAAAAATCTCATTTATTTAATTTACAAATTGCAACTCCATAACTGTTTGATTAAAATTCAGGATCCTCAAAACATAATTCTTTCACTGGTGTGTACAATCAAGCCGGTGCCTTCCTGCGATGCTAAGAAAAACCTAAAACACATAACACATAACACGGTAAGCACGAAGCTTAGTGAGTTCCCCAAAATACCACACATATCTCAATAGCCTCTCATGGTTATACTCAGATAAGACCCTCCGGTCAATGTGTCTAAGTGGGACCCTCCGGTCCCACAACTTGGGTGGACCCTCCGGTCCTAACTTAAGAAGCTCATAATAATAATACTCAACATAAATCACAAAAACATAATGCAGAATATCACAATACACATATAAGCACATAAGAACTAAGTCCAAACTCTCACTCATTAGGTCTAAAGGTAGCCCACTAACCAACCCATCAATAAACTAAAACCCATTGGGCCCACCAAGGCCCAATAATAAATGGTCTCTCCTGAGGCTCAACTCTCAAATCTAATGGCAAGCCCAACCCAAGGGCCCAAAGCACACACACACACACACACACACATATATATATATATATATATATATATATATATATATATATTCCTCTGGTCCAAAACTCTAGTGCAACAAGCCCAAACTCTAGGCCCAACACTCAAGGCCCAAAATAAGACTTAGCCCAAAAGTCCACAGTGAGGTCACGCGGGGCTTACCTCCCTTAGTACGCTCAGCGTACTCACGAATCCATATTGCTCATCGGGGACCCTTGGTTAGTACGCAGGGCGTACTGGAATTACGCTCAACGTACTTCCCAAATTCACTCTTTCTACTCATTTGGTCTTAAACTGTTAAGACCTTGGCCCTGGAATGGCTCTTACTCCATAAATCCAGTGACTTTAAGCCTTGGAATGG
Organism: Lactuca serriola; assembly: GCF_051521515.1. Classification (NCBI taxonomy): domain Eukaryota; kingdom Viridiplantae; phylum Streptophyta; class Magnoliopsida; order Asterales; family Asteraceae; genus Lactuca; species Lactuca serriola. Next base: position 211,649,457 of record NC_136409.1, read on the forward strand.
CTGATAAGGTCACAAACATACAAAACTTTCACTATTCTATCACAAAATGCTCATATCTCGTGCATTGCTTGATTCCCACGTCTAAGTCTTGATTTTTATGACATTACACCACTAAATACACTCAAAGGGGTTGATCAACATATTTGGAGCTCAATTTCTCATAAAGTCTCCAACTTTTGGGACAAAAACCCAAAAATACTCTACTAAGATGCACAAATCAAAAGAGTGAGAAAGTTTGAAGCTTTATACCTCTATATGAAGCTCCTAACATAGATATGCTCATATCCAAGGGCCTGGAATCTCACTCCTTCTTCTCCAAAGCTTCTTCTTCACTCCAAGAACACACAAAACACACAAAGGCTCTTAAATGCACTCACAAGCTCCATGAACGAAGGTTTAGGGTTTAAGAGGGTTTGAAATCTGAGGATGGTGGCCAGGAATGAGGCCGTCTCATTCTTTATATAGGGACACACCCAAAATTTGGGTTTTCACTCTGTGCCTAGTACACCCAGCGTACTAGGTGGCTCCGCTTAAAAATCACGCGCATGAGTACGCTAAGTGTACACACATGTACGCCCAACGTACTCAGCCGCCACCTTTCTCAAAAAAGGGATTATTCCTGCCAAAACTTCAAACTTCCATTGCTTCCTCGATATAACTCCGTTTCCAATGAACCTCATATCCACGAAAAGGTGACGAAATGCCCTACGCTCCTAGCAACTCGTCACAACCCCGTGACTTCCTCATACCTGTGCTGCAGCCCACGAACCCTAATCACGGACGATCCGAAACAGGATGTTACACGGGCCAGTAAACCCGAGGAATTTCTCTAAATCTAGCACACCAAGGTCATATGACCTAGATGTGTTGGTTGGAAACCCGTTACATGGATTTCAAAGAAATCCATGAGATTTATTTGTAGGAAAAATATAATTAGATGGTATGTATGTATTTATGTTTATAGTTTAATTGAATAATATGCATTATTGTATTGTAACGCCCGTAGATCTGGGCTAGACAATTTAGAGACAATAAATGTCGAAAATGACTTTTCGGAAAAATATTATTTAGAATAAATAATATTAACCAAGTTGTAGAATATGTCTCAAGGTTTCTGTAGATATAAAGAACGCCGAAATCCGAGTTATAACGAAGAAGTTATGGCTCGTCGAAGTTTTGCGGCAAAACCGGCACGACACCGGGAAGAGTAAATAGTGAATTTCTGATAGAATACTTTTTGGCCTTAGTAATCTAAACAAAAGTTGTAGTGTACGTTAAACCGAGAACATACAAAAAAAGAACGCCCAAATATGACTTCGTATGAGGAAGTTATGAATTTTCTAAGATTTAGCTTAATAGTGCACGACCCAAAACTCGAATTTTAGTTCGAGCGGTTTTTGGCTTACATGACCTAAATAAGAGTTGAATATGTCATTAATAGGAACTCAACGGTAACAGACGAAAACGGAGTCCGTATGAAGGAGTTATGAATTCTTCGCGGTTATTTAATAGTCTAATCTCCTCGCACTGTTAAATTTAAGATAAGTCGAGAATTAGCCGACGAAGTCTAAATGAAAGTTGTAGATCTTGTTTTTAAATACGCGTGGAAAAAAAGAACGTCAAAAGCGGAGCTCATATGCGAAAGTTATGAATTTTTGAAAATCGGTTGATTTCCACCCTGTGTGCGATGCCATGTGTCAGCACCAGGCTACGCCTGACTTACAACGTGAATATAAAAAATTCACAACGTGAACCTTTCTCCAGCCCCTATAAATAAGTGGTGAGGCCTTCATTCATTCTCACACCTTCCTACTTCTTCCTCTCTCTCTAGAACCTCTCTCTAGCCCCCGAAACCCCCCGAAAAGCATGGGAACCTCCTTAGCACGAGCCGGAAGCCCCGGAGCGCTCGACGGCTCCGAGAAAAAGAGCCTTTCGGCTTGGGAATGCTGCTCCAACGGAGCCCGGTTTTGAGAAAAAACCGCTATAAGTGAGCTACACCTAACTTATCTTTAGTATAGCTTATGTTTCAATATAGTAATGTTATTAGGACCTTATAATAAATATTTGGGCTATTATTATGAGTTATATAAGTGTCATTATAATATCTTTTTAACCACTCACGATACGGGGGATCCGGTTTGGAGGGCCGCTTGGGTTGTTGGATTCAGAAGTGCCTATATGCCAAAATGATCATGCCCTCCGGTGTTCCATGTCTGGCCTCGTCTGTATATAGTGGGGTGAAAAGTATTGTGTTAAAGCTTATATAATAGTAATAATATCTAGAATATTAATTATTCATGGTTAACGTTAGACTAAACCCTAGTGATATTGATACTAGGTTTTGTCGAGGAAAATTATTTTAAGAGTAACGAAGTGCTGTCCGAGTACCGAGTCACCACCTAGTCAAGTGAATGCATAGTTACTTTCATCTTACACATAGGTATGAAGTATTTTATATAAATTATGTGTTATGTGTGTATACTGTTTGAATACTTGTTGTCTATGCTGGATGAAACGATTTCATACATGTTTTAAATGATTTAAACTATATATGTATTTTATATCTACGAAAATGTTGGGTAAAACATGGGTAGATGAAATAGTTGATGTGAAATAAAATGATGAGAGATAGGTGATGATAATTAGGTGAGGATGGATAGGTGATGATGAATCGGTGATGTAGGATGAAAGATACTATAACCTTGTCCGACAATTTGGAGATGTAGTCATCTACCAGAGTATAGATGGCGACCACGGACTATTATAGACAACCCCGTGGAAACACCAGCAGGCTCATAACCTGTATGTGATGAATTACGAGTTCAGGCGATGTTGTAACTATGTATTCATTTGATGATACTCTAACCCTTAATATGAATTACGAGTTCAAGCGATGTTGTAACTACGTATTCATGTGATGATACTCTAACCCTTACTATGAATTACGAGTTCAGGCGATGTTGTAACTATGTATTCATGTGATGATACTCTAACCCTTACTATGAATTACAAGTTCAGACGATGTTGTAACTACGTATTCATGCGATGATACCCCAACCCTTACTAGGCACGTATGGAGGGAGTAATCCCCGAATCATTGTTGTCTATGGGATGTAGGAGATGATCCTTAGGAACGAACATATAAGGAAATACGATGTAAAGAGACGAGTGGTAAATACGATATAGGAGATGACCCTTAAGATAGTTCTTTAGGGAATATTAAATGAAGAAAATAGGGATGGGTAATCGGGTTAATTGTTTGACATGTATTATGTGAAGAAACAAATTAACTATATTATTGTGGGTTGAAAACCCTATGTACTCACCATGTTTTTCAACCTGACCCACTCAGTTTAATTGTATCACAGGTGTCGATATAAAGCTACACTACACTGAGAGATTAAGGAGATGTAAATCACTAGTGATAATGAATGTACGTTCTGTTTATGCTTATGTTTTTGTATTGACGATGACATCCTAAATGTTTTAAAATGAATAAAAATACTTTTCTTCGGAAATACTTTGATAACGTATTAATCATGAAAAATACTTTTCTTCGGAAATAATTTGATAACATATTTATCATGTTTTACTGTGAAGAATTTCTGCAACATTTTTGTTAAAGGAGGCACTCTGATTTTTTTTATAAAGCATAAGCAAAATCGGTTTTTTCTGGCCGTAAAAATGGGGATGTCACATGTATGTACTCAAGTTAGTAAAAACGCTTGGCTGCCAAAAGATCCCCTTGGACTTGGATTTGAACTTATGACATTGGGACTGACTGTTAACTACTTTGACTGGTGTAAGTGGTTTGAAATATTTATCCAATCTGGGTAAATTTTAAGGAATTTTTAGATTTTTTTTTTAGAAAAAAGTTGTTGTTAATCAAAAAATAGTTGGAGTCGGTCATTGTCGTATTTTGTGAAATAAAGACGATTGAGCATATTTTTCATCATATGTGTTTTCACGAGAGTAACTCCACAACTTGTTCCTTGTGTTGACTCAATTCTAGTCAGAGTGAACAAGTGTTGTGACTTTGGATTCTCTTGCATTAGGGAGTGGCCAAAAGCTTTGTTTTTACTATTATATAATATTGTGAAACTAATGCCAAGTTAACTCAAGGCACAACAGGTACATTCTCAACTATGCTACAAAAATGAGGTTAATTGGGTTGGATCTTTTTCATGTTTGTTTTCGTTATTACGTTAAGTTTCAAAAGTTTGGATTTTGATTTTCCTTTGTTCTGCGTTCTTTTATTCTCATTAGTCTAAACTTTTCTTGTTCTTCCTTGAGGACAAGAAAGGGTTCAAGCTTGGGGAGATTTGTTAGGTGCATAAATTGCACCTTTTCATAGGTTAATTTCATGTTTATTTATAGCATTGCATTGCATTTTTAGTGTAACTTTCATGCATTTTGCATTGAGGGACATTATCGAGGATTTATCGATATTTCACCATTTTTTGTGGATGTTTCAGGGTAATTTGAAGATTGGAGTATGCTTAGGATGTTCGAGGGAAGCTCTGGTGAAATTTCGGAGCTAAGTTGAAGAAATGAAAAAAAATCAGAAATTGACTATATTGTACTGCGTTACACGACGCGTGCTTTGGCAAGGCATACATTACGCATCTGTGTTTTGCATGTAATTCAGCACGGGAGGACCATTACACGGCCGTGTAACGGCAATGCATGCGTTACACGGGGCGTGTAACGTGATCTGATGGATTTTGAAATTGTAACTTCCAATTTATCTTTGGTGCCTGGCACATTGAGACATAACTTCGACTTGGGATTTGGAGAGGGCGATTTTGGGAGATCATATCACTACTTAGCACTTTGGACACACTTTAATTTGCATTTTATAAGTTGATTTGAAGATCAAATCAAGTTGAATTTTTAGTTTGAGTTAGCCATGTGTGGCTATCTTCTCTATCATTTCTGATTCCAAATTCTTACGTGTTTGTTGTTAGATTGTAATTTGCACCTGATTTTATGTTTATCATCAAGTAATCTTTGATTTGGTCTTAAACATATGTTTGATTGGTTCTATTTTCACTTGATCAATGAATCAGAGTTTTTATCAATCTAGTTAGTCAAATTGTGAAATTCGTATATGTTTTATGATTTGATGTTAGCAACATGCACTTGATTGGTTGTAAATAGATCACAATTAGTGTAATCAAAGATTAGATGTTCATATTCCCAAACTTATGAGGAATGTTGGATATTGTTGGTAATTGTTGCAAAAACTTAATGTCATTTAGTAAATTGATGCAAGAGCCTATTTGAATTAAATTAACTAAATTAAGTTTTATTTGAAGAACATATTTTGAATGAAATGCTTTTGTTAACTTGGATATTAGAGTTTATTAATATCTAAATACCAACCTAGATTGAACATGAATTATAGTCATATTATATCTACAACATAACACATACAATGGAATCAGAATCAGAAATGTCTTTCACTTATTAAATTTTAGTATAAATTTTGTTTGTTTATGAAGTTCAATTTGCAGTCATACAAAACCCCCCATTTTAACATTGATTGTATGATGTGTGAGAACATGGATAAATAAGAAATCCTGTATTCCTGTGGACTAACCCTGTTTACTCTATACTATCTTTAGTGTACGTAGTAGTAGTAGCAGTGACTTGTACTTTATTATTATTATTTTATCCCATTATTTGTTGGTTTGACCACCAAACAGTGTGTGGTACTTTGGGGAACTCACTAAGCTTTGACTTATAGTTTCAGTTTTATGTTTCAGGTACTTTAGATGACCATGGGAAAAGCGACGACATGATCATGCACATCCTCTTGGTTTTGATGATACTGATTCGAGACACTCTGATATATATGATTTCTATTTTTGAGAACAATGTTTTGTAAACGTTTGGTTTTGCTTTGGGTTTTGTTTGAAAACAACGGTTCCTATTGATTTAAAAATGAAACATTTTATCGTGATTTTTGGGACATTACAAAAATTGAGTCGACAAAAGTGTCAACTTAGTTGACATGGGTGTTAGTAGGATTGTATATAGTCGTACCTCAACCAAAGTATCACAAAGGAACACGACAAAGGTGGTACATCAACACACTGAAAACATTGTTATATAATTTGTTTAAAAAAAATCATTTATCAATTCATAACCGAACTAACATATTTTTTTAACAACTAACATATACCCACTAAATTCTACTCCTAAACTACTTTTTCAGTCCACTAGACTTGAACTCTCATAACCACTTAAGGGAGAGACAATATCAACACCTTGCTACTGTTATGCCAAACACACTTTTCCATCGAACTAAGGGGACATTTGGTTTGTTGGAATTATAATCCAATTTCTACACTTTCTTATGTTTGGTTTAAGCTTTGAAAAGAACTAGATTCCTGAACGAGTCAAACTTTTCTTCCATTGAGTGAAAATAAATTATATCCAAAATAAATTATCCTTTTTATTTTTAACAATACATATGAAACCCCTCTACCACCACCACAATCGCCACCACCACCTTCGTGATTACCCCACATCATTGCTAAGACCACCACCCATGATTACCGCCTAGTTGTCTTTATTACTCTTGCATGTATTTGTATGTATGTTTGGGCGGGGCCCGTTATATGTGTAAGACGATGCCCATTACATGTTATTAACAGACCTTTACCGGGTAGGACCCAATGTATGTATGGTATGTGATATTTTAGGGACTCACTAACCCTTACGCTTACAGTTTATGTTTATGGTTTTAGGTTCATCTGGTTTGAAGTGGAAGGGCCTGTCATGATCGCACAACATCCACCGATGTTCCACATTCAATGATTTTGATTTTTGTACTCTGATAACTATTTTCTACATTGTCACACTTGATTGGTTTTTGAAATGAATGATTGATGGTTTTGGTTGACTTAAAAATAAAAATTTTACTTAGTATTTTTGGGATGTTACATCTACCACCACTGCCATTGACACCACCACTATCTCCTCCTCCACTACCACCACCACTCACCTTCGCTATCAGCACGACCTCCGCCATCACCACCTACCACCTCTGCCACCACCACCTACCACCACCTCCATCACCACCATCAGTCATCACCATCTCCACTACAAACCACATCACCACCCACACTACCACTACCACCACCATCTTCCACCATTGTCACAACCACGACTTACTATTTTTCTTAATTTATATAGTATATGCTTATATATAAGTTATAAAACAAAATAAAATGAAGCAAAAAACAAGGACAATTATGCTATTTTATATTATTTCAATTCTATTTCTAGCCAACCAAATAAATATATAAAATTAGATTCAAATCTCATTTAATGTCAACCAAACAAAACATGAAATTGAATTACAATTCCTTATATATTTAAATTTTTTGATAAATTTCAAATATTTAAAAACATTATACGATCCAAATGCCACCTAAGAAACTTGTTATATGATTTTTTTTAAACCTTTTAAATAATATATTTTCAATTTGAAAACTAATCAGGAGATGGATGCATTGTATTTTATATTTTTTTAATATACCTAAAAAAATCCAAATAAAAAAATAAAAAAAAACTGCGGATTTGGACATCCAATCGCTATATAAATCAGTCAAAGTCTTTTATCTCTTTCCGGACTCCCAAAAAGCGAGAAACTCAAATCTAGGGTTTTGTACGAACTTCCGCCTTCTTCAGGTACCTCCTTGTGTGCGGGCATCTGGTTTTTCGATATTCTTTACTACTTGTGCGCTTATATGCAATACTTGAATCGATATAATTTCAAAGGTTTTAGTTTGGTGGATCTGGATCTGTTAACTTCATGTTTTTTCTCCTTACTTTACATTCAGGATATTCTTTTGTTCTTCTTGATTATTATATGTTTCTGTGTTGATATAAAAACAATCTGTATAATCTTTCTAACCTCTTTGGTGTTTTAGACGACTTGGCTATAAATTACGCTCTCTTCGGGAAAAGCGAACGGATTGTCTTGGACTTCGAAATTGATATTTATTTTCAATTTTTAACAGAATTTGTTTCCTGTAATAAGGATGGCTCAAACCTTGGAGGTTTACTTGCTTTGATCTATCAAAGCGCTTTCTTTACATTCAACATGCAAATCATACAAAATTTCTACTTGTGTCAATAAAAGAGTCACCGGTTCCTCTACATGCTCTTTAATGTTTCAATTGAGCAATTCATCCTAATAATCTTTAACTCTTTTGTAACCTTATTGTCTTTAGTTAGGAGTGATAGCCATCATCATTTAAGAATTTAGTCTTTCTGATGGAAAAGAACAATAAAATATGACAATTTTTTAACTTCTAATTTTTGTATTTGCTAAAATGTTTGGGGATGCATAGTCAGATGTCTGAACAAGTAAATTTTTATGAATTCTTGGGTACATGGGTTGTATTGTATGCTTACTTGGGAACTTGGTGTACATGTTACATTGCGTAAATGTTCACCCATTTGCAATTATCATCAAAATAGTGCAAAGAGGGATTCTGATTTGTTCATTAAGCTATGTTTTATTCTCATATAAAGATTCAAGGTGGTTGTTTGCTTCTGAAAAAATTGTTTGATGTTATTGCTTTTTAATAATCTTTATTGTTATGTAGGAAATATGCCTCGTTATGATGATCGCCATGGCAGCACTCGTCTCTATGTTGGCCACCTGGCTTCACGTACAAGATCGCGTGATTTGGAAGACATTTTTAGCAGATATGGAAGGTTAGCATTCAACTATCAACTATTATTAACACTCTATTTCTGTGATCTGTCTGTTTGATATAGTTATGCATATCCCTCTATGTTCATCATGTTACATAAGCCTCAATGATGTCTATGCACCATTGTACCTTCCTTTATTCACTTTTGGGTAGTACTAGTAGTTTTGCATAGCCCTTTTCCTTCTTGGACATTCTACTTGAAGGTGTGTACAAAACTAAACCATTGCCATTACTGGCTTAGTTTTTGATATATTCAACAACCCCTCGTTTTAAAAAAGAAAAAAAAAGTGCCATCCATCAAGTAAAAAAATTAACTTGAATGATCTTTATGAAGGTCTATGGTGAGAGGTTGCCCTTGGTGGGGAGATTCTGTAGGGAGACTTTTGGCGAATCTTTCTAAATTGTTTTGCTTGTTTTTTTGATGGAAATGGCAAACAATCTCAAAACTGGTGTTTAGTTCATCTTTGAGGGGCGAAGTAAACGTATCAAAACCCTTTGTGGGTACTTAATGTCATGATGTGATGGCCTTACTATTTCTGGAATCCATTTAACGCAGAATACGCGATGTGGATATGAAGCGCGACTTTGCCTTTGTGGTATGTAATTTTTCTTTCTCTTTTTTTTAATATTCCACCCCTTATCTTGATATATTTTACCGTTTCCCTCCTCTCTCTCTGTTTATACCCTTATAGGAATTCAGCGATGCAAGAGATGCTGATGATGCAAGATATAGCTTAAATGGTCGTGATGTTGATGGAAGCCGAATAGTGGTGGAGTTTGCTAAAGGGGTAAATCAATAATGAAATTTCCAAAATTTTGATATAAATTTTTTTTTTCTTGTGACAATTAAAATACATTTTTTTTTTTTTTTTTTTTTGTAATTTAATAGGCTCCACGTGGCGGTGGCGGCGGCGGGCGTGATGGTGGCGGTCGTGACGGTGGTGGCCGTGATGGTGGTTCTCGTGAGTTTCTTGGGAGAGGTCCTCCACCGGGGTCAGGGCGGTGCTTTAATTGTGGGCTTGATGGGCATTGGGCTCGTGACTGTAAAGCTGGTGATTGGAAGAACAAATGCTATCGATGTGGTGAACGTGGTCATATAGAAAGGAATTGTCAAAATAGCCCAAAGAAAGTCAAGTAAGCTATTTTATTAATTATTATTAGTATTTGATTAATGAAAAATTTAATTTTGTTTGTTTGTTTGTTATCAAGTGCTGATAGCAGGCGTGGAAGAAGTTACTCGCGGACCCCATCGCCACCTAGGCGTGGAAGAAGCCGCAGTCGTAGTTTTAGCAGGAGTCGCAGCTACAGGTTACTTTGTCTTTATTGTTAAATGCTAGAAATACCAACATGCTTTCATTTATTTGTGTAATATTTTAATTATTAATTAGTGTTATTTTGATTGAATTATGTATAGCCAATCAAGGTCACCTGTAAAGCGGGAGAGGGAGAGAGAGAGGAGCATTGAACGTGCAGAAAGAAGATCGAGAAGCCCAAGGAGACACAGGGGGGCTTCACCACCACCATCGAAAGGGAGGAAGCGCAGCAGCAGCCCATCGCCTGATGACAGAACCGCCGCCCTGCAACCATCACGATCACCATCGCCGTCACCAAGGCGGCCCAAGAGTAGGAGTCCCATGGAGGGTGATGATGGTGTCCCTGTTGAAGAAAATGGACACAGTAGGAGCCCTAGCCCTGCTCCTAGAGGCAATGGTGGGACTGGGACACCTGTTGAGGAGGATGATGATGTCAACAATGCTTCACCAGAGGGGAGTGAATCTGGTTAAATCAAAATGGTGAATTTGCCAACTTTTTAAGGATTGAGGAAATATATTCTCAACTATGACTTTCTTGATTTTGGACTAGTATGAGTGATGGATGATGATGTTAAACAAGATATAACTGGAGCTACTTGATTTGTTATATTTTTTTTTTCTGTTTTCGACTTCTTTTTTCTGCTTTAGGGATGTTAAATGATGGAAATGTCCCAAAACAATCTAGGCTTAAATAATTCACTTGTTTTAACAAAATTTAAAATCGACTAATCATTTGTAATTATCGGATATAATTATGTTAGTAGATGCAAATAATGGTCTCCCTTTTACAAATCAGCATGCTTCAATCCTTCCCACTGAAATACTTTACATTTGTTAATTTAACATTACATTTTACCGAAGTTTTAAAATTCGGTTTATATCAGCCTGTAAGGAAACTGGTCAACCAGCATCAGTTTAATGCATATTTTTAGACTGGAATGAACTTTTGTGCACTTTTTTACATCTATTTAAACATTTATTTTGATTTCTAATACTTATATCGACCAACTTTATAGACACTCAAAATAACAAAAAATTCTTTATATCAAATCTTTAATACGTTTTTGTCTATTGTTTAAGTAGTGTGGTTTTGTTACTTAAAAATGGTAAATATAATAAAGCTTTTTTTATGTGTTTAAATCTAAAACTATATTTTGGTTTGTTATTACCTTTTATGTTTTTTTTGATGTATTTGATAAGTCTTTCTTTAGAGCTTAAGTAGTGTGGTTTTGTTACTAAAAATGGTAAATATTATGAAGTTTTTTATGTGTTTGTATTCATCTAAAAATATATTTTATTTTGTTATTACATTTTATTTTTCTTTTTTAATGTAATAGGATTGATGTATATATGTATGCAAAAAACTAAAAAAAATTGGAAACGGGATTGATCCAACTGTGAAACCGGGAACCAATCATCAAAACACTACATTTTACAAATTTGTATGATTGACATGGTCACATTCTATGTTTGACAGTTTCCTATGATGTGATTTTGTTTTATGTAATAAAACAATCAATTCTAGTGATCTGTGAATGAGAGCGATTGATTCTCTTAAATAAACCATTTCGTTTCAAATTGAGACAATAAATTTACTATTATTTTTGTTAGAGCGTAACCATCATTTCCACATCAACATCAGGGGTCACATCTGTGCATGGATACACCAATGGAGATACGTATGAATTTTTCAAACAACATTTGAAAATGGCTTCCATACAAGCCAAATGGCACAACACATGAAGAAAATATATATATCTATCATCTTAGTGAAAGGACTGTTTTGTCATAAGTTTTGTACTTGAAGGACTGAATTCATAATTACGAAAAGATGACACCTTTAGACTTTAGTTTAGCCTTTGGACCATGATTAGTGGAAGGATCACAAGCATTTTATAAGGGCTTCATGTCGAAGGTATTATGGAAAAGTGGAATGAAGCTCCTGCGTGGACCCCATATCCATATGGATGATGAGATTATGCATAATGCTGCATCATGATGTATGACAAAAGATAAACATAATTGTACCATATACCATGCTTTTCGTATTTAAATTTTAAAATACATACACAAGCCACTCTTATCTTGTAAAATACATGATGATGCAAAAATAATTGATCTCTATTTTATCTGTCAAGAAAACATTATCGGTTTATTTTTTGTATTTATCTTATAAAAAACACAATAACTTATGACTGTAGATAATACTTAACAAAACTATAAAAAAAGACGAAATTAGATGAAACTTTTTTCCAAATATATTATTTTAATGTGAGTTTGTTGGTTTCAAACTAACAAATCAAAGTTCAAACCAAATTCAAGCATAAAGCGAGTATTATGTAGTCAATTAAGTTAGTTGAGTTTTCGGTTTAAGGTTTAGGATTTGAAGACTTTATAACTTATATATTATAATATAAAAATTTTTATTTAGGATTTCTATGAAACTATTATTTTGTTTTTGGTTTTTTTGGTTTTTTTGGTTTTTTTTTTTTTTTCATTTAAAGGTTTTTATTTTCAAAAAAGCCACTGCTAGTTTTATTTGAAAAACTCCCAAATATAATGTCTTTTTTTTTTTGAAATATGTCAATTAATATAAATGCAAAATCACTTTTTCAGGTCCAAACCAAAAATTAAACGTCCGTAATAATTTATATATTACTATACGTACCCCCTCCTAAACGGATGGTATTAATTTTGACATTTCATAATTAAAAAGACATTTATTGTGATTCATAAAGTTTTTCACATTTATTAGTAGGTGTTGCTGATTTTGCAAAGTTGCATTCCACTGACAAAACGTTTTTCTTGCTTTTACATGCAATGTAACAAAAAAAGGTAATTAAGTTTTTCAAAATAATTGATGATATCTATTTAGATTGACATTTAATAAAATAAAATTATGTGTAGGGATTAATATTTATGCATACTTTTCCTTTTGACTGAAACCTAAAATTGTGCAAACTCAATTTATATATTATGGTACTACATTTACAAACTTATTTTATGAATCCACTATTGGTTATGAAATTTTTTTTAACAAACAGAAAATTATATGTACATAGTTAAAGAACAAACTGTATAAAAATAGATTTACAAATCTGAAAATTCTAATGTGTATCGTCTTTTATATATCAAGTCACGATAAAACATAAAATTTATATCCTTATTGTGTGTAAAAAATAAAAAAATTAAAACATTTGATCTTGATAGGTAAATATGTTACTTTTTTCAAAATAGTTTGATGTATTAATTATTATTATAATTATCTCAAATTATTAAATTAAATGTTGTAAACTTAAACGTGAAATTATCAAAAAATTAACAAAGTTTAGAAAGAAGATGAAGGTACACCGATAACTCCTGCACCCGTGCGCTCTCGATCCCTACACCGAAAAAAGTACGCTCCTCCCTTCCGCCGTCTCCGCGGCATCGAAACTTTCAAATTTTACAGTTATGAACAAAACCACCCCCTCGACTTTTGGCTCTTTCAATCCACCCCTAATTGCGAGCCAACAAAGCACAAAAAGATGACCACAACCACAAAAGCAGACTCCATTGCCATTTCCTTTTTTCTTTCACTTCCATTCCACCTTCTTCTTTCCTTCTCTATCAACGCTTTTTCTATATGCAACACCCACCGCTGGCTAGTTCTTCATCAGCGCCATTATCGGTAACTCTCCAACTCTATCACAAGTCGGGTGCATTGCATTTTGTGTGTATAATTGCGTCTGTGACTTTATGGGGTTTGATCAATCACGTATGTTGAATTATTTATTACATGATTTTGATTTGACTTGTTCATGTTAATTCGCTCTCAATCAGTACTCCTATTTTTGAAATTTGAAAGGGATGGTTGTGGTGATTTCGACTTGTTCATGTTAATTCCCCCTCACTTTCGGGGGGTTTCAATTGATATCTGAGTTTTTAGGGTTTTAGGGATTTCTTGTTTTTGAGAGAATTAGGGTTTCAGAATATCAGAGAAATGAAGACGACGAGGGTACTTTGGTCCTTTTTTCCCACATGAACAGTTTGATATATGTATGTAGAAAAGCTACTGACACATGTTATTCGATCATAAATGAAATCCACGTTTATTGATTCTTTCAGGGTTCTGTTTTTCATGATTATAAAAAGGGTTTTCTGAAGTCAATGTCAGCATGTATTGTTTTACTATCAGAGTAATTTATAGTTGCCGTTTCTTTTGTGGAATTTAGGGTTTAATGCATTGGAATTTTCAACTTGTGGGCTCTTACTTCTCTACATCTTCTTCATCATTTTGAAACAATCCCATCTGGGTAATGTCTGAATGCAATCACACTAGCTTATTTCTAAAAGCTCTTCTTGTGTTCTTCATTTCAATTATCGATAGTTTGACCATTTTGCTAATCAATTTCTATATAATTTCAGGTAGTTTTGTGATTAGTAAAAATTTACAAGGGATAGAAAGATGAAAAAGCTCTTCTTTTTCAAGTCATCCACATCTAACAATCAAGCACCATCTCAATCCAAAGAGAATTCATTTGGAGATGGAGTTCAAGATACCCATAAATCAAGATCTAAAAAGGCTGCATTTGAAGATCAAAATCAGATTCAAACTAGTCCACATCTTAGAAGGAGTCGCTCATTTTCTTCAGGAACTTTTGTTGATAGTGTGATGCTCAGAACTCAAAGTGACTCTGCTTGTAGCAGCAGCAGTAATGTCTCTCACAAGCAATCTGCTCCTCGTTCTTCACGGTTAGCCATTCTTTGTAAATATATACCTTTTTTTTTTAAAAAAAAAATTGTGATGGTTTTTGATTTTGTGTTGTTATTTTTGATTGTTTCAGTCGAGCTCTTACCCCCGAGAGGCATTCAAGGGCAAAATGGTTTGAAGAAAATACCGGAGTCGATAATGTTTCATTAGAAAGCTCATCTTATTGCTCAACAAATGCATCAAACAAGATTCTTGATCGATACATTGATGGTGAACAATATCAAGAAAAGATTAACAGAAACAACAATTCCAACATTAAAGGTCATCATTCTCAAAATGGTGGTGGAAAAAGACCACCAAGATTCCAATATGCAGCACCATCATCACCACCACCACCTACTGCTACCGAAGGTGGTGGTTTGACACAGAAACCGAGGTCACATTCCTTCAGAGACCCTAACAGAGAATCCAAACTCTACATGTCTACTAGAGATTGGGTTGAAAATGGGGTTGTTCATGGATCCCCAAGAAAACTAGCAAAACAAGTGATCGAAAGGCTTTCTCAGTCTCGTGTTTTGCCAAGGGTTGACTCGAAAGACTTCGAACATGACATTCCAATCACATTAGAAGATATCTATGGTGGGTCCCACAATCATTTGTCTCCAGATGGGCTTGATGATGATGGTGATGATGATGATTGCAGTAGGGTTTTGGAATATGAGGAATCAGAAGAAGCTGATGAGGTCTCTTTACTAAGGGCGGAATTGCATTCCCGGACTCGGAAACTGGAAAAAGAGAAGAAGGAGTTGCAGGCGGCATTGGAAAAGGAATTGGATAGGCGGTCAACCGAATGGTCAATGAAGCTTGAAAAATACCAAATGGAAGAGCATAGGTTGAGAGAGAGGGTAAGGGAGCTTGCTGAACAAAACGTGTCTCTTCAAAGGGAAGTATCATTGTATGGTGAAAGGGAGTTAGATAGTCAAAGTAGGGTTGAGCATTCGGGTCAACAAGTCAAGGATTTGACTTTAAGGATGGAGGAAGTAGCTGAGGAGAATCAAAATCTACATCAAAATCTTTCTGAGTTACAAGATAAATACAGAGCAGCTGAAGAGGATAGGGATTGTTTCAAAAGAAACTACATTGAGAAAGAAAAAGAATGCAAGGAGTTGCATAGGGCTGTTACAAGACTTCTCAGAACTTGCAATGAACAAGAGAAAACAATTGAAGGGTTGCGTGAAGGAGTTAGTAAAGAAGTGAGGAAAAATGGTTCATTGGAGAATAGTAACTTTGACCAAGAACTGCGGTCAAAGTTGCAGATGGAGCAGTTGAGGTTAACCGGGGTTGAACAGGCTTTGAGAAAGGAGGTGGAATCTTATAGGGTTGAGGTAGATTCTCTTAGGCATGAAAATATAAACCTTTTACACCGTTTAAAAGGTAGTTCAAAGGAAAATGGCTTTTCCGCCTTGAAGCTTGATCAGGAACTATGGAGCCGTGTTCATTGCTTGCAAAATCAAGGAATGTGTTTGATTAAAGATAGTGTGGTTTTATGCTCAAAGTTATTGGAAAATATCAAAGCAAGAGCATGTCATTCCTCTTTGGAAACCAATGAAGCATTACAGAATGGGTTAGATAGTCAATTGATCATGGAAGCTGATATGAAACTTCAAGGTTTTAAAAGGGGAGCTGAAAGCTTAACAAGGAGTTTGCAGACTGTGTCTGATGTGGTACGTGACAAGTCCAAGTCCTCCACAGGAACTTCAAACAGCGAATCTCAGGTAAAAAAATATATATATATAATCCAACTTTTAAGTTTTATTAATGTAAATTGTCGTTTTTATACAGTTTAATGTAGAGTGTTATTATTATATTATATTTAAACTTGTGCAGGATGTTGGAAAGTCTGATTTGAAAGCAGAAGCTTTGATAACAAGTTTACTGAGGGAAAAACTGTACGCGAAAGAGGTAGATGTAGAGCGGCTGGAGGCTGAGCTGGCAACTGCTGTCAGAGGAAACGATATTCTGAGATGTGAAGTTGAAAATGCAATGGATACGCTTTCTTGTATAACTCACAAGATGAAAGAGCTTGAGATGCAGGTAGGCAATTCTGGAAAACAAACGAACCCTAATTTTAGAAAACAAAACTAATTTGTGTTAACAAACAGGTGATGAAAAAGGATGAGGGGATTTATCGACTGCAAAACAATCTGCAGGATTGCAAAAAGGAACTGTCGATTGTGAATGGGATCTTACCGAAAGTTTCAGAGGAACGGGATATGATGTGGGAGGAGGTGCAGAGGTACAGCGAGAATAACATGCTTTTGAGTTCGGAAGTTGGGATGTTGAAGAAGAAGGTGGAAGCGCTTGATGAGGATGTGTTGATGAAAGAAGGTCAGATTACGATTCTGAAAGATGCGCTTGGGAAGCCCTTTGATCTTCTTTCCAGTCCTGTTCCTAGCGGAGGAGGATTCTTGTTATAATAGTTACTTTCTCGCTGTTCATACGCCAATAATTTTGTGTGGATTTTTTTTTTTTTTTTCTTAAAAAGAGTTTGGGATTTTGGTTTCTTTGTAAGTAAACTGGTAAATGATATGATAGTTTGTGAACAAATCAACAAAAGGGTTGAGGACATTTTTTACCGGTAAGTGGCTTAACTAACTCTGGTTTGGTTGTGGATTCTTTTTTTTTTTTTTTTAGTTTTTTTAGTTTTTAAGAGAAATTTTCTGAAATAAAATGAAAAGTTAGAAAACGCGTTTGATTCCATATTTTTTCAAAGTATTTCTAAAAAATAAATTTTCCAATTATTCAATTTATATATAAAAAAAATTAAAAAACCCTACTTCCTCCCCACCGTCATCCAAACTCACACTCCCCACCTATCAACTATGTAGCACAATTAAACTGAAAGTTTAAGAATAGCCTAATGTAAAATGTTATTTCCAGTAAAATGTAAGGACATAGTCATTCATGGATCATTTATGTGATTGTACTATTACATGGAGATTATATCTGTAATTTCTACATTTCTTGAGATTATACAGGGGCATTTATGAAATTATGCAAATCAATAACACATGGACCATTTCTTAATTTTTGCATTTCCTTGCGAACAATGCACAATATTTGCTAAATTTTGTGTAGGTAATATGTTTAATATTATATTATTTGAAATAACTAGAACTGGAAAATGGAACTGATAAAAAGTTCAATCAGTTTTAACCAGATATTTTCTAAATTTTCTAGTAAAAACGATAACTCCATTATTATTATTATTATTATTATTATTATTATTATTATTTATTTTTTTTTTTCTGAAAACAATCAGTTTTAACAAGGTAATATGTCTATTTGTTTGTTATGTATATGCATCTTGATAGGTCCTCAAGGACTACTCAGGGTTTTAAGGCATACATTATAAATAATTGGTGAACAAAACTTAAAACAATGATTGTGATATATGCATAATGGATATAAGTATTCGTATATGTATATGGACATAACCAACCACACAATAACAAGTTGGTCAATCTTAAAAATCAGATTTACCAAATCCCCTCATTACATGTTATTTCTTGAACAAATTATTCTTCATTTCATATAAAAAGTAACAGCATTTTTTTTTTTGAGTTCCTGCAATGTTTCTGGTGCAATCACTCTGCAGCAAGCTCTTGTCTTCTTCTGTGGTTAGACCTTTAACCTTATTTGGGAGACTGCATAATCAAGAAAAACAACACAATGTTTGACATAATTTATTACATATTTCAGGTCAGGCGTAAATAAATCTTTGAAAACAGAAGATTAAGACACTAGACTGTTAATTCATAATTGGGTACCCATACCAAAAAACGTTTCTTGTAGCTCTCTACAAGTTCCTTTGGATCACGTCTTGTTTGGTTGAAATCCTCATTTTTGTTCATTTCCTGCAACACAAACACAAACACAAACACAAAAGCATTAGACATTTAGACATTAGACTAGATAGATGGTACAACAAATCTTGCATACAGTACAAGTTCTTTAAAGAGTGAGCAGTGAGTAGTAGTACCTCAATCCATGCTGCAAGTTTTGGCCTACCCACCTTAATATCATAATTTTTCACATCTACCAAATATGGCTGAAATCTTTCTATAAATGGAGCATAAGCTATATCCACCTGTACATTAATTATTCAAGAATCTCATGACTCAACAGCATCAATTATCAAAAGTAATAAAATTGGTGAAAATACTTACCAGGCTCAACTGACCTAGAAAGAATGGTCCATCATCAAACTTGGAAAGAGCATTCTCAATATAATCAAAAGCAGCACCTGTTGAAGTTATATATATTTATATTTAGTTTTAAATTTTCAAAACTGGTCTTTAATTTCAAAAGGAAATAGTAATGCAGGATATATATATACTACCAGCTTCATCAACCCCATCTCCCTTGAAAGAGGTGGTCACGGATTTATTGAATGTATCAGTGTATGATAGCAACTCTTCTCCAAATTCTTTTTTAAGAGGATCCTATATTGTAGTTTTGTAATTATAAGTGACTGAATCAGCTTATTCTTTTAAAGATTAGGGCAATTAATTTCACTTATGGATGAAATCTTACATCAGGATAGAGTGAAGGTCCTTCGAAATTGGTGTTGATATATTTAATGAGATCAAGACTCTCTCCCTTTACTTCATTCTTGTGTTCTAAAGCAGGCACCTTTTAACATAACAACACACCACAGCTTAAATTTCATGAAAGTTTGCTTTGTGTGTTTGTACTCTGTGCATTGTTGTTTGTATCCAATCAAAAAAAGTAAAAAAACACCTTGTTTGGTGGGTAAACTTTCTCCTTGTACCAATCTGGTCTGTTATGTAGATCAATAGGAACTAATTTAATCTTTTCCTGCAATCCCTGTTCATAATTTAACAGCAAAGGGTAAATATCATGTAATAATCAAAAGGATTTTTAAGTAATAGTGATTGATAGAGAGAGAGGGAGAGCCTTGCAATTCCGAGTAATCCACACGCGTTGGGCATACGGGCAAGTGTAAGATACATACAGCCTAAGCAAGAGAATTCAGGAAATTTATCTTTAGAGAACGAATCTAGTTTCAGATAAGTACAATTAAAAAATGCATATGGGAACTCCAGTTCCATTTTCAGAATTGGAATTTGGAATCAAAGCAAATTTAGTTTGGATTTTGATGAAAAGGAACTCCGATTCCAACTCCAATATGTGAATTCCGTTTGGACGATCTAGGCCAGGTTCATTTGGGCATTTTAACAAACAGTTGGTGATTCATAAGTTTACCTAGTGGTTCCATCAAAGACTGGAGGTGGTTCTGAAGTAGAATCAAGAGCAGGCGGAAGATCCTCTTGCACACTTCCAACAACAGCCAAGAAATCCAAATCAGATATTAGAATTTAGAAACAGAGAATCTACCATCCTAGTGATTACAAGAGCTCTAAACTTATGAAACAAATTTGAAATTTCTTTAAATCTTTTAAAAGCTTCTTTACGGGTTTCTCGATTAAGAAAAAAGATGCGGATATATTACCTAGTAGACATTGTTGTTGCTAGAACCAAGAGGTTGTTGTGAAGCTTTTGCCGATGAAATGTTAAAGGCGTTGGGGAGAGAGCGATGTTATTACGACCATGAAGAATGGAAACAGAGGCGACATTCCGTGGTGGTGGGGAGTGAGAAAGAGAGTGAAAGAGATGATAATAGCAGCTTAGATTCAACGCAGCCATTTTTATGATTTGATGATCAAGTAGTAATAACAGTATCTGATTTTGATGTACAACTCTGCCTTCACCTTCGTTTGTGAACTTGAATCAACCACGTTGATCTCCGTACTTAACCTTCATTATTCGTTCCTTTTAAAAAAAATGTTGTATTTGAAAATTTGTTCTAGTAGTCTACTACAAAATTCATATAGAAATTCTTTTTATATAAAATGATTTTTATAAAAATCAAATATACTTTAAAAAGTTTAGTATAATGTTGAACAGAAGACCTCTTTGTGTCAACTTGGATTTATCTAGAGTTAAATGTCTACAAAAAAAAAAAAAAGAAAAAAAAAGATTGCTTTTGTTATTAACCATCACTTCATTAGACTTATCAATTTCCTTTAACAAAAGTTTTAATCAGGGGCTTCAATTAGAGGTGGTCAAGGAGTCAATGAGGTAACTAATTGTCCACGTACTTATATCTTTACCAAATGATTGATCATCTTTTGGGAAAAACATTCTAAATGAGAATACTCATGACAATGTATTTTTATTTTTTATAATAACAAAATATTTAAAGTATTTACATAACAATAATAACCGATCAAAAGTCTCTCTATTGAGATATTTTTATTTTTGTTGGCGGGACATGTCTATTTAACCAAACTACCAAAGTATAACAATTGGTTCTAAGGTGCTATCTTGAGGTTTCGGAGTGTAAACATATACGTATTTTAGGTCTATAATGACAAAAGTATCTCTACTTAGTTATACTATTACTCTTTTGTGGTGAGCTCTTTACCAACTAGATAGTTCCCGATCCAAATAGATATCAATACAATTTTTATTTGTTATATGATACTCTTTGAGATAATGATGTTGTGGTTTAGTGAGAATTGCTAAAACCAACTTATTTGAAGTTTTAGACAAGAATACATGGACATTAATGATGTAAAGCTTCTTTTACTTTTAATTAATATTTTATTTTTTGATTAATCTGTTTATTTTTTAATCACATACATAAACACCAAGATCATCTATACAAATCAAATCAAAACTTCAATCAAAATCAGATCTTCAAACTTTTAATCCAAAAAACATTTATCAACAGCAGTACTCACAAGTTCCATAGTAATCGGATAATAGTAAGGTACTATGTAAACATCTACCTCATGATACAGAAACCGATTCCGTACATACACTTCTAACAAAACACACAAACCCACGCTTGGGATGATTTCATGCATAGTGAATGTTAATACACTTGGGATGATTTCATACCGAACGTGTACACAAATAGTGAAAACATATACTAACACTAATACAAAAGGTTAAAACAAACAACACCATTTGAAAGTTAAAAAAAATAATGCTAAAACGGCAAAAATAGAGCCACAAACACTAATAATGGGAACGAAGCTAGTACCTAAACTACTCATATATACCAACACAAGTTTAAATTCTAAGCCTCTAAATAATCCTATAGGACATTTTCTTGGTAATGGTTAACTCCGCCCATGTTTCCATTTTCTTCTTATTCTCTTTCTTAATCGATCAACATTCAGATCCATACAACACTAGAACTTTCTCATCAATACATAATTCTACTCCACCATTTACATCCGTGCTGAAATTGCATCATACATATCCCATCTCAACAATGTTGATTCATAACCCATTTTCATCGGACAATGCATTCAACTCATTACTAGTTTTTGATCATCAACCAAAGCGAAAATTCAAGAGAAATCTTGTCCATAACCAAAGCGAAAATTCAAAGACAACATTTTGGAAGAAAAAAGGAGACTGAAATATGCGTTTAATCACTTTCTAAACAAGAAACACAACACATGACAAACCCAAAATATCTCCATCCAGTTTGATATTAAATTGACACTAATCTACATCATTACTATTATTTATCAATCAACCTCAGAATATGAAAAAAAAAAAAAAAAAAAAAAAAAAAAACTGATATTCTTAAAGTAACCAGTTTACAATGCACGTTTATAAGACCCTGGCATAAATTTACCTCGGGTCAACTAATTTGATAAATAAGCATCCGAAACATATAAAGAAAAAAATGACAAGATATATTTGGTGATGCAAGTTAACCTGCATACATGAAGGGTTTTGAAAGAAACAAGGTATTAAGTTGTTGATGTTGCATGTTGCTACATCATCATCAATACTTTCCATATCTTCTTCATATACACAACCAATGACCATACAGCTAGCCCTGCTGATACATAAAGGAAACCAACACCTGCTGTACCAAGAAACCCTACTTCTGTAAAACTGCATATTTTCAGATAAAAAAAGTTTAAAACATGACTCAAGATTACTGTATTTCCAAAAAACGTATACAAAAAAAGTATACCCAACTTCCCCATTTTGCCCCTTTTTAATGTTTACCAACTTTAAATTTACAAATCTTGAAATTTAGAAGAGACTAATGAAGAATAAATAACCTGCTGTCTCTAATTACAAGAAGAATGGTTAATGAAGTCATTTGAGTAGCTGTTTTCCACTTTCCAAGATTATTTACAGCAACAGCCTGAAAATGATGCATTATTTTTTTTTTTTAAAAATGAAAGAAAAAATATAAAGTATGACTGCTTTTCACAGGAATAGAATAGAACCTGTGAAAGTTTACTCCCTTGAGAAGCAGCCCACTCTCTAACTGCAGACATTGTTATCTGGAATACACCATGCATTGTTGATCAGATTCTTAAAAGAATCTAAAAAGCATCATCAAAGCTTAGAAATTAATGAAAAAATATCACTGTCATTTTTATGAACAATGTGCTAAGATTAGGAATTTACCTCCCTGCCAATGATTGCAATTGATGGTACAGTCAATAGCCATGGTAGTTGCCCAAAAATAGCAGCCTCTGGAGGTCTTGTACATAGCAAGACTAATGTAGCAGCAACCATAAGCTGTGACCATGAATGATCAAACAATTCTTACTATAGTCTATATATAAAAGATAGAAGATCTGTTGTTAATCTAATTCTTGAAACTGGAAAGATAAAAAAAAGGCATACCTTATCAGCCACCGGATCTAAAAATGCACCAAAAGCAGTACCTAAATTCATCTGCAATCACAAACAAAACCAAGATTCATTGATTTTTGTAATGAGAAGATACAAGTTTATAAACATATCAATGCATACCCTTCTTGCTAGATACCCATCAAGCCAATCTGTAATTGCTGCAGCAATGAAAATACCAGTGGTGGCAGTTGTTCCTAACCGACTGTTCATATGAAAAGCTAATCAAACAGGAAAAATGATATGTTAGTCTTGTAAAATGGTTTACCAGGATCTTTTTATAACTAAATGCTACATCATAGATTCATATCCAATATGGATCCTGACCCTGATTGAAACTAAGCTAACAAATTGTTGTGTACAAGGTACAGACTACAGAGATTATGATTCTTTTTCTTGCAGGATGTATGATACGGACAATAACCTATGGTCTAATGGAAACAATAAGACATAAACCAGCATCATGCTTCAACAAAACTCACAGGATCACCAAAAACCAAAATTTTAGAAATGAATCAATCTAATGTGCGTAAATCCTCTGTAGAAACCAAAGAGATTTTCACCAAATTTGTTTAGATTCATAAGATTTTGCTTTTCCATCAAAATATCTAATTGCACATCTGCTGAACAGCTTTCAGATGTCAACGATTCAGAGAATTCATAGTATTTGTCATTTTTGACGCTTGCTAAAATCAATCAGATTTAAACGGAAAGAAGGGGACGTACTGCTGATCAAAAGAGGAACGGCCGCGACACGAGCGATTGTTAAGATCGTAGGCAATGTTAGCAATTTAGAGGACGAATTTTGTTGAGACGGAGGAGGTTTTAGGTGCCGGCGGTCGTCCGACGGCAATGCAGGCATGACAGAGGAGCCGTGGTCAGTTTCCGCTGTCCTTTTGTCATCTCTGTTATCACTGCTTGCCGATTCCATATTCACTTTTCCACCAACAAACACTTTTCCTCCTTTATTCCCGGAACAATATCTGAATTTTTTCGGACTACGAAACCCTAGTCTGTTATTATCGTTGTTATTGATAACGTGAGCTTGCGGTGCAAATTGTGTTGTTATCCTCCACCAGCCCGAGCACATCGCAGGCAGTGTTCTAGAATTCCCGGTGGTAATTGCCCGGCGTAGCCATTTATGGCGGTGGCGTTGGTGGTGGTGGTGGTGGACGGAAATAGAAGAGGTGAGTTTGAGAAGGTTTAGGGGCATGGCGGTCGGCGTAGGGTGTGGGTGAAGGGATTATATGCGCCACCTGGCTTAGGTTAGCAGGAAAGGCGTCCGTGTCTGGGGAGGGCATAGGTTAGCGATGTAAAATCGCCATGATTGATTAAAGTTCAAGAATGAAAGCGTAAATTACAGAAATAACCCTATATTGTTTTATAAAGGCACTTTCCATAAATATGGTTACATCCACACTTCATAAGTAATTAAATACAAACTTTAAGTTCTTAACTTTTTTATGCACATATAGTCAATAAACTTTACAATAAGGGACGTGTCCGGCAAGTAGCGTTACGGAGCTTCTAGCTTCTAGCGTTTGACAAAAAACTTCGTTTTGAACAGAAAGCTTCATTCAGCACTACAAGCTTCTAGCGTTTAATTTAAACAAAACATTTCAAACCCAAATGTTACTTCATGTAGAGTTTAACAAAACGCTACAAGCTACCCGTTATCCGCTACCAGCTAATTTTGCCGAACACGCCCAAGATCATTTTACAAATAAGCACAATGCCCTTTTTACCTTTAGGGTTTAATAATTTGAGCGGGTAATATCATGCATTGTGTATATATTTACTTAATGAGTTTTTTTATACACATTTTTACTATTGAACTCTTTTTACGTACTCAAAAAACATTATTATTGTAGAAATAATATTTCGGTAATGTATGAAAACAAATAAGAAAACAAAAAACAGAGACATGCGTTTAACACCATAGACGGATCCACTATAGATCCCGGGATACCCTTCAAAAAAATTTCAGTACTTTAATTTTTTTAGAAAAAATTTGTTTTGAGTAAATTACTGAAATCGTCCCTATGGTTTGGTCAAAATTGCACGTTTGATCCCTAACTTTTTTTTGCACTCGAATCGTACCAGTGGTTTGATTTTGTTGCGTTTTTCGTCCTTATGGTTTGGTCAAAATTGCATATTTGGTCCCTAACTTTATGTATGTAAGGGACGAAAAACGCAACAAAATCAAACCACATGGACGATCCGAGTGCAAAAAAAAAGTTAGAGACCAAACGTGTAATTTTGATCAAACCATAGGGACTATTTCAGTCATTTACTCTTTTTGTTTTATATGTGTATATATACATAATATTAATATGTTTAGCAAAATAATAACACAAATTGTAGCTGGTTTAGATGGTTAAGGCCTTAGTGAGTGTTTTTAGAGGTTGCAAGTTTAAATATTCTTTTAAACATTTGTTTTCTTTTGTTTTTGCAACTCCTTTTATATAGCATTATATGGATTATACATATTATATTATGATGTTGTGAAAATTAAACACAAGTATTAAGTTGTCCAAGTGGTAAAGAGCTAAACTTTTAACTTTGAGGTCACTATTTGGAGTCTTAGCCCTTACACATGTGTAGTTTATTATGTTTATCAATTTTTTCAACTTGTTTCTTAAAATTACTAAATTTGTCCTACATCGTTCATAACATGAAACATAGCTTCTATAAATATGTTATATAAGCAACATAAGCTTCTCAATTCTCAACAAGTTAAACTTTCGAATGAGTTTGGGTTTAAACCAGAAACCAAGTTTGGAAAACCGAGACACCGAACCCATCAGCTTGGGATACTCCTTTATTTTGACCCTGGCTCAGCCACTGTTTAACACATTGTCCTTAAAATAAATTTGTCCGCTACCGGGTGTTTGTTTCTCATGATACAACAATTTGAAGTGACTCTTCAAAACCACCCGAACCATCAAAAGACATAGATTATACCTTCGATATAACAAGAAAATGAAGAAGAAAAAATGGAGAAGAAGATATTTTTATTGCATTCTTGGTGTGTCTCAAATGGTTGTGGAAAGGTTGTATTTATACTACAAACCATAACCAACAAACAATTAAATTGTCATTAAAACACAATTTGTAACCGGCATTATATTTAATATCGTTCTTAATTACGAGTTGTAACCGAAAATTGAATATCAAATTTTGATTATACACCATTCAACCTTGCAACTTTGGTGATTAATTTCAATTCACCAATTATTTTTCCAATAATCTCCCACATGAATTGAACTTGATCAAACATTTTCAAGCTACTTAGCAGTTAAATCATGCATAGGATAGGTATGTGTTACCCTTTGAACCTTCTCTTAAGATACATATTTATTTTACTAACTGACCAGTAGTCTCGATGTCTTTGAACTATTATGTCGTTTGTGTAAATAACTAATATGTGTCTCATATGATTCTCCCTGACCTAGTTAGGTTCTCCTTGATGTGTCTGTTATGGTCATGGACACTTGCATGGATCTGTAAGAGCTCTTACGAATGTGCTCATACAATTCCTTTTGAAGCGACCCCACTTCTCTCTCACATAGGTGATTCTATAATAATCATTAAAATCTAATTCGTGATAATCTCCAATTTATTATCCACGACTATAAGCTTAACCTGCATCATTTTTTGTTTTAGGAATGGGTTGGGGTTAACCCTCACGGTGATTCACAACTGTTATAAGTAGGTTGTCCCATTGAATCTAGATCTTGGGATCTCCATTAAACTAGGTTGGGTTTTCCTTTACAATAACTTATTAATCTATGGGCTTTAGTACCATTCCTCATAACTACGTCTCATTCCAAGCATTTCGTTAGCGGATCCGCAATCTTATTTTGACTTTATATAATCATTAAAGATAATTTGAATGGTGTTATGTATTTGACAAATATGTCTAGACTCGCCATTATTTATATATATAGGAGTTATTGGCTCATCATGGGACGTCTCCCAATAACTTACAAAGCCCTTTAGTTCATTGTCCAACCTTGGATAAACTTGTTCTCTTATATTTTCCAACAAATGTTGACCATTATCAATATGGTTATTACTACACCATGGTTATCACTATTGAATATGCATAATTATGTCAACATAATACGATAAGCACATGTACTACATGTATTTGTGAATTCACAATTACATTTTCCAGGTGTAGTTATGAATATACCATACATGAGTTTCCTTGTAAATATTGTATTTTTCCATGCAACTTCTTGCTTTAACCATCTACATGTAAAATTCTTAAGGCATCCTATCTAAAGGATCCTATTATGTCATAAAATAGAATAACACTTTAAAGGATCTATTTCATCACATCATTGATTTTGAACGACATATTTAAACTCTTGATATTCGTTGCTCCAAAGCTTGCTTTGAGTCATATAACGACTTTACTACTTACACATTTTGTTTCTTTTCCTCGGGTAAAATAATTACTTGGCAGTTCTATGTAGATTTATACTTCTAAATATATGTTTAGAAGTTTTAGTTTTATATAAGAATGATATACTTCCAAATTTCGAGAAGCCACAACCACATATAATTATAAGAGCATATAAACAAAATTAATCAAGGCATTCTTATGTTTGTAATCCAAACACATATTTCAAATATGTCATCAACTCTTACTTCTCATTTGAAATCCACTAAATCGCATTGATTTCTCAAACTCAATAATTGAAACGATAGAACCATTTACAAATATGAATTTGAATACTCATATTTCCATTCATAGTCCTTTCAACTTCATGTTGAATATCTTAATATTCATCAAAACCTTTATCTTGTTTTGATGAATTCCAACCAATATTATTACATTTAATGGAAATAGCTTCTTGGAGTATGGAAATATCATTTGATTCTAAATTTCCAAACAAGAAAGCGATGCATATTTCTGTTGAAATCATAGACCATTATGTTCTACTGATTCTCATATTCTTTGGATCTAATCTGCTTTCTTTTTCATCTTGAAAATACATATATAACCTAGTAGCTTACATCCTAGAGGTATATCTACTAGCTTTCATGCGTGATTTTGCAAGATAGAATCCATTTTACTTTTAATTGCCTCTTTTCATTGAGATCTTTCAAAGGAAGTGAATTCTTTTTTGAAAGTTCGAGGCTCTCTTTCAACCATATACATGCATAAATCATCTCCAAATGATTTCTCACTTGTCCCTTTTACCCAATCATGATCAATTTATTCATCCATTTCTTATTCACGAGAGGATTCTTTCTGCCCAATTGTTTTGGAGCACTTGTCTTTTATTTATCAAGACATGGAAACACATTTTCAAAGTATGATGCATTTGTTGATTCCATTAGTTTACAAGAAAACAATAAACAATATTGTTTTGTCCGTAATAAATTAAGATGCAACCAAAAATCTAGTGTCCAATCCTTACAACCTCTGGGTTAGGTATAATACCATTTGCGAGACACCCCCACATTCGAATGTATTTGTAAGATGATTTTATACCCGACCATAACTCGTATGATGTTTTATTCATTTTCTTTCGGTTACCTTGTGTAACATCCATAAAATTTACGCCAAATTTTAACTTTTTTCAATCATACATAAAAACCAAATATCATATTTTACAAAATGTTTTCAAGTCATTTTCCATCAGAGTGTCCCAAAAATCATAACATAACGATGATGAGCGGTACGGTCACGCCTTCACCTTTCCATGATCTCCTGAAGTACCTGAAACAATAAACTGAAAACTGTAAGCCCGAGGGCTTAGTGAGCTACCCCCAAAATACCAATACCACACTGACAATACCATATCAGTAATAATCCATCAATCATCATACATACTAGGCCATCGGCCTGACTGGACCTCCCTGCCGGGCCTACAGTCTGTCTGAAACTATCCCGAGCCTTCAGCATGACTGGTCCGCCACGTGGGCCTACAGTCTCCCCGGACCGCTCATAGGGTATATTGGCCTTCAGCACAAAGCAGGACCGCCTCAACCCAACCACCAGCAAATAACCATGTGCGCATACTATCATATACACGCATATACAAACATTAAACATATCTGTCACACTGATCATCAGTCATAGAATTCTCCTGTAACTAGAGTACTGACCTAGCAGGTCACTAACATACCAATCCCTACGGATCATAAGAGCATAACATACTGTCTACCCCGATTATGATCTAACAGATCATAACCACATGTAGCATACCACAACAATAACAACTAAAGGGTCGGCCTTGGTGCCGTAGACCCTATCGATATAGTGGGGATAACTCACCTCGCAGATGTAGACACAAACGGTAGACTCTAACTCTCGGATCACTTGACACAGATTCCACCACCTATCATCATAGTACATCATACTCATAAGTCCTTAACCTTATAAGGTACTCCATCACCCACTAGTCAGCCCCTGGTCAAGGTCAAAGTCCTTAGTTAAGGTCAACAGTCCATGTTGACTTTAACTCGCCGAGTACCCTTGGCTACTCACCGAGTTCCCTGAAGTACATTTCAACTCGTCGAGTCATCGGAGTGACTCATCGAGTTCCTTTGATTCTCGATCAACTTAAGGTCACCCGTCGAGTTCCTTCCTTGCAACTCGACGGATACACACTCGTACATAATCCGGAGGAAACTCATCCGACTCGCCGAGTTGCTCTTCAACTCATCGAGTCTTATGGCGATCTTCATCGGACTCGCCAAGTTGTTCATCCAACTTGTCGAGTTCACGACCATCTTCATCTGACTCGCCGAGTCCATTTAGTCCTCTTCCTCCATACAGACATATTTTGAGCCATGCAACGGTTCCAACTCATAGATCCAAGCTTCTAGGGCATGCTTATCACGTAAAGTTGCAAACTTTACGTGCATGCATGACTCTAGAGGCTCTAAATGTCTATTCTAAGTTCTTAATGGAACTTCATGCTCAAGAGGGACCTTAATCACAACCAAGACTGTGACTTTATGCTTCTAGAATCCAAGGAGGGTCCAGATCTGAAGTTACAACTTCAGATCTAGCCCATAACTCATCATACCAACTTGAAAATCCATAAGAAGCCCTAAAAACTCAACAAAAGGGAAAAGGGAAGTAATAATGGCACTTTGATACCTCCAAAGGATGCTAGCTATGGAAATTCCTGCTTCCCACTCCTTCCTTGCTTCAATTTCCTTTGCACTCTTAGCTTCTTCCTCCAAGAACCTCTTTTCCAAGCTTCAAACACCACACCAATGCACACACAACGGATTAGGGTTTTAAGGGGCTCTCAAAGACTATAAAGATGCCAAAGGAGGATAAGGCCCCTTTAAATAGAGGTGCAAACCCCGGGATTTAGGGTTTCCACTGCCAGCTCCTACTCGCTGAGTCCAACATGGACTCGTCGAGTAGGTCACTTAACACGCGATCCCACCTCGCTGCTACTCGACGAGTAGGTCAACCAACTCGTCGAGTAGAGCTAACTCAATGAATCTCGTTTAAGCAATACCTGAGAATCGGGGCGTTACACCTTGTTTAAAAGTTAATTAGCTTACAAGATAGCTACCCCCACATTGACCGGGGAAACCATAACTTATAAACATGACATATCTTTTAAGATACATTTTTTCCTTTCTGTGATACTATTTTTATTGTAGTGAATAAAATGTAATAATCTCATGTCTTATACCATGATTTGCAAAAAATTCTTTAAATGGTGATATACATATTCACCTCCACAATCACTTCTTAGTACTTAAATTTTTTTGTTGAATTGATTTGGAACTTCACTTTTATACACTTTGAGTCTGTTTATCATTACTTTTAAGTAAATAGACATAAAATAGTTTAGTGCAATCATCAATAAAAGTGATCAAGTACTTATTTCCACCTTTAAATGGATTCAAATTCATATCACACACATTTGTGTGAATTAATCCAAGGGGTTTAAGTGTCTTGTCAAAAACTTGAATGATTGTCATGTCGACTTTGATTCAACACATGTGTTGTGTCCATATTTTGACTTAAATGTATATGTTCAAATTTTACTAACCATCTTAATGTGTCAAAATTAATATGTTTTAGTCTAGCATGCCACACATTAGAAGACACAAGCAAGTAAGTGGAATAATTAATCATTTCATTGATTTTGGGCTTATTATGAAACATCCAAAAAATACAACCCAAAAATTTCGTTTTAAAAACTTATAATAAAACCATAAATCATCCATTATCATAACAAAATCAAGAACCATGTATCTCAAAACATCATGTCAAATAATGTATCAAAATCATATGAGTAAATATCATAGTCTAAAACAATCTCAGGCTAAAACTGTGGTGTGTGCCATGTGATCATCCCGAGCCCTTCCCTTTGCTAGTGGAAGTACCTGAAACCAAAACTGAAAACTGTAAGCACGAAGCTTAGTGAGTCTCCCAAACTACCACATACCATACACATAAAAAAGAACATGTAACATAAACTTTGGGACACCGCCCAGCTGCATCGGGACGAACCCGACATCGGACTCCAGCCCAACATTGGGCTTACCCCGACATCAGACTACATCTGGCATCGGGCTCACCCCGGCATCGGGCTTATCCCGACACATACACAACATATCATATATCATAAACACATAACATAAACATATAACATACATCAGGCTTACCCCGACATCAGACCGAAATAAAGTAACATACATCGGGCTTACCCCGGATCACATAACACATAACAAATAAACTAACATACATTGGGCTTACCCCATAACACATAACACATAACATGCATGAATCACAAAGACATCAAGCATACATATACTCTTCTCGGGACTGCCCCTGTATCGGACCGTAGTCTGACACTACTAACAACTAAACAGGCTGACATTGTGGTCTTAGACCTGTTCCTACTGGAAGAGGACTCACCTATCAAACTGGATGTTGTACTCGTGCGTGAGGAATCTCTGTTGGGTGCTCCCACGACTCCCCGACTAGCTCTATACAATATTACTTAGTCAGAAAACTAGAAATCCATCTAAAGGTAAAATGACCATTTACCCCCAGTCAAATTCAAAGCTCTGGTCAAAGTCAACATTCTGAGTTGATCAACTCGCCGAGTCACCCTTTCAACTCCCCGAGTTCTATAACTCATAAATCTTGGAATCACGCTCAACTCGTCGAGTCATTCCCTTGACTCGTCGAGTCCTATCGAACTGCTTAGTTGCGACTTGGCGACTCAAATCGTCGAGTCCTTCTATAGACTCGTCAAGTTCTAATATAAAATGGAATCGGGACAACACAAATCGACTCGTTGAGTTCCCTTATGGACTCGACGAGTCCCTCTGTCTGCTTGGCCATCTCAATAGATTAAGCCCCTATCTTCTAGATCCAAGGTCCTTAGTTTGTTTGCTCATTGGAATAGCCTTTATAAGGGTAAATATTCCAACTTTACCCGTTCATAACTCTTCTTAAAGGGTTTAGACAAAACCCTAATTCCTTTAAGACATGGTTATTGTCCAAAAAGCCTTAGAATCTTAAATCCACACATGCAAACCTAGATATAGGGCCTAGCTATCAAATAATCACAAAAAGTCTCAAGCTTGCTTCCATGCATGGACTTTTTGAGCTCAAAAGGCCATAAATACTTATTTAGCACTTGCATGTGGACATTAAGGGCATAAAGTTTGCACCTTTATGTCCTCAAAGCCTCTCAAGGCACTATATCTGGAAGGACAACTCATGGGTCGATCCTTACCCACAAGTTAGCAAATCTTGGACCAAAAACCCACAAAAGAGGTCATAAATAGATCTAAGAAGAGAATGATCAAGTTTGAGGCTTTATTACCAGAAAGTACAGCTAAAGGGATGAAACTTTTGAATCTACAATCTGTATCTTGAGTCCTCCAACTTCTTCTTCTTCCACAAGCTTCAAAAGGAACAAATAACACTCAAAAGTGGCTTACACACTCAAAAGCACTCTAGGGTTTCGTAGTTGAGGGTTTGGGACAAGAAGGCTGCAAATGAAGCTAAGTGGGTGGGGATTAAAGTGTTTAAATAGGGTGCACAACCCTGGAATTAGGGTTTCCCCCCTGACTGAGCTACTCGTCGAGTCAGGGACTTGACTCGTCGAGCAAACAACTTAAACTCCGCGCATAGCCTGCCTTCTACTCGATGAGTTAGGGCTACCAACTCATCAAGTCCTTCTCTCAAAATAAATAAATAATTAATTAAATTCATACTAGGGAACCGAGCGTTACAATTCTCCCCCACTTATCTTAGATCTCGTCCTCGAAGTCTGCTGTGTCTGAAAACAATTCTGGGTAATGCTCCCTCATCTCCTCCTTGGGCTCCCAAGTCCACTCCGATCCATTGTGGAGTTGTCATTGCACCTTTACTAACTTCACACTCTTGTTCCTCAAATCCTTCGACTTCCTTTCAAGAATAACTATTGGTCGCTCAATGTAGTTCAAGTTGTCATCAACCTGAATATCCTCAAGGGGTACCACTGCTAAATCATCCACTAAGCACTTCTGCAACTAAGAAACATGGAAGGTACTGTGGATCAAGCTGAGCTCTGTTGGAAGGTCTAACCGGCGTAAGAAACCTGACCCACCCGAGCTAAAACCCTAAACGAACCGATGAACCTGGGGCCTAGTTTTCCCCGCTTTTGGAACCTAACAACACCTTTCTAGGGTGACACCTTCACGAGACCCATATCGCCCACCTAAAACTCTAAGTCTGAACGGCGCTTATCGGCGTAACTCTTCTGCCGACTCTGAGCAGTCTGGAGCCTGCTCTGGACTCTATGGTCTTGAGTACTACCTCCGTACTCCCCATGACCCTCTGACCGACCTCACCCTAACATATTGGGTTCCTATGCTTCCTCCCGTAAAGCATCTCAAAGGGAGGTCGGTTTATGTTGGCATGGTAATTGTTGTTATACGAAAATTCCGCTAACGGAAGATACGTACCCCAACTGCCACCGAAATCTAACACGTATGTGTGTAGCATGTACTCGAGAGTATGAATCATCCTCTCACTCTTCCCGTCCATCTGGAGGTGGAAAGCGGTGTTGAAGTGGAGACGAGTACCCATCTCCTCATGAAACCGCTTCCAAAATCTGGAGGTGAAACGGACATCTCGGTCTGACACCACCGAGACAGGCACTCCATGACGTTCCACTATCTCTCACACATAAATCTCGACCAACTTCTCGGCCGAGATGCTCTATTGGATCGGTATAAAGTGGGCGCTCTTGGTCAACCGATCCATGATGACCCATATCGTATCGACCCCACGTGCTGTCTTGGGAAGCTTAGTAATGAAATTCATGGTGATATCCTCCCATTTCCACATGGGAATGTCTAACGGCTGCATCTTGTTGTGCGGTCTCTGATGCTCTGCCTTGACCTTCCTGCAGGTTAGGCATCTCTCAACGTACCACGCTACGTCCCGCTTCATGCAGGGCCACCAGTAATCAGGTCGAAGATCTCTGTACATCTTTGTCGCCCCCGGATGGATGGAGAACCTAGACTTGTGGGCCTCATCCATCAATACCTGCCGTACTCCGCCCTGTTAGGGAAGCCAGACTCTCCCATGCAAAGTCAACAACCCTCGGCTGTCATAATCAAACGAGGCCAATCGACCCACAATCCTCTCGCACTTTTGGCGCTCCTCCTTTAGGCCCTTAACCTGCGCCTCTCGGATCTGCTCCAACAATGGAGTAATAACTATCATCCTCAGACAGATGTATCGGATCGAGGCATCAACCACTACGTTGGCCTTGCCCGGGTGGTAAAGGATCCCAGAATCATAGTCCATCACCACATCTAACCACTGACGCTGCCTCATGTTCAGATTCGGCTGATCCATAAGGTACCTCAAACTCGTGTGATTCGTGTAAATGGTACATTGGACCCCATAGAGGTAATGCCGCCAAATCTTGAGGGCGAACACCACTTCCCCTAGCTCTAAATTGTGTGTCGGATAGTTAGCCTCATGAGGCTTCAGCTTCCTCGAAGCATAAGTTATCACATGACCCCGTTGCATCAACACTGCTCCCATGCCTGTGATTGAATCATAACAGTAGACTACGAAGTCATCTACACCCTCTGGTAGAGTGAGAATTAGTGCCTCGCACAACCGCTGCCTAAGCGTCTCAAAGGTTGCCTGCTGCTTAGGTCCCCAATGAAAAACCACCGACTTCTTGGTCAGTCGGGTCAAGGGAACTACAATCTTAGAGAAGTCCTAGATAAATCTCTTGTAATACCTTGCCAAACCCAGAAAACTCTGAATCTCGGTTGGAGACCTCGGAATCGCCCACTGCATCACGGCCTCTATCTTGGCCGGATCGATCAGAATACCCTTTTGGTTGACGAGATGCCCAAGGAACTACCCTCGCACAACCAGAACTCACACTTGGAGAACTTTGCGAAAATTCTCTCCCTCCCCAGTGTCTCCAACACCACCCTCAGGTGCTCCTCATGTTGCTCCTGAGTCTTGGAGTAAACCAAAATGTCGTCAATGAATACTATTATAGATCGACCTATCATCGGTTTACACACTCGGTTCATGAGATCCATGAACGCGGCTGGAGCATTAGTGAGCCCAAACAGAATCACCACAAACTCATAATGACCATAGCGAGTCCTAAAAGTTTTCTTCTGTACATCATCATCTCTGACTCGCATTTGGTGATACCCTGACCGTAGATCAATCTTAGAGAGCCAAGATGCTCCCTGAAGTTGATCAAACGAATCGTTTATCCTTGGAAGTGGGTAACGGTTCTTCGCCATTACCTTGTTCAGCTCTTGGTAGTCTATGCACATGCGATGTGACTCGTCCTTCTTCTTCACAAACAGGATCAGGGCTCCCCATGGTGAACAACTCGGCCTGATAAAACCCTTGTCTAGAACTTCCTGCAGTTGCGTAGACAACTTCTGCATCTCGGGAGGATCCAGCCGATATGGTGCCTTGGCTATCGGAGTCGCACCAGGAACCATGTAAATCCTAAACTCAAACCGTCTCTCCGGAGTTATCCCAGGTAGATCCTCTGGAAATACGTCCGGGTACTCCCGCACCACCGGAACATCATTAGTTATCGCCTTACCCTTATCCTGGGTATCCATGACATAGGAGACGTATCCGACGCAACCCTGCTGAAGGTGGCGCCTCGCCCTCGCTACTGAACAAAGAATCGGTCTGTCCTATGGCGTCTCGCGCTGAATTACTAGGTCTTCTCCACTAGGAGTAGGAACCCTCACTAGCTGCTGCTCGTAGTCGATCACTGCCCCATTGGGGCTCAACCAGTCCATACCAACTATAACCTTATTCCCTCGCAGGGGAATAGGAACCAAACCCACTGAAAACTGCTCCTCAAATAATCGTAGCGTACATCCTCTATGAACACTCGCGACCCTGACGGTCCTATCATCTGCTATCTCTACATCAAGTGGGCAATCCAACTCCCCTAGAGCTCCACTAAATCACTTGCTAAGTGCGAGCGACACAAAAGATTGAGTAGCCCCCGAATCAAACAATACCATAGCTGATATGCCATTCACTAAGAACGATCCTATAACAAAACACATAAACATAAGCAATAATCAGAAATAAATAAGAGATAATGGAGAAGGTACATATCCGTAACCACATCAGGAGTTGCACGTGCCTCCTATGGTGTCAAATGGAAGGCTCTGCTCTTCGCTAATGGCGCCTTAGCCCGGCCCTGCCGGCCATCTGTAATCCTCAAAGTGGTAAGAATGGGTGCCACCACCCATCGTGCTGATGCTAGACTCGGACACTGGCACTTCTTGTGTCCCCTCTGATTGCACTGAAAGCAAATCAGATCAGATGTTGTAGTTGTGGTGGTGGTATCAGTACAATCCCTGCTGACATGTCTAGTTCGGCCGCACTTAAGGCAGCCTAAACTACCTGCACTACACGACCCTCCGTGCCCCCTGCCGCACTTGCCACAACGGCCTCAGCCCTGCTGGCCCTTCCCTCGGGAATCTGTCTTCTGCATCTTGCACGAGCCCTCCATGCCAGATATCGACTCTGGCTTCCTCTTCCTCTCCATCTCTAAATCAATCTCCCTCTCACGAGCCCTCACAATCATGTCCTATAGCGTCTTGTAGCTGGAGGGTCTCATAAACTGGCGGATATGACTCCGCAACATCTCATGATACCAGGCCTTCTTCATATCCTCATACGCCACGTACTGCGTAACAAGAAGGGCCCTTTCCTTGAAGTTAGCGGTGATCTCCACCATAGTCTCAATAGTCTGCTCAAGATCCTGAAACTCCCTCGCTAGTTGTTGCACCTCGATCACAAGTGCAAACTCAGCCCTAAACCGGGTCATGAAATCACTCCAGGTTATCATATCCACCATTGTATTATCACCAATGGCTCTCCCAACCTCCTCCCACCAGTTCCGTGCCATGTCCTTCAGAAGACATGACACAATTCTAACCTTGTCCACCTCGGGACATCTGCTGGTGCGGAACGCGTTGGCAACATCCGCCAACCATCTGGTACTCGCAATGGGGTCCCGATCCCCATGGTAGTCGGGGGCTCCACAAGCCCTGAACTCCCTGAAAGTCATGGTGTGCGACCCCATCATGGCCGCCACCTCAGTGCGAAAAGCACCCCACCTCTCATCCATAAGCTCAAAAATGCCCTCCTTGATCGTGCCAAAGATCACAGGAGTCTGGTCTAGTATGATGCGCGTGATCTCTGAGGAGATGAACTCCCTGGTTTACTCGTCTAGCTGCTTAACTCTAGAGCCTGAGCCTGATCCCTTACCGGCACCTGAATTGCCGACTGCTGGTCTAGGGCGTAAAACCACCATTCTGAAAATAAACACATCATAACATACATCAGAATACTTAACATAACTTAAGGAATCTCATACACTACAAGTTTCCTGGATCCATCTCAGCCTTCCTTGATTCAAGTACGGATTCATCTCAGCCTACCTTCCACATCTATCCGTACTTTCCTCAAGAACTGCCTTGACTCCGCCAAGTCCCTTTCTACTACTACTGCTTCACACGCTACTCTCATCCTAGGCTCGCCCTAGGGTAATCATCATCCCACCCTCTGCCATCAACTGCATAAGAAGTCCCTACTATCTTCCCCTAACTAGCTCGCGAATACTATTACATATCACTAAGACTAGATAATTCTTCGAATGAGAGGTTCTACCCTACTACAGTTAGACTCAGACGAGAGCTGCGAAGTAAGGCTAAACCTAACCTTCTGAAATTATTTAGTCCTCTCAATATGTAACTTAACATATTCATCTACTGGTTAGTAAAAGATAGTTAGAACTCCTAAAAGCACAAAGCAAGCAACATTTGAGCATTGAGTACACATAATCAAGCATATACTACTCTGGCTATCATACTTACTGATCTGTACTAGCATGCATTTCTCATAAAGCTGATACACATATAACAGACACAAAAGGCATCATCCCTAGATCCTTAGTCCTAATCTAGCATGCAATTCTCATAATACTGATAATCATATCATAACATAAACTTGTATGGGTAATATGGGAGTACTTACTTGAGCTCGGCTGATTGCATGCACCACACCCTTTTCTCTTTTCAAAGTTCTTTTCTTTTTCAAAATCCTATTCTCATTTCAAAATTCCTTTTTTTTTTTTTTTATAAAAATGATTTTCTTTTGAAAGTTTTCATACCAAGTCCTTAGTTTGAGTCCAGACACACCCGAGAGTGTGCTTGAATCCCTCAAAGCAAGGCTCTGATACCAACTTGAAGCGTCCCAAAAATACGGTCCAAAATTTTCGTTTTCAAATCATTGTTAAAACCATAATTCATCCATAATCATAAATAAAACCGTGTATCATTTATCATGTATCATAATATCTGTCGCATATCAAAATCTCATATCAAAATACCAGAGTAAAACTCCCAGACTGAAGACAATGGTGTGTGCCATGCGGTCATCCCGAGCCCTTCCCTTTGCTAGTGGAAGTACCTGAAACCAAAACTGAAAACCATAAACACAAAGCTTAGTGAGCTCCCTCAAACTACCACATACCATACAAATATCATGCAGCTAGGAGATATGGGCCCCACCCACTCTCATGGAGATTCAGGCCCCGCCCACACTCTGTTGTCTATGAGATTCGGGCCCCACCCACACTCCACTCTCTAACATGCATAAAAGTATCACACAAACAATAAGTATAACTACCAAATAATAACACATCTATACTCAAATAATACTATGAGGTTCGGGCCCCGCACATTCTAGACTGCTACGAGATTCGGGCTCCGCCCACACTTGACTGCTAACATATCATATATACGGGCCGACCTTGGTGCCTTGGACCCGTTCCTACTGAAAGGGAACTCACCTCGTACGACTGACTACTGAAAACCCGAGTGAGGAATCATTGTCTGCTGTTCCGGCGACTCTACGACTATAAATTCCATAATAACACTTAATCAAAAACTAATAACTCTTCATAGGGTAAAATGACCATTTTACCCCCTGGTCAAAGTCAACACTCTGGTAAAAGTCAACATTTTTGGCTGACCAACTCGCCGAGTCAACCTTTCGACTCGCCGAGTTCTATAACTTAGAATTCCTGAAATCGCGACTCAACTCGTTGAGTCGCTTCACCGACTCGTCGAGTCCTATTGAGTTGTTCAGTCGCAACTTGGCTCATCTACTCGTCGAGTCCCTGTTCAGACTCGTCGAGTTCTACTAACTGAAATCAGGACAACACGACACAACTCGTCGAGTTCCCTTATGGACTCGACGAGTCCTTCTGTCTGTTTAGCCATCTTAACAGATTAAGCCCCTATCTTCTAGATCCAAGGTTCTTAGTTCATTTGCCCACCGGTAAGGACTTTCTAAGGGTAAAGTTTCCAACTTTACCCATTCATAACTCTTCTAAAAGGGTTTGGACAAAACCCTAATTCCTATAAGACATGGATCTCGTCCAAAAGGCCATAGAATCTCAAATCCACGCATATAAACCTAGATCTAGGGTTTTAACATTTGTTGGACACATAAAGTTTCGAGCTTTCCTTCCATGCATTGTCTTTTAGGGCTAAAAAGACCATAAACTTGCTTATATGCTTGCATGGGGTTTTCATGGTCATAAAGTTTGCACCTTTATGCCATGGAACCCTTCATAGATCCTAGATATCAGATATAAGTCACTTGGGACATCCCAACCCTAAGGACCAAGGTTCTAGAACCAAAAATTTCATAAAATGGAAACAAATAGATCTAAGAGAAGAATGATCAAGTTGGAAACTTGATTACCAGAAAATATAGCAAATGGAGTTTAGTTCCTGGATCTACTCCTTCCCTCTTGAGTCTTCTATCTTATACTTCTTCCACATGCTTCAAAAGGCACAAATAACACTCAAAATGGCAAGAAATAGCTCAAGATCACTTATGGCGGAATAGGGTTTCGAAATTAGGGGTTTGGAGGTGATGGAGGCTGGAATGGAGGCCATATATGATGCTTAAATATGGTGCAAACCCTAAAGATTAGGCTTTCATCCAGCCTGTCCTACTCGTCGAGTCAGGGCTGCTACTCGTGAGTAGCTCACTTAAACCCCACGTACAAATTGCCTTCTACTCGACGAGTCACGGCTACCAACTCGTCGAGTCCTTCTTTCAGAATAAAATAGATAAATACTTAATTAAACGCGTACTAGTGAACCGGGCGTTACAGTCTGTTACCGATTGTTTGTTTCCTAGGATACATCAGTTTGAAGTGGCTCTTCAAGACCACCCAAACCCTCAATGTGCATAGATTATACCTTCGATATAACAAGTTAATGAAGAAGACAAAAATGGAGAAGTGATTTTTATTGCATTTTTAGCATGTCTCAAATGGTTGTGGAATGGTTGTATTTATACTACAAACCATAACCAACAAACAATTTAATTGTCAATTAAACACAATTCGTAACCGACATTATATTTAATATCGTTCTTAATTACGAGTTGTAACCGGAAATTCAACATCAAATTTCGATTATACACCGTTCAACCCCTTAACTTTGGTGATTAGTTTCAATTCACCAATTATTTTTCCAACAATTATAACTTGTTATTTTATGTTATTGTTGATTTGGCATCTTACATGGCTTAAGATTGATGCATTACGTAGATGTTTGCTTATATTAATGTGACTTGCATATGTTGTGCCCTCAAACTGAACAAAAAAGCTTCCAAGCATGCCTTTTTCTTCTACCTTCTCCATCACATTTACATTTGGAGAAACCAAAATTTTATGCTAATGTGGCTTACCCTTGAATATGAATTTCTTGGAGTGAAGATAACTTTGAAAGAAGGTTTAGGTTGTGCTCTAACCCAATGGTAACCGGTAAGTGTCGTGTTTCCGAATTTGTCTTATTTATTCGAAGCAGTCTTCCCTCTATAAACATTTGCTTCTGTTTACGCAAGAATCCAAAGAAAAACAAAAGTTTTTTTGAGAATAGGTTGAGCCAGAATGTTAGTTTTTGAAATGTAATGTAATGTAAATGTAATAAAAATATGAATTGTGTTTGACATTTTGTCCTAATATGTTATTTAATGGAAATAAGCCAAACAAAAGATATAATGCGAACAATACAAAGCATTCCCACTTTCATTTAGAGGTGGCAATCGTGTTATGTCGTGTCGGGTTCGTGTCGTGTCGAAACACTAAACGGGTTGAAAGTGCTTGACCCTAACCTGACCCATTTAATTAATGTGTCGTATCGTGTCAACCCGTTTATTTTCGTGTCGAGTTCGTGTTGGGTTTCGGGTTAGGGCTATAGCTCGAAATATGTCGTGTCATGTGAGGTTAAAAGATTGAGCATGTTGAAAGAGTAGTAGTTAGGTAGGCAAAAAGGAAAAGCTAATACTTTGGAGGCAGAATAGATGAAGTCATAGCAAGTTCAGATGACAAAATTAAAAGAGTGGGAGTTGGGGAGGCGGATGACAAATGTCATGAGGATGCGAGAGTGGTGAAAGAAACTGTGTAGTTTAGAAGAGAATGAAAAATTGAAATGAAGTATTGATCTAGATGGCTAAGTCATTTCAACATTACAAAACAATTTAATTCGAAGGCTTTCTTTTACTTAAGGTTTTTATTTTGTATCTCTCTAGTTTATTTAAATAATTCAAAATACTTGCATATAAATAAACGGGTCATTTTTGAGTCATATTCGAGTTGAAATTCTCAACCCTAACCTTACCCATTTAATTTTCGTATTGTGTCGTGTCAACCCGTTTATTTAAACGGGTTGAAATGTCTTATCCAAACCCGTTTATTTCGTGTCGGGTTTCGTGTCGTGTTAATTTTTGTCACCTCTACTTTCATTGCATATACATCAAAAGTTGTTCCTACTTTCAAACATAAACGTAAACAAGTGGAATTGTACAAAAGTTGTTGTCTAGATTCATCAATAAACTACTAGTTTGTTTTTCATCCTAAACTTAAACAGAAGACTTCTTATAAGAGCATTGGGTGTAGACAACTGGATGTAACATCAAATTGGTGTCACCTCATTCATAACACCAAGGGGGAAATGGTGTTCCACATGTTATATCATGTTAAGAGGTAGAGAGAGAAAATAGAGAAAATTATTTGATTGGTTGATGAAGAAGATAGCCAGTCATCTTTCTTGTTTTATCTTGTCCTTGTTACCACAAGATGCAACATAACGAACAAAAACGAGTAGGGTGGTGTCCCCCCCCCCCCCCCCCCCCCCCCCGTCACGACGCCGTTGGGGATGCCATATCACCCGGTCGCTTCTCGTTTTTTGCCCATACCGCATCCTCTAAAAGGTGTCCACTTCCATTGCCTATACATTGTTATCTTCCATCCCTAAATCATTTCAAGTCCACTAACTCCAACGATCGTTTCAACTTCCATCATTTGCTACAATTTTCTTCATCATCCAAGTTTAGTGATATGTTCATAAAGTTTCTTAGTCATTTGTACAATCGGTTCTTCCGCTCACAAATTAAATAAGTCTCACAGATTCAACATCTATATAATTATTTTCATCATTTCTATTGCGATATCTATCGCTCCAAAAATATAACTTGTACCCAATTAATTTCTTGAATTAGATATAGTATTAAAGTGTAGAAAAGAATCTATTTTTTAGTAATAAACATACTCTTTTATAATTAAATAAAAAATGAAAATTAGATACAAAATGTTTTTTTTTTCTCTATAAAATGGGAACTTATAAAATAGGAACTTATAACGAATTAAATAAATCTTATAAGTTCCACGTTGATATTTAGTTATTTTTATCATTTGCAATGAGATATAAATTTCTCTATCGCTCAAACACTTTAAACTTTAATCAATATCCATTTAATCTCTTTATTAATCATAGTAGTAGTAATAGTAAAAATCTAAAACATATATATCACCTTTCGTATATATTCTTTCAGTAAATATCTATTATATGAAACGTATCTACAAGATTACGGGATATCGTTGTTCAATTTAAAAAATCAAAGAATTCGAAATTTGATATCCTTTCCATAATCATTATTGAAAGTTATGTATAAAAAATGTGCTACTGTTCGTATATTATGTTTTCTTCAGAACCTTTGCAGCATCACATTCGAACAGTATCACCTTTTGCAACATCACGTTCATCATCTAGGTTCCTTCTTTAATATGATGTTCTTAATTTTTATTAATTATATTTGATTTTTTGATTCTCATTAGTGTTGTATTTGACTGTGATCTTTGAATTCATGAATAATCTTAATTATAAATGTTAGTATTAGTTTTTCAGTATTTTATTTTGTCTTTTTAACCTTGCATTTGATGTTGCACTCTATATGTTTGATAAAATGCCCATGAGAAAAGCATAGTGACTTTTAATTAACTGTATGCATGTATATATGTATGTATGTATGTGTGTCTTATGTGATTAAATTTTTATGAGATTCTTTGGATTGCACGACAGTTGATGATTAAAAACTAACCATTTACCCTTAAGTGTTTTTAATTATCAATATTATACTGCTATTAATTTGACATATTTGCCCATAATTCTTGGTTTTTAACAGATTTAGTTAATAGCAATGTACTTTGACTTTAATCAATAATGTTTTGAATTGCAATTTCTAAATTTCTTTTGAGTTGTTATAACTGTGTTCAGTGGATACAAAGTGCACTGTAATTTCTATTTTGTTTTTAACATATTTAGTTACTAGCAATGTGCGTATGTGTTTTTGTTATTTAAAAATCCAAAGCTTTTATTTCAACATTTTTCCCCAATTTGTCCATGTCCTTGAAAGGTCACATATCGGTCATGGGAAACCCTTTTTGGTCGAAATCAGTGAACAGAGTTTTGTATTTAAGACAGTTAATCTTGAAA
Source organism: Lactuca serriola (assembly GCF_051521515.1). NCBI lineage: Eukaryota > Viridiplantae > Streptophyta > Magnoliopsida > Asterales > Asteraceae > Lactuca > Lactuca serriola. The sequence continues at coordinate 211,694,342 of NC_136409.1, forward strand.
TCTTTATATATATATTAAAAGATAAACCTTATAACATCATCTTCAACAATCAGGATCATTCATTATGTTTTCTTGATTAATTTCAACCCTTGGATCATTTTGATGATGTCATCCTAAAATTAAATTTATATTGACTAAATTTGAAGGTTTGGCTAATTTTGATGATGTCATCCTTAAATTAATTTAAATCAAATTAAATCAAATCAATTAGTCAACCCTTGGATCATTTTTATGATGTTATCCTAAAATCAAATTAAATTAAATTAATATTGACTTAATTTGAAGGTTTGACTAATTGATTTAATGTAAATATCATTTATAAAAGGAATATATTCAACTCATTTGAACCTCATCATAATTTTTGAAAGTAAATTTCGTTCCTTCCTAATTAAAATCACGTTCATAACTATCACCTTTCCTTTATTGGTTTAAATTAAGTAATCTTAATATTGGTTTATATTAAGTAATCTTATTATAGAATGAATGTCTAATTTGAATGTTTATGCTTATATAACATTATAATTAAGTAACATTTCCAAATAACTGAAAAACATAGAATAATAACAAGTGAAAAATAATTAATTCAAAAATACCAAAAATTGTCACGTGACAAAATGAATGAGAAAATAATATGTGGCAAAATGATTCTTATTTATTAGGATATATATATTTTTATTTGGCTTTATCTTATTTTTTTTTATTTTTTTTGACTATTTATAACTTTATATGTATTTTTTTATATATTTCCCTGCATTTAAAATTTTATATTTTGACGACTTACACATTTCCTTTATCAAATTCAAACTTTCCAAAATCGGATTCCGATTGTAACCTACCAATTTTATCGTCATTAATTTTATCTATAATTTTACTCAATTTAAATTTGTATTTCCTTTATATAAATTTTTTTAACGATCTTGATTTTTCCCTCCAAAAATATTTCAAGCATTTATTTCTTAAGCGTTCTTTTATCAAATTTAAATTTGCATTTTCCTTATATCTATAAAAAAATATTTTGATAACTTACGCGTTTCCTTTATCAAATTTAAATTTTTCAAAATTGGATTTAATCGTAATCTATCAATATATTCGTCATTAACTTAATCCACAATTTCAAACCCAATTAAAATTTTATTTTCCATATATAAATTTTTTTAGAGATCCCGATGACCCGATTTTCCATCCAAAAATATTTCAAGCATTTATTTTTAGATAATGTTGTCCCCTTATAATTATTACTTTTCCTCATATAAAATAATAAAACTTACCAATATATATATATATATATATATATATATATATATATATATATATATATATATATATGTCGATTTTATAAGCAACATTAACACTAGAACAAGTGATTAAATTTTTTTATTTTGTATAATATACCAACCTACTTTGTTTTATCTTTATATAGTAATAATAAAATTTGTAATTTTACACAACAAATATACATATTTCAAATTTTGTCATATTATTATACCTTACAAAATACAATTCTCTCCAAAATAATATTCGTTAATAATTTCATACATAATTTCACCAAATCTATATTTGTATTTTCCTTATATAAAATTTTTTAATGATCCTGATTTTTTCCTCCAAAAATATTTTAAACATTTATTTTTAAGATAATATTGTCCCATTATAATTATTACTTTCCTCATATAAAATAATAAAACTTATCAATATGCCTGTATATTTATATTTAACTTTTATGAGCAACATTAACACTAAAACAAAGTGATAGACTCAAGTGACGATTCATTTTTTTCGAGAAAAGAAAAAAGCTAAATGTCTTGTCCCTAACGTTTTACCTATCAATCTTTCGTTAAATTACACTAATGTAATTATCTATGATTTTGAAGGTACTCATATGTGATGAAGGATGTCGTTCAACTAATAAAACAAAAAATGTTGTGTACAAAGAGGTACTTCAACGATTATATATATTTATAGATTTCAATTTATGTTCTGCATTTTTCAATAATACCAATAACCATAACTTTTTTTAATAATTATCATGCAATATCTGTAAACATTTGTATGTATTTTTTTATATGTTCTCCTGCGTTTAACGCGGGTTATAATCTAGTTAAACTTTAATCAATATCCATTTAATCTCTTTATTAATCATAGTAGTAGTAATAGTAAAAATCTAAAACATATATACATATTCATTTTTTAATCATTATGTTAAAACAACAAATATCAGAAATTATATTTAGTTTTATTCATACACTAGGTGTGAAACCCGTGTACTACACGGGTTGATTAAAAAAAATTATATATGAAAATACAAACATTAAATATTTTTTTTAAAGAAAACTTTAAATATCAAAGTGTATACATTAAGTATTTTTTAAAATAAAATTTCAAAATATATACAAACAAAATGATGAATAAATAAATAATTCAATTTATACCAATAATACAAACTACAGAAAAATAATTATATTTTGACCATATAACATTTTTTTAGATTGTCAATAAAAAACAACAAAGTTTGATTATTTTTTTTCTATATAGATCATTTTGTCTAAAATAACAATGAACTTTAAAAGAAACATGTCAATTTTAAATTATATATATTGAAGGAAACATATTAAAAAATTGAAAATATAAGGAAATAAATTAATGACACATTAATTACTTTCTATAACCTAAAAATTAGATGGTTATTTAAGAAAATAAAAAAATTACCACAAAATGAGATGTGAAAATTAATTTCTAAGAATTAACCACAAAATTACATGTGTCAAAATGCATGAAAATGTGACATGTGACAAAAAAATGTATTTATTTGTATGGATCTAAGCAGTTACCGCGATCGGAATTTCAAGAGCGGTCATATGCCGCTATTTGAATCGCGATTGTCACGGTGGTATAGCGATGATATATCATTTTTTTAATATTATGTGTAATTTATATTATATATTTATACAAAGTTTATATATATTGGAGTATTAATACTATATACAATTCATATTATAAAATGTCATATAAGAACATCAATATTCTAATAAATAGTAACATGGAACTAAAAAGTTTTAAAATGTCATTGCAATTTAAGTCGTTCGTGGTTTCTAAGTACAGAAAGAGACACGAGAAAGAGAAATTGACATTTGTTGCTTTATAGTTTGTAACTAATTAGATTTATTATTTGGACTTATTAAAACAAAATTATAGTGGACAAATTAAAAAAAATACATATTTAATATTGAAATAGCCAACAATAGGTTTCTTCTTTTTAAAATTATCCTAATGTGTATGAAATTGTAAAAGCGGGTTTAACGTCGCTATAACACCGATGAGATTCGCGGTAAATAGCGGTCAGTAACGCCGATGATAGTGTCACCGCTATTCGTAAACGCTATTTCAAAATAGCGGTTCAGTAATACCGCAAAACGCTATAGCGCGCTATTGATAGCATAGGTATGGATAAGCCTTAATTGAAAAACATTGAATGATATGATCCAAATAAATATTTATTTTATACATTCAAAATAATTATAATGTTAAATATCAACTTAGTGTAACCATTATTATTTATAGTTAATTTCATTAACATAATTATTTTCCCCATGTATTTACCAAATTCTAAACAAATAATTTTATTCTACGTAACACGCAGCCACTTGTTTAATTTTATTATAAGTTAGACAAACATTATACGTTGCACATATATAAATTTTATAGTTAAAACAGACACATATATATTACAAATATAAATAATATTATAAAAAACTTGTACTTTTTATTTTATTTACGTGCACTTAACTTTTTTCCCTTACATAGGAATAATTGTTTAGTTCTTAAATAATCTTTAGAGAATGAGCACATAGTCAAAACAAAAGGAGTTCAAAGTGTGTCCATAAACACGACATGCAAAATCAAAAGGACTAAAATTTTGTAACTTATATATTAGCTTATTAGCTTATGTTAAGTTCTTGGCCCAATTCAAATTAGGTTAACATTGTTTTTAGGTACAACAAGTACGAGTTATGACGCAAGCACACAAAGGTAGCGAAGAGGTAAATTTGAACCTTCGAAAAAAGAAAAAAAAACTCTTCGATTTCTTGTTTGTCGATTTACGCAAGAGGCGGAAATTAATGATGTCCGGTCAACCGATTTCAGAGACAACAATCTCTAACAATCTCATTTCTTTCTTATTTTTCTTGAAAATCAGAAACAACAATTCTACAGTCTACTCAAATCAGCTTTGAGTGCTTACAATCTCAAGGAAGAAAACACCGAATCTTAAAATCTTTTTTCTCCTCTTTAAAAATCAACCTTGAGGTTTCGAAATCTGAAGGTAAAGGATTTCTGATTTTTTTATCTTTTTTGGTTCTATTTTTTGTGCTTTGCTTTTATGGTTTGAAGTAAGAAGATAAGAGATTATGATTTTTTGATTTTGAAAGTACATACAAAGGAGTTTCGAAAATCGGAAGGCATGAAGAAATCGATTTGGAAAATAAGAGGAACAAGTAAATCAATATCTGATTTTTGAAGGTACAAACAAACCAAATCATGTTTTTCCTTTTAGGTTCATTTTTATTTTTATTTCTAATAATTTTGATTTATAAGAAATAAGTTATTTTTTTTCTCTCATTTTTTCTTATTCCTATTTTATTGAATTCATATGCATCATAGCAACAATCTATGGAGTGTCAATCTTTCTTTGACGTTTAGAAGTTTCCGATTTCATATTTTTTTTTGAAGTTTTAGAAAATTAGAAGGTAACTTTATGATTTTTGCTTTTCTATATAAAAGCAAATAAGAGTTTTATTTTTTGGTAGTGTAATATAACTTGCTTATTTAATTTATGTTTTTTACATGTTTACTAGAAGCGAAACATTGTATCAGAGTTCTATTCTTCAGAATCAAGAACCAAAAATCAAATCATTGAATCAGAGTTTTATTCTTTAGAAGGATTACGATTTTTTTTAAGTAGAAGCAAATTTCTTTGTGTATTATTTTGTATGAAAATTTTAATTTATGTATTTTGGAATAAAAATGAAAAGTTATAATTGTTTTGCTAAAATTGTTAGATCATCACCTACTTTTTATTAATTTGCACATGGCCTTCTAAATCTCGAGACATACCCCGGTGAACATCATAAAAACAAAAGTAATATTAGAAATTAGCATAAAGATAATGATAAACAACTAAACAATTGCAACTTCATTTATTTAGTTATCACATACTAATGCATTTATATCAAAATATCAATTTGGGGGAATTAGAAGCTCATTTACAAGTGAAAAGAAGAAGCACAAGGCCTCGTACATTCACACATCGGTTTTTTCTTATTAGTGGGATCCATAATTTTGCAAAGACCGCCTTCATATTTATCTGCCTTGCAAGATTCCTTACATTTTTCAAGATCGCAAACCGGCCCGATGTCTTTCATGCGTTTACAAACTGAGCTCACCTTCTCCTCTCTTGCCACTTTCCGTAAACACAATATGCATGCCACAATTAGAAAAATTAAAAGAAAATTAACTGTAAACAACTAAACATAATATGAGTTGATATTAAACATATATATAGTTTGGTATGATATTAAATAAACTTACTGGTACAAACAATCAAGAGCAACAATGCTAGAGTTATTACGCTTATATGGGTTTTGAATGGAGTAGAATTCATTTTTCTTGTATGTAAAAGTATCATTGTGGAACCTATTTAACGACACTTATAACACGAGGCAATAAACACTTTCTTATTTTTCATTTATTAATAAAATATGAATACTAACAACTTTTGGTGGTATATAGATAAAAATATAAGTAATAACTCTTTTTGTTTCTTACATCAACAAAAATTGAGTAATAAGTTTGTATTGGTATAGCGGATAATTCGATGTAAGACTCATGTATTACATGAATTAATTAAAAAAATATATAAAGTTCTAAATATTTAAGAACTTTGGGTTTATAAGAAAATAAAAAAATAATGAATTATTAAAATTGACTTTTCTATCTTTTAAATTTAAATAAATAAACAAAATAAACTAATGAGCTTTAATTTATGAACTTTGAAATAAGAAGGTAAGTCTATTAATGAAATTGATATTCATTTATTACTACATTTATTGTAATTATTATTACATTAAAGTATTATTTGAAATTTATTAGAATAAAAAAACTTATAAAATGATATGTGGAAAAGAAATTAATTAAAAATAACCACAAAATGACATTTGGCAAATTGAATGAGAGTGTGACATGTGGCAAAAAAACCTTCATTTATTAAAATAGAATCTTTGTTAAAGTAATTGACATAAAATTAAACATCGATGGTTCCATTAAAATTTTCAACCCGTAATAATTTAATTAATATTTTAGAATAATATAGTATTAATCAACAAATATGTCTTCACTTTTGATTTATATTAGTATTAGAGTTACCATTCTTATCTAACAAACTATGAAATAATAATAGTTATTGTACAAAACTTAATCAATACTCACGTGGATTGGTTTTGGCATGCCAAACAACGCCTTGTTTTTTCTTGCGTTGGAATCTTGAAGTTCTCACACATGGTTTATCTCCGTTGTCGACCATCCCTTTACCATTTTCTTTCTCAAACTCTCCCTTTTTGTTCATTTCGTATCATTCTTCTTTTTAGGCAAATGATGGAGATATGCCCATATTTGTTACAACCAGAGCGTTTTGTGATGCGCTGACTTTTGTGACTAGTTTATCTCGTGTGCAACTCAGTTTTTCTTCGACTAAGTCAGGATACTCCGACAATCTTAAATGTACTAACGAAATTGGAAAGCAAGATACTGAGACTTCGAGAATACAAAGAGTGTTTGTATTAAAAACTCAAGAGATTACAACAAACAACTTCTCGATGGTTTCCTAGTAATGGCTCCACCCCTATTTATAGGGTTCTTACACCTCCTCAAATGGAAGTGTCCTGATCAAGATCTTTCTTGACTATTCTAGATCGTTCCTACATGATCTTTATATTTACAAGGTTCTAAAATATAACATACTAGTCTACAATGTCCTAGAGAGTTCTAGGACGTTCCTATATTATCCAAGTCATTCTTGTACGATCTAGTGTGTTCTAGATCGTTCCAAAGTCTCCCGAGCTATTCTAGCTTCGTCTAGAGCCTTCCTGATAACTTCGAGCCGTTTCATCTTATACTCGGGACTTCTATAGTATTCTAACGTCTTCTTGGGTCTCGTAGGGTATTCTTGATATCTTCGGAGACTCCTGAGTATTCTCTATCATTCCGACGTTCTCTAGATGGTCGAGGAGATTTCCAAAAATGTAACATCCAAAATTTTGAACAAACTGATAAAAGTGTTTACAAAAACATTGTCTCCAAAACATGATTTAAAATCAAAGTCTCCCAAGATCTAGTCCGTTGTAAAACCAAGGATGTGTACGGTCACGCCTTCGCCTTGCCACAAATCATCTGAAGAACCTAAAACCATAAAAAAAAACTGTAAGCACGAAGCATAATTAGTTCCCCCAAAGTACCAACACACAAACAAATAGCACATATACAACAATAACATGTATTGGGTCCACATCTAAAAGACTAGATTACCCTTGAACCCACAGTATGAGTCTGGTTTGCCTATCAGGTCCACAGCTCACACCTGGCATGCTCTTAAGCCTACAACATAGGTCTGGCTTGCCCTCGGGCTCACAACTCAAACAATCATCAGAGTGGAATATAAATGTTCAGCCCTCAGTACGAGTCTGGCATACCAACCAGTCCTCAGATCGTATCTGAAATGTTACTGAGCCCTCAGTATGAGTCTGGCATGCCCTACCCGACCCTCAAATCATATCTAGATTGCTCCAATACCCTCAAGTCCTCAGTATGAGTCTAGCATACTACCGGGTCCTCATCTCGTATCTGGAATGCACCTGAACCCTAAGTATGAGTCTGGCATGCCCTACCCGGCCCTCAGCTCATATCTGGAATGCTCCAGGGTTTGGTGGCTATAACACGAAGCAGTAAAAACCTCAACCTAACACAAAATTCTGACAGATAACAAACATGTAACATCCCCTTCTGGCACGTATCACGATATTTTCCGTTTTGGGCTCCCAGCACGAAAACTTCCCAGCAGGTCACCCATCCTTGAATTGCTCTCGTCCGGGCACGCTTAACTGCAGAGTTCTTATGGGATATGTTGCCCTCACGGTTTTAAAACGCGTTGTGATAGGAAGGTATCCACACCCAATTTAGGGAATGCTTAGTTCTCTTTCCCAGCCGATGTGGAATCAGGCGCAACCCACCTTCACCCCCCTTATTATAGGGTTTGACGTCCCCGTCGAACATATCTACCCTTTCCCTAGCTCTGATACCAATTTGTAACATCCAAAATATGGTCCCAAAAATTTTTAGTTTTAATAATAGATAAAATAGTAATTTCCTGTATCATCCAAACATTTTAAATAAACCAGTGTATCAATTTGCCCTAAATCAGAGTCAAACATCATAATAAAATCCCAATGGTGTGTGCGATGCAGTCATCGCAAGCTCTTCCCATTGGAACCAGAAGTACGTGAAACATAAACTGAAAACCGTAAGCACAAAGTTTAGTGAGTTCCCCCAAAATACCACATACCATATATATCAAGCAATAATGAGATACGGGCCCCGTCCACACTCCGATAATAGTGAGATACGGGCCCCGCCACACTCATATAACAAGCCCCGCCTAATAGACATACATATACAAGCACATACAAGTATCACACAAACAACAAGTATAAAAACATGATCAAACAAGGGTCGGCCTTGGTGCCTTAGACCCGCAGAACCTGGTGAGGAACTCACCTCGAATGCTGGAAGATAAATGGATAAATCTCGGCCTTGGGATATCATCGTCCTATAATCAGCAATCTCCACATCAAGAGGACGATCTAGCTCCCCTGGAGCTCCAACAAATCTCTTGCTAATAATAAGATATACAAAAGATCGGGTAACCCCCGAATCGAATATTACCAAGGCAGAGATATCGTCCACGATGAACGATGCTAAAATAAAACACATAAACATAAGCAACAATTCAATATAAATAAAGAGATAAGCAGAAGATACTTTTGGATTAGTGTCTAAGTCGATTATTATAATTTGTATGTACTTGACCCGAGAGTAGCATGGTCCATTTGGGTTGCATTTCACCGAAAAAATTAGTAAGGATGGACTTTTCAGAAGAGGTTATTTATGATTTATTAATATATTATAAGTTCTAATATATTAATATGAAATCATATTATTAAATTAGTATTGATCAAGAATTAATTTGGAATTAATTTTGTGATCAAAAGAGACTAATTAAATATATGAGGATTAATTGTGTAAATCATTCATTCTTATAAAGTGGGCTTATGATCCATAGTTTTTTATGTTGGGTTAAACCCATGTGGTGACCCATGGATACTCCATGGAGGTTAAAACCAATGGAGCCTAAAGAATGTGGAAAGTCATGCACATTAGGGTTTGCATGGTGTAACCCTAATCATGACATACTATATAAGAAACCCTCTAGCTCATGAAATCGACACTAGTGAGTTGTAACAAACACATTTAGTTATCGTGTTTTGTTAGTTTAAAAATGAATATTATTAAATAATATATGGTTTTGAGCAATGAGTTCTAACAAGATAGTTTTATGAGAATTGAAGTAAAACTATGTTTAGAATCATTCAGAAAAGTATTTGAAGTCTTATGAGATTCCAATCAAAAGTCAAATATTGAAATTAATGAAAATATAAAATTAAGTTGGAAATAAGTATTGAAAGTTGCCTCATCGAAATCTGAGTTATAACGTAGAAGTTATGACTTGTTGAAGTTTCGCGACAGAACCGACACAACGCCATACGATGTAAAAAGTGAGTTTTCGATAAACTACTTTTTAGCTTTAGTGATCTAAATGAAAGTCATAGTATTCCTTAAACCGAGAATTTTCATAAAAAGAACGTCAAAATCTATCGTATGAGGAAGTTATGACTTTTCTATGTTTCAGTACAACAGTATACAACTAAAAACTCGAAATAAAGATCAAGTTATTTTTAGCCGACGCAACCTAAATGAGAATCAAATGTCTCGTCAATAGTAATAGAGGTGAACATGGTGCGATTCAGTGCGGTTTTTGGCTAAAACCGAAACAAAAACCGCAACTTCGGTTTTTTGAAGTTTAGAAACTGCACCGTTCGGTTTGTATGCGGTTCGGTTTTTGCGGTTTTTGATGTGGTTTTTTGCGGTTCGGTTTTTTTTGCAGTTTTTTGTTAGTTTTTTTTATTTGGTTTGGTTTTGCCTTTTTACTAAAACTCAGGTAACTCAACGAGTTACTTTAACTCGGATGAGGAGTGTTAATCATTTATTAAGAAACTTCATATAAAGATGAATCGATACCACCACCTATTGGTTTGAACTGAAATGACATAACCACTCATCCAACATGTTTCTAATGCTTGAATATAATACGAATTAAATATAATATTTGTTTCGCAGGTACATGAGATAATATCAATTAATCTATTTATAAAAATGATACTATCATCACTAGTACTCTTCATATTCATATGTTAAAAAATATAATAAACATTATTTGTTTTTGTAAATATACTATATATATATGTTTAAAAATATATAATCATCTTCTGATAAGATAGATATTTATATTTATAAAAATTTTAATTGTCATGAGTTCTTTATTTTTACAAATATCAATATATATATATATATATATATATATATATATATATATATATATATATATATTCGACGTGGTTCGGTTTTTTGTGGTTTTTGCAAAACTAGAAACCGCACCGCACCAAACATTTTCGGTTTTTGTAAAACTAAAAACCGCACCGTTGGTTTTCATTTCGGTTTTGGTTTTCTGGTTTATGTAGTTTTTTCGGTTTGCGGTTCAGTTTTTGCTCACCCCTAAATAGTAGTACAATGGTAAAAAAAAAAACAGACGGAAACGCATTTCGGATGAAGAAGTTATGAATTTTTAACGGATTTTACTGTCCTGGTCTGTTAAAAAAATAATATTAAAAATAAATCAAAACTAGCCAACGAAGTCTAAACGAAAGTTGTAGAGTATAATCTCACCTACGTGCACATATAAAGAACGTCAAAAACGGAGCTCGTATGCGAAAGTTATGAATTTTTGAAGTTCGGGGCACAAAAACCGAGAAAATTCGCATGTGCATGGTCCGGGTTCGGCCACGTAGCACCTGCGCATGCGAGACGCGTGTCTGGTCCATGGCACGACCGAAGCGAGACATGTCGCCCTTTCCTTGCAAGCAACCCCCTGTCCGAAGCAGGTGAGTCATCCGAAGCGCTGGACCAATCCGAAGTCGACGCGTCCCCCCCCCCCTTCGCCAGCTGTCCAACGCGCGTCCTTCCCTCCTCCTTCTAGATCCGAGCCTCGCACCTATATAAGGGAGGTGCGAACCCTCCCAGTTTTGGTTGGTATTTTCCGTACTTTTTCACACTAAACTTTATTTTAAGCCCCTTTTAAACCCCCGAAGCCTCGGGAAACTACCTAAACACCCGAAAAACGTCCCGAAGTGCCCAAAGACCCCGAGAAATTTGTATTTTCGGTTTGAAGCTCAACCCTCGCAAGGCCCGATTTTCAATAGAGCTCCTGGTTTTCATCGAAGAAAGTTATTTATAGGAACGAAGTGCTGCCCAAATTACTATTTTAACCTCCGGTTATTTCACGGTGAGTTCATATTATAGGAACAATTGTATGTTATGTGTTACATGTGCAATATGTTTTCCCGTGTTATTATGATAATGAGCTATACCTTTGACCACGAAGTGAATGATTAAACATCACTTGAGTATTGGTATGTAGCCTTTGACCATGAAGTGAATGAGTAAACATCACTTTGGCACTGGCAGAATGCTAGATAGGGCTGAAAGCCTGTAAATTCTAGCAAAATGTTAATTTAGAAATCGTTTATTTTTTGTGCCACTTGGACTAATGTTAACGTAGTATTCCACTGCTCCAAAGAACCGATTCACATAATGCTACCGAATATTTCTTTACTTTAGTGCTCTTAAGGTTGATATGTTCCTTAAAAGTTGGATTGGCACAATTTAAATTCTTGAATCTTGAAAATTTTGTTGATCATGATATATGGATTTGCACAATATAATGCTCTTAAGGTTGATATGTTCCTTAAAAATTCATGGAACATATCGTATGCGGTGAAGGTGTTTGACTATTCAAGTAAAAAAAATAGAGCATGTTTTGATTTTGATGAAGTTAATAAGGTTCATTTGCATGCAAAATTTGGAGCATATAATATGTATTGTGTAGTTAAGGTGTTTGATGATATGCTTGTTAGAACATGACACCTGAAAGATCAGCCTTATGATGTTCGTTTAAGAAGAAAGGATGAAGAGAAAAGGAATACAAGTGCACATGACCAACAAGGCCTCGTTTACATAGATTTTAATTATTAAAAATCAAGTTAGTTAGGCCATGTGGGTATCTCGGTTATTATATGCTTATTGTAAGTTTTATTTTCAGATTCATAACAAATTTACAAACTGTATAACAAATATACAAACTGTATGGAACTTGGAACAATTACAAAGTTAGGATTAGTTTAAATTTTTGTATTTTTGTAACAAATTTTATGGATTATATGCTATCGACCATCTATTATGTTATTATCTAATGCACATTTGATTTTTGAAGATAAATTGTTAGGTAACCATGGGTGTTTACATTTGAATTTTGGTTAGATTTGGTCATGTTTCTTTCGTTTGAAAAGTTAAAATAGTAAATTTTCTATTCAATACATCCATTCAACAACCTTACCAAATAGCATGTTTTCATTCAAAACCAAATTCATTTAGTGCCTCTAAAACATTTAGATCTTTGAATCATTCAATGCTTAAAAACCAAGTTTCTCTAACTATTTATTCTTTTTTCAACACCACTACCATTCAACACCACCAACATCAACACTAAAACCACCACTGTTCAACACCAGCACCACCACTAAACCCAATTTCAAAACTCGATATTAAACATCTTAATCTTCAAACACCATAATTCATACCCAAATTTAAACACCACCCTATTAATCTTCAAAATAAACATGTAAACAAAAACCCTAACCCAATCTAGATTTCAAGAGTCAAAGTAAAAAATTGAACTTAACCATGGAAAAAGAATTCCAAATCGAAGTCAAAAATCACAGTTGCTTTGATTTGGATATTTAATTATATTGTCGTTTAATGGCGATAACGAACAACGCTTCATGTTCTTCACTTACCATGATTGATTCCTTTTTGGCATATACCTCAAACATTTAATATCATCATCCCACAAATTCACAAACATTAAAAGCTTTATACAAAACAATGCAACGACTTCATCTTCTTCATTAGGGTTATAAAAAAGATCGAGAAACTCTAACCTTATCGCTTCACATTTTCATATCTATAAGTCGACAACCATTAGGAAGTTTAAAGATTCTATGATTCCCTATCTCCAAATCTACAAATTGAGAAGACTGAAGTGCTTGTGAAAATTTCTAGATATGGGGTGTGGTGGAGGGAATTGATGGTGGTGGAAGATATAAATGTGGCGATTAAAATTCATTTTTAGAAATATAAATACATATTTTTTACTTTTTTGAAGTATAATTATATTATATTTCCATATATAAACATATTAGGTGTGAGACCCGTGTATTATACGAGTTTATTAAAAAAATATCAAGATGTAATTATTTAACATTTTTAAAAAATAAATAAATAAATAAATAAATGAAATTGAAAATAATTAAGTAATTGAATCTATATTGGTAAAAAAACTATTGACATATAAATTGTGTTGAGTATAAATTTGTAAACATTAACAATTATTTGCAATAAACTTTCAAAATGAATGTTAATCATAAATTTCAAAGATTTTTTTGGATACAACATTATATGTCTTATTGTTAAAATTATTTGTTTTTGTAACACCGTGAATTTCAAAATAATTTTTCGCATAAGATAAAAACATTTTCATTTAAATTTTCATAAAACATCAAGTTTAAAACTCCAATCCATATCATACAAAATCCCAAGATCACATATTATAAAAATCTCATGCGTGTGTACAGATCAAGCCGGCGTCTTCCCACGGTCATCACTAGTACCTGAAACAAACAACACTAACACTCTAAGCACAAAGCTTAGTGAGTTCCTCAAAATACCACACATAACACATATTAGCCACTCGAGGCTATAACTCTGTGGGTCCGTAGACCCTGCTCTGTGAACCCACTGGTTCTAACTCTGGGAACCTTCCGGTTCCAACTCTATAAACATGCACAACATAAATCACATAGAAATAATGCAGTACAACACATAACAGGCATATAGCATACAAATACTCTATCACAGAACTCTGATTACCTACTCAAGGTAAAGTATAGTGAGAAGACTCACCTCGTATATCTCGATAACTCGCGAATCCCGGAAATCACCCGTGCTCGATCCTCCTATAACATCATATGTCTCTAATTAACACTTTTACCATTAAGGTTGACTACCCCTATCAAGTCAACACTGGTCAACTCTGGTCAACAGTCAACAGTCAACTTTGACCGGACTCGGCGAGTGCACTATGGTGACTCGGCGAGTCTATACGTGTTCACTGGCTCTCTAGGATCCCCTCTTGACACGTCGAGTACACCCCCAACTCGACGAGTCCCACCTGGCATGAATCGCGGGGCCACTACGACTCAACTCGCCGAGTCTCAAGAACAACTCGGCGAGTTCCAGCTCGACTCAGTCCACCTGTCAACCCTCTCTAACTCTCCCTGACTCACTGAGTCAACCCTTAACTCGGCAAGACCACTCGCTGAGTGGTTAAGGACAATCTTCATGCTACTCGCCGAGTCTGTTCTTCGGACTCGGCGAGTCCATGCCATGCATCAACTCAATCTCGCTTTTGAGGTCAGATCCGCTCCATCAACTCATAGATCTGGCCCTCCTAAGCTCATTCATCACGTAAAGTCACAGTCTTGGCTACCATGCAACACCTACAAGTCTCTTTTTGGAGAAATGACCTCTAAGATGGCAACCCTAGTCTCCAAACCCAAAAGGAGGACATAAAGCATGGCATTTGGGACTCTCTGGACCTGCTAAGGTCCAGATCTAGGTACCATATCCCCATGGGACATCTCACACTCCAATTACAAAGCAAACAAGGCATGAAGAAACCCTAGATTTGACTATATCAACAAAAATACGAGAATAAGCTCTGAATGATACCTCAATAAGCTTCCTCTGACGAAATGGAAGTAGATCCAAGCTCCCCAACTCTCCAAGCTTGATTTTCCCCCTTCCTTTCTGGAAATCCGGGCTGTTACAATTCTCCCCCACTAGAACTAGACTTCGCCCTCGAAGTCTCGCTCTGCAAATAGCTCCGGATGCTGCTCACGCATCTCACGCTCCGGCTCCCAGGTCATCTCTGACCCCTTCCGATGCTGCCACTGAACCAACACCAGGGGTACCTCCTTGTTCCTCAGAACCTTGACTTTCTGATTTGTGATGGCCACTGGTCTCTCAGCATAATTCAGGCTCGCATCCACCTGAATATCCTCTAATGGAACCACCGCCGACTCGTCGGCTATACACTTCCTCAGCTGCGACACATGAAAAGTGTCGTGAATCTGCCCCAACTCTGCTGGCAAATCCAAACAATAGGCTACCCGGCCTACCCTCGTGATCACACGGAAAGGACCAATATACCGGGGCCCCAACTTGCCCCTCTTCCTGAATCGAATCACTCCTTTCCAAGGAGAGACCTTCAGGAGTACAAGGTCGCCGACCTGGAACTCAAGCTCGGACCGGTGCCTGTCTGCGTAACTCTTCTGTCGGCTCTGAGCGGTCATCAACCTCTGTCTGACCTGTTGGATCTGCTCTGACGTCTGAAGCACGATCTCTGTACTGCCCATCACCCGCTGTCCAACCTCTCCCCAACAAATGGGGGTCCGACACCTCCTCCCATACAACAGCTCAAAGGGTGGCATACCAATGCTCGAATGATGGCTGTTGTTGTAGGAAAACTCTGCCAAGGACAAAAATGCATCCCAGCTACCCCCGAAATCCAACACACATGCCCGGAGCATGTCCTCGAGCGTCTGAATCGTCCGCTCACTCTGACCGTCTGTCTGGGGATGATATGCGGTACTAAAATGCAGTCTAGTACCCAACTCCTCATGAAACTTCTTCCAGAATCTGGAAGTGAAACGCACATCACGGTCTGAAACAATCGAGATCGGCACCCCATGCCGAGATACCACTTCCCTCACGTACACCTCCGCCAATTTCTCTGCTGAAGAACTCTCGCTGATAGCAAGGAAGTGAGCGCTCTTCGTCAATCTGTCCACAATCACCCAAATTGCATCAACTCCTCTGGAAGTCCTAGGCAATTTGGTGATGAAACCCATAGTGATATGTTCCCATTTCCATTCGGGAACCTCCAATGGCTGCAACTTACCATGCGGCCTCTGGTGCTCGGCCTTAACCCTACGGCAGGTCAAGCACCTCTCAACAAACCACGCGACATCCCTCTTCATACAGGGCCACCAATACTCCTTTCTCAAATCCAAATACATCTTAGTGGCCCCCGGATGGATCGAAAATTTCGACCGATGCGCCTCCTCCATCAAAATGGTACGCGTCCCTCCCACAAACGGTACCCAGATACGCCCCTGAAATGTCATAAGCCCCCGACCATCGGTAACGAACTCTGAAACCAAACCAACAACCCGTTCCCTCTTCTGCATCTCAGGTTGCAGAGCCTCGGCCTGTGCCCCACGAATGGCGTCCAACACTGGAGCTATCACGGTCAATCTCAAACATACATCCCGTAGCGGTGTGCTCTCCGCCCTGCGGCTCAATGCATCGGCTACCACGTTAGCCTTGCCTGGGTGGTACAGGATCTCACAATCATAATCCTTGACCACATCCAACCACCTTCTCTGACACATATTCAGGTTGGGCTGATCCATCAAATACTTCAAACTCTTATGGTCCGTGTATATCGTACACCGAACCCCATACAAGTAGTGACGCCAAATCTTGAGGGCGAACACCACTGCCCCCAACTCTAGATCATGGGTGGGATATCTCGTCTCATGAGGCTTCAACTGCCTCAATGCATATGCTATCACATGCCCTCTCTGCATCAGCACTGCTCCCAACCCCAAAATCGATGCATCACAGTATACCACAAAGTCCTCCATCCCTTCCGGGAGAGCTAACACCGGGGCTTCGCACAACCTTTGGCGAAGTGTCTCAAAGGAGGCCTGCTGCTCGGGGCCCCATGAAAAATCAACACCCTTCCGGGTCAATCTGGTGAGTGGCACTGCGATCTTAGAGAAATCCTTGATAAACCTCCGATAATACCCTGCCAACCCTAGGAAACTCCTGATCTCGGAGGGTGACCTCGGCACCTCCCAACTCATCACTGCCTCAACCTTGGCCGGATCGACCAATATCCCTTCCTGGTTAACGAGATGTCCTAAGAACTGTACCTCCTGCAACCAGAAATCACACTTGGAGAATTTGGCATAAAGCCTCTCCGATCTCAGAACTCCGAGAACCTCTCTCAAGTGCTCCTCATGCTACTCTCTAGATCTCGAATATACCAGAATGTCATCGATAAATACAATCACCGATCGATCCAGCATCGGCCTACACACTCGGTTCATGAGATCCATGAACACTGTCGGGGCATTGGTGAGCCCGAAAGGCATCACCACAAACTCATAATGCCCATAACGCGTCCTGAACGTTGTCTTCTGGACGTCCTCATCTCGCACTCTCACCTGATGATATCCAGACCTCAAGTCGATCTTGGAGAACCAAGATGCTCCCTGCAACTGATCAAACAAATCGTCGATCTTTGGCAACGGGTAACGGTTCTTGACCGTCAGCTTGTTCAACTCCTGGTAATCAATGCACATCCGGTGTGAACCATCCTTCTTCTTAACAAACAGGATCGGCGCTCCCCACGGCGAGCTGCTCGGCCGAATAAACCCCTTTCCCAACAGCTCCTGAAGTTGCGAGGATAACTCTTGCGTCTCTGGAGGTGCAAGACGATAGGGCACCTTAGCAATAGGCGTGGCCCCCGGAACCAAATCGATACTGAACTCCACTTGCCTCACAGGAGGCACACCCGGCAACTCCTCGGGAAATACATCCGGGAACTCACGCACCACCGGAACCTCCTCAACTGAACTCGGCCTCTCGGAATCCACCCGCGTATCCATCACATACGCCACAAAACCCTTACAGCCCTGCTATAGACACTGCCTCGCCCTAGCGGCCGAACAAAACGCTGATCCTGAACGTGTACCCTCGCCGTACACCGAAAGAACTCCCCCACTAGGGTCTCGTATGGTCACCAGCTGTCGCTCGCAGTCGATAACCGCACCGAATCGCCTCAACCAGTCCATGCCCACAATGACACAGACATCACCCATCGCAATAGGAACTAGATCAATCGAGACTCAACACCGAAAATCTCGACTTCTTCAACATGTAATATGCATTAATTACTTTATTAAAATAACTAAAATGATTGGTCCAGAATCAATCATACAGACACACAATAGATAGTGAAAACATTTGAACCTAACTCTCTCTCTCTCTCTCTCTCTCTCTATATATATATATATATATATATATATATATATATATATACCCTTCAAGAATGTCAACATGTACATTTATAAAACTTAACTATACATGCTGATATCATATCCTTATGCCACGTAAAATATCTTCAAATTTCCATATATACATATAAACATTTATTTTAAATAAATCATCAAGTCTCTACCTTTCTCAATTTACAAAAAAATGTGTAGTTGATGCGAATAGATGCATAATTTTAAGAAGTAAATTAAGGAGGAAGTGTTTTTGTTAAAAAAATCTTAACAAACTTTATATTGATATTCTTAGGTGGTACTTAAAAAAAATCATAAAAAATATTTAAAAAAATAACGGCATATTAATTATGTTTATTGCCATAAATGTAGTGATTATATTATGGGAAAAAATGTTAATTGTAGAAAGTCTTAATAAATTTATATATTTAGTAGTATTAGGTGGTATTTTTAAAAAAAATTAAAAAGCACCACATAATGACAAGTGAAAAATAAATAAATCAAAATTATAAGAAAATAACATGTGTCAAAATGAATGAGAAGAAGACATGTGACAAAAAAATATTTATTTATTAGGTAAACTAGGTGTAAGACTTATGTATTACATGAGTTAAGTAAAAAATTTTAAATATGAAGATTTAAATATTTAAGAACTTTAGATTTATAAGAAAATAAGAAAAATAATGAATTATTAAAATTGATTTTTTTTATCTTTTAAATTTAAATGAATAAACAAAATAAACTAATGAGCTTTAATTTGAGAAGTTGAAATAAGAAGGAAAGTTCATTAATGAAACTGATATTCATTTATTACTACATTTATTGTAATTATTACATTAAAGTATTATGTGTAATTTATTAAATTAGGAAAACCCATAAAATGACATGTGGAAAAGAAATTAATTCAAAATAACGACAAAATGACATTTGGCAAATTGAATAAGAGTATGACACGTGACAAAAAAATCTTCATTTATTAGATTAGATTTTTATTGATATAATATATGTCTCTATAAGTATAAATACGTAAAAATATTTATTTATACTTCTAAAAACATAAAAATAATCACATACTAGTACTTCTAAAAATATATTTATACATTTTAAGAAAATATTTATATTTTCTAAAAATAACACATATACAACATTTAGCAAAAACATAAATGCGAGATTTAGTAAAAAAAATCATATATAAAATATGTAATTTCTACATTAATACATGTACGAAGAAGAAAAATTAAGTTAAAAATAAAAAAAAAAAAAAAAAAAGTAAAAAGTATAGAGTCAATGGTTTATTGCGAATTTTATTTCAAGGTAACATCGAAACATGTTATAATAAGGTAAAAGTAGAAAAAGGTTACAAAGTTCCCTTTTTAACACTCCAAAAAATGTTGCTAGGATAAAATTGTATATTTTTTTAAAAAAAATGTAGGGTGTTCCTGTAATTTTAGTTAACTTTAATGGTCATATTACATATGTGTACAAATGTTATAATCTGCTATATTTTTTTTATACTAAACAAAGTTAAGTGGTGTTTTTGTACAATTTTAACACTTTGTTACTTTTCGAAGTCATTTTTCTGCAAAGAAAAAAAACATGTCAAACAACTATCAATCTGTTATAGCCGATACTGAGAATGTTTTTTTTTAAGAAAAACAAAACGATAACTATAATGGTCATATATCTACAAAAAATGTTGTGTTGCTAGGATAAAACTGTACTTTTCTTTTAAAAAAAAAATGTAGGGTGTCCTGTAATTTTCGTTAATTTTAATGGTCATATCACATATGTGTACAAATGTTATAATCTACTATATTTTTTTATACTAAACAAAGTTAAGTGGTGTTTTTGTACGATTTTAAAACTTTGTTACTTTTCGAAGTCATTTTTCTGCAAAGAAAAAAAACATGCCAAATAACTATCAATCTGTTATAACCGATACTGAGAATGTTTTTTTAAGAAAAACAAAACGATAACTGTAATGGTCATATATCTACAAATATTATAGTTTATTGGTATTTTCTATGCTTAACAAAATTAAATGATAGTGTTCGTATAATTTTAAGATTTTGTTACTTCCGAATTCATTTTCTCACATCCATAAGATTTGTAAGTGAACAAGTGTTTATACATGATTAAGAAGTTTATTAATTAGTAACATTATTCTTTATAAAACAAATATATAGAGAAATATAATAGTATATCTTTTTGGTGTCGTTGTGGTCAAACTATATTAATAAAGTTAAAGTGTTAAATATTTTGTAAAAGTGTAATTGCAACAATAATATTAATTGATAAGCTCCAAATTGTGTAATGTATTTGTATTTTGAAAATCAAATATTCTATGACAGAGTAATAAATGAATACTCATTTTTCAAGCAATTATTGTGTTATTTAAAATGTCAAAAATAAATAATCAAAATCTTTTTGTTAAGTGATAGCTAGGTACCAAATGGCTTCTAGCATAACGGTATCAAGTGTTGTCTTTCATATTTGAAGTTAATGGTTCAAATCACGTCGTGGACATATATATAATTAGATACTAGTTTATGAGTAGATTAGATTTGACGGTTAAAAAAAGTAATAATTAGGTAGTTATACAATAATAAATATGTTTCAGCACATATCCAAACAGACACTAAAGAGTAAATAAGGTTGACTTTTGTAGGTGTATGGATTTTTATTAAGTATTCAACTAGAAAAATATAATATTCCTCCTTATATATAGAGGCTAAAGCAATTACTTGTAAGAATAAAGAAAGAAACTCATTCATATATTCACAACGATGAAACTTGTATATGTAATTTTGGTGTTGCAACTTTTGATCATTGTTACTGGTAAGTCTCCATGTTAAAAACGAGTTTTTTTATATCAACTAAAGCAATTTGATATGATCTAGATGATTGATTAAATATATGTATTTTGTTGAGTTAAGTTTCAGAAGTAGAGGCGACAATGATTTCTGTTGATGATAAAGTTTGCAAAAAAGTGAAATGGGTTGGACCATGTCTCAAAAGTAAATGTTCAGATTCATGTGAAAGAAGTGGATATATGGATGGGATTTGCGAACCTGGTCCTGGTCCTATAATACTTGATATATGTTTTTGTTTGTATCAGTGTTAAGTTTTCTTTGCAAGTAAATGTGATCAAGTCTCCTCCAAATTAATGGTTTAAAATTTGCAAAAAAGAAAAAAAATATATGAAAAAATTGATTTTGTTATAATTATTACTAAAAATTGTACACTCCCCACTTCGCGGGGACGTAGACAAGACTTTGCTTAATATGTTTTGTTTTGTGTGTGCGATCCGGAAGGAGGGGGGGGGGGGGTAGTGTTCATTTTTACAAAATGATGGGTTTATTTGTTTGTGGGGGACCAAACTTGTCGGCATACAAAAGCCTAAGGGCAAAACCTACAAACATGTCAATATAGAAAAGTTCAAGG
Organism: Lactuca serriola; assembly: GCF_051521515.1. Taxonomy (NCBI): domain Eukaryota; kingdom Viridiplantae; phylum Streptophyta; class Magnoliopsida; order Asterales; family Asteraceae; genus Lactuca; species Lactuca serriola. Next base: position 211,716,478 of record NC_136409.1, read on the forward strand.
GATTTAAAATGTCGATGTTCAAATTTGAGGGATAAAAGTGATATTTTACAAAATAACAGGGTCAAAAGTGACATTCTACAAGGTAAGGGTGGAAAATGCCAACATACAAAAGTTTAATGGTCAAATTTATCAACAAAAGAACTTTTGTGGCCAAAGTGTGAAACCACAAGTTTATAGTCTATGGACTACATATGTCAAAAAATGAATTTTATGGCTAAATTGTAAAATATGAAACATATGTTGCCAAAATATGAAAAATATAAAAGTACAATATTCATAAGGACTTTTGTTTTAATATATAATATAATTTTACATACGTCTTACGAATTATGAACATGATATACGAATCGTTGTTTAAAACGTAAATCTTAGGTTAACATCATCCGTTAAATAGACTTTTATACATGACTATTGATCAAGTCTTGTAAAGTGATTACATATAGATATTTATGGATATAAACATACCGAACGTTCAACAGAAAGTTTGTTCGTGTTCATTTATTTGATAAACAAAAAAAAGATGAGCGTTGATCTCATTCGTTTACTTATATCTATATGTAAAGTGATTACATATAGATATTTATGGTTGTAAACACACCAAACATTCAACTTGAACCGTTCAACAAAAAGTTTGTTTATGTTCGTTTATTTGATAAACAAAAAAAAAAACATGAAAGGTGATCTCATTTGTTCATTTATGTTCGTAAACTTTCATTTATGTTTGTTATTTATTTCGATTGTTTATCTCTGGTTATTATATTATATTATGTATATAATATTATAATATGATTGGACATAACGATGAATCAATGACGCAATTCATATAATGGTAAAAAGAGACCAGGACCAAAATTCAAAATTCAAGAAAATAAATCCACCAAACAGAGATATTAATACTCGAACCGAACGTAGAATCCATGGTTGGTGTGTCGAAGTCGGATATTGTAATAATACACTACCCAAAAAATATTAGAAACAAATGATGTGGATTTGGAGAAGACTTAAAGAAAAGAGAGAAATGTGAATGAAGGTAGTTGTAAAGGATGGAGGAATGTTTCTTTTTTGTAACAAAAAGATCTAATCAAACAAAAAACATGATAGAGGAATTGTCCAGTGATACTAGAAATTGAAAGACAAATGTAGTTAGAAAAAGAGAAAGCATCACAAATTTCGAAAGAAGCTTGTAACGTCCCAAAAATACCGAGTAAAAACTTCATTTTAAGTATGTCAAAACCATTCATTCACTATCCCAAAAGACGATCAAAGTAAAAGTATTCTCAAAATATCAAAGTAAAGTCATAAACAATCAATGTGGGATAAATCTTTAGGGGATGCAGTACCATCAAGTCGGACCCTTCCTTTTGAACCAGAAGTACCTGAAAACATTTTAAACATAAACCGTAAGCACAAAGCTTAGTGAGTTCCCCCAAAATACTTTACACAACAAACATATACAATGCATTCATACTAGGCCCACAACATCAGACTGGATTGCCTTCCCCCGATCTACAGCTCATGACAGGCTTACTCCCGAGCCCACAACATAAGAGTGGATTGCCCTCCTCGCCCTCAGCTTATGACTGGATTGCTCCTGGGTTTGTTGGCTTACAGCACAAAGCAACATCGCCTCAACCCAACTGCACCATGTCGACATATGCAACAGATAAACAATAAACAACAAATATAGGTAATCATATAGATCTACAAATCTAACAGATTACTATAACATAGAAACATTCTATATACACAATGATACATAACACAATCTAGTGGGCCGACATTGGTACATTCGACCCACGAGTATAGTGAGGAAAGCTCACCTGAACTATTCAACAAAAGCCCAACAGCTACCTCAGCAACTAAACACCAACCCAAGCTTCCTAAAGCCAAACCGGGCCCAATCCTTAGTCAAATACTTAATTATACCCAACTTTGACCAAAAGTCAAATTGGTCAAAAAGTCAACTCCAACTGACTCCCATGTCGTAGCCACTCAATCCAGCCCCGATCAAAATATGCTACAACGTCGTGGCAAAATCCAGGAAAAATAGACGTGATAAGTCCCACCACCATGTTGTGGCCTTCCTTGGCTGTGTCGCAATCTTCAGTTTGAAAGGATTTTCTTCAATAAGGGCTTAATACATAAGGACCAAAGCTAAAATCATCATATTTGATTCCTAATAACTTCATAATGGATAAAGTTTCCAACATTATCCATTAGGATGGTCCAAACCACCAATATTTAGACTCTAATTCTCAAAGGGACCAAAAAATGCATCTTTCTCAACTGAATCCATTAAGTCAAAGTCTCACACTTTAAGATCTGAATCAACACGATGTCAAGATGGATAAAATTTCCAACTTTATCCATAATAATTTCACAATCTTTTAGGATCTAAACTTTAATACACCAAAATAGTCTAAAGGACCAAGATAACTTGCATGGTTGAGAGGGAAGGCAAAAGATCATAACTTTCCTAGTCCATGAGGTCAAAAAAGCATTCCAAACCGATCAAAAGATTTGGGAGTCCACTCAACTCCAAGATCACTCATAAAAGGTGTGACAACCCATAGAATATGTCACCGATCACCGTTAATATTTAACGATAGGACGTAAGAATGTAATAAGGACAACCTGGTAACCAACCAATATATTTTAATACATTCGAAATTTTCATCATTAATTACGTCAACCTTTAGGCTAAAAAATAAGTGCACAAAAAGTTGCGTCACTTTGAGAGCAGGTTAGCATATTTAGACTCCTTAAGCCACCACGATTCAAGAAATATAAATTTCGTTAGAATCCGACACAGTATGGGTGAGATATGACATTTATGGTAAATGAATATATATCGTAATGAAAAAGTTACAACGACGAAAACTACAAGGAGATCGGTTGACTTTTGGAGAAAATCACCAACTAGACAATCGTAGTACTACTTAAAGTAGGAATTATGAGGCAAGGAACGCCTAAACCGGACATCATGTGAGAGTTATGATTTTTATAAGATTATAACGGAAATAAAAACACGTTGAAACACGAAAGTCAAAACTAGACAAAACGACCAAGATGAAAGTTGTAAAGAATGACGATACCTACACGGATATATAAGAGTCGTTGAGAATGGGGGAATGAATCTGAGCCACTCATTTCGAATATGCCGTTTAAGCGTTCTAGCGTATCGGGTCGACAGAACATATCATATTCATATATGAATACATATATATATATATATATATATATATATATATATATATATATATATATATATAAGTGTATTCATATATTAATAAGTATAGAGGAAGTGATTATTTATATATGAATATGGCAGCAATGGTTGGTGGATGAGGTGGAGGTTGCTGGTGACGGAGGTGATGGTGGTGGCGGAGGCGATGGTGGTTGGTGGGCAGGGGCGGAGCTTTCTTATGGATATAAGAGGTTGTGCCCCCCCCCCCCCCCCCCCCCTTTAATTATTTTGTTAGAAATTGTTATTACCCTTTAATTTTTATACATATTATGCCTAAAAGTATAAAATTTATGTTATGCCTCTGTGCTCTTCAATTTTTATACATATTATACTCCCCCCACCCCCCCCCCCCCCCAAAAAAAAAAAAAAGATGTTCAAACTCCGTCACTGTTGGTGGCGGAGGGAGGTGGTGGATTCACATATGAGTACACTTGCATTCAAATTCATATATGAATAATACTCGTCCTCCGTCGTGTCGGAATACCGGAGCGTTTTGCAGCAAAAATAAATGATTGGCTGAGAATGATTCCTCGGTTCTCAACCTTTTTTATTTTCTCAATTGGACTTACATCTCTCTCTCTACACACACACACACACACACACACACACACACACACATATATATATATATATATATATATATATATATATATATATATATATATAATCAAATGAGAACCCCTAAAAGTTAAGAACCCTAGGAACTACTTATATTTGTATACTCTAATATTTTGATTTATTTAAGCTTTGATAAATATCCAAAATAAATAAGGGCATAATAGTATTTTTTTTTTAACTTTAACAATAAATATCTAATATCTAATATCATTTCAAACACTTCAAAAGTGTTTTGTAAAAAAAGTTTCTCAAACTCCCTCAAGAACACAAAACCCAACACCATCTCTGCCACCTACCTCTGCCACCTGCCTCCTACCGCCGTCGTCATCTACCGCCTTCCATCATCGGAATGTCGAGTATCCAAGGTTTTTCGCTATAGATCCACCTTCGAAATCCACTGGTCTCGTATCTGGAGTAAAAAACTCCATCACCGAACGACACCACTGACAAACGGTACCACCGTTGTCAACCACCACCACCATTGTTGCCACTTAGCTCTGGTGAAACACGAAAAACTTGTATCTTATCTCTTTCTCCATGATATCTGGTGATATACCACTAGTCCTTCGGATCTATTCAGATCAGATATAGACGAATTTACACTGGAAGCCTTCAGATATGTCACCACCTCCGTCTGCTGTTTCCGGTGGTCTGTCGGCAAATTCATGCTTTCAGTGACTTTAAGTGTGCATTTTTCTCAGTTCTGGGTAGATCTAAGTGATTTCGGTTGTTTTTTTTGTCTCTGATGTTGTTTCTAGATCAATTATTTTCGTATCTAGTTAGATTTAAGTGAATACAAGTTTTGTCAACTAGAATCTCTTATCTCCGACATTGCGCTTGTGGTTTCGAGTCACCGTCAGTGTTCCGACATACGCATTAACTATTTAGAATATTAATTACTATGAAGGAATAAGTGTTGTAGGGATTAGTTCTCAATAGTAGTTAGTGGAACTAGTGGACCTGTACATATATAAATATAAGGGAAATTAAGTAAACTAACCCTTATGAATGAACCATGTGTTTGGATTACATTACCTAAGTAATAGTAATTTATAATATAATGATATTTGATGATTAATTATTTCTAACCTTTTCTATAGCTTAACATCCCAATCAATATACCAGTTGCTCACTAGTTTTTTGGGTACTTTGGATTTGAAGACATTCAAAATGACTATATGTGATAGTCATTGGAAGAACGGATAATATTCAAAAAATGAGGATTGGTTTATAAGTATGAGAGCCCGCATCTACAGACTGCTAGTGGCCTAGTGGGTATCAACTACTAGGGTACCAAACTGTAACATCTAAAAAATCATGACCAAAAATTACATTTTTAAATCATTAAATAAACCATAGTTACTGAAAATCATTTATCAAACAGGAACCATAATATCTTGAAATATCAAAATCAGTATATCGATATCAAAATATACGTCAAATGTATATCAGAGTAACATCCCAGGCTAAAACATCGTGGTGCGTGCAATACAATCATCCCGAGCTCTTCCCTCTGCTACCAGAAGTACTTGAAACCAAAACTAAAAAATTTAAGCACAAAGCCTAGTGACTCTCCCCAAACTACCACATACCATACACATAATCACATATACTAGGCCCCCGCCCCTTCATCGGTCCCCACCCGGCATCGGACAGTGTCCGACATTAGGCCCCGTGTAACACCCAAAAATTTACGCCAAATTTAAACTTTTAATACTAACAAAAAAGTCAATAGTAATTGTTTTTACAAAACATTTCCAATTCGCTTATCATCAGAGTGTCCCAAAATAGATCATGAGGATGAGGAGCGGTACGGTCACGCCTTCGCCTTCCCTCGCTCTCCTGAAGTACATGAAACAATAAACTGAAAACTGTAAGCCCCAGGGCTTAGTGAGCTACCCCCAAAATACCAACACCATATTGAAAAAAACCACAACCATAACGATCAATCAAACAACATACATACTGGGCCATCGGCCGGACTGGTCCGCCCTACTGGGCCTATAGTCTATCCGAATCTATCCCGAGCCTTCGGCATGACTGGTCCGCCGTGTGGGCCTATAGTCTCCCTGGGCCGCTCAGAGGGTGTGTTGGCCGTCAGCACAAAGCAGGACCGCCTCAACCCAACCAACAAGCAACTAACCATGTACGCATACTATCATATATTGGCATATACACATAGCAAACATATCTATCTCATTGACCATCAATCATAAAGTTTCACTCATAACTGGAGTATCGGCCTAACAGGTTACTAACATACCAATCCTTACGGATTATAAAAGCATAACATACTATCTATCTTGATTCCGATCTAATAGATCAGAATCATATGTAGCATACTATAACAACAGATCTAACCGATCTCTAGTATAACAACCATCCTAAACAGGATGAATTCTAACAAAGCAATAACATAGCACCCATCCTAAACCAGGATGAAATCTAGCATGGCAATAACAAGCAACCATCCCAAACCAGGATGTAAATCATAAAGGGTCGGCCTTGGTGTCGTAGACCCTATCGATATAGTGAGGATAACTCACCTCACATATGTCGATTGAAATGCAAACTCCAACTATCGGATCACTTGACACCGGCACCACCACCTATAACCATGGCACAATATACTCATAAGTTCTTACTCTTATGAGACACCCCATAACCTCTTAGTAATTCCTGATCAAGGTCAGAGTCCTCAGTCAAGGTCAACAGTCCATGTTGACCTCAACTCGCCGAGTGCACTCGGCCACTCGCCGAGTCCGTGGAGCACATTCGAACTCGCCGAGTCCCTTTGAATCCCGATCAATCCTTAAGGGCCACCCGTCGAGTTTCCTCCTTGCAACTCGACGGGTACACACGCATGCCTATCTAAGGGAAAAGCCATCCGACTCGTCGAGTTGTTCTTCAACTCGTCGAGTTTTATGGTGATCTTCATCGGACTCGCCGAGTTGTTCATCCAACTCGCCGAGTTCAATGACTATCTTCATATGACTCGCCGAGTCATCCTTGAGACTTGCCGAGTCCATCCGGTCCTCTTTCCATACAGACTTGTTTTAAGCCATGCAACGGCTCCAAATCACAGATCCAAGCTTCTAGAGCATACTTACCACGTAGAGTTGCAAACTTTACGTGCATGCATGGTTATAAAGGCTCCAAATGTCTATTTTAAGTCCTTAATGGAGCTTCTAGTCCAAGAGGGAATCCAACCACAACCAATACAACAAATTTTTGACTCTAGCATCCAAGGAGGGTCCAGATCTGAAGTTACAACTTCAGATCTAGCCCATAGCTCAACATCCAAACTTGAAAATCCATAAAAAGCCCTAGAATCAACCTAAAGGGATGAAAAGGAAGTAAGAATGGTACTTTGATACCTTCAAACGATGCTAGCTGAGGCAAAACCCGCTTCCCACTCCTTTCTTGCTTCAATTTCCTTTGCACTCTTAGATTCCTTCCTTCAAGATCCTCTTTTCCAAGCTTCAAACCCACACCAAGGCACACACACACGAATTAGGGTTTCCAAGGGTTCTCAAAGACTGTAAGGAGTCCCAAAGGAGGATGAAGCTCCTTTAAATAGGGGTGCAAACCCCGGGATTTAGGGTTTCATATGACAGCTCCTACTCGCCGAGTCCCAATAGTGGACTTGCCGAGTAGGTCACTAACCATGCGTTCTCACCCCGCTGCTACTCGATGAGTAGGTCGGCCAACTCGTCGAGTAGAGCTTAACCATAAACTCTTAATTAATTAATACCTGAGGATCGGGGCGTTACATCAAGCCCCGCTCGGTATACATATTTGTTTCTCCCAGGCCCAGCCCGCTATAAACATATAACCAATATCATATAATCATGCTAGCACATAAAGAATCATACATAGTATTATATGTTCTATTCCTAATGCCTCGCCTATCATGGGCCCCACCCCTACCTTACTAATGATGAGATATGGAACCCCGTCCATACTCAGCTAGTGATGAGATACGGGCCCCCACCCACACTCACCTCCCTACCCGACACATACAAGTATCACAAAGATAACAAACATAACTAATCATGCACATAGTCATCAGGTACCACCTGACATCGAACCGTAGTCCGAAATCATACATATAAACCTTCCTCGAGCCCCGCCCGACATCGGATCGTAATCTGAAAACACATAACATAAATACGGGCCGAAATTGGTGCCTTCAACCCGTTCAAACAGGATGAAACTCACCTCACAAAGCTGAATGCAGAATCTCACGATGAGGAATCTATAACGACTGCTCCGACGACTCCCCCAACTGTCATTACCAAAATAACACTTAGTCAAAACCAATAATCCTTCTTAGGGTAAAATTACCATTTTACCTCTGATTTAATTTGGTCCATGCCCAAGGGCCAAAACCATAACATGAAAGGCCTAATACTAGGTAGACTTCCCAAGCCCATTCATGGCCCACCAATGGCCTAATTTCTAAATTCGGCCCAACCCCGCTAATGGGCCTTACCCTTTTGAATCTATTCGATACTTCATAATCCCCCCAAGGTCAACCTTGGTCAAGGTCAAGTCAAGGTCAAAGTCAAAATCCAAGTCAAAGTCAAAGTTAACGCTCCGAGTTAACTTAACTTGTCGAGTTTACTCTTCAACTCGTCGAGTTCCTATGAATCACATAATCACGATTTCACGATCCAACTCGTGGAGTCCATCCTTGAACTCATCGAGTTCTTCCTTTTATCGGAAATCAAGACACTCCACTTCAACTCGTCGAGTCCTTCCTTGAACTCGACAAGTTCTTCAGTCTGTTAGCCCCTTCTTAACTCATTAAGCCATTATCCTTCAGATCTGAACCATAACCTTCAGATCTCAACTCAAAATTACCTCTAGAAGGGTAAAGTTTCCAACTTTACCAATTAATACCTTTTCCTAAATGAATTAAGTCCAAACCCTAACCCAAAAGGCCAAAGTCTTAATCCTAACATCACCAAAACTACAAGATGGACTATGAGATCATAGATCTAGACTCTAGGAACTAAATGATCACGTAAAGTCCTAGGTTTTTCCTCATGCATGGCCATAAGAAGCTTCAAATGCCAAAATGGTGGCTTAGAAGTTGCACGGGACTTCCAGGCCATAAAGTTGGCACCTTTATGCCATGAAAGTCCTTCAAGACTCTAGATCTAAAGTGTTTTCCATTTGGAACGTCCAACTCTCAAGAACCATATCATTTGGACCAAAACAAGCAAAAGATGCTAAGAAAGAGATCTGATCAACCAGTAGTCAAGTTTGAGACTTGGTTACCAGAAAGTGACAAAAATGAAGTGAGGTTTCTAGATCTAGCAACTCTTCCTTGTTCCTTTAAACTTTCCTTCCTTCAAAGACTTCAAACACCCACAAGAACACTCCCAAAATGGCTCACAATCACTCAAAATAGCATTAGGATTTCAAGATATAGGGTTAGGACAGTGGAGGCTGGAAATGAGGCCAAACCCTAAAGCATAAGGTGTTTGAATAGGGTGCAAAATCCCGGATCTAGGGTTTCCCAAACCCCGTCCAACTCGTCAAGTTGATTCTAAAAAACACGTGCCCAATATTTACAACACGTTGAGTTCTCCCTCTTGGGCTCAGCGAGTTGGCCTTATAGATGTTAATTTCCTTTTTCCTTATTTGGCCTTCTAGATTCCGGGTGTTACACAAACCAACCGATGCAATTCCACTTGGGAGTTTCAACATGACCCTTGAAATAGATGTCCCACAAAAAATTGATGGTAGAGGGGATTATGGGGTGTTTTGTGTTGGTTCCTCGAGATGTTAATCGACGGGAAATCATATTTTATAGAGGGTAAAAGCGGTCCATGGGCTATCTCATATCGTAAACGATTGGCAGAAATGGAAAAGACCATTTGAACATTGTAATATTACTTTAAACAAATTCCTTAAGTGTGTGTATTTATTAGTTTTTTCTTGATTTTAAGATTACGTTTGCATTTTAGATTTTATAAAAACAAAACTTATACAAAAAGAACAAAACATATTCTATACATACAAAAAATCTATTCCGAAACAAGTGTCTGGGATCCTACTCCAGTGTTCCTGAGACCTCTCCGGAATGATATATTTCGAACAAAGTGGTTATTTTACAAAAAAATGTCATTTTTTCAAATAGTTTATTTATATGGATAAGGTTACTCAATTTTCCTTGATTGTAAAGTTTATGAAAACCAATCTTAATCGAAACCAAATGAATTAATAATTAAAATAAGGGATAACGACTTAAAAGGGTAACATATTTTTTGTTTTGTACACATTTAGTCACTGCGTTTTTTTTTGTCCACATTTTTCCATTGAACTTGTTAAACTATTCAAAAAAATATCCTTATGACCAGCTATCGGAGGTTGTTAACGTATCCCTCTAGGAATATGTCAAAGATAACGGAGCAGTTATCTAAAGGAAGACCTAACTAATGGTCGCTACCCAACATAAGTGCTAGGCCCATTCCCTCATCCTCGCGGCCTCGCACTTAGATCTCAGCGCTCTAGCGCCAAGTTCCAATTCAAAACAAGAAACTCTGGTCTATATCAAACCAAAACAGTACTAACCGCTTCCTAGAGCAACAAGTGTAACGCTCAGAGTGTTGCCCTTCGGCGGTTCTACACCAATAGCAGATAACCGCTAGTGGTGCACGACCCGCCAATAGGACGTCTCCACGTCTCGTCGGCCCCGACAAGATAAAAGGTATTGTCGAGGACATGCTCCCATGACGACACGTATAAAAGAAACCTTTTTTCTCCAGAAGAAGGGATCGCCTCACTCTCTACCTTAAACTAAACCCTAATTTTCTCATTCTCTCATCCCATTACTGACTAGACCATCAGAGCTTTGTTCCAAGACTACCTCCCGGACGAAGACTAACGTCAGTTCTTTCTTTGTTGTGATTGTAAGGCTTAATCCAGACGAAGCTACTCCCAACCAATGTTAATCTCGGAGCACATATCACAATATTTAGTGCCATCCGAGCGTGTACTCAAAGTTACACAACCTTGATATGACTATAGACATCGGCAATGACGGGAAAGGAACTTATGGCGCATGGCGGAGGAGAAACGAGTCCACTCAGATCAATATCGTCGCTCGACGGCACGCAGTCATTTGCATCAGATGTACAAGCCTCCATCCATATGCCAACAACACAGACATCATATCCGATAACGAGAACCGTAGAGACAGTAATCACCGCCTTATGGCAACCGTTACCCGTCACAACATAACAGTTGATTACAATCATGACTGCAACACCTCAGTCATAACTGTCAACTCAGCAGACGGGGACGAACACTTGGCCCTCAGGGACCATACTGTACTCCACACAATACCAGTGTTAATCCATCAATACTCTCCGGTGGTAGACATGCCGCACATACCATTATTTGTGTAACAGCTACCGACAGAACCGCTATGTGGGCTTCCCTGAAAGCTAAGATGTGGAATAACGCTAACTAACACGTAGACGAGTGAATCTTGCGTAAGTGAATGTAATGATGTTGGGATGTTCGAGATAAGCAAGTAAACTACTTCTCTTCGTTGTGTAGGCGAAGTAAGTTGGCAGTTTCGAGCTAGGGTTAAGCGAGCCAAAAGTGATCCAAGTTGGAAATGAGCTGGAGTTCGTACGCTAAGTGAACGGAGAGCAACGGTTGATCGAAAAGCGAACATAGGCGCATAGTTCAATAATCTACAAGAGTGGTAGAGGTCCCGATTAGGTTGGTTTAAAAATATAGTTAAGCCAGATAGGCTAACATAGTAGTTTGTAGTTCCCCATGCCAATGGGGTAGGTGCTTAGCTTGTTAGGAATCGAAGGTTGTTTGCATACTTGCTTGTTCAAGTTGTTCAACTCTTGCATAAGCGAGCTCCAGGAAACCTTTCCTCAAGCGCACACTGTTGTCGGGATGGAAACTTATTGGCACTCTGAAACATGTTCAGTTCTAGAACAGTTCCGGAATGCAAACTTATGTTCTGGAACATTGGATTTTGATGTATAATAGCCAAATTTTTAGAAGTAAACTACTTTTTGGTTGGTCTTAATGCATTGACATCATTTATTGGTACTCTGAATGTTCAGTTCATTCTGGAGGTGTTCTTCGCATTCCGAAATGCATTGTTTTGTTTTGAAACAATGCATTTCGGAATGCAATGTTTTGTTCTTCACATTCCGAATTAGATTTTGTATTTCAGAATGCAATGTTCCGGATTATATTCTAGAATTCGAAATTCAAAATTTGGTTCGAAAAATACATACGGATACTCCGAAATAGCCATTCTGGAGGACACATGATGGGCCGGCCCACCAGAAAACGAGTCCGAGTTCATTTCAAAACGACCCATTTTAGATAAAATAGTTATTTACTTATTTTACAAAAAATTATTTAAACTGGTTATTATTTTTTAAAATACACCACAATGTTGTTAGTTTGCTCAATTTCCCTACAATCAAACAACTAAACAAATGATGATCAATTTCGTGTAATTCCTTTTTAAGGTTAATTTCATAAAAACCCTTAAGTTTTCAAATATTTGTCGGTTTTGTCTTAAGTTGAATTTATGTCCGTTTTTGCCCTCATATTTTACAAAAAATGTTCGGTTTTACTCTTTTAACGGTGGTAACAGGTTTTCCAAGTTACCATTATATTAACTTTTCAAAAGAACCCTTAAGTTTACAATATATTTTTTTACGTTTTCACCCTTAAGTTTATAATTTTTCTACGCTTTTACCATAAATATATTTTTTTTTCATATTATACGCATTCATGTAGAAAAATAATATATATATATATATATATATATATATATATATATATATATATATATATATATATATATATATATATATGGGAAAAATGAATATATCCTTAAGGGTATATATAAGCTTAGGTATCCAAATTCACCATACTATGTTGTTTTGTATCATATATATATACATTATAATAGTCTAATATTCTTATAATTCAACTTCTAACATGATTTACTTCCAATATTTTTATAAATTTCACATTTATCTTCCTTTTACATAATTTTCATTTTCAACTATAATATATATAGCCTAGTAGGTGTTTGGCAGAAAGATGTTATGTAAGAGATAAATAATAGTGAAATTTTGAAAATCTTGAAAATAAATCAAGTTAGAGATTGAAGTTTAAGAAAAATATAATGAATATATCAAACAAAACGACATATTATGGTGGATCTGGGTACTTAAGCTTATATACCCTTAAGGGTATATTCACTTTTCCATAAATGTATATATATATATATATATATATATATATATACACACACACACACACACACACAATATTAACTTAAACTTTTTTTTTCATATATAAATATGATTTTTTCTACATGAATATGTATGGTATGGAAAAAAATACTTATGGTAAAAGCGAGAAAAATTATAAATTTAAGGGTAAAAACGTAAAAAAACTGTAAACTCAATGGTTTTTTTTGCAAAGTTAATATAATGGTAACCTGAAAAACCTGTTATCAGTGGTAAAAAGGCAAAGCTAAACATCTTTTTTGGAAAATATAAGGGCAAAAACATACATAAAATCTAATTTTTGGTAAAACCGACAAAAACCTGAAAATTTAAAGGTTTTTACGTCATTAGCCATTTTTTTATAATGGTCAAGATTGTACTGATTTAAAAGTGACAGTGACCCGATCGATATCGTGCACAACAAACGAGTGTATATTTAAATATTAAGAAACATGCATAGTTTTTTTGATGTAAAGATTATTAAAGAAAAAATGTAATTCGGAGCAATGTCAAGTTAAGTATATGAAAAAATCAAATAAAAGTAAATTTATTATTAAGTAGGAGGTATGCCAACTCGATAGAGGGGTTTTTTTGTTTAGCAAGCAATTAACCCTTTGTTACAATTAACCTTGTTTAAATAGTAGCAATCTGAAATGAATTACAGTAGTGCCGTTGGGTAAACTTGGGGTCCTCGCACATGTAAATGTAACTGTATCAGGTGCAATTCCAAGGCCTCTTGGATCATCAAACACATTTTCCAGCAGTTTGGTTCTTGAAGGAGCAGGCCTTTCATCTACAATAGCCACAAAATCTTAATCTAACTCATCTATCTTTTTCTCTATCACCTTCAAATATACTTCACTCAGCTGCCACCATCATTCAACACAAAATACATTCATTCATAACAACTGCTCAATACAACCCAAAAGGAAATGGAATGAGCAAGGTATGAGAAGTTGAAAATTGCAATTGAGAAATACCAAAAACTTCGTAACAACTTCTCATAGAATTCTACTTTAACTTTTTTTAAACTACAATATTATAATAGGAATAAAAGAAAGTATGATACTATAATAACCAAATCAATCGAAGTATGTTGCTAAGTCACAAATAAATTAATGAATTGTTGCTATTGTTTGCATTTACCCTTTGGATATCATATTAAAAGTCACTATTAGATTAATAATTTACCTTAGGGAACAAATAGAAAAAATTCAACAATTTAAAAAAAATTGGAGTGAGCTTTACATTCCATGCATTGCTTTTTATGATTTTTCAACCTAATAAAAAATCAAAGCAGCCAAATCATATGAGATAAGTGCATCAGCTGCCAAATGGATTATGTTTAAAACCTTTTTACAATTAACCACTTTCATCTTGAACTTCTTTGGAAAGATGAACATTGACCTCATCGGTCGGTTGAATGAAAATCGGCGACCTGATGGTGACTGAAAGCCAACTATTAAGAGAAGAAGTAATAACGAAACTAAAAGAAAAAGCAAGCTAGATAGAATGTTCCAATTACCTACATGTGTGAAGTATTAAAAAAATGTTATGATAGAAAATCATAACATAAATAGCTGCAACATATCAATAGTAGCCTAAAATATTTGTATCTTTAATAATTAGAAGGATTTCAATACTTGAAAAATAGTGATAGTTTCACATGTAATACTTTGAGAGCTACGTGGAATAAGTTTTGGAAATAAATAGTAATTATAAAGGATATCTTTCCCAAATACTTAATTTATTTTGATATTGAAGCTTTATGTTTAGGCTTGTGATAACCACATGATAGTATTGCTTCCAAGAGTCTTTTACATTAATTCAAAAAGCCCAGTTACGACTTTTTTTTCTTAATTTGTGGTAAAGAACATCAAAGACAACCTTAGTGATAAAGATCAATCACAAGTTCAAAATCAAAGGGAGCCCATAAAAGGAATTGGTGTCTCTAGAAATTATTTGACAAAGAAAGTTACAATTACTTAGAACCAAGATTAATACTAAGTGTATACGTTTTTAGAAGATCAAAAATATGATTTCATCCACATAATTAAAATCTAACTGAAGCTGTTGCGACATCAAATAAACTTATCTTGGAAGGTATCAAGTAACAGTTCTTTCCGGAATTTTGTGAAAATTACATGCAATACAAACATAGGTTACTACATATGAGATAGATAACATACTCAAATGGATAAGGAAAAGTACGGACGCAAGAGTAGTTACCAGAGAAGTCGGAAGTCGCAACAGGGTAGAATACATTGTCCTTTGAATATAAGTAAAGTAACATAAGGCAAAAATGAAAGGAAAAAATACAGAGGTTGAAATGGCAAATGAAATTACAACCGATTCTTATTAATAAAGTGATTAATAATATTAATAAAAGAATCCATTATAGTTTTGGCAAGCAAGTTCAAGTGTATGAGTGTATACTATAGGGGCATATTCCTCAATTTTACTAATTAAAACATGCCATTTTAATAATCTTTCATTGGTTAAGGCATGAATGTTTTTATATTTAAGTTCAATAAGCACTCACTTTATCATACATTATTTTATTTCTATCATGTAGCTTGTTGAGTAGTAGCCAATTAGCTAAGAATTTGTATTTGTGAGTCCATCCCTTGCATTCGGTCATTCAGCTCAAGTTTCTTCAGGTCTAAATCAACAAAATTCAAGAAAATAGTGGTTAATTTTATGATATCATGATGAGCAGAACAAAATACTATACAATGGTACATTTAGAATGTCTAATAATAAGTTGAATGAAATGAAGGTAGTCACTCACTGAAGTGTTCAACTTGTTGTTCATTGCCCATGACATTTGGAGGTAGAAGTCATGGAAAATGTTGGCCTTACAAAACAGTTATTTACAAATAATCACAGTCCATTTATATACCGATCTAAACTACTATAGTAACCAACAAGGAAATCAAATTTCAAGCTCCCAAGTGACTGAAATTGATCGATAAATGTGGCATATTGTATGAGCCTAATAATAACCTTTAATAGAAATGTTGTTGCAAATATGCAATATATAATAAAATTAAAACCAAGTAAGAAATGTTAACACAAAATGAATGCATGTCCTAAACTAATAAACAATTACCTTTTTGCTTTAATTCCAGACGAAAAAAAAAACTGATCTTTTCTTATCTTCATAATTTTTGTTTAGGAACAACAAATATACCCATATTTAGAGGTAAATTATGAATACATTGTTTAAGTGTCTGGATGCATAATACAACTTGAAGTGAAATCACCGTCCGCCAAAAAGGGACGAAACTGCAATTTCATTTAACAACTGGACCACTTCTGACATATATATATATATATATATATATATATATATATATATATATATATATATATATATATCATTACCTATATGTTAGAAAGTTACATTTTGGTCCACGTCGATAAGTTCCTTCGTTCCTCCAATAATAAGGCTATGGGCGGTAATTTTTAACCGGTATGCTGGTCAGCAGCTTGGTTGCTTCATACCGCCTCACCGTCATCTTTATTTTTTCATATCCTCATGATTCTGTCATTGTGGCGTCTCCTTACTTCCTTGTTGGGTTTTCTTCCTTCCCGGCGTTTTCTCCAAGGCTACTCGCCACTCTTGCTTGGTTTCAGGCGCCATCTCACAACCTGTTTATTTATCAATAGGTCTAGGTTACACCATTTTTCCTCCATATGACACCTCCCCTATCCTCTGTTTTATTTATCTATAACCCATATCCTCTGTGGGTCTCTTCATCTTCACGCTTCCACCATGGCTCTTAATTTTTGACCTACCTTTCATGATTCTTTCTTCAAAGAGGAACCCTTTTTCTTGGTTGATTTACACCGGATATGGCGCTCTGAGAAAGCTGATGTCCCTCGCTTCCCCTTAAGTAATTGGAGGAGAGCGGCCGCCATGTTTTCTCTATAGTCTACACCGCCTCAAAATTAGACTTTCATATTAATGCTCTTACCTTCTCTCTCCATATTTACGCCGCCACCAATTCTATTTTCTTTGACACAGGAGACTTCGCTTGGGGTTTCTCTGATATGAATGCCATCTACGTAGCGTGCTATTTATTTCCCGACATCCACTTTTATTCTTCCTTTCTTATTCCTTCGCCATCCATCTCACAAACATCCTTTCCACTTTTGTGTTTTCTTTGCAAATCAAGTTGTCGGTGGTGATCATCGACCCATTTCGTATGATACTATCAATTCAACCACTCCGGTATATTGTTCACAACTTTAATTGACAGGTTGGTTTGTTATTATTTTGTCTATTGTCTATTTCGTATGTTTTGAACCCTCATCCTGTTTTTTTAATCGATTTGATTTCTGAAATTCTGTTTTGCAATTTTTTGTTTTGTTTTTGAAGCCGAAAATTCATCATTAGGGGGGTCAAGGTTAATAATTGGGTGGATACTGTTGATTGCATGTGTTTTCCCGATGGGTTTAAATATTAGTTCAATTCTTTGATTGATCAGATTTTCATGGATATATTGATTTTGATCCAGCTACCAACGGATCTTAATATATTTTAGGCCAGGTGTATGCTAACTTTTTACCTCACCTGGGCTTTTTTCTAAGCAGGCGTCATCATAGTAAGGATCAAAAATTGTACCCGAGGATCTACTTGAGTTATACCAAAGGTAAATTAAGGAACCAACATTACTTAATTGCAGCCTTAATAATTAGCACTCCGATCTCTTTTGTTCTCCTCTATTTATTTATTTTGTTGGTTTTATCAATTAGGGCACCTAACCAATCATCTATCTCTCTTTCTCTGTCTATAGTTAGCACTCCAACAACTCTATTTTTTTCATCTGTTTTTAGAAACTTTGTACATAGATGATTTAGGAATTTACTTGATGGTTTTATTGTCTAGATGAAACAAATTTGAAATTCCAAACATTCATCAATCTCGGGAACTGAAGTGAATAATTTCTTGAATCTTTCCTTTTCCAGTCAAGTGTTAGATCATTTGCTTGAGTGAGTCTTGATTTGCTTGACTATCGGCATACTTAGGTATTTCAGTTATTACTTATTTCCTAATATTGTTTGACTGTTGAATTCCAACACTCCATTTAAGCTCATTTGAATAGATTTTGTGGTTTAAAAAAATGTAATTTTAATACATATGAAGTGTTCGATAAAATGCTTAATGGTTTTTTTGATTAAATGCTATTTTATTATATATATTTTTAACAAGAAACCTTTCAATGTTTTTTTTTCAATATTATAGCCTTGCCTTGCACAAAGCTGCCAAACAGGAGATATTACCTATAGAAAACCCAGACAAAGTTAGAAGAATAAGTTCTTAAAATGTTGAACATAATTACATAATAATAACAGTAGAAATAATGATAATAATAATGGTAGCTAACACCTAAATACATTATGAGTTCAGTTTAGCGGAAACAACCATTATGTTGCTAAAGATAATGATGATTTCACTTCTTTCTTCATGAGTTTAATAAAAAAAATGCTTCTCATCAGGTAGAGTCTATTTTACCTCCTTTTTTATTATTTTCAGTCCAATCGACAATGCTTCTCATAAGGTAGTCTATTTTATCTCCTTTTTATATTTGTTATACATTAATACATGTTTAACTTTTGTAGACATTGGCTTACCATACACAGGTTTTATCTTCTTCACTACACATCATCGTGGTTACAGCCTCATATATACTCTATCCTACAATTTAACCTTATTGTAAAGCTAATGAGTTCATTTTCATGTAGGGTTTTTTTTAAATGTGCAATGCTATAGTCGGGTATAATTATCAAAATATGACATCCTAATAGAAACTTTTTGAAAGTTTCATACAGGTTCGCTTATAGGTTGCTTAGACAACGAATGAAACAAATTATAATAACCTTGGGATCTCTGAAATCATATTAGTCAAAAAAATTCAGGGAAAAAAACATAATCTCAAAGGTGAGCGTGCGTCAACTTTTATGTTTTCATTATTTTTTCTCATAAAATGACGATTTTGCCCTTGCAGATCACAGAAGAAAATGTAAAGAAGCATATATTAGCAAGGAAAGCTCAACTTTCTAGATATCTTCTGATCTGTACGCTGCATTATTGATGGAAAATCTCTTGCATAAGCTTTAGATGATAACATTAAAGTGTTCAACTTAGTAGGTGCGTCCCTCTTATCAAACATTCAAAAATAAAAGCAAATATTAATGAGATTTTAAATTTATAGTAGTCATGACTTCGGAGTTGATTTTCTTAAAGCAAATGATAGACATATAGCTAACAACCATGATTCCTGAATTAGTGGGTACAGTCTTAGTTTATGTAATTTTACAAAAATACTTTCTTTACATCAAACAGTAGGTTTTTAAATAATAATAGTAATAAAAAGAAAATAAATAAGTGAGATTATTGGAATCGAAACATGAATGAAATTTTTAGAAATCTTAAATATGGATAATATTTTTGGCCTTAATACATGTAGATACACTATTGAACCTGGAATCATAAGCTATGACACATTGTGTAACAAGACTACCAGGTGTGATGTTGTACTTTTCTTTTTATATTGTTGGTCTCGGTTTAGAAAGTTATGAAAATGGAAGATTATTTTGTGTATGTTTTGTAAATTATACCTTACCTTGTGATTTAGTTGTTTTTTTTTTCTTTCTTCATTGTAGCTAAAAACTCAGAGTATAGGAATGATCAAGATTTCCCAATTGTCTGTTGAAAAATCTTGCAAGTCTTGCTAGCAACATCAATGGGAGTAACTTATCTCAAGTAATAACTGAATCTCTACATATCACAAATGCTTCTATATTCATTTCAACCCTTGAAAAATGGTAAGTAAATACACATGCACAATGCATCATCATCTCTAAAAAACATCTAAGAGTGACAAAATTGATTTATATAGGAGCCTCAATGGCCTTTGGAATATGAAACAATGAAAAATGAAGCTTAACAATCATCTCTTTATGTCCCTAAGAAGCACACCACTTCCCATACTTTGTCCATCATCACTGACATCAATAAGTTTTCTTCAATCTCTTGCTCAATATGATAAAGCTCTATTTATAAAATTGGCTACACAATAAGATCCATTTTGCAAAAATTATAAAGTTAAACCATAAGTAAAATAAAAATTCATTGAAACTTTCCTATTACCATCTTATATTTTTCCGGTTGTCAACAAACATGAGGATGAGGACGTTATTATAGGAAAAGGGAAAACATGCTTATGGATGTGCTAATAATCCCAATTATAGATACAAATGGAAAAAAGAACACAGTTTTGACCTAATCTGGTCAAACCGGAGAAGGAAAGAGAGAAGTGAGGAATCTGGTAGTTACGAGAGTAATCAGTATTGTTGTTAATTATAATATAAATTTAAAAATGGGATGGGACTGGATGACAAATTAACCAAGTAAGATAAAACTGCGATCTAGAAGTTAACAGAGTGCAACAATCCGAGCTTCAAGTAAGATGAAAGTGTGATCTATAAGATGTTTTTTGGAAATTTTATCTATTTCTGCATGGATGTTGTTACCATAACCATCTGGGCAGATCAGTGGTCCTGTTCTTGCATTTCTTCTTCTTTTCATCTTTACATTCTATGATATAATGCACAAGTAAATGAAAACTCACCATCTACTACCTTATCCGGTTGCAAGCTATTTAAAAAACTGACATCTACAAAATATTCATGAGCATATTCTTTTAGTCTATATGTGGAAGTGGCACTCTGAAAAACTGCTAAACAAATTCCTTTTGTTATATTCAGATTAAATATGGAGAAATTATATGCTTCGAGAAACTCCATTAGACGCTTGCTGTACTGACATCTTCATGTTCCTTTATTTTAGGGAAATTAATTAATATAATTGTAAATGTGTAAACGTAGTTATATTATTGTTATAAATGGTGTTTTTTTTATATTATATTTTATATCATTTAAAACTAACTTACTTATCATTTCTTTAGGGTCGTGATTATCACGGCCCCGATAAGTTTACTAGTATATATATATATATAGGATTGGGTTATTTTGTTTAAAGTAATTATTGTGTTATTGTATTCATAAATGTAGGCCAATCAAATTTACTTATTTTAAGAAAGTGATTAATATATATTATTGAATTAAATATAATTGAAAAAATTATCTTAATTAATTACAAGGGTAATTTAGTCAATTAATATAGATTTAATAAAGGAAAATTGCATTTTTAAATAGATTCTATTAATTTTAAAAATCCGATTTTACGAATTATAAATCTTTTAATTCGGACATTTTGACAAAATATGTTTATGAGTATATTCAAAAATAAAAATATTCTTGAACCATAAATAATAAAAATATTCTTGAACCTATTTCTTTATCATGAATTTAAAAACTTCTTGTAGAATAACAAATTATTGAACAATCAATTGGAGAATAAAACAACAAATACATTATTTCTTATAGAATACGGGTAACAATTGTTAATAATTACATCAAAATCTAACAACGACTAATACATTCTAAAAGAATAATGAGGTTCGTTTCAATTTTGTGGTCCGTTCTTCAAGCATCAACATTTTGTGGTCCGTTCTTCAAGCATCAACTTTTGTGATTCCAAAAGAATTGGAATTCGTCACTCCATTCCAACTGAATTGGAATTCTTAATTCCATTCCAATAGATATTAGCCAAAAAACTGCTCAGTTTGATATGTCTATTAGCCAAAAAACTGCTTTTCATTTCCTTCCCTTCCCTGTCAAACACCCAATCCAAACACCCATTGTTTTCTATCAAATGAAACAAACCTAAACACCCTAATGATTTCTATCTAACATTTAAACAAACCCCTGGATTCTGAAGTGTTATATTATATGTAATACATTTCTGCCCAATTTTGGAATATATATCAAAGATTTTCAGATGTAAGAAAATACACAAAATTAAATAAATAAATAAAACATAGAGAAACCTGATCAAATATCTATCCTTTGTTGAATTCCTTCCAATGCCTCCTTCCTCTTTCTCGTTTCTGACCTGCTCACCGGAAAACATAGGAGCAACCAAAGTTGCTGCCTCCCCCAACACCACCTTGCATGGTCACCACCCTACCACCATTCCACCCTTGTCGCTTATTGTTTCGGTGACCAAGACATTACCGAAAAAGTAGTTTAAATCACGTCTCTAATCAGAGACCTGTAAACGATTCATAGATCATCTACATAGATCCGAAATCCTGCCCACCAAATCGAATAATCAACGTCAATGTAACCGACACACCATTCAGTTACAATATCTTATGGATGAAGAGCTACACTTTTTACAACTGCTCCTTACAGAACTCCAGTTTCATGTACCCCGGCGTGCCGTTCCCTTGCTTGAGCAGTGAAAATTACTCTGTATTTTCTACGTGGATCAATTCTCTTTCTATGCCTTCGATTTGTAAGGTTATGAAGACGATAATGGTGTCGATCAGGTCAAACAGTGACATAAGGGAGGGATTGGAGTTAGTGTGGTTCACTTCGTCCTACAGATCTTGTGAATGGAAAGGCGACGTCTGTGGTTTTAAAAAGGAATGGAAAAAACCTAGGTAGCTAAGTCAATGGTTACCATAATTATAGGTTATTATTTGTGGAAACTAATTATCAAATTACCTATTTACCCATATTATTAGTTAAAACATTTGAACCTAGCTCTCTCTCTCTCTCTCTCTCTCTCTATATATATATATATATATATATATATATATATATATATATATATATATATATATTAGCTCGTTTGAAGGGGCCCATGAGAAGTCTCATTCTACATTCAATTTTAAGAATTCAGAAAATTAAGAAGGTGATTGATGAAGAAAATCTATATATGAATTTGCTATATAGACCACATGACGAAAGAAGCAGTAGTTGGAATATCAAAAGACCAAAATCCAAACTCCACACATGAAGTAAAGAACCAAAACCCACAAAATAAGGTCAATAACTCTTGAAAAAAAATGGCATTTCATAGTAATTTCATCTAGCTTCCCTAGACACTTGTAATCTACCCAAAGATTATGTAAAGAAACAAAACCCACAACCTAAAATGAGCAACTCTTAACAAAAAAATTATCATTTCATAATAATTTCACGATGATTATTTGTAAATGAGAACGCATATAAAAAAAATAGTCACCATCTTTTTGTATTCTATAGTAATTTCTATTTTGTTTAAATGGATGAGACATATTGTATATTTGTGTTGGAGTATATATTAAATAAGTATGGACTTTTAAAATCTAATGAGCCAAATCTAATAATTTATTAACTAAAAAACCCAAAAAAAAAACCGAAATATAAAACCGAAAAAACCAAACCGATGGTTTGGTTTTTCCAAAATAAAAAACCGAACTTTTTTATTCGGTTTTGGGTTTAACATAAAACTGAACCAAACCAAAACATGTTCACCTTTATTCGATGCATGACCCTCACATAGTCACATGACATCGGCATCATATTTCAAAATATATTTATTACTTAATTAATAGCTATAACGATTAAAAATAACTAATTACTTAATTAATAGCTATAACGATTGAAAGTAACTAATTTATGGAATTACATGAAAGATCGAATCTTTAACAACAAAGTTATGAACAATGATAATTTAGTTAGCGATGTGTAATTTTCTGCCTTTTGGATCAAGAATAGTGCTCGAGGCTCGTAGCGGTGCTCTACTTAATTGGTGTAATGATCCTAATCGGGTTTTGTTTGAACTACATGCAATTCTAGATTAGATGCAATATAGCTATCATGTCAATAAAAAAATTATTGACTGTAAAAAATATTGAGTATAAATCAATAGTTTCGATTAAATGATTTTACATCATTTACTAGAAGACTGTGCATGAATAAAAAGATGAATGATATTCGATTTAAGGTTATTTTTAAATAATGTAATGAGAAAATTACAAACATAGCTTAATCTCTTAATTATTTTGTAGAAAATAACAAAAAAAAAACCCAAATTACAAAATTAGCCATCAAAATCGCAGATGGACACAATCCATCTACGATTTTACTTGTCTGTCTGCGAACGTACAAGTCGTTAAAGTACATTTGTACTTTAGCGACTAGTAGGTTTGCAGATGGACTCAATCCATCTGTAATTTTGCATCCATCTATGGTTTCCTATTTTTTTAGGGGTATAAAAACGTAATTTTTTTTTCTTCTTTTATTTTTCAAACTTTCTTTTGGAGAACTCTTTCAGGAGGCACTATAGACGATTTTATTTTTCAATGTTTTTGTTGGAGAATTTATTTTATTAAAGATGTTTTAAACAAATATTCCAAAGAAATAAAAAACTAAATTGATAATTTTTTGTAAAACTTTATATATATAAGGTAGTTTCGTATTTTGTAGTAAAAAAACAAAAAAAAAAAAACAAAAAAAAAAAACCGCAAAATTGCAGGTAGGATGAGAGGAAATTGTGGATGAACTTAGTTCATCTACGATTTTAGTTAGAGATGAGGGTATTTCTATGGAAAAAATAAAAAATAAAAAACTAAAAAAAAACACCTGAGAACGTACAAGTCGCTAAGCACAATTGTGTTTTAGCGACTTGTATGTTCGCAGATGAAATGCTAAAATCGCAGATGTGCTTAATTCATCTGTGATTTTCATGACTATATTTGTAATTTGGGTTTTTTTTGGCTATTTTCCACAAAGTAATTAAGGAATTTGGCTATATTTACAATTTTCTCTAATGTTATTGTGAATTAATTTAAAAAACTATTAATTTGGTTATTTTGAATATCGACCATACCATTTCTTTTGGAGAAAATTGCAAATTTAGTCTTTTTTGTTAATTACTTTGCAAATAATAGCAAAAAAAAAAGGTTACAAAAATAGCCACTAAAATCGCAGATGGATTAAGTCCATCTGTGATTTAACCTTTCTATCTGCGAATATACAAGCTGCTAAAGCATGGGTATACATTAAGGACTTGTATGATTGCAGATGGATTACTCCATCTGCTACCACCTACGATTTTGTCTTTTTCAGGGTATAAATACCTTAAAAAAAATTTGGAACATTCATTTTTCTTGATTTTTTTTGGAGAAAACACTCACCCTTAGGGAGCTATATATGATTTTATGTACTCTTCCGAAAACATGGGGATCGTGTGTTGGTTTTATGTAGTTGCATGTGATATGTATCTAACTAAATGTTTAATTTATAAATTCAAGCGTTGAGTAGAAAAATTAATTTTAAATATAGGATGATACAGTTTATCTTCATACATAATAATAATAACTTCAAAACTTAAATTCGTTCATAGCTCCTTGAGAGAGAGTTTTCCCCAACAAAAATCAAGAAAAACGAGTGTTCCAAAAGAATTTAGGTATTTATACCCTAAAAAAGACAAAATCGCAAGTGGTAGCAGATGGACTAATCTGTCTATAAAGACACAAGTCCCTGATGCACAACCATGCTTTAGCAGCTTGTATCTTCGCAGACAAAAATGTCAAACCACAAATGGGCTTAATCCATATTTTCATAACTTCTGATGTCACTTGATGGTTATAGTGAGTCTCTTGGCAACGCAATTGTTGAAAAATAGTTTCATTTATTTTTATCCTCCTCGTGAGTAAGAAATATTATTGTATCTTTGTGATATATATTTTTTAAATAATAAGAATATTGAATTTATTCATAAATTTTCTTTAAATAATTAAAAATTTTAGAAGATAATGCAGGAGGGGGTTATTTAAAAATGAGGGAAGCTCGGGAAGCGAAACCCATATATTTTGTGTGTATGTAATTGTATGTTTTCTAATTCTTTGAGGATGTATCTTGTAAATTCCTTTTGTATAAATCTATTGTCTCTCCACCTTATTTGGTGTGACGAGTTATATTCTCATGGTATCAGAGCGAAGAACGGTGGGATCATTACCGGTAAGAATGAGGTCATCAACATAGACCAATAGGTAAAGCACACATGAATCTCGTTTGAAGACAAAGAGTGAGGGGTCAGCACGACTGCACACAAAACCATTGCTCGTTAAAAAGGTACTAAGGCGATGAAACCAAGCACGAAGAGCCTGCTTTAGACCGTAGAGAGCTTTGTTTAGGCGAC
The DNA here is from genome assembly GCF_051521515.1 of Lactuca serriola. NCBI lineage: Eukaryota > Viridiplantae > Streptophyta > Magnoliopsida > Asterales > Asteraceae > Lactuca > Lactuca serriola. The sequence continues at coordinate 211,742,744 of NC_136409.1, forward strand.
ACACGTGATTAGGATAGTAAGGATCAGAAAACCCCGGAGGTTGCTCCATGAAAACAAGATCGCTTAAAGTACCATGAAGGAATGCATTATTTACATCAAGTTGATGAAGAGGCCAATCATTAATCACCGCCAATGACAAAACAATACGAACTGTAGATGCCTTGACAACCGGGCTAAAGGTAAGAGAATAACCAACACCCGGTAGTTGACTATAACCTTGGGCAACAAGACGTGCTTTATGGCAATCAACCGTGCCATCAGCCAGGTATTTGGTTCGAAAAATCCATTTGCAACCGACCACATTACGATCATTGGGCCTAGGCGCCAAGGTCCAAGTTTTATTAAGATGAAGGGCAGACATTTCAGCATTCATGGCATCTACCCAATGTGATTCTGAGGCGGCAGACTCATAGGTGGTGGGATCACTAGCAGCAAATAATGTCGATTGAAGAGCAGTGTATGACAGATCAGCTCGATACTTTGGTTTAAAAACCCCGAATTTAGCCCGTGTAACCATAGGATGCGTTGAAGCAATTGGAGGAACAACAGGAGCAGATGGTTGTGTGGTTGTGTGTGGTAGGCTAAAGGCAGGGGCAGGTGAGGTGGAGGTGTCGGTCTGAATGGATTCAATCGGCTATTTGGCCAAGGGGGCTGGTGAGTGTGTCGAGGGGGTTGGAGGTGTTTGAGTTGCCTCGAGTAATGGAGATGACGAAACACGATCAGTTGGGGTTGAAGATGATTGGTTTAAGTCATCAAGACAACCCACATGTTATGGGTTTTCATCACACAAGCCACAGTTATTGAAGTTGGTGGGTGAAGGGGAATAGGTAATGGGAGATTAAGGTTGTGAACATAGGGTATCATCGTTAAAAGTGACCAAAAGAAGATCATTAAGTGAAGTGGGAGAGGAAGAGCCACAAAAGGGAAATGAGAATTTATCGAACTTGGCATGTCAGGTAACATAAATACGAGATGAAGCAGGCTCGAGACATATATAGCCTTTATATTGTACGGAATACCCAAGAAAGATACAAGGAAGACTTCGCGGAGAAAATTTATGATCTGCATAGTTACGTAAGTATGGATATACTTGACACCCAAAACGGTCGAAAATGATCATAAGATGGAGCCCGAGTAAACAATGCTTCAAAAGGTGACTTATTTTGCAACACCCGAGTAGGGAGATGATTAATAATGTAGACTGCAGTACGAAATGCATGAACCCAATAAGAAGAAGGAGTGTGCCCATTGAATAACATAGCAAGTCCGGTTTCAACAATGTGACAATGCTTTCGTTCCATCCTCCCGTTTTGTTGTGGAGTGTACGGGCAAGAAATGCGATGAAATGTGCCATTTTTTTCAAGCAAATTGCGAACATGATGATTTATGAATTCCGTGCCCCCATCACTTTGAAAAACCTTGATTTTTGAAGAAAATTGTGTTTAAACAAAATTGATAAAAGCCCTAAAAACCATATGAAAACTTGATTTGGTTTTGAGAGGATAGAACCACATAAATCTCGAATAATCATCCACAAAGAGAGCGTAATAGCGATAACCATCAATAGAATCAACGTGTGAGGGTCCCCATAGATCACAACGAACTAAATCTAACACATGTAAAGCGCGTTTATCGTTAAGTTTAAAAGGTAAGCGATGTGCTTTAGCAAGTTGACAAGGAGAACATACAACATGTGACGGTAATAAAGATGTCACCGATAAGTGTCCCAATTTATTTAATAGAGAAATAGTATCAAAAGAGACATGACCTAAACGGGAATGCCAAAGTTCAAATGATGCCCTTAGTCTTGAACGTGCAACAACTGTAAGTGCTTGAGATTCATGAGAGAGAACATATAGTCCTTGTTCACATCGGCCCTTTGCTAGAACCCGTTTCGTTGCTCGATCTTGAATAAAAAAATTGGGTTGGGAAAACAAAACATCCACATTGTTATCGGTTGTCAACTTGCTAATAGACAATAAATTCTTGGTAATATTTGGGACTACCAACACATCCCGTAGCCGAACATTATTATGAAGGACATATTGACCAACATGGGAGATGTAAAGAGTATTACCATCTCCAAAAATAACATTTGCATGACCATCATAGGGAGCAGGTTATGTAACAGAATTTGTGGAAGCCGTCATATGATTTGTAGCTCCGGAATCAACAAACAAGTCCGGAGCATTTGTAGTAACATGACACTGAGCATGGAAAGCTTTTGCTAATTCCGTATCTATACCGGGTTTATGAGTGGCATAGGAAGAAAGATGTGGACATGTATTGGCGTAGTGACCATCCTTACGACACAATTGGCAATGTGGAGGACGGCGACCGCGACCACCCTTATTAAACCGACCACCACGACCACGGTAGGAATTTGGTGGTCTGGTGTCAGTAGTGAATGCAATGGCAGAAGAGGTAGTTCCGTGCAAGGATTGTAAAAATAATTCATGTGCTTCTGCCTGGGCAAGAAGATCTCGAAGTGTAGTAGGAGATCGAGAAGCACGAACAGCAGTAGAAAAAGTCTCAAAAACAGACCCGAGACCACATAAAAACCAATGAATTTTATCCGATTCATCAACCGGGTGACCAACAATAGATAATTGATCAGAAATAGAATTAAACTTACTACCAAAATCAACAACAGTAGACGAACCTTTGGAGTTTTGGCGAAGCTGATCACGCAAGGCTTGAACACGCTCAATTAAGGAATTGCTGTAAGCACGTTCCAGTGCTGTCCAAATCTGATAGGCAGTAGATAAGCCAACAAGTTCTGAGAATGCTTCCTCTGTTAGAGAGGCTTGAAGGAGAATAATTGCTCGCTGATCAGCCAAGACCCAAGAAGAACAAGCCGGATTTGGTACATATTTGCCATCAACAAGAATTTCAGGGGGCTGGTTTTGAGAGAGTTCCATCCACATGTCCCATAATATTTTGATATGTGAGAAGAGGGATCATTTGGTTTTTCCAGAGGAGATAATTAGAAGAGGATAATCGATTGGTGATAAGATAAAGGATGGTGTTCATTGGGAGGGTAGAATCTTGAGAAAAGGAAGCCATAGATGAAGAAGAAAGAGGAGACAAGAAGTAACAGAGGGAACAAGAAGAGATACGGATGGATTGATTAGGGAAGAAAGTGAGCCGACTTAAGCTCTGATACCATGAGAATATAACTCGTCACACCAAATAAGGTGGAAAGACAATAGATTTATACAAAAGGAATTTACAGGATACATCCTCAAAGAATTAGAAAACATACAATTACATACACACAAAAATAGAAGATGTACAGGAGACATTAATGTTGTCTAATAGTACCAACAATCCGTTAACCCTTCTCGAACTCATTTCATGCATGGCGTATCTATGTAGATTCAATATGGATCCTAGGACCCACCTATTTTTTAAAATAATAGTATAAAGTTTAAATAAAAAAAAAAGAACTACCTTATAGTTTTAAAGGACATACTTTATAATCTTTGACAAAAAAATGTATCAAAATATTTGATTCGATCCATTCAACATTTAATTGCTACACATTAGCCCAACCCATTTAAAATTAAACTAAAACTAAAAAAAAGCTTTGAAACATTGCCTAAGAGTTGATGCTTGATCTTACGCATCATAAATATTTGTCGCCGAATCGATGATGCTCCCACCACTTCAGCCATTGACGGGTCAACCATGGTCATCGGCTCACCGCCGCCCCTCCGCAAGGTGACACTGTAACAAGATGAGTGGTTAATTTTTACGTGATAGTTTAATATCGTATATTGATAGTTGTTTTTTAAAAATTATTGATAACAATATAAATATGAATACATTTCAAGATATAAGAACTTTATGATAACTATTGAAGTTATCTTTGAATATTGACAAAATTTCACAAATTGTCATAATTTTTTTGGTTTTGCTCTAATATAGTTTTTATGAATTTTTTTTTTGCATGTGTAGTCCCTTTGGAATAAACCTTGCACGTAAAAAGTCATTATTGTGGATGTTAGATGGATCCGTTAAGTTGAAAGAATTTTGGATAAATGGTCATTTTTGCTATTTTGTGAAACTTGCATAATGATCATTTGTGAAATTTGACACAACCATCGTTTGTGAAATGGTCCGAAAATGTAAAATGAAATTTGAATTAAAAAATAAAAGTAAAAAAAATAAAAAATGACATAAATGACCCTTATCTAAAATTCTTTCAATTTAACGGATTTATCTAATGGGTATTCATGATAAGAACTGTTTACGTGCAATATTTTTGCCAAAGGGACTATCCATGCAAAAAAAGTTTCATAAGAACTATATTAGGGAAAAACCGAAAATAATTAATACCGTTTGTAAAATTTTGTCTCGAGTATTTTAAGGCATAAAACCGTACACACCACTAGTACTTTTACTTTTTTATTTTTCGGTTTTACTTACATAAGAAACCATATAGTTTTCGGTTCTAGATTTATTTCTGATTCCACATGCCCTTATGTTTTTCCAATTCTCAATTTAAATCAACTATTTATGTCGGTTCAATCAAAATTAAATGATAAATACACTCTAAAAAAATACACCATTAATTTCAAAGTATAATATTTTATTTTGCCAACAGAAGAATATGGCATTTATGGTTTGACAAAGAAAAACTGATCGACTCAGTCAAACTAAAGTAATATAGCTAATTTGGACCTTCTATTAGGTCACGTAGTTAACCGGTGAGGAAAATTAGCGATCAATGTAAGCACTATGCAGTTTAGCTTGTTGTTTGGAACGTTAATTTGGTTCAATCAAAGCGTTTTTATTTAAAAAAAAATTAAAATTGTATGAGTTAAAAGAAGTTACTGTCAAATATGGGGGGTTAAAAGTTATTAAAAAAAAAAAAAAACAAAACAAAGTAGAGATCCCAAAAGTTTTATTTTTTAGATCTGAAGATACTACTCGAAACTCGAGTTGCGTGTGAAGGAATGAGCACATGTATTGTATAGAGTATAGACCCACCCATATACAAATTATACACAGCGAGTCCATAACGTGAGACGCTGATTTCGGCTTTTCCACGTGATCTCCTCCATGCCTCCGCCCCTTTCCGTTCATCCAACTAGCAACTACAGTAGACTGGCTCACTCGCAATAGAAGCAGTAGTCATACTCTCTCTCTCTCTCTCTCTCTCTCTAGACTCGCCGGTTCAATTGTCAACAGTCATTCAAGGGGTTCAGTTCGGAAGTAGATCGATTTTGTCCGGTTACACCTCCGATAATGAAGACAACCAAAGTACCAATCTTGAATCCTCCTCTTGTCACGTTTGAACATAAGAGGTATCAGTTGTTTCGACTATATTTACGGTTATTATGCCATAATTGCCCCCTTTTTTTAGGGTGTTCGATTTTTCTCACATTCACCCCATTTTCTCCATGTTTAATGTTGGATCTATATCTCATATTGGATGATTACTTAAACTTATACTGTATACTGCTGTGATCGTGTAATGTGACATTGGAAGTTACGAAAATTATCGAAACGGTTTTTGATCTGGGTGAGGGATTTGATTTTGATCTTCTTTAATTGGACGCCTAAATGATTAACTTTGTGATGAATAGTGGTTTCGCACTTTTTAGGATCAATTATTTTGGACATGATCTTGTTTGGTGTTATTGAAATTTGATTTAGGAATCCCTCTTTTTTAATAAAAGAGCCACATTATGCCTTTTTGCTATTTTTTTTAACTTTAGAGCAGTTAAAATACTTTTCAACAGTTGAATTACGAACTTCTCAAGAGAAAAAATCATAGCACATGAAAGTGAAACTAAAATCATGTACAAGGTTCCAAATTCTCCCATCTTATTACTTACTTATTTTTATTGGACAGAGATGCCTACGGTTTTGCAGTGAGACCTCAGCATGTACAGAGATACCGGGAATATGCAAATATCTACAAGGTTTTACTCTCTTTAATCTCCATCTTCTTACTTATTTACATATCATTCAATTACATTCATAATGTAAAACCTACAACCCTACATGGTTTTAGGAGGAAGAGGAAGAACGATCAGATAGGTGGAAAGACTTTCTGGAAAGGCAATCAGAGGGTGCTCAATTGCCTGTAAATGGTGGTTCTGATAAAGCCCCAGAAGGAGATGATTTGAGCAGTGAGAAGCCTGGCCATGATGATTTAAAACCTCAAGAAGATGAAGTTTCTGAGACTAAGTCTCATGGGGTCCAAATATGGGCTCATATTAGGCCATCACTTAGAGCCATTGAGGATATGATGAATGCTCGTGTTAAGAGAAAGATTAGTGGGACAAAAACAGATGAAGATCCTGAAACTGAAAATGTTGCTTCTGTTGAGGACTCTGAGGATGAGTTTTATGATTTGGACAGGCCAGAGTCAGACACAACTCCAGATATCCCTGCAAGTGATGGTGTCACTCCCTCAATTCCAGCTGCTGATGGCACTGCTGCCCCTCAGGAATCTTCAATTCCATGGAAACAGGAATTGGAGTTTCTTGTCCAAGGTGGAGTGCCAATGGCTCTTAGGGGAGAGGTAGGCTGTGTACTCTTCCATTTCCTTTTATTTATGTAATGTTTCAAAGTATTATATTACTATAATCAACCACTTGTAATTGCAGCTATGGCAAGCTTTTGTGGGTGTCAAGGCTCGCCACATTAAGAATTACTATCAGAATCTTCTACTTTCTGATACTAAGAATGATAACAATGTGGATCAGCAAATTCAAGAAGTAGATGAAGCAAGTAAGGACTCAAAGAATGACTCCATGAACGCACCTGAGAAATGGAAACTTCAGATTGAAAAGGTCATCACCTAATTTAATTCACTTCAGTAGTAAATTACTATTCCTGGTTACTTTTTTTTGTACAATTCCTAATCAGATATACTGTTTTGTTTCACAGGACTTGCCTCGGACTTTTCCAGGTCACCCTGCTCTAGATGAAGGTGGTAGAAATGCTTTGAGACGTTTACTCACAGCATATGCTCGCCATAACCCCTCTGTTGGCTACTGCCAGGTCAGCATCCAACTAATTTTTTTAAAATTTTCTGATAGATTATGTGAAATGTGATGCTAATCTATTGTATTAAATTCAGGCCATGAATTTTTTTGCTGGCTTATTACTTCTTCTGATGCCTGAAGAAAATGCCTTTTGGTAGGTTTTGAGCCTTAGTAAATGTTACCCTTCCCAGCTGCCTGAACAATATATTTACATTGCTTTTTCAATTTAATCTCAGGGCTTTAATGGGTATTCTTGATGATTATTTTGAAGGCTATTATTCAGAGGAAATGATCGAGTCTCAGGTACTTACTTTATAATCTCTTGATCACAAAGATTATTAAAATGTGGACCATTTTATATATTTAGACTCTGATTTCTCTCAGGTTGACCAGCTTGTTTTTGAGGAGTTGGTGCGTGAGAGGTTTCCTAAATTAGGTTTGTTTTTCATATATCATCTATTTTCTATACTATATGATAACGATATTCATTGATTTTGCTCCATTATTTGTTTGATGCAGTTAACCACCTAGATTACCTAGGAGTCCAAATCGCATGGGTCTCTGGACCATGGTTCCTTTCTCTGTTTATGAATATGCTTCCCTGGGAAAGTGGTCAGTTTCTCTTTGTTTTTATATTTATTAATCAACAACAAAACCAAAATATAAAAACTTATAAAATTCTCCTTCCAGTTCTTCGAGTCTGGGATGTACTTCTATTTCAAGGGAATCGAGTCATGCTTTTTCGAACAGCCCTATCATTAATGGAGTTATATGGTACTGTGTTTCCTTTCTTTGATCTATATTTATGATGATATATATATATATATATATATATATATATATATATATATATATATATATATATGTTTTTATAAATTGGAATTTAGTTTTATTCAGTTTTGTGCAGGACCTGCATTAGTGACAACAAAGGATGCTGGGGATGCAGTGACACTGCTGCAGTCACTAGCAGGGTCAACATTTGACAGTAGTCAACTTGTTTTGACAGCTTGCATGGGTTATCAAAATGTGAATGAAGAGAGACTTGAAGACTTAAGAAACAAACATAGGCCAGCTGTTGAAGCTGCTCTAATAGAAAGAACAAAAGGACTTCGTATGTGGAGGGATTCACAGGGTAAAATGGTAAATGGTGCATTGTCACGGATGAATTCTGGATCTTCTAATGCAGATGAGTTGTATGTGGGTGTGTCAGGGGATGTGGAGATTGATTCTCTTCCAGATCTTCAAGAACAGGTTAGGTTACACATTGTATATATCTACTATTCCTTCATTGTATCATATATACTATACTAAAATTACAAAATTGTCCTTTGTAGGTTGCGTGGCTAAAGAATGAGCTGTGCAAAGTACTAGAGGAAAAAAGATCTGCAATACTCAGGTTTAGTTGCAATTTTTGTTGGAATGATTTTATTAAATTAAATTTTGGTAATGATCTTTCTTAAAAATTGGTTTCATGTTTACAGAGCTGAAGAGTTGGAAACTGCTTTAATGGAGATGGTCAAACAGGATAATCGTCGAGAATTAAGTGCAAAGGTATGTTGCAAAAATGGGCAATTTTGAAAAAAAGTATTATGTTTTTTTTTTAATTAATAATTGTTTTTTTAGGTTGAACAATTAGAGCGGGATGTTGCTGAGCTACAACAGGCTCTTGCTGACAAACAAGAACAAGAGAATGCCATGATTCAGGTTTTAATTTAATAACATCAACCAATTCACATTTGATTACATAAAACATATTTTTTTATTTTATTTAAAGGTTTTGATGCGGGTAGAGCAAGAGCAAAAGGTAACAGAAGATGCTCGCAGATATGCTGAGCAAGATGCTGCAGCCCAGAGATATGCCACTGAAGTGCTTCAGGTTAAAAAGGAAATTATTATAATGTTACAAAACTATAATGCAAATACTTTCGGTAGAAAACAAATGATTTTTTTTTAATATATTGGATGATTATGATTCAGGAAAAATATGAAACAGCGACTGCTTCCCTTGCTGAAATGGAGAAGAGAGTGGTTATGGCAGAATCAATGTTGGAGGCAACCTTGCAATACCAGTCTGGCCAAACAAAAGCACAGCCTTCTCCAAGGTAACCACCATTACCAATATCAATATCAATATCAGTACACTAGTAACAATAACAATCATTTTTTTTATTATTTAAAAACTTAGATCTGCTAATCAAGATTCATCAACAATAAGAACAAGTCAAGAACTGACACAAGAGATACCTGCAAGAAAGATTAGTCTGTTATCAAGACCATTTGTGCTGGGGTGGCGTGACAAGAACAAGGTCAATTCTAAACCCTCTTTTGTCATGTCATCTTTCTAAACCCTAAACCCATTAACAAATTTAGCGACTTCCCACAGGCAAAGCCAGCAGAAGAGCATGTGGATGTAAAGGCCACTACAACTACCACTACCACTACTGTTGATGAACAAAGCCCAAAACCTCTGCAAAATATACAGCTTGATGTTGGTGGTGAAGAACAAAACCTTAAACTTGTGCAGGAAGAACACCATGATCATAATGGTCATGAGATGGAGCAGGTATCGTTGACCACCCTTGACTCATGATGGATCATATCATACACTCAAGGAAAACATCATTATCTTGTGTTCATGTTGGTTTTGACTTTTGAGGGAGAAGCGTACATTACTAGTGTTTTTTTTTCTTCTTTTAAAACAATTTCTTTTAACTTATATATATAGCTCATTAGCCATTTGTTTGTTTAGTAATTAATAAAACCCCAGTTGGTTTTAAGAGAAAATGTAAAAAGAGAATTGGGAATTATGTATGGTATTGTATCTTTATCATTTTTGTCGTGTTCTAGACCAAGTACAAAGTGATATATTACTCACAAGCTTTCTACAGGGCTACTTGACATTCATGTCTTTTGCTAAGACAGACAGGATACCGAGGTCAAACAACCTTCTTCCACCTTTTTTATGAGACAAAAATTATAATATTTGTCATATCAAACATCATTTCAAGTCCAACGCATAACAAATGCAATACAAACCCATCATTTGCAAGACTCAAAAAAACCAGATTGACCGCTAATCTTTTATATAGAGCTAACTAATTACAAGAATCTCCAATCCTTTAATAATAAATAAAACACGAAAATTCAAGTAAAAAAAAAAAAGAATATAGTGGGACAGAAATAAACAAAGTTGAAAAGAATAAACACAAAAGACTCATATTTTCCCGTTAGCAAAAAGCATGAATCAATCTTTCATCACCTCAAGGCATTGGCAGCATCACTGTTTCGTTGTGTTCTTGGGGTGGAAGAGCCAGACTGGGATTGGGACTGGGACCGGGACCGGGAGCGGGCCCTCGGGTCATATCTTTGTGAAGCAAGATAAGTCAAAGCGGTGACCACATCAGCAATGACTGGCCTCATGGTAGGCTGTTCCTGTACACACATTGCAGCCACAGCAAGTGCCTGGTACAATCCTCTTACAGGGTACTGCCCTTCAAGCATCGGGTCAGCCATCTGCCCGAATTTCCTCCTGTCTTTAAATAAAGGCCGTGCCTGCCACCCATATTAATTAATTAATTTTCAATAAATAAATAAATAATTCAGCATTTTATTTTGTTTCTTACCCAAGCAACGAGATTATGTTCACAACCGGTTTTGGCATGATCGATTGCTTTTCTGCCTGTAATAATTTCAAGAAGAACGACTCCAAAACTGTAGACATCTGATTTGGGGGTGAGCTGACCTGTCATGGCGTATTCGGGAGCACAATACCCATATGTTCCCATGACACGGGTGGACACGTGGGTCTTGTCACCCACGGGTCCCAATTTTGCTAACCCAAAATCAGACAATTTTGGGTTATAATCTTGATCAAGCAAAATGTTTGAGCATTTTAGGTCACGGTATATAACCGGAGGGCTAGCTTTATCGTGTAGATATTCCAACCCTTTTGCGGCCCCCGCAGCTATTTTCATCCGTGTGTTCCAGTCAAGTTGTTGTTTATCAGGAGGTAGATCTGAATCAATGTAAACAACAAAACAAATATATATATTACATATATAACAAATTAAGAATAAGTAACTAATCATTTTAATATTTAAAAATAAAAGTACCATGTAGATGGTCTTCTAATGATCCAAGTGGCATGTATTCGTATACCAAAAGTCTTTGATCGCCATCAGCACAATATCCAATTAAGTTGACTAAATTAGGGTGGTGAAGGAGGCTTAACATCAACACTTCAACAAGAAACTCTCTGTTTCCTTGTAAGCCATTACGATCAAGTTGTTTGATCGCCACAACCTGCACAATACACGGAAAGGGTAAAATAGTCATTCTACTTAAACTTAACGGATGCAACAGAACTTAAATTTGTTTTAGGGATCATTCCTTACAACAAATCAAACATCTGGACTAAATCTATAACTTTTTGGAATGGATATAATCTATGTTTCAATAATTGAACTGTTTTTAATTATTAAACACACTTATTGCCAACATGTTACCCACTCTCTCAATTGCAAATAGAGAAAAAAAGACAAAGAAGAGGTCAAGTCAACTTAAATCCAAATAAAACCTCACAAATTTACATCAATTTTTTTTTTTTTACATTTGTAACATCCCTTATGTGCTCAGAAAATTACAATAAATTATGCCCATCATTACAAATAAAATTATGGTTTTGCAATTCAGTCCAAAAGGGTCTTTTATTTTGTCATTCTTAAAGTACAATGAAAGTAAGATGCTATTTCTTGCATTTAACCCTTAAAGAAACTTGATAAATTGAACAAACCTGGTTGGTGCTCTCTAATCGGCCTCTATATACTCTACCAAACCCACCTTCACCCAAAAGACAATCTGCTCTAAAGTTCTTGGCTGCAGCTGCTAATTCACGAAATGTAAATGTGTGTGCTGCAATGTGTGTAGATCCTCCATCTTTCAAAGCTTCTTTATTTAACCCCACACCAGAATTAACCTTAGATTTATCTGAAAACAAGCAATTCTTAAAAATTTAAGTGTAGAATTGGAATAAGAAGAAGGATATAAGATATGAATATGATTTAAGAAAAAACGCATCATCATAGAGTTCAAAACAGACTACAAATCCCTTAAAGTTTCCACCTTTAATACATTCCGTTTTGTGATTTCTAATTTGGGGAAAAATCTAAACCCTAAATCTATGCTTGCTACCAACGATACATAGGATTCATATAATTGGAAATTATGAGAAATGATTCACAATGAAAAATTGAAGATAATAATTGGAAACCCTACTATATTATTATTAACACCAGGGACAATAAAGAAAATTGATAATGATTTCAACAAATACTGACCATGAATTCTCTCGTTTTCCACTTTTGCAACACTAGCGATTGCAATTATAGCAAGTGAGCCGAACACAATGATAATCAAGAATGAATGGGACAAAGAGAGATTCAAATGCTAAACGACAATTTGCCTAGAAATCAATTTGACTGGGTCAAATCAGATCAGCCTCCAGAAATTGTTTATACAACTTTAAAGCATACCCTATTTGAACATGAATATACAAATAGCAGAAACTACAATTTTTTTTTTTTTAAAAAAAAAAATAATTATTGGGAATTGAGAAGCAAAGAAGATATAGAGAACTGGGGCAATTGGATTGATCAAAGAAAACAATGTTGGTAACGGGTTTACCAGAATTTTGATTTATGTGTTGGAATATTTCAGTAATTTTGGTTACCTGGAGCTGATGAGATCTGATCTTCTGGCTTCTTGTTCTGCTGAAATTTAGGTTTCTTCTTGGATTTATCAGAGCAGAATAAACAACCCATTTGTTTTCCCTCTCCACAACACACAGAGTTCACCCTCTAGAGAGAGAGAGAGAGAGAGAGAGAGAGAGAGAGAGAGTTGAAAATATTAAGACAACGAGAGAGAGAAAAGCTCTACATTACTCTTTCAATGGAGTGTCCCCTTGTGGTTTTCTTAATCATTTTTGATTATTTGTCTTGTTGCGTCGCTGCTTTTTGTCTTGGTATTCATATATTATATTTAATTGGTTGATATGTTTTATTTTACTTATTTCACTATTTTGGTAGTGAAAATTTGTAAACACATGTATGAATCGTGTCTAGCACTTTAGCCATTAGTTAAATTTCGTATGATCTTAGTTAAATTAAAGTTACTGATGTTGTGATTGTAAGTTGAAACAATATTGTTTTGTTTTTTATATCAAAAATCCTAATCGGATATATACTAAAAAAAAAAAAAAAATCGACATGACATACAATGATAGCATCCAACAAAATCAAGTCCACTTTGCTTCATATGATGGTAGGCAATTTGTATCACTGTTCAATTCTTAGTTTTGTTTTGAATAAAATAAAGTAGAATATCATGAAAATTTAGGTTTTTTGAGATATTAAACCGATTTACAAACATTATAAACTTGAATGCATGGTGTGCCCAACATCACCATCAAATACCTTCAACAGAACATAACCACCAACACTCCTTCCCTACAGCTATAAAACTTGTTTCAGCCAAAAAATTTATCATCGCCACAGTGATACAACGATCTTATTGATGCCGCCAAACGATGTCTCAACATCTGTCTCACCAGTCAGTGTGTTGGAGTTACTCGCGGTTAATCAAAACAACCATTGATTCAATTGCCGAACAATTGTGAAATCATGTTGGTATAACTATCGATTTGAACCTGCTAAAACCGAGTATTCTGTTTAATTAAGTGCATGTTTTATCAATTTCAGTATATGATCTTGATAGTGGTGGAGACCGAAGGTTACGATGATTTTTTTATAAACATCATAGACCACTTATGTAAATTTGTCTATAAATAATTAAGCTTAATTTTATTATAACTCATATGTTGCCTATTATATAAACACAAATTTTCTATAAATTTCTATAGTATCGCACGTATTGCTACCACTAGTTGTCTTGCCAAACATAAACATATTAATATAAGTGGTCCCATCTAAATGGATTAATCAATCAAATATTTAATGATAAAGGGATTAATTAATCAAATATTTAATGATATGATACATTTTTATCCTTTAATAGGTACCTATTTTATTAATATATGAGATTGAGAGACAATATCATGTCATCGCTTATTTGTATTATATAAGGTCAATAATAACGAATTATAATGCATACAAAGTAAAAGAATGATTGCTATATATATTCTTAACATGCTATTATTTTGATTTAACTTTAGTTTAATTAACTAAAATAAATGATCGATTTAAAACAATGACATGAACGAAATAACAATTTGATGAAAAGCTGTATATGATCATAATTACTATTATCATTGACTGAAAAAAAAACTTCAATTAGTATTATATATATAAAGAATAAAACATTTTTTATAATTTTTATTTAAATGGTTAACTAAAATATAAAACTACATCGACATTTCTATATATCCAGTATCCTACCATGATTTACCTTTAACTATGAGACGACTTATCATAATCATTCAAAAAGTGTACTTTATAATTCATTCATCCCAAAAAAATTGTAATTTGACTTTAATACCCAACAATCATGATATTTTTGTGTGTGGGTGCAAATATAATTCATTTAATTTCAAATACCTGCATACACATGGAAACGCTTGTCTTTTTATATTTTCATTAAATATGGTTTAGATAAATTCTATATAAAAACATGTCTAAAAAATGATGTCATACTTGAAAAATTAAAATGATAACATTGAATTTGAAGATCATGTGTATTAAGATAAGAGACACTAAAATTCAAAATCACATGAGGCAATTCAATCACGACAAATGCCCACACAAAATAGGAGTAACTGCGAAATGCACAAATTTAACGAGAAGAGACAAAAATGGTGGCCATACTACAATCTCTTTGTCACGATTATTATCACGATCATCAAAATCGACAAAAAAATCACCGTCATCATAATTTGCCATTAAAAGTAAATATTTCTTTTTGGTGAAAGTGATTTGTATCTTAGCAATAAATGTAGATCTAAATGTTTGTCGATCTATATAATATTCTTAAAATAAGTTTGATTATAATTTCCTTGTGACGTGTGAATGTAAATTTTGAGTGGTTAACACTAAGATTAAAATAGGATTAGAATGAGCATATGTTTCTACCGTAATTTCCATGGTAGATTGTAATATCACCATTTACTATAACATTAGGATTAAAAATATGGAATACACGTTTCAGAATTTGCAAATCCGAAACACGATCTATTTGCATTTCAGACTAAATTTTCAGCATGGATTCGTAAAACCAAGTAAGTTCTACTTTTTAAGTTACTTTGTATTTGATTTTATAAAATGACTTACGTATTTCGGAATGGTCCGAAATACGAGAAACGACTCCAGAATACTATGATCGAATCCAGATTATCTTTTTTTTTAATGTTTTTCTCGTTCTATGTGTATGAATCTCATGTAAGTACTTTGTAGTGTATTTTGGATCACTTGTTTTAGTCCAAAATTAGGGATTGTAGGGGTTCTGGAATGGTAATCTAAGTCCGGAGCACGAAGAACGTGATCCGAAACCCGATGAAATATTCTGAAACGATGTTACGGAATATCAATCCGGAATAACTGTACTTATAAGTTTTTTTGGATAATGTTCAATAATTCATATTAGTCTAAAGACGAGTTTGCGTTGATGTTGTTAAAAAAATGAGTTTTGCGGACGATGAAGTTGTATTCCATTTATAGGAGCTTTCGGAATTACGCCCGATAAAAGTAAAATCGAAAAAAAAAATAGTTTTAATTTATTTTTACGGTAATGTATTAAAATGTTTGTGGAATTTTGTTTTTGCAGATAAAAAACCAAGATAATGAGTTTCGAAATAAAATAAAAAATAAACCTGCAAAAGCACCTATAAAATTAAGAAATAAATCAGAAAGGGTGTTACAACTTAAATTGAAAGCATATAGAACTCCGAAAGATGACACATGAGCAAGTACAGTCAAACTTGATATGATAGACTATTTACAATTATGTTTTTTTATATGTTTCACCAAGTTGTTTTTATTATTATTAAATACTTTTATGCACGTTGGTTTTTAAATAGTATATTAATATAATTTAGGTATATTTTACTTTTAGTCTCTAACATCCAGTGATTCGAACGATGATGATGAGTTGTATTCTATTTATAGGAGCTTTCGGAATTACGCCTGATAAAAGTAAAATCGAAAAACAAAAAAAATAGTTTTAATTTATTTTTACGGTAATATATTAAAATGTTCATGAAATTTTGTTTTTGCAGATAAAAAACCAAGATAATGAGTTTCGAAATAAAATAAAAAAATAAACCCGCAAAAGCATCTATAAAATTAAGAAATAAATCAGAAAGGGTGTTACAACTTAAATTGAAAGCATATAGAACTCCGAAAGATGACACATAAGCAAGTACAGACAAACTTGTTATGATAGACTATTTACAATTATGTTTTTTATATGTTTGACCAAGTTGTTTTTATTATTATTAAATACTTTTATGCACGTTGGTTTTTAAATAGTATATTAATATAATTTAGGTATATTTTACTTTTAGTCTCCAACATCCAGTGACTTGAATGATGATGATGAGTTGTCTATAGAGTATGTTATACCACGTCTTTAAGACGAGCAACGACGTATTGATATGACTGCATTAGAAATGAGCCTAATATGCCATGCATGCACGTAAAGCTTGTATTAACATTATGAGCCTAATATGCCATGCATGCACGTAAAGCTTGTAGCTTTATGTGATATTCAAGCCTTAGGAATATAGATCTGGAGTATGGGGTATCAGTTATGCCTTAAAATGTCTGAATGAGAATTCAACTTAAGGGACTCGACGAGTCGATGAACTAACTCGATGAGTCAGATGGAATTTGTCATGATGAGTTTGGGAACGTGGTAACTCGGCGAGTTGAGTTGGACTTTCATAAGGGTTCTGAGGAACCGAATGGACTCGACGAGTCGCATAGATACACTCACCGAGTTGGATCAACATGGACCGTTGACTCGACTATTGACTTCTGTTGACTTTAGGGTTTGGTCAAACTTGAGGGATAGAGGTCATGGAGGGGTAAAATGGTCTTTTACCCATCCTAAGAGTTAAAGAGGGACTATCATGAGTTTATTTTGTAACATCCATAAAAATCAAGCCAATTTATAACTTTTCAAACATCCAAAAGTCATTAGTTATTACAAAATGTTTTCAAAATAGTTTAATATCAGAGTTCCCAGAAATAAAAATCATCAATCGAGGAAGTGTACGGTCATGCCTTCGCCTTTTGGCTTGATTTTTATGGATGTTACATATTTAGAGCTGTGATCTTTAGGTGTTAATTATGGATGCATATTTCATGTAGGCAGGGAATTAGACTGTTCGAGGGGTATTTAGTTTCCTTGCTTTCTTATAAGGTGAGTCTTCTCACTATACTTACCTAGAGTGGTAACCTTTGTGTGACCGAAGGGTCTTATATGCTTATATTGAGTATTGCGATATCCTGCATTATGTTTTTGTGATTTATGTTGTGTATTATTCCGATCTTACCGAGTTAGGACCGGAGGGTCCACCCGAGTTGTGGGACCGGAGGGTTCCATTGAGGCACATTGACCTGAGGGTCTTGATTGAGTATGACCATGAGAGGCTAATGAGATTTGCGTGGTATTTTGGGGAACTCACTAAGATTCGTGCTTACCATGTTATGTGTTATGTGTTTCAGGTACTTCTTAGGATCACGGGAAGGCGCCGACTTGACTGTACACACGAGACGAAGTTACATTTTGGAGGATCCTGGATTGTGTTTAAAACATTTTCTGAATATGTTTTTTTGAAAACAATGTCATTTGAGATTTTGTGAACTATGTTATGAGAATACGTGTTTTTTTTAAATAAAAAAATTGTTTGAAAATTGACGACGTTATAAGTTGGTATCAAAGCCTTGGTTTGAGGGATTCGGATATACCTTCGGGAAATTCTGGAATCAAACTGAGGATTTTAGAAAAAATTTCAAAAGAAATGATTTTTCTAAAAACGAGCAAGAGTTTTAAGAGGAAACGTGTTGGAGCAATGTGTACAATCAGCCAGAGCCCGAACGGTGATTTCCCAAAATACCCTTATTTATTTGTGATATGAGATAGTTATGAGATGTTAAGGATGGATGCTAGATGATAGGCTAGGTATTTCATATTTAGGGCTAGTGTTTCCTGGATGACATGGCCACTAAATCACCTAGGTCTACACCATTCAAAACCCAGAATGACATGGCCAGTAAGGCCCAAGAAATCAACAGACCTATCCCCAGTCTAAACAACCATCATTGATAATCCGATAAGGATGGAAACACACTGCAGTGAATCATGGTGCCAAACCATACAATCTACCATCTACCATCTCATTAGAATCCCCGAATTCCTCCTCGATTTGAGTACAAGTCCTATGCTTTTAGTAGTACGAGCCCAGTACTACATTCCACACCTATCTATACTTTTCCTCAAGAATTTTTCCGGATCCACTAAGTAACTCTACTACCGTCCGATCCTGTAACGACCCGTCTCCAGTATGATGATTCCTTGGCTTTTATTTTGAAGTTTTGCAAGAGGGACTCGGCGAGTTCATAGCCTGACTCGCCGAGTAGGGACGGGATTTCGAGCACGTGTTAGCTGGCGACTCGGCGAGTCTGTCCGTCTGGAAGAAACCCTAAATCCCCGGGTTGCCCACTATTTAAGCCATCTTATGGCCTCCATTCTCGCCTCCTTCACCCTCAAAAGCTGTGTGAAAACCCTAATTCGTTCTTGAGTGATTCTAAGTGATTTTGTGTGCAATTGTGAAGGCTTGAAGAAGGAGAAGAAGAAACGAGCAAGGAGAAGGATTGTGGAGCAGGGATTCAAGGAAAAGCAAGAACTCTTTGAGGTATTCTTCAGATTTCCTCCCCTTTTATGCTTTAAAACCCCCTCTAGATCTAGTGGATGTTTTTCTCAAGCCTTATGTTGATATGGAAGCCCTTTTATGTCAAAATATCTTTAGATCTTTTCATTTAGGAGTTGTAGAGCCCAGATCTATTGCCTTGATGGAGCTATTTTGCATCATAACCCTAGATCTACCCTTTTAAGTGCCTTTTTAGCCTTTATTCCCTTGTTCATGTGTTTGTACACGTAAAGTTGGAAACTTTACGTGGTAAATCAGCTTATTGGACTCAGATCTATCATTTGTATGTGTTGGATTCGAGCAGAATCGAGTGTAGAATAGTTGCATGGCGGTGACTCGGCGAGTCGGAAGAACGACTCGGCGAGTCGAGTCGCGAGTCCCCGATTTCTTCCTTTTGAGCGGTGTCGAGTGGGACCAGTGAGTAGTGGAGTGGACTCAGCGAGTTTGAGGGTAGACTCAGTAATGGAGAGACTCGGCGAGTTGTTCATACAACTCGGCGAGTCCAAGGCAATCTTCTTAAGCTCAAGAACAACTCGTCGAGTTGTTCATATGACTCGGCGAGTCGGATGAAGATTGTCTGAGTTCTTGGATCGAGAGGGTACTCGTCGAGTCAATGCCATACTCGACGAGTAGCAGCGAGTAGGGTCGAGGAGTGAGAATAGGGA
Source organism: Lactuca serriola (assembly GCF_051521515.1). Lineage (NCBI taxonomy): Eukaryota > Viridiplantae > Streptophyta > Magnoliopsida > Asterales > Asteraceae > Lactuca > Lactuca serriola. The sequence goes on from NC_136409.1 coordinate 211,762,354, forward strand.
CTCGGCGAGTCAGGTCAACCGAGAGTTGACTTTGACCGAGAGTTGACCTTGATCGAGAGTTGACTTTGACCAGGGGTAAAAGAGTCATTTTACCCAGTGCAGTGTTTAGTATTTGATTGAGTATGTTTATGGACTTGTAGCCAGGGAGATACCGGAACAGCAGCAGTTAGCTTCCAGAGCCATACACTCAGCAGCCAGTTCACGAGGTGAGTTTCCTTTCAGTAGGAATGGGTCTAAGGCCACAATTCCGGCCCGTTTAGCTAGTAGTAGTATCTGGATTTTGATCCGATGCAGCAGTTAGCATGTTTGATGCCTTCGTGGCTCAGACAGGATTTATGTGTGTTCATGCTAGTGATATGTCTATGCTATGTTCAGTCAGCTTCGGATCTCGGTCCGATGTCAGCTTCGGACTTCGGTTCGATGTAGGGGATAAGGTCCCAGTCAGCTTCGGACTTCGGTCCGATGTCAGCTTCGGACTTCGGTCTGATGGAGGGGGCAAGGCCCCAGTCAGTTAGCTTCGGATTTTGGTCCGATGTAGGGGACAAGGTCCCAGCCAGTCAGCTTCGGACTTCGGTTTGATGGAGGGGGCAAGGCCCTAGTATGTGCTTGATATGTTATTGTATGGTATGTGTAGTTTGGGGGAGCTCACTAAGCTTCGTGCTTACAGTTTCAGTTTTGGTTTCAGGTACTTCCGCAAGCAGAGGGAAGAGCTCGGGATGATGGCATCGCACACACCACAGCTTCAGCTTTTATCCTGGGAGTTGATTAGTTTTTGATTTTGATATGACATAGATATGATACAGTTTTCCGCACAGTGTTTTTATTATGTTTGGGATACATCACGTATGGTTTTTATGATATGACACTCAGACTATGTTTTTGGTTATATTGAAAAATGAAATTTTTGGGTCGTATTTTTGGGTCGTTTCAAGTTGGTATCAGAGCCCTGGTTTGAGGGGTTCGGATACACTTCCGGGTGTATCTGAACTCAAACTAAGGGGAAATAAAAAGATTTTTTTTTAAAAAGGAAAATGTTTTCTAAAAGAATTTTGAAAGCACTTAGAAAGAAAGAAAATTTTTAAAAACGAGATAAGGGTGTGGTGCATGCGATCAGCCGAGCTCAAGTAAGTACTCCCAAATTACCCATACAAGTTATTTGTTCAATTTCAGTTTCAGTAGAACAACATGCTAGTATAGGACTAAGGATCTAGGAGGATGCCTTATGTGCCTGCTTTATGTGTTACAGCTTTATGAGTATTGCATGCTAGTATTGAGTAGACAGCAGTAGGATAGCCTGTTTAGGTTATGCCTGATAGTATGAGCTTAGCATTGTATGCTAGTACAACTTCTCGTTATGAGAATAGTTTTGCCTGAGTATGTTTCCTTTATCCGAATGCTGTTTGCTTCGTGCTTTGTGGGGTTCTGAGTGATGGAAGTTAGCCATTAGGTGAACACGTCACACCACATGTGATCAGGGTTGAATAATCCCAGAGTGCTGGAACTGGCCCTATTGCGCAGCTCTTGTTTGAGTCCAACCGTTATAGGGACGGGTCTTTTACTTGAAGGATTATCTGATCCTCGTCACATGTGATGGTGTTCAGGTGGTGACTAATTAGCATTATAAGGAGACCTTCAGCAGCTGAGGATTAGTTGAGTTGAGTCAGAGGTTTCCCTAGGGCAAGCCTAGGATGAGAGTAGCAGAGATCTGTAGTAGTAGAAGTGACTTGGTGAAGTCAAGGCAGTTCTTGAAGAAAGTACGGATAGATGTGGAAAGTAGTATGGGCCCGTACTACTGAAAGCAGAGGATCCGTACTCGAATCAAGAAAGGCTGAGACAAGACCAGGGAGCTAGTTGTAGTATCAATGATCCCTTGAGATATTTCAGTTTTCTGATGTAGTTGTGATGTGTTTCAGAATGGTGGTTTTGCGTTCCAGACCAGCAGCCGGCAGCGGAGGTGCCGGGGAGGGATCAGGTTCAGGCTCGGGGGACGAGCGCATGGATGAGCAGACCCGAGAGTTTCTTTCTTCGGAGATTACGCGCATCATTTTAGAGCAGACTCCTGTGATCTTCGGTTCGATCAAGGAGGGGATTCTGGAGCTGATGGATGAGAGATTGGGCACCTTCCGTGCAGAGGTGGCGGCCATGATGGGGTCGCGCACCCTCACCTTCAGGGAGTTTAGGGCATGTGCAGCTCCGGACTATCATGGGGCGCGGGACCCCATAGCGAGTACCAGATGGTTGGCGGATGTGGCCAACGCTTTCCGCTCTAGCAGGTGTCCCGAGGGGGACAAGGTCAGATTGGCGTCCTGTCTTCTGAAGGACAGGGCACGAGATTGGTGGGAGGAGGTCGGACATGCCATTGGGGATGATGCAGCATTGGACGCCATGACCTGGGCTGATTTCTCTACCAGGTTCAGGGCGGAGTTTGCACCGGTCATTGAGGTGCAGCAGTTGGCTAGAGAGTTTCAGGACCTCACCCAGACTATAGAGACAGTGGCGGAGATCACCTCCAAGTTCAGGGAGAGGGCTCTTCTCGTTCCTCAGTATGTGGCTAATGAGGAAATGAAGAAGGCCCGTTATCATGAGATGTTGCGGAGCGATATCCGCCAGTTTGTGAGCCGGTCCAGCTGTAAAACGCTGGAAGATATGATTGCTAGGGCTCGGGAGAGGGAGATTGATCTCGAGATGGAGAAGAAGAGGAAACCGGAGGCGGTTTCGGGTTCAGGCGGTTCGGGCAAAAAGCCCAGGGTTTCAGATCACAGGTCTAGGGGACAGCCGAGCCACGGTAAATGTGGTAGGTGTGGGAAGATGCACGAGGGGGCGTGCAAGGCAGGGAGTTCCGGCTGCTACAAGTGCGGTCGGATTGGACATTTGAGTAGGGATTGTACGGCTCCTGCTACTGCCGTTGCAGCATCAGATCTGATTTGCTTTCAGTGCAATCAGAGGGGACATAAAAAGTCCCAGTGTCCGAGCTTAGCCGCAGCAGGGAAGGTGGCTGCACCTGCCCCTGCTACCTTGAGGATTACAGATGGCCGGCAGGGCCGAGCCGAGACGCCAGTTGCGAAGAGCAGGGCGTTTCAGATGACAGCAGAGGAGGCGCGAGCGACTCCTGATGTGGTGACGGGTATGTATCTTCCCTTCATCTCTTTATTATTATTATTATCGTTTGAATATTGCTTATGATTGTATGTTTTATTTGGGGTCGTTCTCTGTGAACGACATTTCTGCTATGGTATTGTTCGATTCGGGGGCTACCCGATCATTTGTATCGCTTGCGCTTAGCAAGAGATTTAGTAGAGCTCCTGGGGAGCTGGATTGTCCATTAGAGGTTGAGATAGCAGCTGATAGGACCGTGAGGGTCGGCAGAGTGCATAGAGGGTGTTCCCTTCAGTTGTTTGATGAGCAGTTTTCAGTGGACCTGGTACCTATTCCCCTGCGAGGGAATAAGGTTATTGTGGGCATGGATTGGCTAAGCCCCAATGGGGCGGTGATTGATTGTGAGCTTCAGCTAGTGAGGGTTCGCACTCCCAGTGGGGGAGAGTTAGTGATTCAGGGCGAGAGGCCACAGCGTGGACCGACCTTTTGTTCCGCCGCAAGGGCAAGGCGCTATGTTCAGCAGGGTTGCGCCGGTTTTGTAGCTTACGTCTTGGATGCCCGGGAGAAGGGCAAGACGACAGTTGATGATGTTCCTATTGTTCGAGACTACCCGGATGTGTTTCCCGAGGATTTGCCGGGGATACCTCCTGAGAGACAGGTTGAGTTTAGGATCGACCTAATTCCTGGTGCGACTCCGATAGCCAAAGCACCGTATCGACTAGCTCCCCCTGAGATGCAGGAGTTGTCTACATAGCTGCAGGAGCTGTTAGACAAGGGTTTCATTCGGCCGAGCAGTTCGCCTTGGGGAGCGCCGATCCTGTTTGTGAGGAAGAAGGATGGGTCGCATCGTATGTGTATTGATTATCGGGAGTTGAATAAGATAACGGTGAAGAACCGTTACCCACTTCCGAGGATAGATGATTTGTTTGATCAGCTTCAGGGAGCGTCTTGGTTCTCCAAGATCGATCTACGCTCCGGTTATCATCAGATGCGGGTTAGAGATGAGGATGTACAGAAGACTGCTTTCAGGACCAGGTATGGTCATTATGAGTTTGTGGTGATGCCATTTGGGCTCACCAATGCTCCAGCCGCGTTCATGGATCTCATGAACCGCGTGTGCAGGCCGATGCTGGATCAGTCAGTGATAGTATTCATAGATGATATCTTGGTATATTCCAAGACGCAGGAGCAGCACGAGGAGCACCTGCGGGAGGTGCTGGAGGCTTTGAGGAGGGAGAGACTTTTCGCCAAGTTCTCCAAATGTGAGTTCTGGTTGCGCGAGGTGCAGTTCCTTGGTCACCTCGTCAACCAGAAGGATATTTTGGTAGATCCGGCCAAGATAGAGGCCGTGATGCAGTGGGAGGTTCCGAAGTCTCCATCTGAGATTCGGAGCTTCCTAGGGTTGGCAGGGTATTATCGGAGATTTATTCAAGACTTCTCCAAGATAGCAGTGCCGCTCACCCGACTGACCAAGAAGTCGGTGGTATTTCGTTGGGGGCCTGAGCAGCAGGCAGCGTTCGAGACCCTCAGACAGAGATTGTGCGAGGCTCCGATCCTTACCTTGCCAGAGGGAGTAGAGGACTTCGTAGTCTACTGTGATGCCTCGATCACAGGTTTAGGAGCAGTATTGATGCAGCGAGGCCATGTGATAGCTTATGCCTCGAGACAGTTGAAGCCTCACGAGGCTAATTATCCTACCCATGATTTAGAGCTGGGGGCAGTTGTGTTTGCCCTCAAGATTTGGAGGCATTACCTTTATGGGGTCCGTTGTACTATTTACACGGATCACAAGAGTTTGAGGTACCTTATGGATCAGCCGAGTCTGAACATGAGGCAGAGGAGGTGGTTGGATGTGCTAAAGGATTACAATTGTGAGATCCTTTACCATCCAGGGAAGGCCAACGTGGTGGCCGATGCCCTAAGCCGCAAAGTGTCGGCGGCCCCTATCAGAGATCTGTGTTTGAGGATGACAGTGATCACTCTGTTGTTGGAGCGGATCAAGGAGGCTCAGGTGGAGGGCCTCAAGGAGGAGAGACAGAAGTGTGAGAGGATCGTGGGCCGAGTAGCCTCGTTTGATTATGATAGTCGGGGATTGCTGACGCTGCACGGGAGGGTGTGGGTACCGTACTGGGGTGGAGTATGGCAGGTGTTGATGGACGAGGCTCATAAGTCTCGATTTTCTATCCACCCAGGGGCGACGAAGATGTATCGAGATCTTCGACCTGATTATTGGATGCCCTGCATGAAGCGGGACGTCGCCTGGTATGTTGAGAGATGCCTGACCTGCCGGAAGGTCAAGGCGGAGCACCAGAGACCTCACGGCAAGATGCAGCCGCTAGACATTCCCGTGTGGAAATGAGAGGACATCACCATGAATTTTGTCACCAAGCTTCCCAGGACCTCACGAGGAGTGGATTCGATATGGGTAGTAGTGGATCGGTTGACGAAGAGTGCCCATTTTATCCCGATCCAGGAGAGTATATCAGCAGAGAAGCTAGCCGATATCTATGTGCGAGAGATTGTGGCACGTCATGGAGTGCCGGTATCGGTGGTGTCAGACCGAGATGTCCGTTTCACATCCAGATTCTGGAAGCGGTTCCACGACGAGATGGGTACTCGTCTCCATTTCAGCACCGCTTTCCACCCTCAGACGGACGGGCAGAGCGAGAGGACGATTCAGACTCTCGAAGACATGCTTAGGGCATGTGTTCTAGATTTCGGTGGCAGTTGGGATACGTATCTTCCGTTGGCGGAATTTTCGTATAACAACAGTTATCATGCGAGCATTGATCGACCTCCCTTTGAGATGTTGTATGGGAGGAAGTGTATGACCCCGATTTGTTGGGGCGAGGTCGGTCAGCGGGTCATCGGGAGCACAGAGGTGGTGCTTAAGACGACCGAGTTGATCCAGCAGGTCCGTAGTAGACTGCAGACTGCGCAAAGTCGGCAGAAGAGTTACGCCGACAGGAGGCGTTCGGACTTGGAGTTCCAGGTGGGGGATATGGTCCTCCTGAAGGTCTCACCTTGGAAGGGTGTCATCAGATTCCGGAAGAGGGGCAAGTTGGGCCCCAGATTTATTGGTCCTTTCAGGGTTTTGGCCCGGGTGGGTCGGGTTTCTTATCGGTTAGACCTTCCTGAGGAGCTTAGTCAGATCCACAACACTTTCCATGTGTCTCAGTTGAGGAAGTGTTTGGTAGATGAGTCGGCAGTCGTTCCCCTAGAGGATATTCAGGTTGATAGCAGCCTAAATTATATTGAGAGGCCGGTCGCGATTCTGGACCGGAAGACCAAGACCTTGAGGAACAAGGAAATTCAGTTAGTGAAGGTGCAGTGGCAACACCGAAAGGGATCGGAATGGACGTGGGAGGCTGAGGAAGAGATGAGAGAGCACTACCCAGAGATATTTGCAGATTCAGCTGTAGCAGACTTCGAGGACGAAGTCTGAGATAAGTAGGGGAGAATTGTAACGACCCGTCTCCGGTATGATGATTCCTTGGCTTTTATTTTGAAGTTTTGCAAGAGGGACTCGGCGAGTTCATAGCCTGACTCGCCGAGTAGGGACGGGATTTCGAGCACGTGTTAGCTGGCGACTCGGCGAGTCTGTCCGTCTGGAAGAAACCCTAAATCCCCGGGTTGCCCACTATTTAAGCCATCTTATGGCCTCCATTCTCGCCTCCTTCACCCTCAAAAGCTGTGTGAAAACCCTAATTCGTTCTTGAGTGATTCTAAGTGATTTTGTGTGCAATTGTGAAGGCTTGAAGAAGGAGAAGAAGAAACGAGCAAGGAGAAGGATTGTGGAGCAGGGATTCAAGGAAAAGCAAGAACTCTTTGAGGTATTCTTCAGATTTCCTCCCCTTTTATGCTTTAAAACCCCCTCTAGATCTAGTGGATGTTTTTCTCAAGCCTTATGTTGATATGGAAGCCCTTTTATGTCAAAATATCTTTAGATCTTTTCATTTAGGAGTTGTAGAGCCCAGATCTATTGCCTTGATGGAGCTATTTTGCATCATAACCCTAGATCTACCCTTTTAAGTGCCTTTTTAGCCTTTATTCCCTTGTTCATGTGTTTGTACACGTAAAGTTGGAAACTTTACGTGGTAAATCAGCTTATTGGACTCAGATCTATCATTTGTATGTGTTGGATTCGAGCAGAATCGAGTGTAGAATAGTTGCATGGCGGTGACTCGGCGAGTCGGAAGAACGACTCGGCGAGTCGAGTCGCGAGTCCCCGATTTCTTCCTTTTGAGCGGTGTCGAGTGGGACCAGTGAGTAGTGGAGTGGACTCAGCGAGTTTGAGGGTAGACTCAGTAATGGAGAGACTCGGCGAGTTGTTCATACAACTCGGCGAGTCCAAGACAATCTTCTTAAGCTCAAGAACAACTCGTCGAGTTGTTCATATGACTCGGCGAGTCGGATGAAGATTGTCTGAGTTCTTGGATCAAGAGGGTACTCGTCGAGTCGATGCCATACTCGACGAGTAGCAGCGAGTAGGGTCGAGGAGTGAGAATAGGGACTCGGCGAGTTGGCGGCCCAACTCGGCGAGTCAGGTCAACCGAGAGTTGACTTTGACCGAGAGTTGACCTTGATCGAGAGTTGACTTTGACCAGGGGTAAAAGAGTCATTTTACCCAATGCAGTGTTTAGTATTTGATTGAGTATGTTTATGGACTTGTAGCCGGGGAGATACCGGAACAGCAGCAGTTAGCTTCCAGAGCCATACACTCAGCAGCCAGTTCACGAGGTGAGTTTCCTTTCAGTAGGAATGGGTCTAAGGCCACTATTCCGGCCCGTTTAGCTAGTAGTAGTATCTGGATTTTGATCCGATGCAACAGTTAGCATGTTTGATGCCTTCGTGGCTCAGACAGGATTTATGTGTGTTCATGCTAGTGATATGTCTATGCTATGTTCAGTCAGCTTCGGATCTCGGTCCGATGTCAGCTTCGGACTTCGGTTCGATGTAGGGGACAAGGTCCCAGACAGATTCGGACTTCGGTCCGATGTCAGCTTCGGACTTCGGTCCGATGGAGGGGGCAAGGCCCCAGTCAGTTAGCTTCGGATTTTGGTCCGATGTAGGGGACAAGGTCCCAGCCAGTCAGCTTCGGACTTCGGTTCGATGGAGGGGGCAAGGCCCCAATATGTGCTTGATATGTTATTGTATGGTATGTGTAGTTTGGGGGAGCTCACTAAGCTTCGTGCTTACAGTTTCAGTTTTGGTTTCAGGTACTTCCGCAAGCAGAGGGAAGAGCTCGGGATGATGGCATCGCACACACCACAGCTTCAGCTTTTATCCTGGGAGTTGATTAGTTTTTGATTTTGATATGACATAGATATGATACAGTTTTCCGCACAGTGTTTTTATTATGTTTGGGATACATCACGTATGGTTTTTATGATATGACACTCAGACTACGTTTTTGGTTATATTGAAAAATGAAATTTTTGGGTCGTTTCAGATCCAATCACATATACCCGCTCTTAACAAATACACACCACTAAACAGCGCAACAATTCCTCTAAGGCACTTCCTAGGCTCTCCTACTATCCCCACCTCACTCTGCCATTAGATGCTAAAGAACCCCTACTAATATCAGCTAACTACTTCATGAATATAATTACATGTAACAAAACTTAAATAATCTTTCGAATAAAAGACCCAACCCTACATCAGATAGACTCAAACGAGAGTTGCGCAATAGGGCCAAATCAATCATTCTATAATTATTTAACCTTTAAAGCATGTAAATTAACATATTCATTTAATAGTCAGCTTACATCAATATGGGTCCCACAAAGCACAATGCAAGCAGCATTCGGGCAATAACACTCTATAGGCCATAAAACATAAAAAGGCATCCTCCAACTAACTTGCTTCTGCGATGATAGGAACTTCTACCAACACTGTTGGTTGCCTTATGCATGCAAATTATACACAAAACAAGATCACATAGACTCTCGAATGGATGATTCTACCCTAAGACCGCAACCAAACAAGGAACAAGAAATAAGGCCAAATCAGTCCATCTAGGGCTATATGATCCTAATTGTATACAATTTTTAAAGCATACGATTAGAAATCAATTCCACCAACATAGATTCCAAATCGGTTATAACATCCAATTCCTCCTAGGCTACAAAGCCTCACAAATCAGGTTATTTTATCCAACATCTGAAATCCATACTAGCATGTTGTTCTAAAAGCTCAATCAACAGACATATAAAAGCACCTCTCCTAGAATTCTATCATGTAATCCTTAGCAGATCCTTAGCCCTAATCTAGCATGCAATTCTCATATATCCATACCAAAACAATAAGCATAACACATGTATAGTATTTTGGAAAATACTTACTTGAGCTCGGTTGATTGTATGCATCACACCCCTTTTCTTTATAGAAAAACTATTTTCTTTCAAAAAGTTTACCAATTCCTTAGTTTGAGTTCATCCACACCCCAGAGTATGCCCGAATCCCTTATACCAAGGCTCTGATACCAACTCGTAACATCCTAAAAATACCGAGTAAAATTTTCATTTTTAAATAAGTCAAACCATTCATTCATTAACTCAAAGACAAACAGAATTAAAGTATTCTCAAAATGTCAGAGTAATTCATAAACATTCAGTGCGGAATAAATCTCCAGGGGATGCGGTGTGATCAAGCTGGGCCCTTCCGTTTGGAACCAGAAATACCTGAAAACATTTTAAACATAAACTGTAATCACAAAGATTAGTGAGTCCCTCAAAATATCATATACCATACATGTTATTGGGCCTAGCCCTAGGGTATATCCAACCCAACATATAATCATGGGCCCAACCCTGAGGTATGTTTCAACCCAATCATACAATAATGGGCTCAACCTTTGGGTTTATTTCAACCCAATCATACAATAATGGGTCCAAACCTAGAGTTTATTTCAACCTAAACATGCAATAATGGGCCCAGCGTTAGGGTTTATTTCAACCCGAACATGCAATAATGGGCCCAATCCTAGGGTTTAATTCAATCTGATCATACAAACATGCAAGAGTCACAAAGATAACTATCATCCTACATAATCCAGTGGGACGACATTGGTGCCTTCGACCTACAAGTACAGTGAGAAGACTCACCTTAATCCAAAGATAATCGAATCTCACAATCGTCGCTGCTACAAAAGCTCCTCACACTAAACACATCCAAAACGACCCTAATTAATGATTAAGGTGATAACCCATGATCAAAAGTCCATTTCGTACACTCTTACTAGGGTAAAAGATCATTCTACCCTTCCAAGCTAGCCCCAACCAACGATGACCCAAAGCCCAAAAAGGGCCCAAGTCCACCTCTGGGAGTATTCCATACATACTCTCTCCTTACGCCCTGCGGACCAAGCTCTCACGGAAAAGAAAACAGGGCACTCCCACTACGCGTTGCATACTCAGGGGTTACGTCCTTCGTAATCCTCTACTTCACAAACTTCCCTGTTATGTCCTTAATTCATGAAGACTAAACGAACAACACTCAGAACTCACTCTTATGGACATCTAAAGTCATAAAGTTCCTGACTTTATGACTTTGCATGGCTTAATGAAGTCTAAAACCAAACCCTAGTTTCTTAACATCTCCTAATGACTGCAAACCCTTGCATGGGTAAGAAGCAACCATCAATATTCCATTTTTGTGACTTCAAACCCTAAGAGATGATAAGATATGACAATCATAAGCTCTGGAGAGGCTTTTACTCATAAGAACCAAAACCATGGGACCAAAAGAATGAAAAAAATATAAGTTGGACTAGATCTATACCAAGGAATCATAAAGGTTAAGGCTTTATAGCTTCTAAGACTTGAAAATTGGATGAGAGTTCTGGATCTCCAAGCTCCAAGCTCAACAATGCTTCTATAGTGGATTCCTTCTTCACAAGACACATGGAAACTCACTCAAAATGCTCAAGATCATCACAAAGTAGCTAGGGTTTCGAAATGATTGCTTTGGGGAGAGTGGAGGTTGAACATGAAGAGACCTCAAGGGACTTAAGGAGTTTAAATAGCGTCTGAACCCTAAAATTTAGGGTTTTAGGATCATCATGAGTATGCCTTGTGTACTCTTTATGTACACCCAACGTACTCAATGGAGACCCCGTCTATCTTTAATTATCTACGCCCTACGTACACAATATGTATGCCCAACGTACATCAAAATTCCACTTCAACTTCAAACGAATATAAATTATTCGTTGCAAATCCGATTTCGACGTTCTTTATATGAACAGAAAGGTATTGAAGAGCCCCCCAATCTTATCTAATTACTTTTGACTTAAATCCTACCGAACTAAAATCCTTATGTCATAAAAGAAGCCTGAAACATCACTTTTCCCATTTTACCCTTTGACTCTGAAATGCAAACTGAGGGATTGGATCTCATAACCAATATTATCAACATTCAATAGGGTCTAAACCGTATTCCCTTGAAGCCTAAGGCCTTTACTTGATCCATTTTTTGTTCACAATCCTGAAATAAGAAACTTCTCGAAACAATATGATACAAATAAACATCAAATTTCACATATAAACTTTCAAAATTTTTATTACTTTTTAATAATTATTGGTATTAAATTATGTTCATGAAAGTAACTATGCACTCATCTGATTTAGGTGGAAGACTCGTGAGAAAGTCAGATCATTGATTAACACTTTGTATTTCCTTTAAAATGACCTAAATATGATTGTTAATTACTATGTCTTCGTATTCGCTTGTATTTATAAAGTGTAATCGTTATAATTTTTTCATTGGATTTATCAATAATCTTAAACAAACACTAACGTATAATTGATAAGAAACAACCAGGTAAGATCGTATCAGAGGTATAATCCGTTTGATATATTAAGATATACTGTTTGGATAATCCACTTGAAACACCTCACTGATCTAGCCTGGTCATCATTCTCGTAAGTAGATTGGTTAGTGAAACGACTTGTATTATGTAACAACCCAATTTTCATGACCAAAAATTTCGTTTTAAAAACATTACTTTTAGAAAATATAAAAAGCTAAAACATTGTCTGATCAAATTATCACACAAGTGAACCATGTCTAAAAGCCAATTCATACATTCAATTAAAATATCAGAGTACAAATCCCAGTGAAGCTCGTAAATGCGGAAACCGGAGAGTGTGTGTGTGACGTGCCGCTACCGCGCCGGCTCCTTTCCCCTAGCTGAGGAGGTACCTGAAACCAAAACTGAAAACTGTAAGCACAAAGCTTAGTGAGTTCCCCCATAATACCACATACCATGCAACATATAACAACCATTATTCAGCTAGGAGTTACGGGCCTTGCCCACACTCGGGAAGATACGGGCCCTGCCCACACTTCGCTAGCCGGGAGATACGGGCCTCGCCCACACTTGTGAAGATACGGGCCCTGCCCACACTTCTCTATCTGAAGATACGGGCCTAGCCCACACTCCAACCTCGGAGAGATACGGGCCCTGCCCACACTCAACCGCTAACCCATAACATACAAGTATCACGCAGACAACAAGTATAAGCAATTCTATCATATTAACACATATATCATACTTGAGTAAACCCAGAGATACGGGCTCGGCCCACACTCTAGTACTAGCATCTCGTCTACACGGGTCGGCCTCGGTGTCTTAGTCCCGTTCCTACTGGAAGGGAAACTCACCTCGAAATAGCTGCTGGTCTGTGTGGGAACTGATCACCTACTACTGCTGCTGCTGCTCCGGAAACCCTCCGGCTGCAATTCCCACAATATACTCAATCAAACACTGCTCACTGAACTTTGGGTAAAATGACCATTTTACCCCTGACGTTGCCCTAAGTCAAAGTCAGAGTCAACTTTCAGTTGACCTCGACTCGCCGAGTTGGCTTTCCAACTCGCCGAGTCCCTACGCAAACGACTGTCCTGAATCCTGATCCTACTCGTCGAGTTAGGCGACGACTCGACGGGTTCACCTTCTTAACCAATATTCAAGTCCTTCATCCTACTCGCCGAGTTGTATGAACAACTCGCCGAGTTCATCTTCATCCGATGAACACTTATGCGAAGACTCGCCGAGTTGTATGAACAACTCGTCGAGTCTGTTCTTGATCTAAAGAGATTGCCTTGAACTCGCCGAGTCAGGGCATTGACTCGCCGAGTACCTCCATAGATGAGTTAAGCTTCCGACTCACTGAGTCACACCCCGTGACTCACTGTTCACTCGATACTACGAAAAAGGGGACAAACTCGGAGACTCGCGAATAGACTCGCCGAGTCGTTGCCATGCACCTACTGAATACACGGATTTGTTCGATTCCAGTCCATGCCATTCATAGATCTGGACTTCTAGGACACGAATCACACGTAAAGTTTCCAACTTTACGTGTGGATATTCACCAATATGGATTTTAGGGCTCAAAATGTCTCAAAAGGGTAGATCTAGGGCTAATAAGCAACATGGGGCCAAAAAGCTAACAGATCTGAGCCCCTGGAGCTCAATCTTGCCTAGATCCAAAGGCCAAGCGCCTTATTACAACATACAAGGCACATACAAGCTTGGGGATTTGATCAAGAAGGACCCAAATGAAGTTTTAAGCATAGAATCAAGGGGAAAACGGGTTATACCTCAAAGGAACTGCTGGAAGAACACAAATAACGCTTGGATGGCTTCCCTTCTTCTGTATCTACCTCCTTCCTCTTCCAAAGCCTTCAAAAACACACACACTAACCTCAAACTCTCAAGGAATAGCTTAGAACGAGAGATACAGGGCTTTAAGGGTCAATGGGGGCCGGCTTGGGGCTGATAAGTCCTTTAAATAGGGTGCCAACCCCTGAAACTTAGGGTTTCATCCAACAGCTGTGACTCACCGAGTCCAGGATATGGACTCGCCGAGTCACCAACTTAAACGTGTCCCGGGTCCCGCATCCACTCGGCGAGTCGGACCTATGACTCGCCGAGTCCAAGGCTAAAAGAAATGAAATACTCAAATAACATTTACGTACCAGGAACCGGGTGCTACATATTACTTATTTATAAGTTCATAATAATGATTATAAACATAAATATAAGTTATATAACTTAATTTACAGGTTGTTTAACGAAAAAACAGACATTACGCAGGCATAACTTCAAAACTGAAAGCTCTATTTCTCGGTGCTCTTTGGAACTCCAGAGCTTTGTTACTAACACCTAAGAACTACTAGAGTTGGGCCTTGGTGCCTCGGTAAAATTCGAGAGAGAAATGAAGATTTTAGAAAGAAATTGGTGTAAAAATGAGCTAAAAAACACATCTATTTATAAACTTTTTCAAAAGGCACTTCTTGCCCTGCCATGTGTCATCCATCTGTTGCAAGCCTTGGGGAGGAAGGGTACCACTACATCGTGTCGCGTGTTGCTCATGTGTAGCCATCGATGAGTAATACAATTTTCATTTAGACTCCATTCGGATAATTTTCACTTTATTTTCATGTTTCCATTCGAGGAGGCTTAGACTATAAATAACATTGCGAAATTCATAACATCTTTACAAACTCCGTTTTCAGTGTTTTTATATCTCTGACTTTGTATCAACGAGGACTATAATTTTCATATAGACTCCACTGACTAATTCTTTTTATTTTTTTTAATTTTAGAAATTTGAACAGATTTTTCCTGCGTTTCACTTTTTATGACGCACGTTGTTGTGTCGGTTTGAACGTGAAACTTAGATAAATTATAATTTCCTTATACTTTGTTTTGGATAACAATCAATCGGTTTTAATTTCGATTTTTGTTTTGCACACTGATGTATCGTGTCACACTTGAAACTTTGAAAAATCACAACTTCCTCATATAAAGACAAATTTTGGTGTTCTCTATATCGACATATTTCTATTGCAGAGCACTTCGTCTTTTATTTACATCACTTTGGCTAAAAGCAACCTATCTCCGATTCACTTTTTATATCTCTCGACTATCTTTATTTTCATGTTTTCATTCGAGGAGGCTTAGACTATATAAATAACGCTGCGAAATTCATAACTTCTTTATGAACTCCGTTTTCAATGTTTTTATATCTCTAAATTTGTATCAACGAGTACTACAATTTTCATATAGACTCCATTGACTAATTCTCATATATATATTTTTTTAATTTTAGAAATCTGAACAGATTTTGTATGTGTTTCGAAACTTAGGGTCCAAGTTTCGCATATATCCTTTACATACGAGTTTTGTTCTAGATTGTCTTTATATTGACGGATTCATATTTACGACATCTTCAACTCTAGTTTACATTGTTTTGGATAACAGTCAATCGATTTTAATTTCAATTTTTGTCTTGCACACTGATGTATTGTGTCGCACTCGAAACTTTGAAAAATCATAACTTTCTCATACGAAATTGGATTTGGTGTTCTTTATATCGACATATTTCTATTGCAGAGCACTTCGTCTTTTATTTATATCACTTTGGCTAAGAAACAACCTATCTCCGATTCACTTTTTATAACACACCTTGTTGTATCGGTTTGAATGTGAAACTTAGATAAATCATAACTTTCTCATTCGAAGTCAGATTTTGGCATTCTTAATATTCAAGGAGTTTTCATTATGTCTACTAAAACTTTCGTTAAGATTATTTATCCTAAATAATATTTTATTTTTAATATTATTTTATCGTTTAACGATAAATTTTATATTAAGGTTTTTTACAACCATTATATACCAATAATAGTTGTTTACATATCGTGCAAACGATGATTATTTATTAGCTTGTAACACGTATGGACCACGACTGCCTTATTTAACGATTTAAATTGTTCAATAAAATGTATAATTACCTATTATTATACCTTAAACATCTAACCTGAAATTGTGGGCATTATATTTATCTTCAGCCACATAAAAAAAGGTCATACTAATAAGAGATATACAAATAATTTTAATTGATAAATAATAAAAAAGATAAATAATTAGTAGTTTAGTTGATTACGTATTAATAGTTAACATGATACCTTAAGAGTTACAATAAATTAAACATTTAATATCACAAAAACCTTATATAAATAAAAGTTAGTTTATGATAAATAATATATTGCAATTATTTTACGAATGATTAGCATTAAGTCTTTTAAAAAGATCAGCGGAGGATAATCGAATCCAAGCGTTAGTGAAGAGCCACATCATCTACATTTTCGTTATCTTTATTAGTTAAGGTTTTAGATGGAGCAGGTTCCTATGGTAAAATATGATGAATAACATCATGTGCACGACAATGAATCTTGAACAATTTAATCCATGATGTGTATTGTGCGACCTCTATCTCCATAATGGTTGGAATGAAGTTTCGGATATTGGTAACAGTAACAGCGGGATATAGTGAAGCCATCGATTTGAATGGTGGCATAAGATAGATTTGAATTGGGACAGAAAAGAAGTGATAGCAGGAACAGGGTACCGATTGAAGATTTAGAGATGATCGAGGTATATATATATATATATATATATATATATATATATATATATATATATATATATATATATATATTGAGAGAGATGAAAGCTAAAATGACCGAATTACCCTTTTGTGAGGCAGCTAACTACTGTATTGTAACAAGGTAAAAACTGAGACCAAACCCACAACGAATCATGTTCATAAGGATCATCTATATAAATCTGAAAGTTTAGACTTGAAGCCTTTTTTTTTACAAACACATAAGACCAAATTGGCATTTTTCTCTTTAGAAAAACATATAAAAACAAAGTTATAAAAAAAATGGAGAAACTTTTTAAAATATTTTAGCATAAATTCATAAGGAAATAAAAAATTTGAACCAAAATTATAAAAATGAAAACTTAGTAACCTTAAACATGGTATAATAAAATGTGTAAAATGTTAGAGTTGCAGTCTATTTTGTGTCCAAGTAGTGGTGTTAGGGGTGAATCAACTGGTCATAAGTGTGAAGTGGCGGTAGTTGTTGCTTGATGGTGAGGATTTCATCTTCTATAAAAGAAGGGTTATCTTGGGTGGATGATCAAAACATGATCCGTGCTAAGAGAAGCCGATTAGAATTTAGAAGTGATCGTTTTAAAGTTTATTGGAGATTTCGAAATACAGGGGTTCAAATTATAAAAAGTTTATTGTTTGATAGTATCGTTTTAAAGTCTTTTTATTGGTTAAAACATCGAGCTTTCAGATATATGTAAAACACACAGTATACCGTGTTAATTCAATGGGTCCAACATCGCACCATGATGAAGCATTAAAGAAGAGTGCATAAAGTTTCTTGAAGAGAAAAACTAGAGTAGCATTCGTTCAACAACAAAATTAAAAATGAAATTGAAATTGAAGAATAATTCTTTAATGGGCATGCATAAAGTTTTTCCCTTTTTAGGATCAAACCAACAAACCTATAAATAAAGTCTTTTAACAACAGAAACTTACCACACAAACAAGCGGAATCTGCTATTTGTTTTTTCTTTTTTTCTTTTTTCTTCTTTCTGAAAAATGTTCCCTTCATATACGGATATATCTACAACACCACCACCATTCATTTTATCATCTTCATCTTCATATACATTACATTGTCCCATTGGCCATTACCCCAAACATGTGTTATGTTATGAACCTGCATCCTTCCCATTCACCTCTTGTCGGACAAATTGCCCCCGGACCCTTGGCCTCTGTTCCGCCAGCTTTTTCCTGCTATGGTACCTCACCTTCAAATACAACAAACAAACAAAATACATCATTCATCAACAAGGGGCATTTACGTCTTTTTCCATCCCATTGACATCAAGAACAAGTCCTGTCCCACCTTTCGGGATGGGACAAAAACTTATAATTTCCGTCCCATTAAGATCGGTCTCAGTCCAATACATGTCAAACACAGTACAAAACAGTCTGTTGTTCTGTACTATGTAACATGTGGGCCCAGAACAAAAAGTACCTTTTTCTCGAAACATCTATCTTTCCTCTTTTGACGGAACTTATTTAGTGCAGCTTCTCTTTGTGCTAACCGGTCTTTATCAACCCCGCTTCCGCTTCCACTTCCACTTCCACTACCATTTCCAATTTTACCCTTTTCAGCAACAACTCCATTATCGCCGCCTTCACCTCCACCACCATAGCCACCACCCTTTTGTCCACTACTTCCACCATTCTCTCCATTACTCTTATTGTTACTTCCCGATGCACTTCCATAGTTTGCAGCATCTCCTTCCACAGGTGCAACCGCCTTGTTTCTTGAAGATCCATCATCATCCTCCTGGTTAGCTTTTTGTTGTGGTTGTGTCTTGTGGACATGGTGGTGGTGGTGGTGGTAATGGTGGTGGTGGTGGCGGACTTGGAAGTTTGTGGTGTCACCATCGCCAGGTGGCGGCGTTGATTTGTCATCTGGAAGTGGTTCCGGTTTGGCAAACGCGTTGTTAGTGCTTGAGCCCATGTCGTTATTGTGAGTGCTACTGCCATTAGAACGTTGATTTGGAGCTCCGTTTGAGTTAGATTGTATTTTCAAGGGTTTTGCTGTTTCTGATGTAGTGTTGTTGTTATACCTGAGATGAAAAGGGCATTTACGTCTTTTAAACACAGGACCACATGTTTTGTCACGTGTTGAAGATAAAATAAAGACAAATAAATACCTTGAGAAGGCTGAAAGGTCAGACTGTTTTAAAACATTTCGTCTATGAGTGCTTGTTGTATCAGTATCCTCCAAATCACGTGGTCTTTTTAAACTGAGCTCAAGGGCAGGAACGTCATTTGCTTTGGCAAATGTCATACATTTGGTCCTTTGTTCACTCTCTTCCTTTGAGTTTGATTCGATAAATTTTCCTGAGTTTCTAGAAACTCCGATTCCCAGATCTTTGCCCATTAGAACTGTATCTGCTATATTATTTTATTAAAATGAGCATGGTGAATTTTATTTATAGACAAAAAGTGATGATGATGATGATGATGATGATGATGATGTGTTTATTACCTATTTTATCATCTTCTCCAGCATGGTCTTTTGTGGCAACTGGTTTTGGGTGATAATTATTGGACGTTTCTGCCCTTGTACGGATGACCTGTGCACAAGTGCTATCAGGAGGGGTTGAGGTTGGTAATTGGTCCCATGAATACTTTGTGCTTTCAACTTCTACTGCTCTTTTTGACCATGAACTCTGTATAATCAAAAATGTATTAGTTGTCTCTCTTTACAGTATTCATGTCTACATTTATATATGAGTATAACACATAAAGGATTGATTTATATAACAAAAATGATGTGTATTGTAACCACAGATATAATAATACCTGAGTACCACTTCCATTGTCACTTCCATCCTTAGCTGTCAAACCTATGCTCCTGTCGTCATCATCGTCATCATCATCATCATCGTCATCATCATCATCATCATCATCATCATCACTGCCATCACCATCATCCGACACATCATCACTTCTCACTTTGATAGGTTTAGGAGCACGAATGCCACTCTCACTCTCACTACCGCTAGACTGATGCAAACAGGACAAATTAATGCAAAAAAAAAAGAAGGCAAACATTTTAGTTCTCTAGTGTTTTATTTCCAAAACGAAGTAATTCAAATGCACTACTACATTCTAAAGTAGAACACACCTGAACCCAAAGTCCAAAACCATAATAAATAAATTAACTCACACTGTGACATTTTCTCCACACATGCTGCCAGAGGTTTTTAAGCTCATTCTTTCGAATAGGTTTGACTAAAAAGTCAACTGCACCTTTCGATAAACAGTTAAAGACTATGCCCATAGAATCATCAGATGACATCACTGCAAAGAAAATATATTAGGTGTAGCAGGTGAAAGCGAGTAATATGGTTGATGATATTTCTGATGAAAACAAGAAAGATACTCACTGATCACTGGAATATTCTTGCGAGGTGCATGGTTCATGATCTTGGACAAAAGTCCAACTCCTGATAGATACGGCATGACTACCTCAGTTAAAACAAGATCGATTTGTTTGTTGAGATCAATCAGTACTTTCCATGCTTCTACACCATTTGCTACAGCAGTAACTGCAACAGAGTAACTCATTTGATGTCAAAAAAAATTCAAGAAACAAGATGAAGTGATGAAAGAAGTTTCTTTTTGGGTATATAATAGTTTACAGACCTTCATAGCTGCAATTACGGAGGAGAGCACTGACAACATGACGAGTTGAGTCATCATCTTCTACCAGGAGAACTTTGAGAGACCTAGTGGGTAAAAACCTCTCCCATTGAACCAGAGATCCTTGTGGTTGTTGATGGTGTCTCTGAACAGCATCATGGGATATGAGCAACTCTATGCGTCTACTACCATTGACATCGTCGTTAATCCTGGAATCGTCTTCTTCAGACAGCCTTTGGCCATCGAATGCAGCTCCATTTCTCACTTCTTTAAGATCCTTGCGTTTATGGTGATTAAGTTCTGCCGATCCTTTTGTTGCTGGAATACTAGTACTCAACCCAACGCTCCTCATTAACCAGATTCAAAGAGACCAATTATGAACACGGTGCAGGTCTGCAACAGCAAGATGAGTTCTTTCTTTGAAGAGAAGTGGCACATACCGTTGCCTCCACGGAATAAACCTCCGTTAGAAATCCGTTACAGAAGCCTAAAAGAATGAAAACAGTCAAAAAAAACCCATTAAAACCGTGCGAAATGGGAAACGAAACCTCGTGTTGTCGTCAATTTCATTTCTTTTCCATTTCGTAAGTGCTAGAAAAGGGGTACATAATCAAGTAGATTAATCATACCATCATCCAATCCTAAAAGCACACAGATTCAGAATGAAAAGCAGAACTTCCAGACCAAACCTGATACACATCTCAGATGGATACATGTTTCATTATAAAACTACACGGATACATGATAAAATTTCCACCCAGATCTTAATCTACATGAAACCAAAACATTTTAAACAGATCATAAATCCGTCATTTATCTCAAAACCAAGTGAATTATCAGCAAAATAAGGTCACCACAATGATCCAAAACCTTATTGTACTTTCATTTGACTCATTTTCTCAGGAATACTTACATTTACGCTGATAACGGAGATACGAAGAACAGATCTTTGACTCAAATCTGAAATCCGCAAAATTCGGTCAAATCCTCCGCACAACAACTACCGTAAACACAAATTCTGAAGAAATTCAACAGTATGAAAAAAACAAAATATTTTTGAGTTCAAGGAAATCATATAAGATGAAGCATAAATCTAGGGTTTGTAAACGTCGTCGGGAAAAACAACGGGTGTTTATGATCTACATTCTACTGGTTCAGAGTAGATGAAGATATTATATTCGTTTGCGATGACATGGAGGTTGTGAGGGCCAATAATGCGCCACGTGAGACGACACGTTGGATTACATGTAGGATGGAGGGTGATGGCGTGGAGGAGATCAATATACGGGCTAGGGGAAGTTTGGGGCGGATCGCGGATCTTTAAAGATCCGATTTGAGTGGACACGTGGTGCGCTGTGGGATAAGTTAAAGGTCTTACGAATCAGTAGGGACCGCCAGGTGGGTGGAAGAGATAATGGGGCCGTCGTTTTCGGCGAGGTTAAAGACGTAAATACCCCTAATGAAACTGCTTATATCCGAACTACCCTTGACATGTCAGAAACAAAATATCTGGACCAACCGTTACAGTACAGCCGATGCTTGAGAACTCTGGTACAGCCTAACCATTAAAGTGCTGCCACGTGTAGTACATAAACAGACTGAAATTTCTGGGCAAAAGGTTTAGCCTATTTTATTTTGTTTTTTAAATAATAATTACCTGAAACAAATGCTTTTTTCCCTTACCTTACGCGAATAAAAATGGAGACACATATGAAGAACTAATTAATATTTTACCAACCGAACTAAAAATTAGTTACCAATATTTAGTAGTCTTTACTTTGAGCGAATATCCGTGCGTTGTGCAGAAACATCTATATAACTGGAATATTTACATGTTTTTTTTAAATATAACAATAATATTATTATTAAATTTAATATAATAACTCGTAAGATATAATATATTGATTATTTTGAAAAGTAAATTACACGAAGGGTCCCTATGGTTTGTGGTGATTTGTGCGCTGGGTCCCTAACTTATTCTTTTAACTCGGAAGGTCCCTACTATTTTTTTTTTGTTACGCGCTTTGTACCGACTGTTTGTTTTTGTTACACGTTTGGTCTCTGTCTTATCTAAAAAGACTATTATTAAATAGGAAAAATTGTGGGGTAAGTAAGGCAAAGTGAATGGGTGGGGCTGGGGTGTGTTTATTTAAATAAATTAGAAAATCAAGGGAACATATAGTCTTTTTAGGTAAGACAGGGACCAAGTGCGTAACAAAAACAAATAGTCGGGACCTTCCGAGTTAAAAAAATAAGTCAGGGACCAAACACACAAATTATTCTAAACCATAGGGATTATTCATGCAATTTACTCTATTTTAAATTATATATTATAAATATATACAATAGGTAAACTTCGTTTGTGAGGGAAGGTTATCTAACTAAAAATACAAGTCTTCATCCACAATGTACAAGTATGGCAATGCATAAATTACATATTTAACACTTCCATTTTATATAATACGTCACTTACAACCCTCTATTTTGTAAATGTTACTTTCATCCCTCAACTTTTTATATTTTGTAAATACATTTTCTACCCCTCTATTTTAAAATGTTACTTTCACTCTTTTAACTTTGAACTCTATAAAATATCATTATTGTCACTTGTAATATATATATTTATTAAAACTGCATAATCTCAATCTTTTGAATGACCTCTACTCATGGGTTTGAATAAAATAAAATATAATATATAGTTTAATGTTATTTACGGTTCTAGTTATTATTAATTAATTTTTTAAAATTTATTTGTTTAACATTTTAATTTCTATCATTGTAATTATTTAAAACATCAAACAATTTTTTTATTTATTTTAAAGGTAATAATATAATCATTTATATAGAGTTATTTTTAACTATTGTTATTGTAAGTTATTTTAAGCTAATTATTTGAAAATTTGTAACGATTATAAAAATATCTTTAGGAAATATTTTAGTTAAATTACAATTTAGTTTTTGCATTTAGCACTACAATTTATCATTTTTAACTATTCACAAAATATTCTTTGGGTTTTTTAAGTGGAACTGAAATTTATATTGAAATTGACCCTGTAATGTTATATTTAAATTAACAATTTAAGTATTTTGTCCAAACTGTTCAAAAGTTGTAGCTTTAAATTGATAATGGTTTACATACAACAACATATTAAATCTAATAAATTAAGTATAATATGTTAAAAGTTAAAGACATAACTTTATAAGTAGAAGTAAAAATATTATTTTAATATTGAAATTTAGTTTTTTATGATTACACTTTAGGTTTTATACATATTTAACCTTATTAACCAACTTATAATCATTATTAGAAAAACACTACAATTTATCACTTTTAACTATTTATAAAATATTCTTTAGGTTGTTTAAGTTGAACTAAAATTTATATTAATATTGATCCGGTAAGGTTATATTTAAATTAACAATTTAAGTATTTTATACAAATTTTTGCCAAAGTTGTAGCTTTAAAATGATAATGGTTTACATACAATAACATATTAGACCTAATAAATTAAGTATAATATGTTAAAAGTTAAAAACATAACTTTATAAGTAGAAGAAAATAAATTCTTTAATATTGAAATTTAGTTTATATATGATTACATTTTAGGTTTTATATTTATTTAACCTTATTAACCAACTTATAATCATTATTAGAAAGAAATTGAAAAGCCATGGGAGTTTCAAATGAATGTGGTGAAAGGAAAAATGAATGAGAGTTTCAAATGAATGTGGTGAAAGGAAAAATGCTAGCTTTATAAGTATACTAGGCGAATGCCCGCGCGTTGCGCAGAAGCATTTATATAGCTGAAATCTTTACAAATATATATTCTTTAAATATAACAATAATGTTGTTGTTAAATTTGATATAATAATTCATATACTAAGTTGATATAATATATTGATTATTTTGAATTATATGATAATATATATATATATATATATATATATATATATATATATATATATTAAAACTGCATAATCTCAATCTTTTGAATGAACTCTACCATCGGGTTACTCATGAATAAAATTAAATATAATATATGGTTTAATGTTATGTATAGTTGTTGTTATTGTTAATTTATTTTTTAAAATTTATTTACTTAACATTGTAATTTCTATCATTGTAATTATTTAAAACATCAAACAATTTTTTGTAATTTTAATGGTAACAATATAATCATTTATATAGAGGTATTTTTAACTATTGTTATTGTAAGTCATTTTAAGCTACTTATTTAAAAATTTTTAACCAATATAAAAATATCTTTAGGAAATATTTTAGTTAAATTGATATTACAATTTAGTTTTTGCATTTAGAACTACAATTTATCATTTTTAACTATTCACAAAATATTCTTTGGGTTTTTTAAGTGGAATTGAAATTTATATTGAAGTTGACATTGTAATGTTATGTTTAAATTAACAATTTAAGTATTTTGTACAAACTGTTCAAAAATTGTAGCTTTAAACTGATAATGGTTTATATACAACAATATATTAAATCAAATAAATTAAGTTTAATATGTTGACATAACTTTATAAGTAGAAGTAAAAATATTATTTTAATATTGAAATTTAGTTTATTTATGATTACACTTTAGATTTGATACTTATTTAACTTTATTAACCAACTTATAATCATTATTAGAAAGACACTACAATTTATCACTTTTAACTATTTACAAAATATTCTTTAGGTTGTTTAAGTTAAACTAAATTTAATATTTAAGTTGATCCTGCAATTTAAGTATTTTATACAAATTGTTCAAAAGTTGTAGCTTTAAAATAATAATGATATGCATACAACAACATATTAGACCTAATAAATTAAGTATAATATGTTAAAACTTAAAAACACAACTTTATAAGTAGAAGCAAATATATTCTTTTAATATTGAAATTTAGTTTATATATGATTACACTTTAGGTTTTATATTTATTTAACCTTATTAACCAACTTATAATCATTAATAGAAAGAAATTGAAAAGTCATGGGAGT
Organism: Lactuca serriola; assembly: GCF_051521515.1. Taxonomy (NCBI): domain Eukaryota; kingdom Viridiplantae; phylum Streptophyta; class Magnoliopsida; order Asterales; family Asteraceae; genus Lactuca; species Lactuca serriola. The sequence continues at coordinate 211,787,554 of NC_136409.1, forward strand.
TTCAAATGAATGTGATGAAAGGAAAAATGAATGGGAGTTTCAAATGAATATGGTGAAAGAAAAAATGCTTCCTTTATAAGTATATATAATGATAATGATATATATATATATATATATATATATATATATATATATATATATATATATATATATATATATATATATAAACGAAATCGTATTTTTAAATGTCAAGTGTAAACTATTTACGATTTTAAAAAATATGATATTAGACAATAGACTTAGTCAATAGTTATTACCACATTAGATTAAAAACTGAAAAATTACTTATTAAATATTTTAGTAACTAGAATACTTAATTTACTAATTTATATTACTATACGAGAAAAGTATCTCGTATCGTTACTAGTCTTTAACTATTAAAATTGAAAATTAGAACAAAGTTGGTAATATATCATTACCAATTTGTACCAACCAAACTTGTTGGTAGTCAAACAAGTTGGTATCAAGTATAGTTGGTGCGGTACGGTACTGCCTACTGGTAACAAAAAATTTATATCAACTATAGTTGGTACGATACACGGTTTGAGTAAAAATCAACCAGTACCGTACCATGTCCAGCCCTAGAAAGACGATACATTATATAAGAAAGTAATACTTTCAGGAGTTTTGGTAAATTTTGTTATTACATGTTAGATATTTTGCTAGAAAAATTCAAAAATCGACAAAGAAATAGTTCAAAAGTCATCAAAAGAGATAGTTTGAAATCATGAAAAGAACAAGTTTAAAGTTCATTAAAAGAATTATTTTAGAAATTTTAATATGAACTAGTTTGCAAAATATCTAAGGCCCCGTTTGTTTGCATCTTAATATCACTTAATAAGGAGTAGGTCTGAATCGGTAAGATTCAGACCGTTTGTTTACATCTTATCCTGTGCTCTTAATCTAAATTTTATCACTTACTGATTTAGACTTGGAAGCCCATCTGAAAAAAAAAAAAAAAAAAAATCGCCCTAACCCTTTCTCTGTTCGATTGCTTCTCTCGCTTCCATCGCCTGCTTTTCTCGCTTCCATCCTTGATACTCTCGCCACCGAAGATCTTCCTCCAATCGTCATCTGCCGCTGTCGCCACCCTCCCCATCGCCATCTCCTGCCGTCGCAGCCCTCGCCATTGTCGACTCCAGCAGCAGCATCAACATCAGGTTCGTTTTTCTTCTCTTTTCTCGTTTTTTTTTTCTGTTGTTGCTTCAAATCACATTCCTCAAGTGCAAAAGATGCTCCCATATTTCTCCTCTTTTGTCTCGTTTTCCTCCCATGTTGTTCTCTATAATTTGTTGTCGTTTTTTTTGTATGGGATATTTATAATCTGAAATTTCTTCATTGATTTCTAAAATTATGTTGATTGCTGAAATATGAGACTTGATTTCTAAAATATGTTGTAATGCTGATTATAGTTTGACCGATTTCTAAAAATAAGTTGCTGATTTTGTTGATTCATAACTGAAATTTGTTGGTGAACCTTGTTGATAATGTGTTTATTGATTTGTGTTGAAATATGTTGTTTATTTGTTGAAATATGTTGTTGATTTGTGCTATTATGTGCTCATTTGTGTTGATTTTTGCTGTTTATGTGTTGATTTTTGCTGTTATGTGCTAATTATGTGCTGATTTTTGCTGTTTATGCGTTAATTTTGTTGTTATGTGTTGATTTATATTGTTATGTGTTGATTTGTACTATTATGTGCTGATTTGTGTTGTTATATGTTGATTTGTTATTGAAATTATACTAGACATGTCACAAAAGAAGCCTAGGATTAGTTGGAAGGTAGAAGCTATTGAAAGAGCTTTTCGAGAAGCATGTTTGCAGGAAATTACGGTTAATGAACGATCATCAACATACACAAGAATTGTTACATGGAACTTCTACATAATGTGTAACGCCCGCGTTTCCATGCTAGGCATTATTGTTGATATAGTCTAAGTTAACCTTTGTAATTCTTTTGAAGTATTAATGATGAAATATTTGAGTATTATGTGTTTTATGCTTAGTTGTGTGGCTTAATTGAATTAAGAATAAAATAAGCATCAAAATTAAAGTGTGAGATAAACCCGATATCTTTTCATAAAGTTGTAATGGTCGAAACAAGGATTCCGGAGATATAAGGAATGCCGAAATCCGAGTTATAACGAAGAAGTTATGACCTGTCGAAGTTTCGCGACAGAACCGGCACGACGCCGAATGACGTAAAATATGAATTTAAGATAGATTGATATCTAGCCTTACTGATCTAAACTAAAGTCGTAGGGTTCGTTAAACCGAGAGCGTGCATAAAAAGAACGCCCAAATCTGACTTCGTATGAGGAAGTTATGATTTTCCGAAGTTTCGACTTAGCGGTATGCTGCCCGAATACTCAAATATGAGATCGAGTGATTCTTAACTGAAACAATCTAAACGGGAGTCGAATATCTCGTCAATACTAGTCCAACGATAAAAATACAGACGAAAACGGAGTTCAGATGAAGGAGTTATGAATTTCGAACGGAGTTTTCCTGTCCCGGCCTACTAAAAATAATATATAAGTAATATATTTATAATATATTAAAAATAAACTCAAAATTAGCCAACGGAGTCTAAACGAGAGTTGTAGAGCATAATCTCACCTTCGCGTCGATATAAAAAACGTCGAAAACGAAGTTCGTATGCGAAAGTTATGCATTTCTGAAGTTCAGGGCGCAAACCCCAAAGCTGTGTCAGAGACCATGACGTGGCAAGCAGTGCCACGACGTGGCAGGTCTTCTGACACCTCCGGTAGTCCCCTAGACGCAACTTGCGATGACGCATGCAGTGACGATCAAGCCCACGACGTGGAAAAAGGTGCCACGACGTGGCAAGGGCAGATTTTGCCCTATAAATAGATTTGAAGGGTCAGCCGTTTAGGGTTGCTATTTTCTCTCTTCTCTTTCCCGTTTTACCTCGATTTACGTGCAAGAAATAACCCGAAGCCCGAAGATCCCAAAAAGAAAAGAGTTTCCGAGCCGAAGCTTTGCCCGCGAGGAGTTCGGTTTTTGTGAAGATCTTCCAGATCTACCGAAGAATACTACTTCTACAAGCCGCAGTGTTGTCTGATCATCTTCTGATCAAGTGAGTGTGTAGTTACTTTCTCCTAACGCATAATTATGAAGTATTTTATACGAAATACGTGTTATGTGTATATTTTGTTGTTATATGTGTGAATGTATATTCACTTTCTTCTATCTCATGAATATGATTTATTCTCTATGAAATACGTGTTATGTGTATGTGTCTCATCTTTTATCTGGAATGTGTTTTGAATGAACATACTATACAGGTTTTAAACTATGTATAAAAATGTATATTTTATCTACTAAAATGCTGGGTAAAACATGGGTAGATAGTTGTCTTGTGATAAAAAGATGAGAAGCCTTGATGTTTTTTATTTAGTCATCTAGTGGAGTTTAGATGACGACCACAAACTTTTCTAGACAGTCCTGTGGAACGCTAGCAGGCTCGCCACCTGTAGGTGTTAATGAACTTGGGTGTTCATTCGTTGTACTCCATCCCCCTCATGGTTGCCTTATTTGACTTATATTGCTGAGGAACCCCCGAAGCATGTGTTGTCGTCCCGATGAAATATTCTTAGACTAGGTCCCTTATGTTAGTTGTCTTAGGGATGTAAAGTGAGATTAACGGGAATGGGTAATTCGGTTATTGTTGGTTGGTGGAATTAAATATAATTATTTATTGTGGGTTGAAAATCCTATATGCTCACCAGGCTCCCAAGCCTGACCCACTCAGTTTCTTTGTATTACAGGTAGTGGCGCCAAAGCATAAGTTGGATGACTTGTCAAGTTATTTTTGGATTATAGACCTGTTGTTGTAAATACTTGTTGTAAGGTCTGTATTGAAATATTTATGCTTTTGGTCTGTTTATCGGAACATGACACCCTGAGTATTGTAATATAATGAAAAATACATTTCTTTAAGAAATGCTTTGGTAAATCTTATTTTATCATATTTTGTTTTGGAAACGAATTCCGCAACTCTTTAAATCAAAGGATCACTCTGAAATCATTTTAAAAGCATAAATTAAAGCGGTCTTTTCTGGCCGTGATTTTAGGGATGTCACATAATGTCATGAGCTAATGCGTCTTTACGTGAAGCGTGTGTACTTTTATGCAATCATTTTAGATGAAACAATTGGTTGCAAAGTAGTAGGCATATAAGCGTTGAAGTAAAGATGACTATGTTCTTGATAACTATAGCACATAATAAACGGTTCAGGATTATCAAACGAAGGTATCAACACTCCATAGAAACAGTTCATAAATGCTTTCATGAGGTGCTAAATGCAATGATGATTTTTGCAAAAGAAGTTATAATGCCAACGAAATCAATGCAATCGTGAATTCCTCAGAGAGACATCGTAGGTTAAAAGAAATCTTTCCTGGAGCAATAGGTGCTTTAGATGGAACTTTTGTACATGCATTCGTGCCTGCTAGTCAACAAACTCGCTACAGGGGAAGAGGAAAAGGTGAATGCTTTCAAAATGTTTTAGGAATTTGTGATTTTGATATGATATTCACATTCGTATGGGCCGGTTGGGAGGGTATAACACATGATTCACGAGTTTTGAAAGAAGTTGCATGTAATCCGACTTCAGGCTTTCCGTTCCCTCCTCCAGGTTTGTAATTCTTTTTAAATTTATTCTAAAATACAATTTTAAATTTCTATATACAATACTTCATTCACTCGTGTGTATAGATAAATATTACCTTTGCGATGCTACATACACCAACACTCGTGGATTTAGGACTCCTTACCGCAACACGAGGTATTGGTTAGTCGATTATTGACGGCGACGTGCGTTAACTAAGGAAGAAAAATTCAATCATGCACATGCGCAACTCAGAAATGTTATTGAACGTGGTTACTGTGTTTTGAAAGCGAGATTCTTAATCCTAAAGCGAATGGCTCATTTTCCTTTTTCAGTGCAAAGAGATATAGTCGTTGCTTGTTTTGTCGTCCACAATTTCATAAGGAAATGCGATATTCATGATGAGTTATTTATGGCGTTCGAGGATAACAATGCTCAAGCACAAGGGGGAAAGAATGATAGCCAAAACGTACACGATATGGAATGGGGTTCACAAAGCAATGAATACATGGATAATTTGCATGACCATATTGCGAATCAATTGCGAATCAAGAGATATAATTTTATTTGGATTTTAGTATGATTTTGTGGATTTAAAAATATTTATGTTTGATTTGGATTTGCGTTTATTTTGATTTATGCTAAATTTGGATTTTATATGGTGTTTATATTTTTTAAATACATATTTAATAAATTTATTATGTTATTTTCTAAACAAACAGTTGAATTCAGTAAAAAATAAAACAGAAGGGTAAAATGGTCATTTTAATAATTCAGCACAACAATTCAGAGGTTCCAAACAAACAACATGTTAAACATTCAACTCTTAAAATTTCAGACCCTCTTAAAATTCAGATCTCTTAAAAATTCAGATCCTGCCAAACAGCCCTAAGTTTTATGAATCAAAGATCTAAGTATGTTCGCAAAACATGTTTCAAAATAATTTTCAAACAATTTATGTTGTAACATATTGTTATGTTTTTTGTGCTAGAGTTTTCATCAAACCAAGAAAAATTGAAAGATAGATAAAGAGTTACGAACAAATAGTTAAAATTCCTCCTGATTCAATTTTGTTTTGTAAACCTTGTTCGAAGATGGATATAATTAAGTATATAGTATATATTTGTAGAAGTCACTAATATTTTACATGTTTAACTTATGTTGTAAATGTTAGTCAGATGATATTAATACAATGAACAATCCAATATATAATTTAGTTTATAATTATAATATTCATTCATTCGAATCAAACATGGGATAACAAACTTTACTTTGGGTAGTCTTACCCTTAGTATCCTTACTTAAGACTCAAATTTGATGGTTTGGTTGGTTAAGGAGATGGACAATTTAGAGGACGATGGTCCAATTAGGGGTGTTTGAGATTGCTTATTTGAAATGTTTATTGACTTATTCCGGTTTGGTATTGATAATAAGAAGCTTTTAGTGTTTGGATAAAAAGATTTCAAAAACACTTATGGACTTAAATAAGAAGTTTTTAATAAGTCACTTCTTACTTATTGACTTATTTAATGAGTTTTTAATAAGTTGTTTTATTATTATACCTAAAATAAGAGTTTGAAAACCACTAAAAATAACTTATCAACTTATTTTAGTTAGATACCGGATAAGCAAATCCAAACACTTTTTCTAAAACTTACTAGATAAGCTAATAAATAGTTTTAAAAATAAGTATAAGTTGATTTAAATAAGCAATCTCAGACACCCCCTTAATATTGGACATTAGACCCTCCCCTTAAGATGGTATGTGGGGGTGCTCTTTATGGCAACCTACTTGTCATTTGCCCATTAGATGTCTAACAATTGTTACCTTTCCAAGCTCTTCCCATTCATATAAGGTGGTAAAGGACACACCCTCTTATGGTATATAATTTTATGGCACTTTTTGAATAGTTAGGGCACAATCTAATTTTGACAGTGTGATTTATCTTAGAAAATACAAGTTATGATGACAAGGTATACCAATACATTGTTATCGTCTACATGTACAAGTATTTGCCTATCAATCAAAATAGCATTTTTGCAATAATCATATAGTTTAAATTTGTTTTTTTTTCACTGGTAACACTTCCATGCCATACTTTCATTCTTTCTTCATCAATTTTGTTCTCAACCAAAGGGTGACTTCATGTCGAAATTTTGTTGCAAAGGATAAAAACGATAAGTTATTTTTATTTTTATAAAACTATATGTATGTGTAAACATAGATACTATGTATAAACTACTTGTATGTATAAACACAGATACTATTTGAGTCCCTCAATTATAAATGACGCATTCATTGATCACTTTATATTTTTCGAAGCCATAAAATCATATTACACCCATAAGAAGCAAGATCTTGCCCATTTTTCATGTCCATTACGGTCAACCCAATCATATATTTGTGGTAAAACATGGTGGAGTCTAATTGTGTGATCTTCGAAGTCATCTGTTCAAAACATTTTTGCATGAATCCAAATATATATTTTCATTTCTCTTTATTTTCTTTCATTTCGAACAAATATTCATTAGCAAATGTTTACAACGCAATCCATGATGTTTGTTTGGGTAAACACACCTAATAGTATGTTCAATGGATTTAGCTTTATCAAATATGATGGCAAACCCTCCAAATCACCAATTGCTCCATGGAGTTTTGATTAAAAATCAATTCCATGATTTCTCATCCTCTATCTTCCATACTCGGTAGGCTATATGAAAATTTTGGTTCTTTCCACCTACGAGTACGACTAGGAACAACATTCTCAAGTATTTCTCTTTCAAGTGAACAACATCTATAATGAGCACTTATTACGTGATGAGTTGTCTTGTATATCTTATAAACATTTCAATTAGTTGCACTTTTCACGCCAATATTAAGTGTAGCGACCCGTCTCCGGTATGATAATTCCTTGGTATTTATTTTGAAGTTTTGCAAGAGGGACTCGGCGAGTTCATAGCCTGACTCGCCGAGTAGGGTCGGGATTTCGAGCACGTGATTAGCTGGCGACTCGGCGAGTCCATATTCTGGACTCGGCGAGTCTATCCGTCTGGGAGAAAACCCTAAATCCCCGGGTTGCCCACTATTTAAGCCACCTTATAGCCCCCAATCTCGCCTCCTTCACCCTCAAAAGCTGTGAGAAAACCCTAATTCGTTCTTGAGTGATTCTAAGTGATTTTGTGTGCTATTGTGAAGGCTTGAAGAAGGAGAAGAAGAAAGGAGCAAGGAGAAGGATTTCAGAGCAGAGATTCAAGGGAAAGCAAGAGCTCTTTGAGGTATTCTTCAGTTTTCCCTCTCTTTTATGCCTTAAAACCCTTTCTAGATCTTGTTAATGCCTTTCTCAAAGCTTTATGTTGATATGGAAGCTCTCTTATGCCGAGATAACCTTAGATCTGTTCATTTAGGAGTTGTAGAGCCCAGATCTATTGCCTTTATGGAGCTATTTTGCATATTAACCCTAGATCTACCCCTTTTGAGCATCTTTTAGCCTTTATTCCCTTGTTCATGCGTTTGTACACGTAAAGTTGGAAACTTTACGTGGTAAATCAGCTTATTGGACTCAGATCTATCATTTGTATGTATTGGATTCGAACAGAATCGAGTGTAGAATAGTTGCATGGCGGTGACTCGGCGAGTCGGAAGAACGACTCGGCGAGTCTAGTCGCAAGTCCCCGATTTCTTCCTTTTGAGCGGTGTCGAGTGGGACCAGTGAGTAGTGGAGTGGACTCAGCGAGTTTGAGGGTAGACTCAGTAATGGAGGGACTCGGCGAGTTGTTCATACAACTCGGCGAGTCCAAGGCAATCTTCTTAAGCTCAAGAACAACTCGTCGAGTTGTTCATAGGACTCGGCGAGTCGGATGAAGATTGTCTGAATTCTTGGATCGGGAGAGTACTCGTCGAGTCGATGCCATACTCGACGAGTAGCAGCGAGTAGAGTCGAGGAGTGAGAATAAGGACTCGGCGAGTTGGCGGCCCAACTCGGCGAGTCAGGTCAACTGTGGGTTGACTTTGACTGAGAGTTGACCTTGACCAACAGTTGACTTTGACCAAGGGTAAAAGAGTCATTTTTACCCAGTGCAGTGTTTAGTATTTGATTGAGTGTATTTATGGACTTGCAGCCGGGGAGATACCGGAGCAGCAGCAGTTAGCCCTCAAAGTTATTCACTCAGCTGCCAGTTCACGAGGTGAGTTTCCCTTCAGTAGGAACGGGTCTACGGCCACAATGCTGGCCCGTTTAATTATCAGTAGTCCCGGACTTTGGTCTAATGCAGTAGCTAGAGTGCTTGATGTCTGTGTGATTCAAGCATGTTTGTGTTATGTGTTCCGGACTCTGTTCCGATGCAGTATGCAGTTTATGTGTTTATAATAGTTGTTATGTTTTATGCTATGCCATGATCAGTTAGTTCCGGACTTCGGTCCGATGCAGTTAGTTCCGGACTTCGGTCCGATGCAATCAGTTCCGGACTCTGGTCCGATGCAGGGGACAAGGTCCCAGTCAGTTCCGGACTTCGGTCCGATGCAGCTAGTTCCAGACTTCGGTCTAATGCAGTGGGCAAGGCCCAGTATGTGCTTATGTGTATTGTATGGTATGTGGTAGTTTGGGGGAGCTCACTAAGCTTCGTGCTTACAGTTTTAGTTTTGGTTTCAGGTACTTCCGCTAGCAGAGGGAAGAGCTCGGGATGATGGCATCGCACACACCACAGTTTCAGCTTTTATCCTGGGAGTTGATTTAGTTTTTGATTTTTATATGACATGGATATGATACAGTTTCCGCACAGTGTTGTTTTTATTATGTTTGGGATACATCACGTATGGTTTTTATGATATGACACTCAGATTATGGTTTTCGGTTATATTGAAAAATGAAATTTTTGGGTCGTTTCATTAAGCTTATGGAATGTTTATTTTGAGTCGATGTCAAATTTATCGATTAGTCTTCGGAGCTTTAAAATAATTTCATTTGGCGTATGGGCTCAAGATTAACACCAGAAGTCGAATATATATGACATTGGTGTTCATATGGAAAGTTTCACATGATGTGGATTGAATAAGCTCCTATTTACTTATCTTGGTCTCCCGGTTGGATCTAATTTGGATAGGGTTCAAGGATGGAAAGTGTTAATTAAAGATTTGAGACAAAGTTATTTAAATAGAAGGTGAAGATGTTATCGGTTGGGGGCCGTTCTATGTTTCTTACCTTAGTTTCTTAGCTCTTTTGGAATTTATTACATGTTAATTTTTCCAATGTCAGTCAAAGTTAAAAAGTACTTAGATTCTTTCAAATTTCATTTTTTTTTTGGGAGTTGTTAAGGTTGAAAGGAAGATGCAATGAGTTAATTTGGTATTGGTTGTAATTGTTAGAGATAAAATATAAATTGGAATTGGATGTTGGGGGCATTTAACCATGCCTTACTTCAAAAGTGGAGACGACGACTTGTAAATGAACAAAATGCACTTTGGGCTATGGTCAACAAGTCAACTCATGGTGATAAATGGAGGTGGAAATGGTGTCACCTATTTGAGGAAGCACGAAGGAAATTCAATTGGAAGGTATGTTGAATATTTTGAATAATTATCATCCTGATGAAACTGTAGATAAATGGATATGGCATTTTGACAATTCACTGTGGATGCTACTAGAAGGTTTAGTTATGAATTCGTTTGGAAGATGTTAGTGTTGCTACTAGATGGAATCACTTTGTTCCAATAAAAGGTAAACTACTTGCTTGGGTTTTCCTGAATCGTTTTCCAACTAGACTGAATCTAGTCGATAGAGGTACGTACCATCCACTTATGTCTAAGGTGTTTTTTGTTTTTTCTGAGGGAAAATGTCTGCAGTCTGCGGACCACATCTGTAGACCTCTGCAGTAGAAGAGGTGGACCAAACGTCTGCGGTCTGAAAAAAGAAGACTGTTTGTTTTTTTAACATCTGCGGACTACTAAAATAAACTGATATCTAAATAAACTGATTTTTTTAACTTCAAAGTGATTTTTTTAAATATTTTTATGACTTTGTTATAAATAATTAACGAATCTAGATCATCTTTTATGTACTATCGTATAAAAAATATAAATAAAAATGATATGAATTAACGTATATATTTGATAAAAAACAACTTTGGTTGCAAAGTTATAACTAAACATTATAATTAGTGATAAAAGAATTTGATACATAAATGGATGGAAATAAACTTCGATTTTTTCAATTAAATCCATTAAAAACGTACCATAAATATTTTCTCGAGAAATTAACGATACTGTATTAAATAATATTTTACAAAATTTAGCAAAAAAATATAAGAATATATTATGATTTCTTTTTCATATTTATATAAACAATTTCAACGACTATTATTATAATAATCTTTATTTATAAATTTATCAAAAATATCATGTTTGTATCGTCGAACGTTTTTTTTTTAAGTTTTGTAAATTTTTTTTTCCAAATTGTTTATCATTAATAAAGTTGGAAAATATATAAATTAAAAAAAACTTGAAAAAATAAAAAAATATATGTTTTTCTAGGCTAGAAGATGTCTGAAGATGTTAGAAGACTCTGGTCCACATCTGCGCCAAGAAGAGGGCGCACAGACATTTTTAGGTCTGCAGTCTTCAAAAAAACAAACAGTCTACGAAAGCTAATATATGCGCGTGGTCTGCGCGGCGCAGATAAAAAAGGTCACGCAGATCTGCAGACAAAAAACAAACACCGCCTAAGTTGCTCCACCTTCAAAGAAGAAATAAAGCATATGTTTCAAGAATGTGAAGTGGCGGCTAGGAGTTGGAGTGTGATTGTTTGTTCATATGATGTCTCCCTTCCATCCACAAATGTGACTTTAGATATGTTTACGTGGGTGAATTCCATGCACTACTCAAAGACTAAACGAGAGGTATCGGAAGCGATTATCATGACAATTTTGTGGGTTCTATAGAACTTTCGCAAATCTCTCGTCTTTAGCTTGAACAGACTTTGAAAAGAAACTATTTTTGACGAGATTGTTGAATTTTCCTTTAGATGGTATGTTAGTAGAAAACACAAACCCATGGTCAACTAGGTTAGTTGGTTACAAAAACCAATTTTGATCAAAAACTGTTTTTTTTTCTAGCATCTAGTTATATAAAGTTTGAAACATTGGATAAAAACTCGTATTTGGGTTCGTCTCATATATAATTTTTTGTTATTATTTAATGAGAAAATTTCGTAAATATCATTTTTAAACATCAAAATATCATATTTGTCCAACTTAATTTCTAAATATCATATGTACCCTTCATAAAAATTTAAAATATCGTATATGTCCTTAAATATCAAAATATCATATATACCCTTCTAAAATATCAAAATATCATATATGTTATTCTTAAACATTTAAATCTCAATGGTAATATCTAAAATATCATTCATCTATAACATGATAATATTCAACAACAAAAACTAATCAATCAATACAAAAACTCCATGGAGATGGCTGAAGTTTGTCAAGAAAGTAATATTCCAACAATTTAGAAATATATGTTTTATTATTATAGACGTAAAGATAATATGGTTAAATTTTTGAATTATTATAATAACACTAAGAACATATAAGAAATTATTCTTTATTTAGTCGACGGTTTAAGTTAACGTATATGAAATTATTCTTTATTTAGTCGACAGTGGTGACTCTTGCATTAATTTATCTTTGGGGAGTGGAGATGTGATCAGTGAAGATGTGATTGAATCTTTTTGTAGGGTTTTGAGAAAGCCAACACTTTCCTAATAAGGATGCTAATAATAACCACTTGTAATTAAAAAAAATAAAACAGACAAACATATTGTTCTATCTTATTTATTTATTTATTAAATAATTATAAAGTTATATTTCACAAATTGCATGAATATAATATTCCATCAACTCGCCGAACATAAATTATAAATTATTGATTAAGCGAATAAAAAATAAAACTGTCCCCCCTCAATTATTATTAGCATCATTTGTATGTTTTAAATTGAACATTATTGTGTTTAGTCGATCAATGGTGGGTTAACACGATGTAAAAACTAAAAGAAAATATATCAGTAACACAAACTTACCAAAATACTTTACAAATTACAACCATGGTATTAAATCACACAAATACTTGTTTTCATGCTAAATCATATCCAGCCTTGGAAATGAAGGGCAAAAAACAATACATAATTAAGTCTAAAAAAAACATGAATAAAGAAAGCATTTGAAAGCAAAACACGAAAAACATTCGTTCTTTATGAAACAACTTTCTCATAAGTCATATATGAAGAACGACATGCTACAAGCTACAAGTACTTGGATTCGTTCAAGTTACATATGAAATGTCATCATCTACCCTTCAATCTTCATTGCTACCCTCCCCACCATGTCTGAATTCATTACAACAACAAAAAAAAAGCAAAATTACTTTCCAAAAACTTATGCATTTATAATGATGACGTGGCATTGTATAAAAAAAAACGTAACGTACTTTGGCCAAATTTCTATTCTTTGTAGTGAACTTTGTTTTGCCCCACGAAAAAAAAACGTACTTTCAAAAACTTTGTTCCATTTTATACACGAAATCTTTGGATAATGACACGTCAGCAGAATTATAACTAACGCACATTGTGTTTTCTTCTGATAAACAAATTGGCCAAAGTAGGTTTACCTTTGTATGCAATTTTCCCAAAAATCAAAATAATAAAATGAAGAAAGGAAGACAAACCGCCAAGAGGTGGTCAAATTTCGAGCCTTTCTATCCAACTGAAGATTTTCCAAGGCAATGGAGGCCCGATTAATATCCTCTGAGGTGTCATCATTTTCGTATCTCCAATTGTAATCATCTTTCTTGTAGCTAGAGTTTGAAGACCCTCCACCTCTTCGGTCTGAATAATAATCACAAGGCTATTTCAGTCATTTTTAACAAAAATGTAATGAGAATTGAATTCCATCTTGAAATCCCACGGAATCCAAACGGCCCCTTGTTATGTGTAAAGGAATAGTAATGCTTACCAGATGCCTGGGAACCAGAACCTTGTCTAGAATACAAAGAAAAAAAAATATCTGTTAGTAATAATAAGATTAAGATGGAATTAGATGATAAGGTAAATGTAAAAAAAGTTAATAATAACCTTCCAAGAGGAGCTAATCCCCCAATAACAGATGATGAAGAAGGTCTACGGTTTCTGGAATCGGAATCCTGCTCTGGAATCATCGATCTCCTTCCACTACCTCTTCCTTGAGATTGATTCTGCAACCAACCAACCAAGATACTGTATTGTTTCTTTTTGACTTAATGAACTTAATGGGGTAAGTTATTTAGAGGAAAGAAAGAGTATGAAACCTCAAATTTCAAGAACCCTTCAAGTACATCCAACAGCAATGGACCACTATCTCCATTCCTGTTTATATCATATCCATTCTTGTTACTGAAATCTCGTAACTCGGTTTTCCATGCGTCCTTTTGCTGCAAAAAGAAAGAAACGTGATTGAACAAAAACTACAGAGATTCATGAATATGGAAGTTTTTATGAAACCAAATGATTACCAAATTACACTCTGGTAAATAAACTTTTAGTGTGTGGCCAAGCTGTGCCCAATCCAAGTATTCACATATTAGTGCAGTTAGAAGCCGGCCTGTAATCATATTAAAAGTTTAAAAACAAACATCATGCTCTAACGAGTTAAATGCCAAACAAAATATCTAAAATAAACATCAAGAATGGTAACCAGAGGGTAAAATGGTAAGTTTGATATTACAACTTTGCCAAAAAGGGAACTGTTTGATCGATCGATTTTAAGACATCTTGGTAAAGGAAACTATTGCATGTGTTTTGGAATTGAGTAGTTTAATGTAGATTATATGTCAAGTGGATCTTGATACTAAAGCAGTTTATATCCATGAGAATGATAGAAAGTTACATGCTGTTTCTTTTACTTGGTTGTTCCTTTTATACTCAATAATGCAGAAAGAACGAATTAATCGAGAAAGTTAGGGAAATGAGGTTTTCCCCATTATGTCCTAACTTTCTACAAATTTGGCCTCATTAACTTTTCCTCTCATTCCCCCAAGTGTGCTATTATTTCTGAAATAGGTTTTATACATCATTTATGCCGACAACATTTTATCTAAACAGCACTTAGTGGAAAAGAAAAGAAAAAAGCATGACCTTAGAAACCCTAATAACTAAGAAACATGAGAACATAGCTCTGATGATGGAAGTTTAGAAGATACCTGAAGGGGAAGCATGTAGTTGTTTTGCTCGATCATTGCAGCTACCCAACAGTGCAGGAGGTAGGCCCTCATCTTGTTCAATTGCCTTATCCTCTTCCTCTATTGCCTCAAATACACTTGCTCTCAGCTCAGCCTTACACCAATACAAAATGTATCAGGCATACCATTATTGAATTGATCAAAAAAAGAAAATATCTTTGTAGTTTAAATAGATTCCTACTCGAGAAATTAGGTCAGATACTTTTACAGATCCTCTCTAAACACATTGTAAAGCAAACATAGTTTTCATCCAATAAACAAAAGAGAATTGTTTCGCAACAAATCCTCCATTTGGAGCTCAAAACTCTTGACCGAACCTAATGGGAAAGTAGTTAACATTGAACCTAAATACTTGCAGTTTTCTATATAACTGTTCAATAAATGTTAAAGTTTGAAAGATAATGAACAGCAACATCCGTGTCCAACGGACAATATTTGTCTTAATAGCTTGAAAATTTGAACTACTTCACAACGAAAGATCCCATCACTAGCAAGCTCAAGAAAACAAAACTAAGATCACAAGCTTGATTATCACCTAAGACACTCATGAACACAGCAGAAAACATTCACATTTTGGTCGATCACCTCAGAATCTAACATATACACGATATAAAATACATAAAACCTACCCGATCCAACAACCCTATGCACCCCATTATAAGCGCAAAAACATTTTGAACCAATTCGTCAAATACCAATATAATTGCAACTCTATAAAGAAATTTAACCGAAATCCAAACGAATTGAAGAATAGAAACAATTTAAAGGGAGATGTGTTTTACTCGGATCTTAGCGAGAACCCCTTTCTTTTCTAGGGTTCGAGTGACAAGGGTCTTCAGGTCCATCATTTCTCTAGTATAATCATCCATCTTACAGAGGTTGTCGTGTCGCTGTTCGTCTTCTCCAGTCCTCGGAAGGAAACTTGATTTTGGGGTTGTTTTGAATTCTTTTTCGACTGTCTTTGTGGTAATTCGGGTATGCAACTGCAAGACGTGAACCGATTGTTCGAAGTTGAAACGGGTTCTCAATTTCGGGGATATGGAGTCGATATTTGCAAAAAGCCAAAAACAACAATTATTTAAATTGCTATTTTAGATTTCAATTTTCAATAAATGATATAATATATACGAGTACTTTTTTTACACCAAATATTTTTAAAAAATTCACACCAACGCAATGAAATCTGAAATTGCTATTTTAGATAGGAAATAGATTTAATAAGGTAATTAAGTTTTTGGTTTGTTCAACATCTGGGTAACTATCTTTTTTTTGTACAAATCTATGTAACAAATTTTTTGAAAATGTTCACATATGCCCATTATGACCGGCTGTAGCAGGTTACATCCGATCATAACTCATAATGGTCATATGTGAACACTTCCAAAAAGTTCACTACCTAAATGTGTACAAAAAAAGATAATTACCCAGATGTGAACAAACCGAAAAGGTAAGAGTAAATTACATGAATGGTCCCTGTAGTTTGGATAATTTGTGCGTTTGATCCCTAACTTATTTTTTAACTTGGATAATCCCTACTGTTTATTTTTATTGTGCGTTTGGTCCTTATCTTACCTCAAGAGACTATTGTGCCATTTTTTAATTAATTTTTTTTATTTATGTATTTATTTTTATATAGTTTAAAAAATTAATAGACCCTACATATTTGTATCTCCTCACCCTAAACCTGAAGCCACATTCGAGAAATTTAAGCTTGGTCCCACCAGCCATTCTATCTGTCATCCTCCTCAACTTCTCTTTCCTTTTCATCTTTAATGATATCAACGTCTTCACGATCCCTTCTTTTTTCGGTCCTTCAACTCCGGCGAACCAACACCATAAGCCTTCAATTGAGTTGTGGTGGTGGAAAATTCAATGAAGAGACAGTGGGTTGTGGGGTTGGTTCGTCGAAACTAAGGGACCGAAAAAATAAGGGATGATGAAGACGTCAATATCACTAAAGATGGAAAAGAAATATAAGTTGAGAATGATGAGAGATGGGATGGTGACTAGTGGGACCCAACTTAAATTTCTCAAATGTGGTTTCACGTTTAGGGTGAGGAGATGCAGATATGTGGGGTCTATTAATTTTTTTTTAATATATAAAAGATAAATACATAAATAAGAAAAAAATTAAAAAGAAATAAAAATAAAAAGGACACACTAGTCTTTTGAGGTAGGACAGGGATCAAACACACAACAAAAATAAACAATATGGATCATCCAAGTTAAACAATAAGTTAGAGACCAAACGCACAAATTACCCAAACTACAGGGACCATTCGGGTATATTACTCTTACCTTTTCGGTTTGTTCATATCTGGGTAACTATCTTTTTTTGTACACATCCAGGTAACGAACTTTTTGGAAGTGTTCACATATAACCATTATGACTGGTTATGACCGGATGTAACCTGCTACAGTCGGTCATAATGGTCATATGTGAACACTTCCAAAAAGTTCGTTACCTAGATGTGTACAAAAAAAGATAGTTACCCAGATGTGAACAAACCGAAAAGTTAATTACCTTATTAAGTGAATTTCCCATTATAGATTCCAAAAATTATTTTCAACCTCTTTTACTAATAGGTTAACGATGTGAAAATTAAATAATTATGACATTTTCAACTCATTCTGATCTGATACGAAAAAGATGATGCTTTGGTAATTCAATGTTGGTTAGATCCTTGACGCATCCCGATCATATATGCTTAAAAGTCCGTTTCAAATCCATTGGAAAAAAAGAAAAGAAAATAATAAATAGGAACAAAACCATAATTTAAATATGTTATAAATTAAAACAGAAACCAAAGATATGCTGACACCTATCATAATGAAAATTTTCTCTTTTTTTAACTGAATTTTATTTAAATCCAAATATCCAATTTTGATTAAAGCATAATAAGAAAGTTCATAGATTAACCCTAAGATATTAGCCCTCATATGTGGTTGTAAAAGAAATAAACCCCAAAAATAAAGATGCATATAAATATTGGACTCGGTAAACATGTAAACATAAGGTGTCATATTGAATTTTTTATCTTAAAATATAAATGGGTCGAAAGATCTTAACATTAATTTTATCCGTTTAATTTTATATGTTGTATCATATCAATTTGTTACTTAAACAAGTTTATATATCTCCCACAACCATTTTTGTTTTGTGTCGGGATTAGGGTTTAGACGTTATAAACGTTTAATGTCATGTTAGGTTGAAACACTAAATGGGTTGAAAAAGTTTGATTATAATCTTATCGTTTAATTTTCATATTGAGTGGTGTCAACTCGTTTACTTAAATAAGTTGTGGTCTCTTACCCAACATGATTATTCCAATTCAAGTATGTGCTTAGTTGGGAGGTTTAGGATTTAGACCTTATAAACATGTTATGTCATGTGGTGTTGAAACACTAAACGCATTGAACAAACTTGACCATAAACTTGTTTACTTTTTTGTGTCGTCTCAACCCGTTTACTTAAACATGTTTATTTTCTGTCGAGTTTGTATCAGGTTTAGGGTTTAGAGTTTAAACATTACAAACATGTTGTATCATAATCAGGGGAGGATGTAGAATTTCACAATAGGTGTTGCACGGAAAAGTCAGGGGTTGCACGATAGTAGAAAAAATAAAAATTTAGAAGATATTCGAAAAATTTTCCACTGCGGTCAGAAAAGTCAGGGGTTGCCGGTGCCACTCTGGACCCCCTCTAAATCCACCCTTGATCATAATGCGTTCAAATACAAACATCATATTGGGTTGAAACACTAAATAAGTTGAAAGAGCTTGACCCCTAACATTACCCATATAGTTGTGTAACGTGTTGTGTTAACTCATTTGAATGGGTAGAGCTTTAGAAGTCTTTTAATCAAACTCGTTTATTTTATGTCATATTCGTGTCAGATTAGTGGGTCTTGACAGTTTTTCTCGACTTCTAATACATATGACCCATTTTAATGCGATTTTCACTTGGTATATTGCCCAAAAATTAAGGTTTCATTAGTTCAAGTAAACTCTTAAGGGTAATTTTCAATGCACCAGCCACCAAGCAAAGTAGCAAACCCATATTCTATACCATTTTTTAAAAAGTCGTTATATTTTATGTAAAGGCAAAAAAAAAATGACTTTCATGTATTTTATTTTATCTAAATAAGCCATAAATACATAGATTTTCATGGAAAGTGAAAAACGTTTGATCAAGTGGTTATCAACTTATCATCCATTTTTTGTTGCAAAATCAGCAATTTATTAAAACGATATTCAAATTTGAGATTCAAATGTGAACCGCATACTTTTTTCGTCTTTTAAATAAGTTTAGATACTGATTCACATTATCATTAATCATCGAATAGTGGAGCCGAATTGGTGTTACTTTAAATTAAATACTCAATATAAAGTGTGAAAATTGATAAAAAAAACATTATATTGGCTATAGAATTTTAGATTGGCTAACCGGGTGAATATTAAATACGATTATAAAAACTATATTTATAATTTTAAAACAAAAGAATATAATTTTCATCATCCACTGTGATCAAGAAATATAACCCATAACAAACAAATTTATTTAGATATGCAAACCACACAAATATAAAGAAAAATATAGTGTGAATAACGAGAAGAATGCATGATGAATCAGGATCAGGATCAAGAAAAACAGCTACAACATGAAGATCTTGGTTTTTTCATAGTAGTCGACAACCCTGTAACACCCTTCACTTCCTTCTTTAACTCCTGACAAATTTTGGCTTTCACCTCTCCTCTTTTTGGAATAAGCCTCGTTGTTGTTCTCGTCTTTTCCATTTTTCTCCGTTGATCTTCCATTGTTCGAATGCCAAAGAAAATGAATAGAGACAAAAACACGTTGTTTAATACGCTAAAATAAAATTCTTTTTTCTGTTTATCGTTAGATCAAAAGGTTATGTTTCTGTGTCTGAGAAACAATACGTTTTATTTTGCAAGAAAGTGAAGTGAGGAACAAGAGCAAGTTGGGAGGCGTGTCCTCTTGATAGGATATATATAAAGACTATAGTAATCGAATTCACACATTCTCAACGTGTGTGAACATGATTTAGGCATTAAGAAAATAGTTTTAATTGGGGAATTTTTCATATCTTATTGATTATGGCATGCCAAAAGGTTTAATATACACACAGATATATTGATGGCGGTAAAAAAAGAATATAGAATCATAAAATTCTAATGCCTTTATTATTTTACTTATATATAAACTGATGAATTCTCGTTTTCTTATTTAAAATGATTAAGAAAAGTATAGCATCTTATGCCATTATATATATATATATATATATATATATATATATATATATATATATATATATATATATATATATATATATATATATATATATATATATATATATATATATATATAGGTTCAAATGTTTCTCACATCTATTGTGTGCTAGAATGCACCAATAAAAATTGAGTAAAACATTAAATATATATTAAATGATATCCATATTTATAAATCTTTTTTATGGAAACTAATTTAATTCGTCATTAATGTCAATAATAATATTTTTTCAGAATGATTTCATATATAAAATAATAAGAGTGTATTCTAGGCGAACGAGAGTATATTCTACTAGAATACACTCTCATTCTTCATATTCCATACAACTTTATTGTATTTTAAGTGAGCGAGTCCGGAAATAATGTTGTTGTTGACATAAAAACCTAGATACGAATTCATTCTGAAAGAATGTTATTGCTGACATTAATGACGAATTTAATTAATTTTCATAAAGATAAAATTATAATTATGGATATCATTTAATATACATATAATTATGGAAACCATTTAATATATATCATTATTTAATTAAATAATAATATAATTTTACTAAATTCCTATTGGTGCTAAGCGACGGAGACGAATAGTTTGTTGCGTCAATTATTTCCATTCGCAAACATATGTTATATTTCAAGGAATGTAAATTACTTTTTGACGAATTGTTTTCTTTCGGTGTTAATTTGTCATTCAGAAATGTCTATATTGCTATTTTAGATTTAATATAAAAGTATGTTGATGTATTTTGTTCAAAATAATGTTTTGTTCTAGATTAAAAATAAATGTATTTTGTTTTTTACAAGGCTCTAAAAAGTTTGTCATGGCTCCAAGGCTTGTACCTGCCGCCAAGTTTTACTAAAACGTTGTCTTAACTCATATATGCGTATAAAAATGAATAATAGCTGAAATAACATATAAAAATATTAATTATACACAAAATTGTCGCCTTATGTCATCTGATGCGACCTTGCCCTCGTACTCTGGCTCGATGTCTTGTGTGGCGCTAGAAAGTATCTTCAAGGTCACAAGAGAAAATCGTCGTCATCCGCTTCCCGGGAGGAGACTCCCGGAAGAACGCTCCGACGGTCAAGTTAGATGGGGTTTAGGGTATTTCTGATAGGAATAGCTTCGTGAAGAGTGCTTACCTTTAGCGCACTTGAATGCGTCCTTTTATACTTAGCGACCCTGCTCGTCCGTACGAGACAAGATCGCTTTTAGGGGACAAGGTCAGAGGCGCTAATTGGAGGGTTGTGCGCCTCTTTCTATCAGAGCATTGCCATTGGCTCCGGCGGTAATGTTCTGATCCTTCGTCTTGTCGCTTGACCGTATCCTTTGTCTTGATGCTGGGAGTGTCCCTGGCGGGCGCGAGCCTTTCATCGGGGCGTTGGCGGGCGCTGAGTCCGCTTCTCCTGGCTCGGCCAGGGCGCAAGGTTTCTTGGCCGGGTGTGACTCTTCCGTGCTGGCTTAGGCATGTCATCATCACGCCTTATAGACGACGTGACTCGCCAAGGCTCAGAAAAACTTGAAGTTTGACACTGTCACCAAGTCACGCCTTAAGTTATTTAGAACTTTGGTTTTTTATACAAATATACATTGTTGATTAAAAACGAATTAAATCTTCGTTTTCAACCCTTTTGGGCCAAATTAAACAAATTCAATTTTACTTTCTATTTACCTCTGTGAATCATCTTTAATCAACTTTATTATTTTAAATTAAAATTAAACTGCGGTACAAGTTTGGTTACAGTTACCAGTATTTTGTAGTTTTGGTTGGTTTCTGAACAAATATATTATTACTTAAATCATTGAAATAAAAATAAATGACCATTTAAATTCAAACGTACATCCATACATATATTAGTTTAGTCTTGCAAATTGTTTTATTATTTTTGGATTAATAGTTGTATAAAAATTGATCGTTAGATTGGGACAATGTTATAAAGTTATCTGTTATTATTAATTTCTAATATTATTAGGCCAAAGGTCCTTTTAAGGGGTACTCGCGCAATGCAACAGTCAGTAAATAGTTGCTTTCGAATAATAGTTTTCTTTCAGTAACTACTTTTGTTTCAGAAACATCTCATATCTATATAACATATTGTTTGTTGGGAGACGAATAGTTTCTTTTCAACGGTTAGTTTCCTATCTAAATAATGTTCACCTATTGAAAATGGTGAACGTTTTATGGATGAAGGTTTCCTAACGGATCTGGAGCAAACATATGGCATGATATTATCTTTAGTTATGTATAGATATTGCCTAAGAGCAAGACATGAAAGATTACATGATACTTGTTACATTTAGGTCAATCAGGAGCCAAATGAAAGAAATAGTAACGTAGTTCCATTTTTTCTTATATAATATCTGTAACGTCTGTGTTTCCAGGCTTGCCATTTTTAGCAATGTAATGGTCTAGGTTAACCTTTGTAACCCGTTTTGAAATAATAAGATTGTATTATTTGAGTATTGTGTGTTTTGTGCTTAATTGCTTAATTATGTGGTTTGATTAATTAAGAATAAAAATAAGCGTCAAAAATTTAAGTGTAAATAAACTTAATATCTTTGGTTAATGTTGTAGTAGTTGAAACGAGGTTTCCGAAAACATATAGAACGCCCAAATCTGACTTCGTATGAGGAAGTTATGATTTATCGAAGTTCCGGCTTAGCGGTATGCAGCCTGAAATACTCGATTTGAGATCGAGCGGTTTTTAGCCGAAGCAATCTAAATGAGAATCGAAGATCTCATTGTTGGTATCGAAGCGATAAAAAGTTAGGCGAGAACGGACGTCAAACGAAGAAGTTATGAATTTATAACGAAAGTTTCTATCCCGGCCTATTAAAAATAATTAATAAAAATAAAGTCAAAATTAGCCGACGGAGTCTAAACGAAAGTTGTAGAGCGTGGTCTCACCTTTCCGTTGATATAAAGAACGTCGAAAACGGAGTTCGTATGAAGAAGTTATGAATTTCCGAAGTTTATTAATCATTTAGTATTTAAATTTAATTATAAAATCGGAAGCCTTATCCGAAGACGAGTCACCGGTGTGATCCGGAGTACGCCCCGCGTGCGAGGGTAGGCTACCGCGTACTCAGCATAGTGTCGACACTTCGGATGACGCATGCAGTGACGATTTCGGAAGCAGTACGCGCTGCGTACTGCAGTACGCCCCGCGTACTCCGAGGCTCCAGCCTCTATAAAAGGGATCCGAAGGCAGCCGAGAGTTTTGTTCATTTCTTCTCTTCTCTCTCCCGTTTTGCATCGTTTTGCGTGCCAGAAATACCCTGAAGCCCCGGTATCATACTCTAGCCCCGAGGCAAGTCCCGAGATCCCGAAGATCCCGAGAAGTGCGGTTCCCGAGTCGAAGCTCTGCCCGCGAGAAGTTCGATTTTCGAGGAGGTCTTCCAGATCTGCTGAGGATTACTACTTCTATAAGCCGTAGTGCTGTCGGATCATCTTCTGATCAAGTGAGTGTGTAGTTATTTCCTTCTAATACAATAATACGAAGTATTTTATATAAAATACGTGCTATGTGTATATATTTGGTTGTGTTATGTGTGAATGTGTATTCACTCTCTTCTATCTTATAGATCTGATTATTTCTCTATGAGATATGTGTTATGTGTGTGTGTGCCTCATCTGTTATGTGATATATGTGTTGATTAAAGCATGCTATACAGGTTTTTAAACTATGTATATAAATGTATATTTTTATCTACGATTATGTTGGGTAGAACATCGGTAGACAGTTGGTGTGTAATAAACAGATGAGAGGCCTAGTTGTTGTTTGATTGAGTCATCTAGCGGAGTTTAGATGACGACCACTGGCTATTCTAGACAGTCTTGTGGAAACATTAGCAGGTTCGCCACCTGTAGGTGTTAATGAACTTGGGTGTTCATTCGCTGTACTCCATCCCCCTCATGGTTGCCTTATTTGACTTATATTGCTGAGGTACCCCCGAAGCATGTGTTGTCGCCCCGATGAAATATTCTTAGACTAGGTCCCTTATGTTAGTTGTTTTAGGGACATTAAAGTGAGAATAACGGGAATGAGTAATTGGGTTATTGTTGGTTGGTGAAAATTAAATATGATATTTATTGTGGGTTGAAAACCCTATATGCTCACCAGGCTCCCAAGCCTGACCCACTCAGTTTTAAATTGTATTACAGGAAGTGGCGGAAGGGCATGAGATGGATGAACCATCAAGTTGTTTTGCTTACAAGTCTGCATATGTTTATATTTGTTATATGAGTTGTAATGTATTCGTTTATGCTTATTGGTCTGTATCGGAACATGACACCCCGAGTTTTGATTATAATGAAAATACATTTCTTTTATGAAATGCTTTGGTAAACATTGTTTTATCATGCTTTGTTTTTGGGAACAAATTCCACAACCCTTTCAAATCAAAAGGATTTACTCTGAAAATATTTAAAAGCATAAATGAAAAATCGGTCTTTTCTGGCCGAGATTTTGGGGATGTCACAATATCTTACTTTCGTCGCTATTTCTTCAAACTTTTTAAATTTTATTTTAATTCTTTTTCTTATTAAAACATTATACTTTCAAAGTATACACAAATATAGCCTTTACAATAAAAGCATTAAGAGTTGTAAACATACACACGTCGTCACATATACATACAATGTAACAACCAACTTTTGAGGTATTAATTATTAATTATTTCCAAAAACTATAGTTGGGCCAAGTATAGATAAAAGGACTATTGGATTGGACTTAAGCAAAGGGGCCAAGGAATTGGGCCGCCCATAAGACGTACGTTAGGCGTAGCCTTGGCGTACGTGGGGCGAAGAGGCAGGCATCAGATGCGGGGGGCGCGCGCACGTACGTGCAGCATGCCAGGAGTACGCGCAACGTACGTGAGCAGATACCAAACCCTAATTTTTAGGGTTTAAGACATATAAATACCCCATTATAACCACCCCCTGGCCTCCCTACCATCCCCCTCACCCTCAGAAAACCCTAATACGCCCCATACTTCATTGGTGTGTGTGTGTTCAACCTTTTTGAGCTTATTTTGGTGAAGAAAAACTTTAAAGAAGAAAAGGAGAAGTTGGAAAAGAAGCCTTTGAGTACCTTGAGCTCGGGGATCTGGATTAAGCTCATCATTTGGCATCAAGAGAAGGTATAAAGCTCCTAACTTTCCTCCTCAAAGTCTAGATCTAAGGTTTTGGAAGATTTAGACCTTTTAGGTCCAAAGATTGGATCTTGATCATGCAACTTCGATTTTGAGCTTAGGGTTTCCACCCTTGAAGCTCAATGAGTCCCTTTAGTAGTAAAGTTGCAAGCTTTGAGGCTTTTATGAAGTCATGCAAGAGATCTATCCTTTTCTTTGGAATGTCATTGTCATTTTTAGTGTTGGGCTCATTTGTAAGTTGGACGTTCTGTCTTAATAGATTAAGTCGTTTTGGAGAAGATGGCTTAACAGGAGAGTACGTTGGGCGTACACACCAGTACGTGTAGTGTACAATCCATTCAAGCAGCATGCGCAGCGTACAGATGCGTACGCTCAACATACGCTCAGTTAGTGGGTTTAAGTTATTGGGCCTCGGTTTGGGCTTAGCTTTGGACATAATAGTAGTTGGGTCGTGATGGGCCTTCATAAGTCAGTTAAGGGCCCAAGAATTGGTTTAGGCATGGAAGAAAAGCCCATTTGAAGAGTTGGGCCCAATTTAGAAAATTAGGCCATTTGGGGACTTAATGGGCCCTAGTGAGGGCTAGAAAGGAGTGAGCCTAGGTCATGGACCAAATTAAATCAAAAGGGGTAAAATACTCATTTTACCCATAAAAGAGCCATCAGTTTTTGACTAAATGTTTATTTGGTCATTATAGCTGGGGAGTAGTTGGAGCAATCTGTGGTGTCACCTTTGCACGAGTTATTCAGCAGCCTATTGAGAGGTGAGTTACCTTCTAGTAGCGGTGGGTCTACGGCCACAATGTCGGCCCACTATTAGGAGATGTATATTAGATGATTGTCTTTGTGATATTCATCTAGATTTGCTGCTACATGTTATGTTCTATGTGCCAGCATGATATGATGTTATGTGATAGTGGTAGTAGTAGGGGAGATAGTCCCCAAGTTACCGATCGATATGGCCGAACGGGTAGTTTAGTACCCAGTTATGCTAGACAGATTATGATTATGTGATAGTATGTGATAGACCGGTCGAGAGGACCGAAGGGGTAGGCCAGCACCCAGATATGCTAGGCAAGGTCATCGATCGAGAGGACCAAATAGGTAGGCCAACACCCATATATGCTAGGCAAGGTCACCGGTCGAGATGACCGAAGGGGTAGGCCAGCACCCAGATATGTTAGGCAACGTCACCGGTCGAGAGGACCGAAGGGGTAGTCCAACACCCAAATATGCTAGGCAAGGTCACCGGTTGAGAGGACCGAAGGGGTAGGCCGGGCACCTAGATATGTCTGACAGTATGTATGCTATATGATTGTATGGTATGTGGTATGATGGCGGAACTCACTAAGCTTCGTGCTTATAGTTTTCAATTTTGTTTCAGGTACCTCTTCTGAAAAGGGGAAGGAGCAGGCGCGGTAGTGGCACATCACACTCACACATGATTTCCACATTGAATTTTTGGGATTGTACTCTAGTTTTTATTATTATTGATGTTATGGTTTGAGACACGTTGTTACAATTTTATAAATGGATTTGACATTGGTAATGTTTTTGGTAAACTAATTTATGAGTTACTTAATTAAAAAAATGAAAACTTTGGCCTTGAAAATCGAGATGTTACATACAAACACTTAGGAAAGCACACACATACTTTCTTTCTTGCATTATAGTATTGTACTTCAAAATACAATCCTTAATTAAATAAGAAAAAATAGTTAAAAATAAATTGAGAAATAGAAATAAAATTATGATGCTATATTAGCCTCCATTACATTTTGTATTTAGTATAATCATGCCCTTTGTCATTTACTTGCCTTCTTTTCATGGAGTTGGTCCCACATGAAATACTTTTTTGATTTCATGAGAGTCAGTTCAAAACTATGACAAATATGCACTTGCTTTTCATTCTTTTCTTCTTTTCAATACCAACATGTTGGCAACATCATATATGCAGCAACTGGTATGCTAAAAGAAAAGGTAAATCCAGATACAAAATAAAGTGACCCAAGAGCATCAACAATAATAATAATGATGATAAATAAGAAAGAAAAATGGAGATGATATGGTGTGTTACTTCAGTTTATTGCAATACCATCAACACTGGAGCAACACCAAAGAAGTGAAAGCATGAAAAAGGTGGTCATGCTGATCCAAAATAGCCAACACATCTGCCCTTTCAAAAAAAACTATTTTGTTAGGTCTCAGTAACCAAGTTATTGTTGCACACTTCAGTTCACATTTTATGCAATCGTGGGCAAACCTATTGTCTTACATCAGTTTACTTTCCAATATTTTCTGATTAAGACAGTGAACTTTCAAAAACCTACCCAATTATAGCATTGTACATTCATTCCTTCTACATTTGATTTTTATGAACTTGAAATGGGCAGAATTATTAAAACAAATGTAGATAGTGAAAGAAATTTAATTGCCTACGGATGCTAAAAATTTAAACAATCGTACCTAGTTTTCACTTAAGCTCTTGGTTAAGTTCCTCCTTCCATTTTCCTTGTACTTCAAATTAAAACAATGCACACTAAAAATAGCACATCTTGATGATGGTAAGATAAGCGAGGTGCTAAAAAATAAAATAACCAAAAAGATTAGGTAGATGCTAAGAATAAAATGAACTTTTGATTATTTTTTAGTGTAATAGTGAAATTTGTTTTGTGTTTAAATAAATGTTCTATAATAAAGATAAGACGTTAAATATAATAAAGGTTATTAAATATTCACAAAAAATCAAGATTGTCCTACTCATTTTATATATGTTGATATCAAGAAAACATTCAGATATTTCTTCTAAAGAGAAAGGTATACATTAGGCTTGTCCATCACAATTGATGTTTTAGTTTATTGTAAAAATTAATTATTTGGAATCCATAATAATAATAATAATAATAATAATAATAATAATAATAATAATAATAATAATAATAATAAATAATAATAATAATAATAATAATAATATTATTATTATTATTATTATTATTATTATTATTATTATTATTATTATTATTATTATTATTATTAATTGTATTTCCTCACTGATGCTTAAATCTTTCCATTTAAATGGTAATGAAACACATAAGAGTTGAGAAATCGTTGATTTATAACTTTAAAAAACATAAAAATTATTAAACATTTTAAAAAACCTGAATTGCCTTCACCAAAAGTGAGTATTGGTAGGGGTTCCAAAGCTCTGCAACAAAAAGCCATTAACATTATAGTTCATCAACAATAACTTCAATATCAGAGCACTAAAATTATAATAATATATTAAATCCACTAAATCTTATGATTGCATCTTTAATCCATAAGGATTTCATCATCTTTATCTCATAAGTAGGATGTTATAAAGCAAATAAAAATTTACATGAAGGTCATTTCAGGACTTCTTACTTAAAAAACCCAAGTTAGGGAAAATAAATAAATGTAATAGAAAATAATGGCAA
Source organism: Lactuca serriola (assembly GCF_051521515.1). NCBI lineage: Eukaryota > Viridiplantae > Streptophyta > Magnoliopsida > Asterales > Asteraceae > Lactuca > Lactuca serriola. The sequence continues at coordinate 211,816,376 of NC_136409.1, forward strand.
TAGTTGAATCATAAGCATAATAATCAGTTTACACATAGAGCCAAACACATAGATATACACACATACATATAGAGATTAGATCTCACACATATATGCCCTTGCCACTTGTCACTCACACTAACTATAACAATGTACAAAAGAGTTTGAAAAGTCGAGATTTTGCTTACCTGTTGTAGAATCTATATACTACTCTCATAGCCACAATGAAGATTGTATCCTATAGATTCTTATTAAGTATATCTTCCACACCACAACTTCATTTTCATCTAAACCAAAATAATTATCCAAAGTGAATCTTTTTTGCCATTTCCGATAGTTGCAAAAAAAACTATAAATGTAGTTATGACATGGTATAAAAATCATCATAATGATAAAGTAATCTTATAAAAACCTTATTTGAAAATTCCAGAGATCACATTAGATAAGAAACATTGATAGAACGAACTTCTCATTCTAAAACATAATGAAAACATAATCCAACCTTGTTTTCTGTTAAAAACATCTAAATTCACACCAGAAACATCCAAGACTCACCTTTTCACTCAATTAAAAATCAAATTAATCACATTGCAACCCCTTTTTTATCCTTTTGTTTTTTCATGAAAAAGGAATCATTAACCTGCAATATAGAGAATATCAGTTGTTGATACCCTAGCACATGAAGCCACATTGAGCAACAACAAAATTTTGAATATAAGTTATTTAAAACATACATTAGAAATATTCCAAGAAGGCAAATACAAACATGTAACAATTTGTCATAGCTTTAAAAAAACATACTCAAATTGAAAACCTAAATCGGAAATCACCTCATAGATCAAACAAAACCCAATCGGTGCTTAAAATCTAAAGTTAAGACTTCAAGCAAGCATTAATCTTGACTTTCTCAATTGCAAACCCTTCTGTAAGAAACTTTAATTAAATTCCAAATATACGTAATGTGATATCCCAATTTTCACGGAAAAAAAAGACTGATTATGTTTATGCTTGTTTGAAAATCAGAGTAACATTTTACATAAAAGTGTTGCGGAATTTGTTCCCAAAATAAAAATATGATAAAGATTTATCAAAGCATTTCTGTAGAAATGTATTTCATTAAAAAGACTCGGGATGCCATGTTCGATACAGATCAAAAGCATAAACAGTACAATATAAGTCTTACTACATTATTTCATATCTACAGACCTATATCCGTAATCCCTCATCCAAAACATCATATCTATACTCGAACGCCATTACTTGTAATACATGAAACTGAGTGGATCTGGCTTGGGAGCCTGGTGAGCACATAATATTTTCAACCCATAATTAATAAGTTATTTAATTTCATCAACCAACAATAACCCGATTACCCGTTCCCGTTATCCTCACTTTACATCCCTAAACACCTTGAAACACCGAAAATTTCAAACAAATTTTCATTTAAAAATAATCGTTTAATTCTTAGAAACACTTGTTTAAAATCTCATTCATAATCGAATTACAAAACATAACTCCATTTTCACTTGCATAGTAAACCAAGATCCTCAAAACATGACCCTTTCTCTGGTGTGTATAATCAAGCAGGTGCCGTCCCGTGATCCTGAAAGAAACATGAAACACATACATAAAAAAAACACTGTAAGCACGAAGCTTAGTGAGTTCCCCAAAATACCACACACAACACATATTAGCCACTCGAGGCTATAACTTTGTGGGTCCGTGGACCCTGCTCTGTGAACCCTCTGGTTCTAACTCTGTGAACCTTCCGGTTCTAACTCTAGGAACCCTCCGGTTCCAACTCTGAAAACATGCACAACATAAATCACATAGAAATAATGCAGTACAACACATAACATACATAGCATACAAATACTCTGTCACATAACCCTGGTTACCTACTCAAGGTAAAGTTAGTGAGAAGACTCACCTGGCAAGCAGAAAGCAGACATCCCCACGCTTGAATCTCGAACTCGCCACCGCCTAACACGTAAGGCATATACTCTCATGAATATAACTCTCGAGACTAGAATCAACCCTCTCATGGCACCCTCTTAAGGGTAAAAGACTATTTTACCCCTCTCTTGGCCCAAAGGCCACATCGCTGACCAAGCCCTAAAAGTCAACGGTCAACTCTTGGTCAAAGTCAAAGTCCTCAGTCAAAGTCAACCCTCCTGGTTGACCCTGCTCGCCAAGTCAACCCGTCGACTCGTCGAGTCCCCATGCTCAGAACTTCCCCAGTCCGCGACTCAACTCGCCGAGTCACCCCGAGACTCGTCGAGTCCCACAACTCTGAGTCCACTCGCACACAACTCACCGAGTCATCCCTTGACTCGCCGATTCTCGACTCAACCAGAAAATATTGGAACTCTTCGACAAGACTCGCCGAGTCCAACAACAGACTCGCCGAGTCTAAGGCTATCTTCAACCTACTCGCTGAGTTGTTCATACAACTCGCCGAGTTCCAGGCCATCTTCATCCAACTCGCTGAGTTGTTCTTCCAACTCGTCGAGTTCCAGCTTATCTTCAAGCAACTCGTCGAGTCCACCCATGTGACTCGCCGAGTACCACCGGTCTGAACCCATACAGAAGCATTCCAGGCCATGCAATTGATCCAAAACATAGATCTAGCCTCCTACAACTCATCTATCACGTAAAGTGGCAAACTTTACGTGAATCCAAAGAGATCTATGCATTTTCACTCTAGGGTTTGGGTTTGGGACAAAATAGCTCCATCAACCACTCATAAACAGGGACTTTCATGCATTCCAACCCTTCTCCATTCCAGATCTGAGGTAGCAACCTCAGATCTAACCTCTAAACTCCAATACATCCAAGGATATGATCTCTAACACCCCCAAAATGATGCATCTAAGAAATAGCAGCTCAAAAACAAGATATTACCTCAAAGGAACGCCCTAACTGCAATGAAACTCGAATCCAAGCAAAGCCCCTTGCTCCAAGCCTCTTACCCTTCAAGATTTCCTCAACAATTGCTTCTCTAAGCTTCCAAATGCACTTGATCCACTCACACACGAGGGTTAGGGTTTCTGGACTTGAGGATGAGCAAGGAGGCTGGGGGAATGGATGTTATGTTCTTTATATAGGGCTCAACCCCGAGAATTAGGGTTTTCTCCACTCAGCGCCTACTCGCCGAGTCCATTACACTGACTCGCCGAGTCGGCCACTTAACACGCGACTAAGTCGCGACTCTACTCGCCGAGTCTGCACATGGACTCGCTGAGTCGCTCTTTCCCAATTTACTCTTTTAGCCCTTCAACTCTACTCTTGATATTTCGGGTTGTTACACACCTATCATAAGGGACCTACCCCAAGGATCATTATCGGGATGGACACTACTGCTAAGGGGATTCCTGAACACTAAATGTCCTTAAGGCAACCATGAGGGGGATGGAGTACACCGGTGAACACATCGTTCACAAACACCTACAGGTTGCGAGCATGCTAGCGTTCCACTAGACTGTCTAGAAGAGTCTGTGGTCATCATCCATACTCCGCTAGATGACAGAATCAACAACAACAACATCGAGGCCTCTGATCATTTTATCACACATCGTCTATTACATCTACCCATGTTTTACCCCAACATTTTTGTAGATATAAAATACATATACAGTTCAAATCATTTAAACATGTATAAAAAATTTTCATCAGCATATACAACAAGTTAGGGGTGAGCGCGGTGCGGTTTGGTGCAGTTATTGTCTAACACCTCACCACTAACCGCAAATGCAGTTAATCCATTTTTAAAACCGCTTGGTGCGGTTATTTTTGCGGTGCGGTTAGATGGTTATTTTTGCGGTGCGGTTTTGTTTTTTCTGTGTTGCGGTTATTAACCGCATGGATTTGGTGCGGTTATTTTGTGTGATTTTTAACCATAGTTTAGGGGTCAAACGGTTTTAAGAGTTCAAACATATTACTAGTAATAATAAAAAATACCATAATATATAAGACAATTAACTTAAATCACAAACAATTAATAATTTAAAAACGTCAAATTAATAGTAATTAACAATAAATTTCTTAAAATTGTTTAATTTCACCATTTTTCAAAGTTAAAACATAAAAAAAAAACACCATACTTTTGTCTTCTAGTATTTTATTCATCTTTCATTCATGAAACATGTCTTATTTTTAATATTTAATATATTAACAATTAATAAAAAAAAGTTGTATATAATAAATGCGGTGCGGTGCGGTTTTTTTTGCAGTTTTTGAAAACTAATAACCGCACCGCACCGCAAATTTGTGGTTTTTGAAATTCAGAAAACCTCACCATCGGTTTCTATTGCGGTTACGGTTTATCAGTTGCGGTTTATGCGGTTAATTTTAGTTGTGGTACGGTTTTTGCCCACCCCTACAACAAGTATTCAGACAATATGCACATATAGCATGTAGTTTATATTAAATACTTCATATATATGTGTAAGATGAAAGTGACTATGCACTCACTTGGTAAAGTGGTGATTCCGAACTCAGACAACGCTTCGTTACTCTCAAAACAATTTCCTTCGACAAAACTTATTATCAATACCACTAGGGTTTAGTCTAACGTTAACCCCGACTAATTAATAGTCTAACTATTCGTATTATCATATAAGCGTTAAACAACACTCTTATATAACTCATAATAATAGCCCAAATAATTATTTTAAGGTCCAAATAATGTTACTATTATTAATTAGAAGCTATATTAAAAATAGCATAGGTGTATCTCACTTACAACGGGTTTTTATTAAAAAAAACCGGGCTTCGCTAGAGCAGCGTTTCCGAGCCGAAAGTTTTTCTTCTCAAAGCCGCCGGACGCTCCGGGGCTTCCTTCTCGTGCTATGGAGGTTCCCTAGACTTGGGAGGGGTTTAAGGAGGCTAGAGAGAAGTTAGAGAGAGAAAGAAAGGTTATGGTGTGAAGAAATTATGAATGATTCGTCCTTTATTTATATGGATTTTATCGTAGAGTAGCCCCTAAGCTTCGTCAGTGTCTTTCGTGTACGACCTCCATTTTCTACGTTATTTATATCCACGCGTTGGTATTTGTGAGTACTACAACTTTCATTTAGACCTCGTCGGTTAATTCTCATTTTATCTCAGATTTACAAAAACTGTATCGTATTTATCGCGCTCGTAGAGTAGAGACTAAGCCGCGTCCATATCTTTCGCATACGAGCTCCGTTTTCGATGTTATTTATATCCACGCGTTGGTATTTACGACTAATACAAGTTTCATTTAGATCCCGTTGGCTAATTCTCTTTCTATCTCGGATTTACAAAACTGTATCGAATTCGCCGCACTCGAAGAGTATGGACTAAGCTTCGTCCATATCTTTCGCATACGAGCTCCGTTTTCGACTATCTTATTATCGTTTAAATCCTATTAGCGATATCTTCATTTCTCATTTAGATTATTTTGGCTGAAAATCAACCGATCTAAAATTCGAATTTCTGGGCTGTGCATTGTTATGCTAAATCTTAGAAAAATCATAACTTCTTCATTCAAAGTCAGATTTGGGCATTCTTTTTATGGACACTCTCGGTTTAACATATTCTAAGACTTTTGTTCAGATTGATAAGGCTAAAAATCACTCTATCGTAAATTCACTTTTTATGCTCCTCGGTGCCGTGCCGGTTTTGCCACGAAACTTCGACGGGTCATAACTTCTTCGTTATAACTCGGATTTCGGCATTCTTTATATATCCGGAATCCTTGTTTCGACCACTACAACTTTATGTAAAGATATCGGGTTTATCTGACACTTTAATTTTGACGCTTATTTTTATCCTTTATTTATTATATATTTATAAATAAGTAATAAGCACATAAATGCACATAATTCACATAATACTTAAATAACTCATCTTTATTAATTCAAAAAGAGTTACAGTAGTTGACCTAGACTATTACCTCATTTACTATTGTTTAGCCCTGAAACACGGACGTTACAATTCTCTCCCCCTTATGATGATTCCGTCTCGGAATCATGCATCGGCAAACAGATGCGGATAGTGACTCATCATGTCACTCTCTGTTTCCCAAATGAGATTCGGCCCATTCGTATGTTTCCAACGGACTAGCACTATGTCAACCATCTTGCGTCGTAACTTCTTAGCGATGCATTGTCCGATGCATTGTCCATTTGAAGCATATACATACTTATGAGTTAACATAAGAATATAATATGTTTGTAAAGTACACAAAATTCCACAAATGTAAAATGATATTTGATCCTTAAACGTAAATAAAACCACATTCAAAGATAGTATATTTCTCGGTTGTTTTAAACATTCACAGTTTAATCTCAATTGCCAAAAAAGCAGCCACTTATGATCCCACCACAAACTTTTTTTCATCTAAAACTCTACCATGCCCATTAAATAAAATTCTGACAACAAGAAAATTTAATAATAAAAAATTAAACCTTAATCACTTTTAAAACCAACACCACACGCTTGAGAATTTAATTATCTAACCCAAAAATATGCTCGGTAGGCACATATTGAAACCACTACACTACTTGGCAAGAATGATTTCGCGAACTTCATAACAAACCAAAGGGTCTATTTTGAGCACTTCCAAAGTTTCAATCTTTCCTCAACTCCTATCAAGATGTGAGACAACACGTTAGAAAATATATAAGACAAAAAGAATAAAACATGATGCCATAAAAATAATATTAGACAAAAAGAATAAAACATGATGTCATGCAGTTGAACAAAAAATGAATGAGTTCAAATATCATAGTCTAGACATCACATTCAGCTATCCATTTGTGATATATTTAGCAATAATTATAACAATCAATAGGAAACAAAATCACTAATAAACTAAGTTCAACATAAAAAGAAGAATCACTCTTAACCTATTTTCAGTGGCTGCTTAGCAAATATATTTTTAGGTTGTACCTCAAGGATTGATGCAACATAGTAAGAAAATATAAGTTTTTACATTATGTACAATTTCAGAATTTTACTTTCAAATATAAGCATATTATTATGACATCCTTTGGAATAGCAACCAACTTTTAAAGTAGAATACTATAATAAACAATAATCTAAAGTTTATTGCTATTATAGAGTATAAGTACATTTTGTGACCTGTAAATGTAAGAGGATGTTTGATTCCTTGTAGGGTCATCCAATCATGCTCCTCCCGTTTTACTTAATGTCACCAAACATTTTAACCTGTTATCAGAAAATGATATCATGTTTATAATCTTTGAAAATAACAACATAAGCTAAAGGATGAAATTTGGACACAAGCAACTTATTATCTTCAAAAAAAGAAACTCCATGTGAGAAAAAACATTACCAATAACAAAATGATGATACATACCTCATTCTAGAAACAACATGCCACGAAATGCCATCTTACAAACAACATAGAGATCTAACATGACACTATCAGCAACATAGCGAGGTTAACCTTCATTTCAAAGAAGAAAAACACTTACATTCAATAAAAAGACATAAAGATGATTATAGAATAAAAAAGAGGACTTCATATATATATATATATATATATATATATATATATATATAGGAGTAGGATCAAATGAGAACACCAAAAAGGTTGAGAACGCGAGAACAAAATATATTCATTTGTGATTCCATGTATTCATTTATGGACAAATGATAAATTTTTACGTCTTTAATTTCAATTGAAAAGAAAAAGAATATTCATGTTGATTGTGCATAAAAATTTATCATTTATCCACAAATGAATAAATGAAATCCCAACTGAATATACCCGTTCTCAACCTTTTAGGTGTTCTCATTATATATATATATATATATATATATATATATATATATATATATATATATATATATATAACTAATGAAATTAGACAAAATCAAACATTAGATTAGCAAAAAAGAAAGAATGATGAAGTTGTGACAATAGTGGTGCTTCCTGCTGCCATTAGGGTGTTTGAATATTAACATACATATAGAAAGAGATGGTGAGATAATTCTGGGGTTACATGGTGTGTTAGGTCGTAGTGGTGGTTACGGTATCGAGCCGGTGGTGATTGTCGATTTAGGGTTTTCGTTGGAGATAATGGATGCGGTGGTATGGAGACCAACTGTTTAGCTTAAACCACATGTAGTTTTGTTGGGTTTAGTCAAGAATCAGTTCAAAATGAAAACCAAAATTGCAAACTATTAAAGAAAACATACCTGTCTTCGATGTATCCGCTTCAAATCTTTGAGGAAACAACATTGGTCGCTGCTTCATTCCGTAAACGGAGAAGCGCGGAAGGGAAGAGAGGGAAACGACGATGTTTTTTTTTTTTGATGTAGGGGTTTCAGCGACAACCACGACTATGTTAATCTTAAATGAAATCGGTGGAAAATTATTTGTCTACGAAATTTAAACAAAATAAGGGCATTATGGTCACTTCAGTTTGAAGGAATATGGATGTGGAAGTGACATGAGGCAAAATCAAGACTCTTTTATTAGATAGGGATAGGGATTTACCAATTTAATTCTTTTTTAGAACTCCAAATTTTGGCATAGGAATGGTAGCCATAACAACGTGTAGTAGTAAAGTTATATGTTAATTTTTTTAAAGTCATGATTTAGTGAAAAAACGTTAAGACTCTTGAGTACTAAGATATATTACATTATAGTTTTATTTCGATCCTAATTGGGCACACATGATTATCTGCCAGAAAACAAACAACCGGTTTCTTAATTTAATATAACAAATTAAAAGATTATCTACTTGTAAGATATAATCAAGTAAAATGATATCCAAACAATCAATCCTCAAAAGAAAATCAACAACATGAAGAAAGAGATTTTGGGGTCTTCATTGATGTAGAGATTTTAACTTCCTTGATGATATGACCAAGAATTTTGGCTTTAATTTCGCCTCTTCTTGGTGGAAGGCTTACAACTCTTCGTATTTCTTTGCCTTTAACTTCAACCAATCTGCTTTGACTTTCCATTGGTCAAACAAACCACTTAATTAGTTCTAAGATAATATTAAGATCGGTTGGGGATATGGGTGTGGGTGTGGGTGATCATGGGTATTTATAGTCAAAGGAGTTTACAAATTGTAAGTGTGTTGTGAAGTGTGAACATATTATGATGTTGTTACTTTAAGCATGTGGTTACTAGAGTGTTTGATGTTGAGTGATGAGAATCTTTAAAAGTTTTAAAGTAAAGAATCGTATGTCTCCTCTTTAATGAAACCAATTAACCAAATGTTAGTGCTTATGGAATAAAAATTGGTCGATAGTTCCTTTTTTAAATGGAGGAGATGTAAATGTGATGATGTGCATCCAATGATGATCGTTTATATATCCTTCTTACATACAATATATAGCACCTGTAAAACGTGGATATATATATATATATATATATATATATATATATATATATATATATATATATATATATATATATGTATATAACCAAATCAATTAGAAAACTTAATTGCATGAAAACTAAAAAAGTCAATTTTGACCCTTAGTTTGTTTACAAATTGGTTGGACAATTACAACTTACAAGAGGATTGACCCTACAAACCATGGTGAACAAATGAATGAAATTACAAAATGATTGGATGGTTACAAGATGATAGACACTGCCAAATCACTATCAACATATTTGGCTATTCGGAGTGAGAAAGAGGAGAAGATTAGAGAGATAGATAGCAGGAGACGTCTGCAAGTGTAATTCGGACCATGCTTAATTACAATGACAACGACGCCGACTGCGCTACCCTTAAGGTGGTGTTCACGTCAGTATGCCCGAATAATGCCCAACTCCAGATAGCCTTATCATATAAGGGAAAACTGCAATAAAGTCCTTATATATTGGTCTAATAATCGATTTAGCCCCTATACATCTTTTTTATAAAAACAGATTGTATATATTTATATACTTAATAAATATATATTTTTATAACTAGATATTTCATATACAAAAAACTTTTATAAATATAAGATTTTTATGTGAAAATCCGTTTTTTATTTGTATAAATATGATTTTATAAAGAAAAAACATATTAGAAATAATTTTTTGAGAAAAAAAGTTGTAAAAAAACTAAAGTTAGAATGAATTCATAATGAAATTCTAAAATTTAGGAAAAAAGGGTAAAGTTTGAACCAAATTTTGTAACAAAATTTAAAATTTGGGCCAAAAGTATAAATTTTGGACCAAATTTAAAATAAATTTCGAAATATGGGCCAAAAATGTAATTTTTGAAAGATGGATGATCTGTTGACCGGGTCAGAGGGTTAAAATGAATACGATTACCGGTATTTGGGACTTAATTGAATAAAAAAAATATATAAGGACTAAATCGATTATGAGACCAAAAGGATTGGTTTGTGTTTCCAAATTAACATAAAATAATAAATTTAACAATATATAACATTTGGAATTCTATTTTGGATATATACTTTTTACATTGGCGTGGTCTCTGGTCAAACATACTTTTAAAGTCAAGATTTAAATATTTAAATATCAAAATTTTGGACTTTGTCGATTTGATATATATATATATATATATATATATATATATATATATATATATATATATATATATATATATATATATATATATATATATATATATCAATTGCTAAAAGGGTTGGGAAACATGAATCTATTTGATTTCTGACTTTTGCCACCAAAGTTTTATGATTTTATACTTTTGCCATCTTATTTTCGTTTCTTTGGTTTGTCCACACTATTTTAAAGGGTTCACACTTTAGTCCGTGCACCGTCTCTCATATCCAATCAACTATTACACCGCCTTCCTACTGCTTCCATTACTCCCAAAACTCATCCCACAACTGATTGATTGTCTCTACTTTTTTTCCTCTATCCACCGCCATTTCCAGTCATCACCGTTCTATCTATCCTTTTCTCAACTTCGATTAGAAGCAACCATCCATCCACCCTCGATGTCACCTCATTTGCCTCAGTGTCGGCTGCCTGGATTTACAGCGACTTCTCTGGTTTTAGTCGGACTTTTCTTCACTCGTCACCTTAATCTCTCGTCTCTCTCACCCCACATATACAAGCGGTGTCTTTTTGGCTTGCGAGTTTTCTGGGTTCATTATGTATTTAACAAAATTTAATCAGGTTCAATTCTAAAGGTACGAATTATACTACTTCTTGACACCTGTGTAACTACTCTCTTAAGAGGTATCGACTTGAACTGTCGTTTCTATGCTTTCCTCCAACGAAAGTTTGTCCAGGTCTTATGATGTGGAATAGCTTCAATATGGGTATATAAATAAATACTATATTACATAGTAACATACCTCACATAGTGACAATTTCCACATAAATATTTATGATCATTTAAATGCAAGACAACACCAAAGGCGCACACTTGATTCCTGCTAGTTAAATTAGTTGTATGACCAACCCTAAATATCTTGGTATGGATGCTATAGTATTTTAACTTTTTTTTTTTATTTTTTATTTTCTAATATCTAGCAAAATGTTAATTTTAGCAATCTAGCCAAGGTTCTAAATGGCGTGAGGCGTGGCGTGGCGGCAAGGTCAAACCTCAAGCTTAACGAGTCATGGCGAGTCATGGCGTTTTTCAAGGCGTGATGTAAGGCGGCGATTTTGTATTAATTTAAAATTATATTACCACATAAATATAAATTTATATTAAATATAACTGCTTTTTAGAAGTGTTAGATCAATAAATAATAACAAAAAGTTAACAAAAACCACAATACTTGTATCTCCGATTTGAAAAGACATAACAAAGAGCAAAAAATTATGTCTCGAAAGAAAAAACACGCGCCATAACACGCCATGGTGCGCCATATCACGCATTGCCACACGCCACGCCTAACAGCAACGTTATGAAGCTTTTCGTAACGGCGAAACCACGCCTCACGCCATGACGCGCCTTTTAGAACACTGAATCTAGCAATGATGGTTAGGGTTGTCAAATCGGGCAGTCGTGTTGTGTTTTTGTCTAACACGACAAAGTTTTGTGTAACACGAACACGACACGATGTCATGTTTTTTTTTTCATTAACACGAAAACGAACCAATTAAAACACGACAACACGACACAACACGACAAAAATAATATTAAATAACTATTAGTGTATTTCATTCACACTTAAAAAGATATATAACACGATAAAAACGACAAACACAAAACCCGACAACCACATGCTTAATCGTTTAATCGTGTCAATTTCACAATTGATTTACACCACATTGTGTTTTTTAATATGGAATCTAGAGATACACCAATTCAAATTTTGAATACCCGATTTAGTTCGGTGTCCTTGTCATAAATTGACACCATACTCAATTGAAAAAACACAGCAACACAAATCAAGCATCGGAAAAACCGAAAAACACAGGAACACACATCCAGAAGAACAACTCCCACGTCTTCAATTTTTAAATATCTTTGATCTTGACTGTGGTGAAATTGGTGCTCAAACTCAAAATCAAGCATCAGAAACTTCATTGGGAGATAAAAATGAGAATTTAGCACTTAAAGCGAGTTTAAGAAAAGTTAAGATCTTCAAAGAGTACCAATCCTTATCATGTATGCATGTTAGCTCTTCCTAAATAGTCCCAATCGCTACTCCCAACCGCTTAGTACTCTTCTTGCTGGAAATTGGTAAGTGCCGAAAAAAATTACATCTTTCTCGTTTCAATTTCAATTCGAAGTAATGTTTATGTTTTGTTCATATGTTGCTGCTGTTTCATATTTTCAGAAAAAAAAATACATCTTTCCTGAGTTTGATTAATCTTTATTGCTGGAAATTGGTAAGTGTTATGTGTTGTTTCATTATGCCTTCCAAGTGTTTGATGTTATGCCTAAAGACTAGATCGAAACGTATTGGGTGGTATAACAAATTTCCAATGGATTCCAAGTGTTTGATGTTCCTGTGTTGTTGCTGTTTCATTTGAAATGCAATCTCTAAGAATCCAACATGTGCAGGTAATCACATAGTTGCATTTGGAGGTCAGAGAACTCAAGACTTATGAGTCCAATGCATATACATCCTCTGAGCACACCAATGCCTATCAATATTTATGAATCCAATGCCTATACATCCTCTGTAAAATATCATTTATAATGGAATCTCTCTCTCAAATTTAGGTTTCTCCAACTGCTAAATAATAGTTGTTTTGTTTTGTATCTCATAGGGAACTGGGATACACTTTAGGTAATGCCAAAGGCAAGAGGGGTAGATATAAGAGATGAACTCCTAAAGGGTGTTTATGAATTATCATGCCCAACTTTCTTGCATTATGAAATATGGATCGTTGGTTTACATTCTACATCATATATGTGCATTTATATAGGGTTATCTTCTTCAGTTTCTGGAAGAATATAAAGTTTTCTAGTAGTGTGAAGATCACATCTAATAAATCTGATAATTTCTTGTTGCAGGTATCTCATCATTAATCGAATTACTCAATGCACCGAAGATCTTTATCATCATCATCATCCATTCTCTCTCATTTCAATTCTCTGAACAAATTCCAATCAAGTCCAACCCACCATTTATGTCACTCAAGAACCCTAACAACAGTAGACACAACCACAACCAGAGATCATTCATATGCAGACATACCAAAACCTCCCAAGAGCAAGTCCGAGAGAAAACCCTACCCAACACCCATGAAAATTCTTGTTCAAAGAGCCAAGCAAGAAAAAGAAGCAAGAAAGGCACAACCATGTAAATTACTAGAAGACCCCCCGGAAAACGGCCTACTTGTTCCAGAACTCGTTAGTGTAGCCCATCAAGTTTATCAAGCTAGAGAATCGATATTACTCGGTTTATCAAAGCTCGTGAATGTCATTCCAGTTCTTCGATGCAGGTATAAATAAATAAAAAAAATACAACTTTTGTCCTATTGTCAATTTATCATCGCTATTAGTCAAATACAGTACAACCTGATCTGTTCTGTTATGTCCTGTATTGGTTTTCAGGCATTGTTTTGAGGTTCACATCGGTCAGGTCGGGCACGAGATTAGGACATGTAGCGGTCCAAAAAGCGGTCTTCGAAATGCTACCCACATGTGGCGAAAAGGAAGGGTACACGATGTAATTTATTTTCCAAAATGTTTCCATCTTTATGATCGTGTTGGGAAGCCAAGAGTTATACATAATGAAAGTCGCTCCTTTAAACAACTTCCCGCCATTGTTGAGCTCTGCATACAAGCCGGATTGAATCTTGAAAACTACCCCACAAAAAGAAGAACAAGACCCGTGTATAGCATCGAAGGTCGGATTGTAGATTTTGAGGATACTCAAGTTGATTCTAGTTTGGATTGTTCTTTGAACAGTGAACTGCAACCCAAGGGCGATTTAGGGAATTGTGATTTGAATATAAGGGAAGTAAGTAGCATGGTGTTGGATTCATGGTTTGAGATGATATCAGGGGCGAAGAAGATGATGGAGAGATATAAAGTGCATACATGTGGGTATTGTCCGGAGGTTCAGGTGGGTCCCAAGGGGCATAAAGTTAGGATGTGTAAGGCGTCAAAACATCAGTCTCGAAATGGTATGCACGCGTGGCAGGAAGCAACGGTTTTTGATCTGGTGGGACCGAACTACGTGTGGCATGTTGCTGACGTGGCGGGTGAGGTCCCACTTTGTAATGATTTGAAGAGGTATTATGGGAAGGCTCCTGCGGTTGTGGAGATGTGTGTGCAAGCGGGGGCACGGGTCCCGGATGAGTATAGGAGTATGATGAGATTAGATGTTGTTCCTCCGTGTCGTGATGAATTGGATCTTGTTACATGATGAATTCGATTTATCCTGTGAACATATGGATGTAGATGATCAAATATCATTTTCATATTTTCTTGTGTTTATATGTTTGTATTCCTTAGCGTTAGAAATTTGGACATGATCTATGACATTTGAGTTTTGAGGTTATAATTTACAACTTATATGAAAGAAACAGTTCATTATGGTGAGGTTTTTCAACCAGGCTTTGATTTTACAATTCTGATAATACGGAGTAAAAAACGATTCTATGTAATGTCTCAATTTTGATACTCGTGATGGATATACTTGCAAGTTTTATTTATTTCTTTTTGGCTTAGTATTTATTGTCATTTTTAGTATGAAAAAAAATAAGAAAATAACATATGTTCTCATTGGTATTTTGGTGGATCTAAGCGAATGATAAGTAGAACCGTGATGAGATGACATGATAAATGGGTATGTGACCTTATGAAAACTTAGACAAAATAGATTTGGACTAAAACCAGCATATGTTATCTGTAGTATAAGCATAAGTTTATTTTTGTAAATCAAGCATATGAAAACTAGATCCTTATTTTATATATTTGATAATTTTAATAGGATCTAATGTGAACTAAAGTGATATGACCCGTTTTGTTAGGGTCGTAATTTAATGTCGTGTTAGTTCTCACACAACGACAGAGAAAACACACGTGACCCTTTAAAATACCAATAGAAAAGGACAACACATACTAATCTCAAACTCCAAAACTATATTATTGCTAAGGTTGTGTGGTTTTAATATATATAATGATTTGCTTTAAAGATAGATATATATCTTTGAGAAAATGTAAGAATGATCTTTGTGGCTTCATTTCGAAATAAATTTGGACTTGTATCTCTGTCTAAAATCGGATACATTTTGGTTTTGGTCCTTCCCAAACTTCAAAAAAAAAAAGATTACTATTCCTTTTAATTTAATCTTTTTAAATTATTTATTAAGTAATTAAAAATATAAAAATAACCCACAATATCTTACTATTCACCATTCCATCACTCACTCATACACAGACACTAGAGAAAACTTTAACATTTTACTATCATCCGAACTATCCTTCTACCATTGACCACCACTATGTCACCATTGTCCGGTGCACATTGAGACCAAAAAGGTAGTTCACCACCATGTCTAGGCCTGCAAATAAAAATCGTAAATTTGTCTCAACTACGTTTTCAATTAATTAAAGATTTTGTTTGAATTCAACATATATGAACACATTTCTCTTTCTCTCTCTCAATCTCTTTCCGATTCAACACGCACATGCACGATGATGAACCGTATAAAGATTTGGGTTCAAATTCAATACACATGATCTCAAACATACTCCAAAATTGATGCACCCATAAAACCTAAAAATCGACACACATGTAACCCAACTTCGATTCCATCTGTTGACCCCAAATTTAACAAATCCCTAAAGATCTTGTTTTGATTTTGCGTTTAGATCTCAAGATTTAACACGAAACCCTCAAGATTTTGTTTTGATTTCCTCTTCAAATATCCATATTAAATAATAATAATAATAATAATAATAATAATAATAATTATTATTATTATTATTATTATTATTATTATTATTATTATTATTATTATTCAAGAGGTGGATTAATAATTTCGAGTTTGGTATGGACTAAATACAAAAAAGATTAAGTTTGAGAGGGATATAAAGAATATTCAATAATCAAATTCTGTTGTAGTAAAACCATAATTTTATTTATTATTATTATTTTTTGTAGTGAACTCATTTTATTTTTTTGTTATTATTATTATTTTTTTTGGGGGTAGTGAGATTATAATTTTTTGAGAACCGATAAGTTATGGGCCATTCTTGCATTTTTCTGTATATCTTTTGAAGGTTATATAGTTTGACGATGGAAGACTATAAAATGATTAGACATTAATTCCGAATATAAATTTTGTACTTCGTTTCCACTTTCCATTACATACAACGCGTAACTTGCTCACAGAAAATTATCTTATTTTTCACCTTCGTTACCAAATAAGAACCCTAATTTCACCCTCTTAAATCTTAGCATTCTCAATGATCATCCCTAGCCTTTCTATTACAATTGCTACGACGGTGAAATAAAGGCAACGACACATCCCTAACGATAGAGGATTTCAAGGATCCCCCCAAGAGGTATGTCTTCTATATTTCTGTAATTTTAGAGTCCCGGATGGCACTTGCCTGACAAATTAGGGTTACAGTCGTAGATTTTATCAATGGTCTTTCTGAGTTCGGTGCGTATCTGTGTTTTCACTTGTACTAATTGAATTATTTTTATCGCCAATTATGCAACGCACTCCTTTTTCGTTATAGAAGCATGGTATACAGGTATAGTGAACGAGCCAGTACACTGTAGCTGTATGTGGTTCAGTTTTTTAATGCTGCTATCAGTTAATTAATTTGTGCATAAATATAAACGAATAATGAAAGATGGAAGTGAATTTGTATACTGAGAATTAGTTGAGCTTTTCATGTAGGTATTTGTGGAGTTGAAGGATCTTGGCGATAAAATTGCATCAGAACAACTGGTAGCTCAAACTCTGATCTTTATTGGACGAGTTTTTGCTCTTTAACTGTTATGGAACACCCTGATGATGATTCCCATGGAGTTGGTGAAAACCAGAGCAAGCAAGATGATGAGGTAATAAGATTCTGATGTATGAAATGTATAAATTTTTTATAACAAAAAGATGTGATGAAAGTGGTCATGTTGTTCTACGTTTTTAATGAGTATTGAAGTCAATTATGTCCACAGATCAACTCTGTTTATTTCTTGTTGCAGGTATCACGCCGTGAAGAATTAAAGAAATCCTTAGTAGCAAAATTGGCTCTTCGTCAGAGTAATTTGAATCCTGAAAGACCTGGTTAGTAGTCTTTCAAGCTTCTTTTTTAAGCTTCTGTGAATTGATTATTGAAATTCTTTTTAACTTTTTTTTCACCAGACTCCAGTGCCTTGCGAACATTGGACTCTAGCATCAAACGTAACACAGCAGTTATCAAAAAACTTAAACAAATCAATGAAGAGCAGCGTGAAAGTCTGATGGATGAATTAAAAAATGTCAACTTAAGCAAATTTGTTAGTGAAGCAGTGGCTGCAATCTGTGATGCCAAGTTAAAAAGTTCAGACATACAGGCTGCAGTTCAGGTAACCACCTTTTTCAGATGCTTCATCATCACACATTTCAATTTGAGTTTTATTTATTTATTTTCCTGTAAATCAGGTCTGTTCATTGCTTCATCAAAGATACAAAGATTTTTCTCCAACTTTGGTCCAAGGCCTTATGAAAACATTCTTTCCTGGGAAATCTTCAGAGGATGTAGATGCAGACAGAAACTTAAAGGCCTTGAAAAAGCGAAGCGCTTTAAAACTTCTACTTGAACTGTTTTTTGATGGAGTTATAGAAGATACTGGAATTTTTATAACCATCATTAAGGATCTTGCGAGTTTAGAACACCTAAAGGATAGAGACACAGCTCATACAAATCTGTCTCTTCTTGCTAGTTTTGCTAGACAGGCAAGGTACTTCATAGGACTTTCACATGCTGGAGAAGAACTTGTTGAAGAGGTGCATTTTGGTTCTAATATTGATCATGGATATTTTCAATCAATATGGTTTAGTGATATGATTTAATGTTGATTGCAGTTTTTTAAGGGGCTTAATATCACTTCAGATCAGAAGAAGGTGTTTAAAAAGGCGTTTCATACGTATCATGATGCTGCAGTTGAGCTACTTCGGTCTGAACACACTGTAAGTATTGGGAATCATTTAATACCTAACTATTGTTTTTCCGGATTCTGTTTGTAGGTTAAATGCAAGAAATAGCAACATAGAATCCTACTTTCATTTCTCTCTATTACAGTATTGTAGTTTTGAAAAATTTACCTAGTTATAGCAATGTTATCCAACTACAAAACAATTATAATGAAAAATTTAAAGTATAATGGTATTTATCCTTCTGTACATATGAACAGTTTTTTAATTAAATTGTTCTTAAATTGAAGTCACTTCGACAACTGGAGCATGAGAATGCAAAGATTTTAAATGCCAAAGGGGAGCTGAGTGAGGAAAATGCTTCATCATATGAAAAATTACGCAAATCTTATGATCAACTTTATCGAGGTGTTTCTGCGTAAGTAAAATATTTACTTAATTTTTTTATATCCTTTTTTGACATATACATATTTAATTTTGTTCAAATTTTTGGGGTGATTAGGTTAGCAGAAGCACTTGATATGCAACCACCTGTGATGCCAGAGGATGGTCACACGAGGCTTACAACAGGTGATGATGTCTCATCTCCTGGTACTGGAAAAGAGGCTTCTGTTGCTGAAGCTTTGTGGGATGATGAAGACACAAAAAGTTTTTATGAATGTTTACCTGATCTCAGGTATGCAAGTGTTATTATAATACATTTTAAAACCACAAAGTGTAAAAATGAGAAAAAAACACAAATTTTCTTGTTTTTAGGGCATTTGTTCCTGCTGTATTATTGGGTGAAGCGGAGCAGAAAGGAAATGATCAGTCATCAAAAGCATCAGATCAACCAAGTGTAAGTTCTTTTAACAAAAAAGTTTTTTTGTTTTCAGTTGAAATAAAAAAAAATAGTAACAAAGTTTTCAATTGACATGATATAAATATATTATTCAGGACTCAACAACACCCGAGTCTGATCAAGGTCAGATTGCTGCCCAAGACACTGCAGAGACATCTGTAAGTGAGAAAAAGAAAGATGATGACGAAAAAGATAAAGGAAAAGAAAAAGAAAAAGAAAAAGATGGTGAAATAAAAGCTGAAATTGAAAAAGAGAAGCTTCGAGGTCCTGAAGGAACCAACTTAGACGGCTTAATACAGAGGCTTCCTGGCTGTGTGAGCCGTGACTTAATTGACCAATTGACTGTAAGTCCTCTTCCCTCCATAACATAAATTTTCCTTACAGACTCTCTCTACTTCCATTCTTTAAACTCTTTTTTTCTTTATTATAATTACTTTTTTTTTTAAAAATCAGGTGGAATTTTGTTATTTAAATTCAAAAGCTTCCCGCAAAAAACTCGTTCGTGCTTTGTTCAATGTGCCCAGAACATCTCTGGAACTGTTACCCTACTATTCACGAATGGTTGCCACACTGTCAACTTGTATGAAGGATGTCCCTTCTATGCTCTTGCTGTATTTGGAAGAAGAATTCAACTCTCTAATAAATAAAAAGGTTTTTCTTTTCTTTTCTTCTTCAGTTCTTCTTAGTGCACTTATAATAATAACATATCTTTTTCGCTTATCCTCATCGTTAAATAAATACACAACAGGATCAAATGAACATCGAGACAAAGATCAGGAACATTCGGTTTATCGGCGAGCTTTGTAAATTCAAAATCGCACCAGCTGGGCTCGTTTTCAGCTGCCTAAAGGTACTAAAATCTGTGAAAGAAAGAAAACGGAAGTAAAATATGGTATAATAAGCAAATCGATGAAAGTAGGTTGTTATTTCTTTGAACAGGCATGTTTGGACGATTTTACCCATCACAACATAGATGTCGCCTGCAATCTTCTGGAGACATGTGGCAGATATCTTTATCGTTACCCTGATACTAATGTACGCATGGCAAACATGTTGGAGATTCTAATGCGTCTAAAAAATGTGAAAAATCTGGATCCTCGTCATAGTACTCTTGTTGAGAATGCTTATTATTTATGCAAACCACCTGAACGTTCTGCAAGAGTCTCCAAAATTCGCCCCCCTTTACATCAGGTTATAATTTTTTTTCATCTTTTTTTAATGATGTTGCATTATTACTGTTTGTTTTGTTTCAATACTCACGTGACATAATTATATAACCTTTGCAGTATATCAGAAAGCTACTCTTTACAGACCTTGACAAGTCTTCAATTGAAGATGTATTGAGACAACTCCGGAAGTTACCATGGAGTGAATGTGAACCCTATCTTTTAAAATGCTTTTTGAAGGTTCATAAAGGAAAATACGGTCAAATTCACCTGATTGCTTCACTAACTGCTGGGTTGAGTCGCTACCATGATGAGTTTGCAGTTGCTGTAGTCGATGAGGTTTGTTTATTTTTATTTTTAAATTTGTGTTTGCTTTTGATTACTTATTTTTGTGTTCTGAGTAATTGGGGTTTTAATTTCCAGGTTTTGGAAGAAATAAGGTTGGGATTGGAGATAAACGAATATGGAATGCAGCAAAGACGAATTGCTCATATGCGATTCTTAGGCGAGCTATACAATTATGAACATGTGGATTCTTCAGTTGTTTTTGATACGTTGTATCTCATTCTCATTTTTGGTCATGGAACAGAAGAGGTACAATTCTTTTTATTATATGCTTAGGGTTTAGAAACTAACGGATTGTTTTTAATTTAATTAAATGTCCTGTTGTTGTGTTGTGTTGTAGCAAGATGTGCTTGATCCACCTGAAGACTGTTTTCGCATTAGGATGATCATCACACTTCTGGAGACCTGTGGGCATTACTTTGGTCGAGGTTCATCAAAGAGAAAACTGGATCGATTTCTGATTCATTTTCAACGTTACATACTCTGCAAAGGTCCACTTCCTCTAGATATCGAATTTGACTTGCAGGTTAGTTGGTTGTTTGGTCTTTTAATTAAACTCACTTTTTTTTTTTTTCTTATTTTATTAATAACTGAAAAGAGGAATGTACGTGTAGGATTTGTTTGGTGATTTACGTCCAAACATGACTCGTTATTCCACCATTGAAGAAGCTGATGCTGCTCTGGTTCAGCTGGAGGAACATGAACGGTCAGGTGAGAAGCACCACACAGAGCAGGAAAAGCCAAGAAGCATGTCGGGCAGCTCGTCCTCAGTCAACGGTCAGGTTGTTGTTGCAAATGGTATGGAAGAAGAAAACGGTGGGACCCATCATGAACTGGAATCCGACAGTGCATCTCAGGGCAGCACCATGGATCCAGACGGGAACGATGACGAGGAAGAGCTCGATGACGATGCATGCGACAGCGAGGATGATTACGCTGGCCCTGCTTCTGACGAGGATGACGAAATCCACGTCAGACAGAAAGTCATGTTGGTTGACCCCGAGGAAGAAGCCGAATTTGACCGAGAATTTAGAGCTCTAATGCAGGCATAAACCCTGAACCCTGAACCCTAAACCCTGTTTATTCAAACATTGACCTGACATGTTACATACAGGAAAGCTTGGATTCAAGGAAGCTGGAGTTGCGGGCCCGGCCGACACTGAACATGATGATACCGATGAATGTGTTTGAGGGGGGGCAGGGGCATGGGAGTGGAAGGGTGAGTGAGGGTGAAAGTGGGGATGAAGGAACAGAGTATGAAGAGGGTGGTGGGCGAAAGGAGGTGCAGGTGAAAGTGCTGGTGAAACGTGGGAGCAAACAGCAAACGAGGCAGATGTTGATACCGAGTGACTGTTCTCTGGTTCAGAGCACTAAACAGAAGGAAGCAGCAGAGTTGGAAGAGAAACAAGATATCAAGAGGTTGGTTTTGGAGTATAATGATAGGGAAGAGGAGGAGCTTAATGCCTTGGGGAATCTTCCAGTTGGATGGAGTCAGAGTGGTGGGGGGAGAGTGGTCTACAGAGGCCACTCTTGGGAAGGTCATGGCGGGAGGTCGGGCTCCCGTCATAGGTACCCCCATCATACTGGCGGGGGATACTATTATAGCAGAAGAAAGTGAAAGTGAAAGTGAAACTGAGTCGGTATTTTTTCTAGCCCAGTGTTGTGGTCTTGTGGGGTGTATTGTGTATATTTTGTCAATATTTTACCCTTTTCATTTTTATCATGACTAGAGATGGGCGATGGGTAAAAGTGAAACAGTCCAAAACTGAAACTGGTTATGAAGGAAGCATCGGGATGCTATAATCATATTTTGTTTAGTTTTAACTTTTAACAGATGAGATCATAAGGATACTTGTACTTGGTTTGTTCTCTTCATATTATATTATTATGTGTTCATAGTTGATGGATGGATGTTAACCGATGCAAAATGTTAATTGGGTTTTTTTTTTGTTTTGGTTTCTCTCCGTATATTAGACTATCTTCTTGAACTTTTTCATGAAAAAGCTTAAAATACAAAAGCTCATTGTATATCTCACAATAAAAAAAAAACTTTTTCATTTCTTTTTATTAGTAGTTTTTAAATGTTGTATAGTTTAATTGGTTAAAAATCTATAGATGAAAACAGAAAATGAAAAAGCTCTTGGTATTAACCAGCTTAGTAAAAAAGCTTTGAGTTGAAAACTATTACAGAAGGTTCTTTTTTTTTTTTTTTTTTTTTTTTTTTTTTTTTTTTAAATATAATTTTCCAAGAACTTTTATGTTTGAAAAAAACCTATTATTATGGATGTTTGAAAAAAGCCTTTTCTTTTTGTTTTCACTAGTAGTTTTTATGGGTCCCATACGAATTGGCTAGGCTTCTGGAATAACAAGCTAAGTGAAAAAACTTTGAATTAAAAAATCTCACTATAGGTTTTTTTATTTTTTAAAAGCTCTTCACTATTGTGGACGCTTTTAGTAATCTTGATTCTTAGTAATGTTGATATGTACATGTGAGCTATCCATCAACCAACAAGGACATTTATCATGATCGGTTTGCTTCTAAATAATATGATATTTATAATCCATCCATGAGATGAGTCTCTTTTGGTTTTCTTTGAGAAAGTAAGTGACCTACTTAACTCAGCGGAGCGGTTAAAGTATTGCTTTCATACGACGAGAATCATTGGTTCAAACCAATAGTAGGTAGAACTTATTAGATACCGAGGTCCATGGTATCTAATAAGTTTTTATACCGATTTTCTTTTAGTGATATTGATTTTTTTATTTTTCTATTTCTTTTTCGTTGCATCAAAATCTGATTTTGCATGATTGTATTTACTCAGACAGAATCAAGTCAAACAAAACACCCAAATGATGTATAAGTGTATAAATCGATGATTATTCGGACGCACCTACTTGTTATGAAATCGCATTGTAGCCTCTACCCGTGTCATTATGATATTTTAACTATGTACGTCATTGTGAGTCTTGTACGGTTGGTCTTTGTAATTTGAATCTTAGGGCATATATGGATTTTTTTTAAGTTTATTATTATTAACTGGTTTTTTATTGACCATTTATTATCATATAGA
Source organism: Lactuca serriola (assembly GCF_051521515.1). Taxonomy (NCBI): domain Eukaryota; kingdom Viridiplantae; phylum Streptophyta; class Magnoliopsida; order Asterales; family Asteraceae; genus Lactuca; species Lactuca serriola. The sequence continues at coordinate 211,840,283 of NC_136409.1, forward strand.
AGTTAACCATTAGAGATGTCATTTAATTAAAGGTTTAAGTTAATGAAATGATAATGTGAAAATAATGAAATGCTCTTATATTTATATGTTTATAAAGTGGTCCGATAAACGTCTTTAAGACAATGCTAGATCAAACCATTTTATAACACTTTGTAAGCTTTTTCAGGGTTATTTAAATATTTGTTTGTAATTTTATATTTTTAAATCAAAGTGATGTTTGTGTGTGTGTGTGTATATATATATATATATATATATATATATATATATATATATATATATATTCTTCTAACTTCTTGTTAATTGTATGCTCTTTATTTAAGATGCATGAGAGCATGTGGTATGGGCCCGTTATAGGGGTGTTATGTCCGTCACGTCACCCAAAATGCCGATATAACACCAGCTATATCACCCCCTTTCTTGTTAAGGGGATGTTAAGGGGATTCCAGTCATAACAACGACGAGATAAAACAACAACTTTGAATGGTTACTCGTTTGTTGACCGTAGGGGTTTGAAGAAATATAAAAAAATCTTTTATTTACCAATAAATACATAATATCTACCATTTTCAATTCACACAATTCCCCATTTTCTCTATATTTTCTACAATTTCAAAAAAAAAATTGTGGATCATTTTGAATCGTCCGACAATGAAAGTGATGATATATTCATCAATATGATGTACCAGTATTGCACCAACGAGTTACTACAACTTGAACCAACCTCTCCACTAACAAGATGTGCAATGTTAAATAAAAACCCTGAGGAAGGACACGAACATCTCAATCGCGATTAGTTTGCGGATAATTGTATATACGAGTCAAAAGAGTTAAAAAAAGATTTTGTTTGAGCAGAAATGTGTTCCTATGGATCACCAACGCGTTGGAAACCCGATATCGTTTATTTAATTTTAATACATATTTACTATATCTTTATACAAAATAAATACAAATTTACTACATTTTTAATACATATTTTCTATATTTGTAATACATAATTAATATACGTTTAGGTATAAATTTTTTCAATTGAGATATGATGCTAGAGGTAGGTAAGGATTCACAATATTACAGAAATGTGTTGCGGCCATTCGTTTGATGACTATGGGCGAGTCACTTGATGCCATGGATGATTATATGCGAATTTCTGAAAGATCTGCGAGGGAAAGCTTGTATAGATTGTCAAAAGGTGTTGTTGAAACATTCGAAGACGTATATTTGCGGAAACCTTCGTTGCATGATATGGAAGAACTTTATGCGACACATGAAGAAATACATGGGTTTCCCGTAATGCTTGGACGCATTGATTGCACACACTGGAAATGGAAAAATTGTCCGATAGCATGGAAATGACAGTATGCAAGTGATTATCATGGATCGTCTTCATTGGTTTTAGAGGGTGTTGCTTCTCAAGATTTATGGATTTGACATGCATTTTTCGGGGTTGCGGGTTCCAACAACGACGTCAACATTCTTGATCAGTCGCTAATATTCAATGATACTTTTGTAAGGAAAGGCACCAAATGTTCATTTCACAGTGAATGGAAAAGAATACAATTTTGGGTATTACCTTACGGATGGAATATATTCTCCGTATTCCACACTCGTGAAGGCATTCACACACCCGGTTGAAGAAAGAGATAAATTATTCAAGAGAAGACAAGAATGAGCACGTCAGGATGTGGAATGTGCTTTTTGTAAGAAAACTAAGGCTTTTTGGTGGAAATCTGGATACCAACTTGGATTGTGAGTACACTTTCCGAACTGATATTTCTACCCTATGCATGGGTTGCAAGAAATTCAGCCTAGGATAATCCAAGTGGACACTTACGATTCTAGGCACAGAAACCATAAGCCAATTTACTAGAGAGATTATGTGAGAGTTTGATGAAAACAAGAGCTAAAATTCGTAACCCTCTTCTGTGAAGGAAGAGTCGTTTTTATATTAAACAAGATTAAGGTTTTAGTAGGGTTGGGCTGTCATTAGTTACTTTGGAAGCAAGTCAGGACAATCCGAATTTAATGAGGATTTAGGGTTATCAAAACTAACAAGTTTTGTTAGTTTTACCATAATCACCCTTAAGAAATTGAATTTTCCACTATGTTCTCATATGTAAAATTCGGTGAGGTTTTAGGGCCCCAGCCCAGCCAAGGGCTCTGCCCCTTGGACCCCGCTAGGGGCGCTGCCCCTAGACCCCGCCAAAGGGGCGCTGCCCCCAGACTAGTCGTCAAACCGACTTCTAATTTGATCTTATACGTGCGTGCACTCCGCACAACCCCATACATATATTAAAGTGCAAATTATGAAGCCCTTTAGCTCACATGTTAGTTCCGGTTACTTAAAATGACATGGTGACACTAAAATCACCAACCCTTTTGGAGTTCCAAAGTCGAAGTGCCACATAGTTGAACATGCGGCACGACCATTGGACTTAGAAACTCTACGATATATTATGTATGCGTGTATCATAATGCATACCATGGTAGTAGAAGATAAATGACAAAATATTGCACATTATATCACAACGGAGCCCAGACACAATCAATTTCAACCAGAAATAACATAATATTTGCATAGAGTTGTTGACATTCAAGACACAAATAAACACCGACAACTTTGATAAGACTTGGCGGATTCGATGGTAACGATGATGCATATCGTTGTTTTTAGGAAAAATAAATTTTGTACTTTTTTGTCTTGTAATGTTGTTGTTATTATTATTATTATTATTATTATTATTATTATTATTTTAATTTGGATGTTATATCTCATTTACATGCTATGTTTATTTTAGTTTATAAATATTATGCTTTATAAATATTTGATTTAATAAAAAAAAACACTACAAAAAAATGATAACATGAAAATTAATGGGTGTTATAACATGTTTACATGTAAAATGACACCAAAAAATATTATAACATGTTGTTCATATCACATACTCTTAATATTATTATAATCTTTTTTTGAACAAGACTCTTGGCCTGGGCTTTTCTGGGACTAGGCAAAAAACGGGTTGGAGATGATGGTTTTAACTTTTAATACCGTCGGATTCGGACCCATTTTGAGTTTTGAGCCTCTATTATTCTATTTTTATAGCACATGAAACAAAGCTGTGGTGTTGTATGGGTGTTTGAGTAAATGGGTATGTTGTTGGGGGACGGGCAATTGGGGAATTCTGAATTAAAAGGTTGGGTAAAATGGGAAAGCGACAGGAACTTTTGATTGATTAAATTAATAATGAAATGAAAGACGAAGAAGAGACCACGTCTGCTATGATGTCCACCATTACACTCCAACAACACAATGCCAAAATCAAACAACTAACACTCATAGAGATAATAATTGTTCATAAAAGTAATTTACACGATTTTTGACATTTCCTCATTAGTATATAGGTTTAGAGACTTTAATGTTACATGCCTTCTCACCGATGTTTTAAAACCCGGCTTAACCAGCCGGTTGAAACAGTTGAACTGAAAACCGAAAAATGGAGCAGTCCAACTAGTATCAACTGTATATCTATTTTTGAACCGGAACGAATCCATTAATTTTTACAAAAACCTAGTTGAATAAAAACACATGGAAATAAAACATTTTACATAACAAAATTTTATCGTCTTGTCACATCTATTTGATTTTTGTTATTACTATGTATATCTTTTATTTTACTAGTTAATTATTTATTGACTCAATTCATAGTTAATTAGTGATCACAATACAATGAGTGAGAAAACAAACGGACAACAATCTAGGCCGTTAAACCTTTTTGTAGGATAAAATCAATTATTTTGAAAACTACATCCATAGATCTAAGGGTCATAACATAACTATGGATGATCCGTTGTACCCTATTAAGAAGTTTCACCGTATACGACGCGAGCAAACCAAACGTGTTAAACAAAAATGATATGAATACGTGTTGATTTTACATGCACGATTTCTCATGTTTTGTGACTTTGTAAGTAGTAGCCTGCCCCACCTTGAAACCTTCAACCCTCAAGCCCACGAGAGGGGATACCCCTGTAAGTTCCACACAATTGTGTTTCCTCCAACCCATCCAAAAAAAAGTCGGTCTAAGGGTTGACCTTCCTTCTACCAGATCAGTCAAAAAATTCATAAGTGTCTTTTTCTTGGCGAAAACTCCAACACATTTAAATATGTTAAACAAAACATTCCTAACTATACTGTGTCAGTATTTGAACCCCGAGAGTTTTTTACAAAGAACCACATGCTTTTCAAAAGAGTCCAAACATGTCTTGCGACACCAGACATATCTCGTTAGCTAAAAATATTGAGATCATGAACCAATATTTAAGAATAGTATGATATTCCACATGAGACATATGTTGGCCGATCCTATTTATAAGGATATCTAGAAGAAAATTTTAAGCATGTGATGCTCGTAAACACTCGAAACTGCTTTTTGCTGAACCCTCATGTCGAAATGCACTTTCATATCTTGGACAATTTTACAAAAAATAACACTCGCCAGTGTATGTTGGGATTTAGGGAGGGAGATGGGTGTCCTTATTAGTGAAATTGCTACAGTCAATGCCCGAAAACTTGTTACAAATTTCAGATCCATTCTTTGCAATTTCAAAAAGTATATATGAGAATCGTTTGAATATGAGATAACTAGATAACATTTGACTAGATTTTTTAATGTTCATTTTTAGTCAACTTTATAGACCATCAAAATGATAAAAGAAGTTGTCTGTAGGATATTTGATAAATTTTTCTATAGAAAGAAAATTAAAAAACAGGAAAATTCTAAAAACCTGATTAATGAAAGTCAAACTGGGAATCAATTATCAGGTTCAACTAGCCGTTTTTTAAAACATTGCTTCTAATTCATCTTTAAAAATATATAAACAAAATGAATATGATTTAAAAGCAAAGTAGTGGTTTCAAATAACAATCCTATTAAGCAAAAAATATACTAGGGTGTATGTGCGACTCGTTCAGATCATGAACTAGAACAAAGGAAAGAGAGCCATGTTCGAATATCAATGATCAAATATGATAGAACGGAAAATGAACTACATTTCCTATCTAAAAATAAGAAAATGGAGCATATCCCTTTTATTGTGTATGAAATTTATGGTTTCTATTGGTGTAAATCCACTCACCTCAATTCAGATGAGAAGCAATTCTCTATTGGTAGCAAATGGTTATCCATTAAGCGGAGGAAATCTTAGTTAATATAGACCCCTCTTGTAAGAATGGACTAACAGGGTCAGCTACCCAACCAACCTTCATAATTAATAGTCTGAGTAAATCTTGAATGAGCCCCCCGAAAGCTTGATGCAAATAAACGAATTTTTGTTCTACGTCTCCGAGCGATATATCCCCGTCTAATTCTGGTCATTGAATTAATGAAACTTTCATGAATAACTAATATATTTCCCATCTTTCAATTATTCTTTTGCCCCTTTCCTAGTATATCCCACGATAAAAGTCTAGTAGTTGAGAAGACCAATGATTGAAAATCTCACACATTTAGATATTGCTAGTTCACACAATTGATGTTACACATACATCTTTGGAAGGGTTGATCACTTGGGGATCGCAAACTTGATTTGTTTGCGTGGTTTACCATTTGTTATGTTTAGATTGAAAACTTACTAAAAAATAATGAGTTATTGACAACTCAAAACTTAGTGTTGGATTTTTTTTTTGTGAACAAACAATAGTATAAAAGTAGACAAAATGATTATCATATTTTTTTTATCAAGTTGGGTATAACCCAAAATAATTCATGCTTAAAAGCTAGCAACCATATAATTACACATTAACTTCGTCATATCACTGTCAGATTACTTAAAACAAATTATTGATTAATGTTGAAATAATCAACACATAATGTTAACTTGTTCTTTTACTCGTCTTATATTACCGACATGACCTTTATGATAAACAATTTGATTGAAATGGCCAGGTCATATAATTATATTATTTCATATATATATATTAATATATAAAGTTTATTGTCTTAAAATGAAACACACAACTAGCGTATAAATCCATATAATTATATGATTTCAATTATATTAATTATATTTTATGATTTGCTTATTTACATGAATTTCCTGAGTAAAAATGAATGTAAATCTTTCATATAATAGCTGTTTAGACATCGACTGATTTGCCAGCGGAACATCCTAAACATGTTTTTACGATTGGATGTTGGTCTATTCTCACAAATATTTTCATGTCATATAATATAAATTATATTCTTTCTCTCATTGTTTGTATGTTCCATGCTGATATTCTTTTATCCATTTTACAAATATTAATATTATATTTGTTTGTTTGTAAAATATCTAGAATATATTTTATCATGGTGATGAAATAGAATATACACTTCAAATACGTTGTTTAAATTAACTGAAATTAAGACAGAAAGAGAGAGAGCTCAAATTATGGGAATGAACTAAAAATATGTTTTAATCAAAACACCATTAATGTTTTATGTTAATACGATGGGCTTACAAGAAATGCAAGAAAAATTGAGAAAAAAAATCGATGCGTATATACATAAGTTAGGGGTGATAATTCTCAATACAACACGAACACAAATAAATGAGTTTGAGTCAAAGATTTCAACTCATTTAATTTAACTGGTCACACATAACACGAAAATTAATGTGAAGTTAAGATGTAAACTTCCAACACAAAAATGACCCGTTACTTACTTGCAACTTCTAATAATATTTTAAGTAATCTGAAATTGCCCAAAATCAAAATCAATTGTAAAAGAAAATTTTAGGTTGAGTCGATTTGGAATATAGAATACACTATTTAATCGTTTTCGTCATTTTTTATTTTTTATTTTTTCATTACTATCACATGCTCCATAATTACACACCTAATCCCGGTTCAATATGACTTCCCTCCTCCAAAGTTATTATGAATTTCGTTTTCCCGTTTTCCAAACTGCTACTCCTTCCTGTTTCAGTATAAAAATTTTAAGAGGTAGTATTTAGATGATTATGAAGATATCTCAACTATTAGTACTAACACAAATCTAACTAAACATTTCGTCAAACCCAATCTTCCAAATAGAATTTGTCAGTGTTATTGTTTTCTAAATATATAAAACTAATTAATTAATAAAACCTAGGATTATTTGATAGTAACAACGTACGAAATGAACTGTCGAAGGTATCAATTTGTTATAAAAATACAAGAAAAAACATTCCAAAATAGTTATTTTTAAACGTACGTAAAACTCAAAGCTAATGCTTTGATTTTCTCATTGTCCTAATTTTTTATTTTTCTGTTCTAGGTAGATTACTGTTTGTCGTTTACATCGTTTGTGTATGAATAAGATATGCACACTTGGTTGGCTAAGCCATCAAATGATGATTGAATAACTATCTCACTATAGTCGAAATTAAAAATTCATAAATTAATTAATATAGTTATTGCATATCTTAATTTATAAATCCAAGAGTAATATTTTAATGTTATTGTGCTATAGATCCAGGATGAATAATATTTTAATGTTTATTTTCAATCATAAGATTTTGTTTTGATTCTTGCTTATATGATCATTAAAATAAGAAAATCCCATTGATAGATTTACAATTAAAAACTATCCAAAATTTGGTTTATATGTTGGAAAGAATCAGATTTAAAAAAAATAGACAGTTTTTGGTTTACCCGTCGGAGAGTGTTATACAGCTTCGATTTAAAAATAGATATCTAACACTTATGGCAACGAAAGCATTTTCCTCTCGATTTTAGTATATATATATATATATATATATATATATATATATATATATATATATATATATATATATATATATATATATATATATATAGGTTCAGGTTCATTTGAGACCATTCTAATTTTGTGAGACCGTGAGACCAAATCTAAAAATAATTTTAAAATGCAAAATAAATGGAAAAATCCAAAAATTCTTTTTTTAAATGTTATTTTCGGAACTTGAATTAACTAAAAAAAATATAAAAAAAATAAAAATAAAATAAAAAAAAATCCGTTTTTTTTTTGAAAAATACGTGAAATATTCTAAATAGAATATTTCACTGACATATTCTAAAAAATAATTTTAAAATGCAAAATAAATGGAAAAATCTAAAAATTTTTTTTTAAATATTATTTTCGGAACTTGAATTAACTAAAAAAAATAAAAAAAAATTAAAAAAAATAAAAAAAAAATTCTATTTTTTTTGAAAAATACGTGAAATATTCTAAATAGAATATTACACTGTACATATTCTAAAAATAATTTTAAAATGCAAAATAAATGGAAAAATCAAAAAATTCTTTTTTTAAATATTATTTTCGGAACATGAATTAACTAAAAAAAAATAAAAAAAAAATAAAAAAAATAAACAAATGCGTCTCACGGTCTCACAAAATATAAGTGGTCTCAAATGAACCTAACCCTATATATATATATATATATATATATATATATATATATATATATTAAGAAACATTAATTATGAAATATTACCATACTATATTACAACTGTTTGAAAGTTTTATACAAAGCTACATCATGAATGTTGCATTTCATGTAATTTATTTGGTTGCTACAAATTGTAACTAAAATTTTCTCAAAGGAGTTTGCATGAGTTATAATGTGTAAATAAAACTATAAAACTGAAATATTTAATAGAATAGATAATTAGTGCAAATTATATAAACAATACTAAGTTCATATAAAATTTTGATTTTAGTATTTTTTTTCTTAATTAAATCACTAAATTTATGTATATTTTTTCAAAATTTAACAAATCCACTAGTTTGCTTCATGTGTTTCATATTTCTCACTTGTTGAATAGGCAATATGATCATAGTTAGACAAATATTTGAGTTAAATTGAACACTTACATAGATCTCTAATCACTAAATTTTGTATAATGGTTCATCATCCCAAATTGGTGTAAGCAAGTCAAAGAAAGTTTCCTTTACGAGATAATGAACCAATTGAGTGAGATTGAGAAACCATTACATAAAATCGTGATTCTCTGATAAAAAGAAAATAAGAAGAAATTAGGGAAAGTGCGTACAAATTTACGTAAGGATTCAATTTAACCTATATGTAGAGCCATATCTGATATTTGTCAAGTCAGCAAATAAGAAACATGAAACACCTGAAGTAAACTGGTCGGTTGGTTAAATTTGCACACACACACACACACACACACACACACACATATATATATATATATATATATATATATATATATATATACTTAGTGATTTAATTGATGAAAAAAAATATGAAAATCGAAATTTTATGTAAACTTAATGTATTTTATGTAGTTTGCCAAAATTTATTTTACTTAAAGCCAATTTTTTTGGTCCATAATGGTTTAATCAAAAAACAAAAAATAACTGAACCACATCGTTTTAGTTACTGCATTTAGGTTGTTAAGACTTAAACTATTATCACTTTCACCCAAGGTTGTTAAAATTTCGATTTTGATCTTAAAATCTTGTGATTTTAAGATCCTACAAGTGAAAAACGATTCTGATCGCACTATGATCATGATATCCACTCTTTAGTTTTATGATATAACCGGGTATCAAAATATCGTCTATTCAACTTGAAGTTGAGCATCGCAAGTTGCAAGAAATTTTGTAAAGCATCACCATTTCTTCAATTCATCTTGAATTAAGGGGTCAAAGATAAGGTTTTGGGGAAAACCTTATGCCACGATGTGGTGCATGGAATGCCACGACGTGGCATGACATTGGATGAAACACGTATTTTGTTGGACACTACAACGTGGCAATAGGGATGTCACAACGTGGTGGCTGCTGCAACCCAAGCCCATGATTTTTAGAGTTTCTCCTATAATTAAACATCTTAAATCTTGAATTAGGTCATATCCTTCAGCCCCACCTCCCCATTTCAAAACCCTAGCCTCCTTTCCATGATTATGAGCTTGGTGGCTCGACATTGAGGTTGTTTTCTTGATTTTGTGAAACTTGTGAAGGAAGGAACTTCTTCTTGATGCAAGGATGCAAAGAGAAAGTTTAAATCTGTAACATCCGGATCTTGAGGTATTCAGTTTTAAGTTATTTGAATCTTTGGTTGCCACAATGTTGTGGAGGCACCACCATGACATGGCATGGCTGCAGGAACCGCAACATTTATTTGATCCCCACAACGTGGCAATATATTGGCCACGATGTGGTGACCATTTGATGGAAAAAAAAATCCTATTTTCCAGGCCTTGAGCCTTATTTAAAGGAAAATGAGGGCTAGGGTTTGTTCACCCTGAGCCTCCATCACTCTCAAACCTCTGAAACCTTAACCCTAATCCTTTTTGGTGATTCTTGGCTCATTTTAGTGCTTTTGATAGCTTGAAGAAGAAGAAGAAGAAGAAGGTGTCCTAATATGTTGGTTCAACAAGCAAACATCATCATCACCCTCTTGTGCATTCTTTGGACTCTTTTAAGTGTTCAAGATCCAATCTTTTTGTTCTAATCTACTAGATATAGGTTTCTTGTCCCATTTCTTCATGATTACGGAAGTTTGAGTGAAGGGATTCCATAAAGTTAGCAACTTTATGGATCCTTGAGGTCCCTTTGATGTTATATGTTCTAGATATGGAATTCCTTGGAAGTATTTTGGTTATACGTTGTGTTCATTTCTCCCATATTTTGACCTAAAATGGAATAGACATGCATTAGAAATGCATGCCCATAAAGCACCCATCTTTATGTTCCATTCGGTGAAGGAAAACCTTGTGGAAAACAAGGACGAGTGTATTTGGTGATTAATAGCTTAATGGATAAGTCACGCTTTGATGTCTTTAAGAACCTAAGTTTAGAAATCTTGCCTTATTGGAATGTCTTAATGGATAATTTTAGAAACTTTATCCATCAAGACCTTTGGAAAGATCAGATCTAAGCTTTGGAGCTTTCAGACCTAATTCCCACAATGTGGCATTTAGGCTGCCACGACGTGGTGACTGGGGATCAACCGACTGTTTTGTCTTTTTGTGACCACGACATGGTTAAAGGGAGGCCACGACGTGGACGCTCACTGATGTAAATTATGGACTTTGAATTGGACATTAACCGTTGAATTTGACATAGGTTGACTTTTGGTCAAATTGCTAGTTTGGTAGGTGAATTAAGGTTTCATCTTGTATGGTTGATTAGGTGGTGTTTAGCACCTGTTCCTCGACTGCGTAAGAGCTGTAGGATTTTGACTGCATTTACGAGGTGAGTCTTCTCACTATACTGTAGCATTCTAGATGGTTTGTGTGACTCTTGCATGTATGTTGGGTGAGGCCTGTTTGTATGCTAGGCGAGTCCCGTTAGGTGAGACCTGTTGTATGTGGGCGAGGCCCATTATATGTGTTGGGCAAGGCCCATTTGTATGATGAGCGACGCCCGTTGGGTGAGACCCATTTGTATGTTGGGAGAGGCATGTATAGATATATGGTATTTTGGAGAACGCACTAACGTGTTCAAAAGTTTTGAGGTACCTCCGGGTCCAAAGGAAAGAGCTCGACATGATCACAATGCATACCCCTGAAGCTTATTCCACACTATCTTTTCTGATTTATCACAGTTGTTTTGAGGATACATTATACAATCTGATTATCATTGATTTGAATGAATGAATGTTACAAGTTTGTATCAAAGCCTTTCTTTTAGGGATTTGGGCATACTCTCGGGTGTGTCTGAACTCAAACTGAGGAATTGATAAAAATATTTTAAAGAAAACGGATTTTTTTAAAAAGGTTTTATAAAAGGAAAAATGGATGCAATGCATGCAATCAGCCAAGTTCAAGTAAGTGTCTCCCAAAATACCTATATATCTTGATATGTTTCTTATGTCCAGTAAGTAAATATGTTAATTACATGCTAGGATATGGATACGGATCTGCTCAAGATTGTATGATAAGATTCATATTTAGGGGAGATGCCTTATGCATGATATGTGAGCTGGCAGGGATGCATGCTAGTGATTAAATATCTTCAAGAGTTATCATATAGGACCACCTGATTGTGTGATGCCTGTGACAACCCGTTATTTTCAAGTCTGTAAAAGTCAACCAAAGTCATCAAAACTCAAAACTTGTTAAATAAAAGTCAAATTGTTGATTTATTAATTATTTAAAGCTTCTCCAATGTTTTAATATATCTAAACCTTTATTTGGATAAGTGTTGCAAAGTTAAGAACCAAAATGCGAGGACCGAAAACCCTCGCATAAGTCAAAACCCTCGGACCGAAAACGAGTTAACAACCGCAATCATGCGTGGCTGCTTCTTCGGACCGCAAATGTGTTCTCGGCCGCAAACTCTTCGGACCTCAAACCTTTGCATGTTACCTCGTTCTTAGACGAAAACCATTTTCTTGGATAGAGTTCCTAACTGAAAACAACCCAAATTCTATTCGTTGGCACGAGATTCTAGGTGTTTTGCAGGTCCCAATGAATGTGTCCCGTCATGATTTCAGTCTTATATATATGGGTGGACCGAAATCAACCCTCCATTCTTATTTTTGCTAACCGAAAACACACTTTTCCTCTCAAGAACACAACCGAAAATACCCTTTTTCTCTCAACTATCATCCGAAAACACCTTCCAATTTTCATATCTTTGACCGAAATCACCACTATCTCCTTGTTTTCAACAAGAACACTTCACACCTTCATGTGACCGAAAACGCCCAGGCTGACCGAAAACGCCTATCAGCCCTCACAGATTACTTCTAAGGCTCTTTCCTTGTAAGTAATTCTTACATAAATCGTCATTCTTTAGCATAATTACTATTATTTCCACTAATTATACTTGTATTATGCGTTAAAAGCCATTAGGATACGGATTTGTTACGGGTTCTATCTTCTGGAAATAGCACCGCTACTCCGTACCCCTCGCAAACACTCACATAAGGTGAGTTCATACTCCTATGTTTTACCATTTTTAAATGATTTTAGGGGGAGAATACAAGCAAAACACAAGATAGTTGTGTTAACACTTACATACGATTACAAATCATTTTAAAATATTAAATACTTTTATAAACTTATCAAACCATTTAAACTGTTTTTCAACCTCTTAAATTACTGTTTTATCAAACTATATTCATATATATATATATATATATATATATATATATATATATATGTGTGTGTGTGTGTGTGTGTGTATAATTAGGATTTAACAGACTTAGGACTATTGCTCTTGTCTTAACTCTTGTTCCTTGTTTGGTTGTGGGCTTAGGATATGATCACATGTCCGACTGTCAGTTAAACCTTAATTATACATGCCAATTATACATATGAGTATTAAACTTATTTCAATAACATTGTTAATCATTTTCAGTACAAACATAACACTTGTAAACTATAATATGTATAGTTTTGAGATCCATTCACACTATTTTCTAGGTCAATAATACATTACATGAATCAATACATAAGTACAAATTACTTTTCATTACAAGTACATTATTCATTTACAAGAACAAGAAAACATATACACACTATAGGTAAACGAGTTAATACTAGAATGTGAGCCACTACTTCATGGTACCTCCTAAGGTACATGCTAAGTCCTATTTTATAACCAGATTCTCCTGGAGGGAGAGCATGAATTTGTGTATAGATCTATATGGGACCGACAATCCTGCACCTCAACTTTTAGCTACAGTTGAACTGACAAGCCTAGGGGTGACAAATGCCATAACATTCCGACGCTTGAAGCACGTCGTGTAGGCCACTAGTTAGTTCAGTATGGTTATAATCACATTCACATTAAGCATTAACTAAACATTTTGGTTTACAAAACAAACATTACTTCAATGGTTTTATTTTAAGTAATAGGACTACCTATCATTATTTTTCAGCACTAATACACATCAGAGTTCATATAAGTGCAATACATTACTTTCTACCAAAGAAAACATACATTTATGGTAAACATACAGTTACACTATTTCAGAGTACAATAACATACAAACATTTTTGTCTTAAGGCCTAAGACTACTTTTCATTTAAATAGAGAAAATATGGGATTTTCTGAGGAACGTACTAACATTTTCATGGAACAAATACAAACTTCAAATACTAAATGCTTATGAACTCACAAACTTAAATGTTGATACTCTCTTTCTCAAAATAACTTGTATTCTCAGGGAATCAGTAGACAAATACATTTACTCAGGTTTTTGAGAAGACGGAGCTTGTTCAAGACTCTTCTTTTATTTTACTATACATTTTTTATGTCATACAATCAATTCTAAGAACACACATGTATTAATTATATTTTTAATACAATGTATGTGGTTACTTGTTTTACTATTATGCAATTGTTATGATACTGTACATGACGTCCTCCGCCCCTGAACGTTTCCACCGTTCCGGTTTGGGGGTATGACAATGCCTGAGTGTTTGATATCAATGCTCAAATGTTGATTGTTTTGTGCTATGTAAATCTTTTATTGGTGTCGAATGACTGTTAAGCGAATATTTTAGGTTGCATGTTGCAGGGATTAAATAATCTTAGAATGTTATGTTAAGCTTTATTACGCAACTCTTATTTGAGCCCAATCGTCGTAGTGTAGGACCTCATAATCATAAGATTGTTTAATGTATGTCACATGTGATTGTATTTATGATATAGCTAGTGGACATTGGTGGAAGTTTCTTCTGCAGCTGATGGCGGAGACGAGGAGAGGGGAATCCTAGGAGAGCCTAGGATGTAATTTAGTTCAATAAGCACGATGGTTAGTAGGGTTTTTGGTAATTGTTATGGATGTAACTTAGAGGATTTAGGATTGTCCTTGAGGAAAGTACGGATAGGTGTGGATGGTAGTATTGGGACAATACTATTGAAAGCACAAGATCCGTACTCGAATCAAGGGACGTCATGAGAATTCTAAGGAGCTTGTAGAGTGTGGAATTCCTTGAGTATGTTCTAATAGTTTTGTGTTTACCTTTCAGCATGGTGACAAATCGAGGAAGAGCTTCTGGTTCTGGTTTAGGTTCGGGCTTTGGCGCCGAACCTATTTATAAGGGATTACGTGCGTTCATCACGCCGGGGATTATGTATGGTATCTTTGATGCGACCCATATGATTTTTGAGAAGATCAATGAAAGTATAGTATAGATGGTGGAGGAGAGCTTTCGACCATTTCGAGTGGAGATGTCATCCGATCAGTATGGAGCACGTGCGCTCACGTACTAGGATTTTTGAGCATGCAGTGTGCCAAAGTTCTTTTGGAAGAAAGACCCCATTATCGCTAGGTGATGGATTGCAGACATGGAGAGAGCACAAATGACGAGCTTCTGCCCAGAGGGGTGAAAGGTGAGGTTTGTTGTGGGATTGTTGAGGTATCAAGCTCGTGACTGGTGGGAGGAGGTTAGTCATGCTCTGGGAGCACCAACTATTGAGGATATGACATGGCCTGAATTTGTGGCCAAATTACGATCCGATTTTGCACCAACTATCGAGCTACAACAGCTGGTGCAGGAGTTCCAGGACCTGCACCAGATGACTGAGACAGTGGCGGAGATCACCGTCAAGTTCAGGGAGAGAGATTTTTCGGTTCTGTAGTATTCTGCGGACGAGGAAATGAGAAAGACTTGGTACCATAACATGTTGAGAGCTAATATCAGGGAGTTTGTTAGCTTTTCAGCTTTTTAGACTTTGGAGGATATGATAGCCAAGGCTCGCGAACGAAAGATCGATTTGGAGCATATGGGAAAGAAGAATCAAGAGCAGGTTCAGACAGCAAGGGGTCCCGCAAATAGAACCAAGGCTTTTGATTAACGATCTAGAGGCCAGCAAGGTTGGGGCCTTTATGTCAAGTGTGGGAGGTCACATGATAGGGCGGTTCGTACCGTAGGATCGAAATGCTTCAATTATGACTAGAGTAGACACTTTAGCAGAGATTGCACTCGGGGAGCACTGATATGCTTCCTTGCAATTAGACGGACCATAAGAAGGCGGATTGTATACGAGTCTATTTGGTGGGGGTGGTGAGGGTACCCGCCCCAACTACATTAAGTATTACTGATGGCCGCGAGGGCAAGGCGACAACCCACGTGGTGAAGAGTAGGGCATTTCAGCTGACAACTGAGGAGACACGTGTGACACCTGATATAGTCACATGTATGTTTCCATTTATTATTTCGTTTCATTATTTGATTATGCTTATGTTTTATGTTGTGATATTTAGGGATGTGTATGGTAAATGGGTTATCTGCTCTTGTCCTTTTTTATTTAGGTGCTACTTGATCATTTGTATCTCTTGTGCTTAGCAAGAAGTTTGGCGACGCTCTGGGAGCGTTGGATTTTACTTTAGAGGTGAAGATAGTCGATGATCGGATGGTGATTGCTTCGAGGATTCACCGAGATTATATTCTTGAGTTGTGCGGCGAGAGCTACCTGATTGACTTAGTTCCTATTTCCTTGCGGGAGTCGAAGGTCATTATGGGTATGGATTGATTGATTTGAAATGGGGCGATGATTGATTGTGAGCACTAATTGATGCGGGTTCGTACCCCAAGTAGGGGAGAGCTGGTTATTCATGGAAAACGCATAACATGGGCAAACTACTTGCTCTGCTGCGGGGGAAGGAGGTATTTACATTAGAGATGTTCGAGATTTTTTATCTTATGTGGCAGATACTTGCGTTGAGGAGAAGAAAACTATTGATGATGTGCCCATTGTTTGGGAGTATCTCAATGTTTTTCCTGAGGATTTACCTAGAGCGCCTCTTGAGAGGCAGGTGGAGTTTCATATTGACTTGATTCCAGATGTGACATCGATAGCTAAATCCCCGTATTGTCTAGCACCTCCGGAAATGCAAGAGTTGTCAACACAACTATAAGAACTGTTAGACAAGGGATTCATCCGACTAAGTAGCTCACCATGGGGACCACTGATCCTATTCATGAAAAAGAAGGAGGTTTCACATAGGATGTGCATTGACTACCAGGAGTTGAATAAGTTAATGGTTAAAAAACTTTACCCACTCCCAATGATTGATTATTTGTTCGACTAGCTTCAGGGTGTGTCATGGTTCTCGAAGATCGACTTACGTTCGAGTTATCACCAAATGAGGGTTCGGGATGAGGATGTCTAGAAGAAACCATTTAGGACTCTCTATGGTCATTACAAGTTCGTGGTGATCCCTTTTGGGCTCACCAATGCACCAACAATGTTCATGGATCTCATGAACTGGGTTTGTAGGCTGATGTTGGATCGGTCGGTAATTGTCTTCATTGATGACATCTTGGTTTATTCTAAGACCAAGGAATGCCATGAAGAGAATTTGGGAGAGGATTTAGATATATTGAGGAGGGAGAGGTCGTACGCCAAATTCTCCAAGTGTGACTTCTGGTTACGTGGGGTGTAGTTTCTGGGGCAACTTGTCTACCAGAATCGTATATTAATCGATTTGGCCAAGATCGAGGTCGTGATGCAATAGGAGGTTCTGAGGTCTCCATTTGAGGTTCGGAGTTTCCTTGGTATAACAGGTTATTATCAAAGGTTCATTCAGGATTTCTCCAAGAACGACGTTCCCTTGACTTGTGACATCCCCAAAATCTCGGCCAGAAAAGACCGATTTTCATTTATGCTTTTAAATATTTTCAGAGTAAATCCTTTTGATTTGAAAGAGTTGCGGAATTTGTTCCCAAAAACAAAACATGATAAAACAATGTTTACCGAAGCATTTCATAAAAGAAATGTATTTTCATTATAATCAAAACTCGGGGTGTCATGTTCCGATACAGACCAATAAGCATAAACGAATACATTACAAGTCATATAACAAATATAAACATATGCGGACTTGTAAACAAAACAACTTGATGGTTCATCCATCTCTTGCCCTTCCGCCACTTCCTGTAATACAATTTAAGACTGAGTGGGTCAGGCTTGGGAGCCTGGTGAGCATATAGGGGTTTCAACCCACAATAAATATCATATTTAATTTTCACCAACCAACAATAACCCAATTACCCATTCCCGTTATTCTCACTTTAATGTCCCTAAAACAACTAACATAAGGGACCTAGTCTAAGAATATTTCATCGGGGCGACAACACATGCTTCGGGGGTACCTCAGCAATATAAGTCAAATAAGGCAACCATGAGGGGGATGGAGTACAGCGAATGAACAC
The DNA here is from genome assembly GCF_051521515.1 of Lactuca serriola. Classification (NCBI taxonomy): domain Eukaryota; kingdom Viridiplantae; phylum Streptophyta; class Magnoliopsida; order Asterales; family Asteraceae; genus Lactuca; species Lactuca serriola. The sequence continues at coordinate 211,858,422 of NC_136409.1, forward strand.
CCAAGTTCATTAACACCTACAGGTGGCGAACCTGCTAATGTTTCCACAAGACTGTCTAGAATAGCCAGTGGTCGTCATCTAAACTTCGCTAGATGACTCAATCAAACAACAACGAGGCCTCTCATCTGTTTATTACACACCAACTGTCTACCCATGTTCTACCCAACATATTAGTAGATAAAAATATACATTTGCATACATAGTTTAAAAACCTGTATAGCATGCTTTAATCAACACATATATCACATAACAGATGAGGCACACACACACATAACACATATCTCATAGAGAAATAATCAGATCTATAAGATAGAAGAGAGTGAATACACATTCACACATAACACAACCAAATATATACACATAGCACGTATTTTATATAAAATACTTCGTATTATTGTATTAGAAAGAAAATAACTACACACTCACTTGATCAGAAGATGATCCGACAGCACTACGGCTTATAGAAGTAGTAATCCTCAGCAGATCTGGAAGATCTCCTCGAAAATCGAACTTCTTGCGGGCAGAGCTTCGACTCGGGAACCGCACTTCTCGGGATCTTCGGGATCTCGGGACTTGCCTCGGGGCTAGAGTATGATACCGGGGCTTCGGGGTATTTCTGGCACGCAAAACGATGCAAAACGGGAGAGAGAAGAGAAGAAATGAACAAAACTCTCGGCTGCCTTCGGATCCCTTTTATAGAGGCTGGAGCCTCGGAGTACGCGGGGCGTACTGCAGTACGCAGCGCGTACTGCTTCCGAAATCGTCACTGCATGCGTCATCCGAAGTGTCGACACTATGCTGAGTACGCGGTAGCGTAACCTCGTACGCGGGGCGTACTCCGGATCACACCGGTGACTCGCCTTCGGATAATACCTCCGATTTTGATTTAAATTTAATTACTAAATGATTAATAAACTTCGGAAATTCATAACTTCTTCATACGAACTCCGTTTTCGACGTTCTTTATATCCACGGAAAGGTGAGACCACGCTCTACGACTTTCGTTTAGACTCCGTCGGCAAATTTTGACTTTATTTTTATTAATTATTTTTAATAGGCCGCGACAGAAACTTTCGTTATAAATTCATAACTTCTTCGTTTGACGTCCGTTCTCGCCTAACTTTTTATCGTTTCGATACCAACAATGAGATCTTTGATTCTCATTTAGATTGCTTCGGCTAACAACCGCTCGATCTCAAATCGAGTAAAACAGATTGTATACCGCTAAGCCGGAACTTCGATAAATCATAACTTCCTCATACGAAGTCAGATTTGGGCGTTTTATATATATTCGGAAACCTCGTTTCAATTACTACAACATTAACCAAAGATATTAAGTTTATTTTACACTTAAATTTTGACGCTTATTTTTATTCTTAATTAATCAAACCACATAATTAATAAAGGATAAAAATAAGCATCAAAAGTAAAGTGTAAAATAAGTCCAATATCTTTACATAAAGTTGTAGTGGTCGAAACAAGGGTTCCATACATATAAAGAACGCCGAAATCCAAGTTATAACGAATAAGTTATGGCCCGTCGAAGTTTTACGGCAAAACCGGCACGACACCGGAAGACGTAAAAAGTGAATTTATGATAGAAGACTTTTTAGCCTTAGTGATCTAAACCAAGGTCGTAGAGTATGTTAAACCGAGAAAATCCATAAAAATAACGCCCAAATCTGACTTCGTATGAGGAAGTTATGATTTTTCGAAGTTTCGGCTTAGCAGTGTACAACCCGAAACTCGAATTTTAGTTCGAGCGGTTTTTGGCTTACGCGACCTAAATGAGAGTTGAAGATCTCATTAATAAGAACTCAACGGTAAAAAGAAAGACAAAAAGAAGTCCGTAAGAAGGAGTTACGAATTCTTCGCGGTCATTTAGCAGTCTAATCTCCTCCTACTGTTAAATTTAAGATCGGTCGAGAATTAGCCGACAGAGTCTAAATGAAAGTTCTAGATCTTGTTTTTACATACGCATGGAAAAAAAAGTACGTCAAAAACGGACTCGTATGTGAGAGTTATGATTTTTCTAAGTTGGGAGGCTGCTGTGCGAAATCGGGTGACGTGGCGCAATCCTGGCCGTTGCTTCCTCCCCAAGGCTAGCCACCAGATGGTGACACCTGGCCTGGAACTCAATGAGTTTGAGGCCAACTCGATGAGTTTTTGGCTTTTCCATCCTATAAAAAGGGAGTCGGGCACCCTCATTTCTCACACCTTTCCCCACTTCTTTCTCTCTCTAAACTCTCTATCTAACCCCCCCAAACCCCCCTAAAAGCCTAGGTAAACTCCCTAGAACCCGAAGAAGCCTCGAGGCTCCCGGAGTCCCGAGAAAAAGAGCCTTTCGGTTTCGAAACGCTGCTCCGAGCAAAGCCCGGTTTTCTTTAAAATCCACTGTAAGTGAGCTACGCTTATGCCATTTTTAATATAGCTTTCAAATAATTATAGTAATGTTATTAGGTCTTTAAAATAATTCATTGGACTATTTTTATGAGTTATATTGAGTGTTATTTAACGCTTATATAATAAAAATAATAGCTAGACTATTAATTTGTCGCGGTTATCGTTAGACTAAACCCTAGTGGTATTGATACTAGGTTTTATCGAAGGAAAATTGTTTTGAGAGTATCGAAGCGTTGTCCGAGTGCTGAGTCACCACCTTTCAAGTGAGTGCATAGTTACTTTCAGCTTACACATAGATATGAAGTATTTTATATAAATTACGTGCTATGTGTGCATATTATCTGAATACTTGCTGTCTATGCTGAATGAACGTTTTTATACATGTTTTCAATGATTTGAACTGTATATGTATTTTATATCTACGAAAATATTGGGGTAAAACATGGGTAGATGTAATAGGTGATGTGTGATAAAATGATGAGAGGCCTCGATGTTGATGTTGTTGATTCTGTCATCTAGCGGAGTATGGATGACAACCACGGACTCTTCTAGACAGTCCATTGGAACGCTAGCAGGCTCGCAACCTGTAGGTGTTTGTGAACGATGTGTTCACCGGTGTACTCCATCCCCCACATGGTTGCCTTTAGGACATTTATTGCTGAGGAATCCCCTTAGTAGTAGTGTCCATCCCGATGATGATCCTTAGGCTAGGTCCCTTATGATAGGTGTTTAGGGACGTAAAGTGAGGATAACGGGAACGGGTAATCGGGTTATTGGTGGTTGATGAAATTAATAAACTTATTTATTGTGGGTTGAAAACCCTATGTGCTCACCAGGCTTCTAAGTCTGACCCACTCAGTTTCTTGTATTACAGGTAGTGGCGCATGAGCATAGTGTGATGTTTTGGATGAGGGATTACGGAAATAGGCATGTAGATATGAAATAATGTAATAAGGCTTATATTGTACTGTTTATGCTTTTGATCTGTAACGAACATGACATGCCAAGTCTTTTAATGAAATACATTTATTTGGAAATGATTTTGATAAATCTTTATCATATTTTGTTTTGGGACAAATTCCGCAACACTTTTATTTAAAATGTTACGCTGATTTTTAAACAAAGCATAAACAAAATCAGGTCTTTTCTGGCCGTGAAAATGGGGATGTCACATAAATCAAGCATTCTCATGATACAAAATCTTAGTTATGTATAATCATGATGCATAAACTTAGCAATTGCAGTAATAATGTCGGTTTCCTATAGCGTAAACAAGATATCCCTTAGGCTATCAGGTATCACAAATCAGACAATTCTATAATGCAATTCCTGAAGATCCCTAGCCTATGAAATAGTATGTAGATTTAACACTTTAATATGTCACCAATATACCTATAACAAGTGTCGGTATCTTGGGAATAACTCTCTCATGAGCTCCAGCTGACTGTACACATCGATCCTCCCATGTTAAATTTTTATTTTTAGAAAAATGCTGTGAAAAAGCTTTTTTTGATCCATAATTTAAGTCTGGAATGACACAAATGTTCATCCAGATCCCTCAAACCAGAGGTTTGATACCAACTAGTAACATCCCAAAAACCATAATATTTTTTTTTCATTTTCATAAAAATCATAAGTTATCCAATTCATTGTTTTAAAACATAACCATAAAATCAGAGTATTAAATAACATCTCTCAAACATAAATCCATGGATGATGTGTACGATCACAACTTCGCCTTCCCCCGACCCTCTAAAGTACCTGAAACATTTAAATCCACAACTATAAGCCAAAAATTGGCGAGTCCCCCCCCCCCCCCCCAAACAACCCTACACAACAATACACATACAATGCATACACCCATGAGCCTACAGTCTGACTGAACCGCCATGGAAGACCTATAGTACTGATAGCTTCATTTTATTTAGTTCTTTTTATAGTTTATTTTAGTACATTTCATTCGCATTTTAGTTAACTTCCATGCATATTTTCCCTTTTGTTATTTTTATGACCATTTCAGGGTACTTTCTAGTGTCTTGAGCATTATTGCAGATTTTCTTGGAAACTAGCAAAGCGGCACTCTTGGGAGGCGATCGGGCTTGAAAGGAATTGGGGATTTCGTGCTTGATGGCTATGAAGGTGACTCATGGGGTGGACATGTTAATTGCTTGAAGACTTGGAAGAATTGAGCTTTAAATTTGAAAAGCGTGGGAGAATTCTTGAGTGTGCAAGATCAATATTTGGGAGTTTGCGGAAGTTTAGAGTGATGTGGATAGACAAATTGGGCTTTAATTGAAGATATATTGAATAAAAATGGGCTAGGAGTTGATTGGATTCGAACTGGGCCAATGGATTACCTGTGGGGGCCCAAAACTTGAAGAAGCCCAAAATTACCCGTCAGAGCCCGCGGCCTGCGTAAGATTCCCCGCGGCCCGCGTGGGTTCCTGACTAGGGCAATTTCGGGATTTTGCTAAGAGCTCTATTTTGGGAAGTTTGGTGTGCCTCTTTAGCCTTATCTTGAAGGTCCGATTTTGAGACTTTCTCTCTGGAATTTGGAGCACTTTTGGAGGCCAAGAACACTTGAAGAATATCTTCTTATCATCTCTTGAATCTTGTCAAATGTTTGGTACAATCTCATCTAACTTTGTTCATTTGAGTTTAGCCATGCTTGGCTAAGCAAATCTTGGTTGACTTTTTGTTGAATCCTTTGAACTTTTGTTGAATGTTGAAGAATCCATGAACTTGTTCTTAAATCTTTATGGAAATGTTTTGTGTTTTACCATATTATCACTACTAGTATGTTTTTATTCATGAGTTTAAATGTGTTTGTGGTGATTAGTTGGCTAATTTCTTGATTAAGTAAATGATCCTCAAATTAGCAAGCAACAAATGATTTTTGTGTTGTTTTTGCTTCACACAATCATAAAAACATTTCCTCCAACATGGTGGTGAAAGCATTTGACCCCTCTTGGATTTGGTGACTTTTTGGTTTTTAATGCTAGTTGACTTTCACTAATTACATGCTATTTGGAATTAGTGACTTTGACTAAGGAAATTGTTATGAGCTTCTCTAGCCATTTCAACAATTAAGAAAAGTCTAGGTAATCTCAAGCTCCTTGGATTACTATAGCCAAATTAAGGATTTAAATCAAAGTATTGCACCATTGGATTCTAATGATATGTTCATCAAAAGTCAAAGTGAGGAAACTTTAAGTCAACCATCTCTCCCTTATTGATTTTACATCAAACTCTTATTTTTGTTGCATTTGTCTATTTAAATCATAGTTAATTCTAGTTTGTTTCTAGTATTTCAAAACATCAAAACCCCCCATTTTATTTTTATTGTCATTTTACAAGTATTTTTACAAAGAGATTTTTCATAGAGTTATAAATTGAACCAATCTCCGTGGATTCGATCCCTTTACCACTATACACTATTTTAGTGTGTAATATTTAGGGTTATTATTTGTGTTGGCCTCGACAACCACCAAGTACATATGGATTGTTCTAATTGGCATAAAATATAAAGTTGGAACGCTCTTCTGAGCCTACTGCACAAGGCTATACCGCTCTCCTTGGGCCTACAATATCAACTGGACTGCCCGGGTATCTTGGCCTATATCACAGACCAGGACCGTCTCAACCCAACGATAATATGTCGATATATGCAAACAAACAAACAAACAATAACCTGCTAACACATGTAATCATAACAAATCTACCAGACTAACATATCACTACAACATGACAACATCCTACACACAAGGATACATATCATAATACAAAGTATAATGAGAAAACTCACCTCGCAAGCTAAATGACTATCAACACAGCTCACACGAAACAATGTGTGGTGCTATGAGGCACCTATACAGCAATCAGAGGTACATCCTTAGTCTATAGCCCCAAAACCCTCAAGTTGACCAAAAGTCAATCTTTATCAAATAGTCAACGGTTAAGGTTAACAGCCACAAATCAACTTTGCTGGCCACCACGTCGTGGCTAAGCATCTGCCCTGACATGGCAACCTCATGACAAAACAATCATGAGAAACCCCAGTCGCCATGATATAGTAAGCATATTGTCATATTTTGGGAACTGTTCCTAGACAACTTAATGGATTAATCCCTTAATCCATTAAACCACACACTCATCTCTTCTTAAAGTATTTCTTACACACATAGACCTCATAAAAATCCTTGCTTTATGGATATGCATGTCCAATGCATTTCTTGAACTCTAGTGTAACATCCCAAAATCCAGGTATAGCTATTTAACCCTTCTCTTTTCTCAAGTTGTCAAGATTAGCCCTTGAGTGGAAATTATTGCAAATGAGTACGCTGGGCGTACTGGAAAGTACGTTGCGTGCACTCATGCGCTTAATTTGGATGCGAACTCTCCTAGTTATGCTGGGCATACCCAGGGTTACGTTGGGCGTAGCGGGCCCAGATGCAAACCCTAATTTATGGCTTGTGCACTATAAAAAGGAATGCTAAGGCCTTATCCTTAGCCACCATTTTAGAGAGTGAAACCCTAAGAAAGCATTTCCTTCGTCCTAAAGCTTGTGTGTGAGTGTTTTGAGCTAAAAGTGCCTTTGTGTGTTAGTGAAGAAGAGTGAGAGGAGCTTATGGAGGCTAGGGTTTGAAGTTCAAGTTTGGATCTGAGTTCTTCAGAGGGAGGAGCTTCATTTAGAGGTAAAAAGCTCAGAACTTTCCTCTTTATTTTGGTTTGGTGTTGCATGGACCATTTATAGGGTTAAAGTCCCAAAGGTGGAGACTTTATGAGCATAAAGGACTCCATGGAAATAAATCTGTCCCATTTCAGTGATATATGTGTTGTAGATCCATAAAAATCCCAACTTGGTCACTGTTATGGTGTCATGCTTGAGTTATGAGCTTTTCTAGGGTTGGAAATGGAAGGTTATGGGTGTTGGTGACTTTTACAGCCATGCAAAGGCTTAAAGTCACCAACTTTATGGATTAAGAGGCTTAGGGAGGGTCAGATCTAAAAGTTGGACGTGTGTCTTAACTGTTTAAGACCCCAAAAGCTAAGGAGTCTGAAACTGGGAGTTACGCGAGGCGTAATCCCAGTACGCGCAGCGTAGGGGGGTCGCGTTCCCCGTTTCTGTGAGGTCACCGGGTACACCCAGCGTACAGAGTTGGTACGCGCAGCGTAACCTGGAGAGCTGACTTTTGTTGACTTTTAAGGTTTGGTCAATGTTAGGGTCTATGAGCCATGAGAGGGGTAAAATGGTCTTTTACCCTTCTGATAGTGTTAAGAGAGGGAATCTTCTAACCTTGAGAGTTGTATTGATTAGAGTGCTTATTCCATGTGATTAGGCGAAGGCTAGACCAGATTTTACCGAGTTCGAGATTACAGAGTTACCCGAGGTGAGTCTTCTCACTATACTTTACCTAGAGTGGTAATTAGAGTTATATGACAGAGTATCTTGTATGTTATTTATGTGATTGTGATGCACTGCATTATTTCTATGTGATCTATGTCGTGTATGTTCCATAGTTACAGAGTTAGAGTCGGAAGGTTCACAGAGTTAGAACCGGAAGGTTCACAGAGTTAGGACCAGAGGGTCCACAGAGTTAGGACCGGAGGGTCCACAGAGTTATAGCGCCAAGTGGCTATTATGTGTTATATGTGGTATTTTGGGGAACTCACTGAGCATTTATGCTTACAATGTTGTTTTATGTGTTTCAAGTACCAGTGAGGATCGCGGGAAGGCGCCGACATGATCAGTACACACATGAGGAGTTTATATACATTATAATATTGGGTTGTGTTTCTATGGATTGATATGTGATACAATGACATTTTTATAATATTTATGAATGAAAGTATGTTTTTGAAAATGTGAAAAATTGTTTGAAAATTTTGGGTGTTACATTTAGTTTGGTAAAAAATGGTTAAAATCAGGTCAAAACCTCATGCATGGAATCAAAACTCTATAATACTTCATATCTGGAACAAGAAACTACAAAGGGACCTCAAGGATCCATAATGTTGCCAACTTTATGGAATCCATTAGCTCAAACTATCCCAAACATGGAAAAAAGTGCATGAAAATCTAGATTTAGAAGAACAGCATATAAAGATTTGAACTTGTGGACTTACAATGGTCCAGAATATGTGCAATAAGGTGGTGGGGGAACTTACTTGTTGGATCTATGCTCAAAGGACACCTTTTTCTCCTTCAATATCACCAAAAATCACCAAGAAGCTTCAAGAACTCAAAAATGGGGGTTAGGGTTTGTTTAGGTCGAAAAGGAGATGATGGAGGCTGAGGGTGAAGAAACCCTAGCCATCACATCCCGTAAATATGAATAAAGCCTCGAAAAGTTAGGGTTTTGCATGTTGGCCGCCACTACGTCGTGGCCAACACCATGCCATGTCGTTGTACCTAAATGAAAGGCACAATTCCATCGGGTGAGGCCATATCGTAGTGACTATACCACCACGTCGTGGCTACAAAAAATCTCATATTTTTAAGTACTAAATGCCAAAATTATAAGAGCAATTATACCTGAAACTTGGTGTTACATTATGTTTTTGGAATTCAGCAAACTCTAATATATATATATATATATATATATATATATATATATATATATATATATATATATATATGTGTGTGTGTGTGTGTGTGTGTGTGTGTATGTGTGTGAGTGTTTTGATTTAATTTATGATGTTGGAACGATTTGATATTTGCTATCTTTTTTTGAAAAATGGTTTTGGGATTGTTTATTTATATCTAAAAAAATTGGTTGAAAATTTTACGTTACATGGGGGGGGGGGGGGGGGGGGGGGGGATGAAAAAACATAAATACTCCAAAAAATGATATGATAATGACTTTTGTCTTTTTACAGGTTGTCACATGTCAATTTGAATTGAAATATGATGTCAATGTGATCTCGTGTCTCATTTGATTTAAAACTTGGAGTTTATCAGGTTTTTGGTGGCTTCCAAAAGATTAAGTCTGCTTATCCATGAAATCAACGCTTGTCAACACACTAATCAGGTCGGTCCAAACTGATTTCGATCCGAACTTGCCAAAATAAAAGCTCCCTATCTCCGGTGTGGTGTGCGCAGTGCAAAGTGCGTTTAAATCACATCATTTTTCGAACCTCGCATCTTGCGTTCTCGACGGGCATATGGGCTTGACCCGTCTCTTATTCTTTAATAAAACCTTTGAAGGCTTAACAAGAGAAAAACCTTATAAGCACCCTTTATTTCCTTCCGCCCACCAATATGAGATCAAGGAAACTTGCCTAATTTCAAAGCAAAAATTAAATTCTCAACAATCCCCTACCAACTTAGAAACGTTTCTTTCACATAGATAAATAATATTATTTGGGTGTCATGAAGATTAAACACAAGTTTATTGTGAATACACAAGAAGTAGGGGTGTTCACGGGGCGGTTCGGCTCGGATAGTTATAAAATTGTGAACCGTAAACACGGGGCGGGTACCTCACATGGACTAACCGAAACCGAACCGAATTGCTTAAAAAACCGAACCGTATAAACACGGGTAACCACGATTCGGTTCACGGATAATCGCTAAATGTAAACATTCATCAAAACTATAAACTAAATATAAACCAATTACATGTTCAAAAATAATTTTTCAACCAACAAATAAATTAAATATGACTTGCAATTTGCCGATGTTGAACTGTGTGTGGATCGATCATTTGTAGTTTAGAACAGATTCTTCACAAACTCTCTAAAATACTTTGGGTTACAATTACCTGATACAAAGAAAATAATAACATATATGGGGCTAGTTTTCTTTTATTATAATCTAAAAAAATGCGTTGCATTGCAGTAACTAAAATAATAAGCTAGAGTTTGTTTTTCTATTCACTTTATATATATATATATATATATATATATATATATATATATATATATATATATATATATATATATATATATAACGGTTCGGTTCGGGTATCCGCGCATATCTAAATATCAAAACCGAAACCGACCCGTAGATACCCGGTTTTTTCGGTTTCGGTTTTTTTTCGATTTCGGTTTCGGTTTTTCCGGTTTCGGATTGGTCGGATCGGCTCGGTTTTTCGGTTTTGCGGTTTTTTTGCACACCCCTAACAAGAAGAGACAGTGGTATCTTATAGATTTAAATCTTATTGATTTAAACCAATAACTTGTGACCTCTAGTTTACCCCCATGTATCACTTGCTATCATAGTCAAAATTTCAAAAATCATAGTTAATATATACAAAATCAAAATGAAACTGACATACTTTTATTGAGAACAATAAAAACTACATCTTTTTATTGAGAAAAAGAAACTAAAATCACAGGTCAAGCAAAATGAATTATAAATGGCTTTTAGCCATCTGTGATTTCAAAAATAAATTTTAAAAAATCATGTTTTTTATACTTGCACAATTTTTAACTGGATATGAGATTTCATATTCCATAGAGAAAAATCACAAATGATATAGCTAAATTCACCGATAGCCTAAATCACATATTATTTTAATTGCTATTTTTAAAAACTCTTTGGATAAAATTTACTGAATTAGATTTTTTTTAACAATATTTATAATTTCCTCTCATCTTTTTTCTACCTACTAATTGGTGGGCCTAGTCCGTAACTGTAGAAGCAATCATACTTTCAAACGAAATCATTCCTTTTATGGTAAGTTCACAATATATCTTTTTTGAAGTATCATATGAGATGAGGTGGGTGGATGATATTATGATATTTAAGGCCTATGGCTACACCTACTGATATGTGGGACCCAGCCCACGAATCATAGAACATTCATACATTAACTAAACCTTGGATCGACTTCTACGTTTTCTATTCATTTTAGGAAATGTACTTTTGTTATTCTAAGTTTCTAACAAAATGATAACACAACTTAAATTTTTGTTAAAATAACAATTTTAATTTTTTTTATTATCTCGCAATATGGTGGTCAAAACAATCATAATAAGTCACCATTTAAAAGATAGGTGAAAATGGTTTATATATATATATATATATATATATATATATATATATATATATATATATATATATATATATATATATATATATATATATATATAGTGGCGGACGCAGAATATTATCATAGGGGTGACACTAAAAAAAATTCCAAATAAATCTATATTAGGGCCCGTTTGTTTACCTCTTAATTGAAAAATTATGAGGTAACCTCTTAAAAATTCAGATTTGGCATGTTTGGTAACCTCTTATTTTCTACCTCTGAATTTGTTAAATAGCTCTTAAAATTTCAGACTTGAAGGCGCGTCTGAAAAAAAATAAAGACACAAATGTCGTAGCTCTAATTGTATCGCCTTTTCTATTCTTCTCAACACCTCGCCTCTTCAGAGTTCCTTCTCATTGACGCACAACAGCTAGCGACATCGCCTCCAGCCGTCTTCCGTCCCCGCCATAACAGTCGCCGACGTCTTCTTCTCCGACGACAGCTCCGACGCAGCACCACAGCACTCCGACTCCACCTTGACAGCAACGATTTCTGCAATTCCACCTCTTGACAGCAACGATTTCTGTAGGTAAACCCCTCTGTTACTTTCTTCTAAAATCCATGTTGAAATCATTACAAGTTCTCATCAGTTTTCTTCTCAAACAACTTATGAAATCAGTTTTTATACAAAGCTTATTGTGAAATCGGGAATCAATTTTTGCTGAAATTAAATGTAATTTTTTTTTCCTGAAATCAAACTTTGTGAAATCTGAAATCAAACTCTTGATATGGTGAAATCTCGAATATGGTGTTATAATGTTATGAATGATGATGTTAAATGTGCAGAATTTGTCCATGAAATCTGGTTCTAGCTATGAAATCTTATGTTAACTGAAATATATTGTCAAATGTTGATGAATTGTGCACTTTTTGTTGAAATTTTTGCTGAATTGCATTTTTTGTTGAAATTGTTGCTGAATTGCAATTTTTGTTGAAATTGTTGCTGAATTATGCATTTTTTTGTTGAATTTGTTGCTGAATTGCATTTTTTGTTGAATTTGTTGCTGAAAATGTGTCTTTGTGTTGCTTAAATTGTAGCTGAAAATATGCATTTGCAATGCTTAAATTGTTGCTTATACATGTATTTGTTTGTTGAATTGATGAAAGAAATGGGAGAAAAGAAGGATAGGATTAATTGGAAGGTTGAAGGTGAAGAGAAAATGTTTCTAGAAGCTTGTTTACATGAAGTTACAATCAATGGACGGGAAGGGAGAAGTTTGAAAGCACGAATCAATTAGGGTCAAATTAAATTTGTAGGATTTTATTTGGGTTTAGTATGATTTTGTGGATTAAAAAATATTTTATGTTTGATTTGGATTTGTGTTTAATTTAATTTCTAAAAAACACTTGAATTCAATAAAAAATAAAACAAAAGGGTAAAATGGTCATTTTATTAATTCAGCACAACAATTCAGAGGTCTCAACCAAACAGCATGTTAAACATTCAGCTCTTAAAATTTCAGACCCTCTTAGAAATTCAGATCTCTTAAAAATTCAGATCTTAAAAATTCAGATCCTACCAAACAGCCCCTTAGTAGTCACTCGTATTTTAAGCCGGTGCACCCAATAGAAAAAAACATTAAAAAAAAAATTACACTGCGCGCCGGCATCGAAGCAATGGCCCGCGACCCCTGGGGCACCACTAAGGTCCGCCAATAAATATATATATATATATATATATATATATATATATATATATATATATATATATATATATATATATATATATATATATATATATATATATATATATATATATATATATATATATATATATATATCCTAGCTTAGAGGATAATCCTTCAAGCCACTAAATAAGTGTAAGCCATAAATGAGCCACTCTTTAAGAAATACCATGGATAGTTAACACAAAAACATTTCTTTTGTTATCTTCCTTGTCATCCTTTTTTTTAGTCTCTTCTCTTTTATTCAACAAAAAGCTCGTGCTCTATGACCCAAATATCCTATAAGAAATAAATATGAACACAAACTTGGGAAACTCCAAGCGACACTAAAAGAAATTAACTATTGTTAAAGTCTAAAATTGAACCACACATTAGACAATGGAAGTCAGAACTCACTATTTAAGCACAACGGGGATGGCTTCGGTTCATTTGACCTGTAAAAGGATATAAAAACGGGTTGGTCAGCAAAAATACATATATATATCAGAATTAAGTTTATACGGTCATCAATAAAGAATAATTGGTAGAAATGCTACCGAAAATTTGATATAGTGATGGAATATATAGGAGAATTTTGAGCAAAAAAGAACTACATAAATTCTTACCAGCACAAGTGCAAATATGCAATATGAATTAAAGAATCTCTAGTATCCGATTGAAACGATAGAACATCATGACCAAATTGTCTCTAGTATCCAATTGAAGCGATAGAACATCATGACCAAATTGGAAAATCAAAACTAAAGGTGGGCTTGCTTATCTACGTCCAAAATTCAAAGTGTCGTCTCCAAGTCCACGTAATCAATTACAAACCTATATAAATTCGGAGGTGGAAGAAGCCTTTAAAAAAGAAGAAGGTGACTGACCAGAAAATTAGGGTTAACGATGCACTGATAATTAAAACAGAAAACAACAAGACCTTGAAATATATAAACGTAGGCAGGTGGGAAGTCCCCAGTCACAGCCAAGTGTAAGACGCGTGCCATCAAGAGAAAATCGGAGAAGGTGACTCAGCCATAATCAATGAGAGTTGGCGAGAAAAGGGGACCCAGAGGTAGCAAGCAATTTTGTGGGAAACGCCACCGCTAAGAAGGAAAACCAACCATGAAGTATCATGTGGTAGCGTGAGGTCAGGATGACCGAAAGCAAGCAAGCAGGCAACTTCATCAGCAACGAACAACGTCGTTTCTGGAACCCAAGTGTGATGACAGAAGCGTGAGGAGTGGTCGGTGAGGAGCTGATGGTCGACATGGACAGTGTGATCTTGCAGAAGATGGTCTCATATATATATATATATATATATATATATATATATATATATATATATATATATATAGGAGACGGTTCACTTGAGATTAAAAAATAGAGATCTTGAGATTTAACATCAACCACATATTTCTCATTTTCCATTCTAATGCTCCAGCGTACCAGCAGCAACAGGGTATGTCTATTCATAATTGATTATATGGCAGAGAGGTATAATCATATAAGAGTATACATGTTTATATGTGTATGCTTAATCATAAATGATTATACATAAATGTCTGTTAACAGATTGAGTAATCATAAATGATTATGACAGTTGGTGGCAGAAGAGGTGGTGGTGACAAAGATGGCGGTGGTATAAGTAACAGTAGTGACAATGGTGGGGTTGACTGGTGTCAGAGGTGGTGATAATGGTGGTGGCGGTGGCGGTTATGGTGGTGGGGATAGTGGCGGAGGAGAAAGGAACAGGCGGCACTGTATAATCATTTATGATTATATTAGGCCTGTCGTGTCGGTATGCTGGAGGGTTAGAGCGGCAGATGTGAAATGCGTGGCTGAGGTTGAATCTCAAGAGCGGCAGATGTGAAATACGTGGCTGAGGTTCGTCTATGGTGGCGGTGGTGGTTAGGTTATGTGAGACGGCCTAATTTTGTGAGACCGTGAGACGCAATCCTAGCTACTCATTTTTTAGATAAAAAAAAAGTATTTTTAAAATGCAAAATAATTGAAAATTTTCGAAAAAAAATTTTCAAATATTATTTTCGTCATTTATATTTCACAAAAAAATAATAATAATAAAATTACATTTTTTACATATTCTAGTATAATATTAGAATATTTTACATATCTGACAAATCTAGTAGAATATTCTAACATTCTGAAATTTTCATTAGAATATTTACAGTGTAATATTCTATTAGAATATTTCACGTATTTTTCAAAAAAAAAACGGTTTTTTTTGTTTTAATTATTTTTTAGGTAATTAAAGTGATGAAAATAATAATTAAATTTTTTTTTCGGATTTTTCCTTTTATTTTGCATTTTAAAATTATTTTTAAATTTGGTCTAACGGTCTCGTAACATTAACATGGTCTCAAATGAACCTGAATCTCTCTCTCTCTCTCTCTCTCTATATATATATATATATATATATATATATATATATATATATATATATATATATATATATATATATATATATATATATATATATGAGTTAGGTTCAAATGTTTTCACTATCTATTGTGTGCATGTATGATCGATTCTGGACCAATAATTTTAGTTATTTTAAGAAAGTAATTAATGCATATTAAATGTTGAAGATGTAATTAATATTCATTATATCTTCAAAATATAATATGCATTAATTACTTTCTTAAAATAATTAAAATGATTGGTCTAGAATCAACCATACACACAATAGATAGTGAAAACAAAATAACATAACCCATATATATATATATATATATATATATATATATATATATATATATATATATATATATATATATATATATATATATATATATATATATATATATATATTCTTTTTTGTTTTTTTTTATGATTATAAATATTTAAAATCTTGTTAACCTATTTTTTACTTTTAAAGCATAAACATTTGCTTACTTCTGGTTCGTTGTTTGCGGTATTTTAAACGACTTACAGAAATATTTAAATTAAAATATTAAATTGAAGACAAGAAGATGTTCATGGATTCGTCGAGTATTGGCTTGTAGCCAATTAAAATGGTTATGTGGTCGCACTACCTGGCTTAATATTTTACTATGATATATACGGTTTGATTTTTTAGAGTTGTATTTGTGGATGTCATAAATACCTATGTGTCAAACATTTTATTTTTTTTATAATAAAAAATCATTAAATTCATGAAAAATAGTTTTTTATTTGCGAACATATTTTTTCCAACATAAAAAGCATTTTTATAAGAAAATCTAAAGCATATAATTCTATTTTTTTACGAATATTACACTTTTTCATGAATATTCTGCGATCACACATCCAAAAAATCGTTGTTTGGATACTTCAGTGAAATGTGGCATAAAGTCGTGGACCAACAAAGAGTCACACCAAGTCAACGCATATAACCAGACTTTTCTTTACAAATCCTTAACCGATGTTTGTAAGTCCGTTCAAAAAGTACATTTGCGTGAAGTGTAGTGCATTGTCGTCTGTCTTCCTATGTTGTGTCCTAATTCCTCTCGCTTGCAATACATTCGCGGGAGATGCGTTCTCGGCCAATCCCCTCCCTCATGTGCTTCTGTCATCCGCCTTCTTCCATTGTGAGTTGTGAATGCACTAAATCACGAATACTGAGTGAAACCTTAATGTTGTCCCTCCACCCCAAGCATTACAAGTCAACACCCCTTCTTTGTCTCTCCTTTCTTGGTCGATGATCAAATGCAAGGAAGATTTGCTTTATTGCTTTGTGTCTAGTAATAGTTCGTATCAGTTGTGTGGATAACGATATAGGTGATCTGATTTGATGATAATCTACTACATCAAAGGAACTTTAAAAATCAATGTAAGGATTTTAAACATCATATGGGTTGTCCTTCGTTGATCATATTTTCATAAAATCATTATACATGATGTTATCAACTATTTTGATATGTGTTTTAAAACCAAGACTTCTATCAAAACCTACGTATCTCATAGAAATACATCGTAGGATTTCACTAGGGGTGGTTCTAAAAGAACCAAAACCTCTGAAACCACCCATAGTCAATCTCATGATGCTCATGCATGTCAACTTAAACCCCAACATAGACAAACCAATTTGCCTAGTTATCCCATGGGAAGAGATCAACCACAAAAAAACTAAAAAGTTGTCGAAGGTGTTTCAAGTCAAAGTGATGATATGAAATCAGGGCTCGATGAGTTAAATAGGAATATCGAAAAATTGCGTAAGACTGGACAAGAAAAAAAGACTCGTGATCAAAACTCTTAATGAAACATGTTCTCATTTGTTCGAGAATGAACGACAAATTGCGGAGAAGGTGAATGTGAAACTTAAGAAAAAATATAATCTTGAAGATATGTAGGCTTTAAGTCATGTTTTAAGTATTTCATTATGTTCTAATCTATGTTCTAGGATATGTTTCAAATGGTGTAATTTTCTATTCAATTAATTAAGAAAACACTTGTAGGTCAACCCACCATACTTAAATGACAAGTTGAACATGTCTGTCACACCAACACCTTGTAACATCCTAAATTTCAAAATAAAATTTTCATTTTTAAAATAGATTAAACACCATTTTTCATAAAGTTACAATCAAGGCAAAACCATTTATTAATAAATCATATATCAAAATCAGAGTTATGAGGAAAAACATCGCGGAATCTTAAATCATAAAACTAATGATGTGTGTGTGTACAGTCACGCCTTCGTATTCTCACAAACTGGTAATACCTTAAAAATATTTAATCCACAACTATAAGCCAAAGTTTAGTGAGTTGCCAAAATTATCACATACAACAACTTATATAAAAGACCTACGAGTTCTCAACAACCCTATGGACTATTAGTAGTCCTATGTGCTATCAGAAACCCATAGTTATTAGCAACTCTAATAACTATGGTTTATCAGCAGTCGTGTGGGTTATTATCAAACCTATGGACTATCAGCAGTTCTATGGACAATCAACAGTCCTATGGGTTATCAACAACCCGAATCTATCAGCAACTCCAATACAACATATGATATAAGTAACACAATGAGAATACTCACCTTGTAAATAGAGCGGATAACCACCACATCACGCAGATACTAACAGATCGGTCTCACCTACCACCTGGTCATCAAATCAAAGGTCAACCTCAACTATGACCTAAAACCCAAAAGTATGAACCCAAGTCAAACTTAGTCAAAATTCAACAAAAATCAACCCCTAGTCAACAAGTGCCCCACGCTCTACTAAGGGCGCCACGCGCCCACTATAAGATAAAATAGTCGACTAGTTGCGCTGAAACAAGTGCTTAACAAGAAACCCTAAAAGCGTCCCACACTCTGAAGAAGCGCATTGTGATTCGAGTTAATCTAAAGGGTAAAATGACTTATTCCATTAAGTCAATTCCCCAAATTCTCAGATTTGATCCTTAACAATGTTGTAACATCCCGTTTATTAAATAAATAAATAGATAAAACTAATAAATGAATAGTAGCCCTAAATCCATAATAAGTTACCAGTGTTAGCCATAAGGAGTTAAATGTTATGACTTCAGGAAGCTGGAGTCCATTTTGTAACATCTGGATCATAAATGCAAAATATTTTGTAGAGGATGGGTTGTTTGGTAAGTTTGTGAGTTTATTTGAAAAAGATCTGGTGGAGAGGGACTAATCTTGGAAATATGCGAATATGTTTGAATGGGTGTCACGGGATTAAACCTGATACCCTTCCTTCCCGTTTGAAGATGCATCACCGCCCTAACCATACTCTTTATGTAGCCGCCACTCATGACTAGCCAGCCGCCACCACCAGTCATTCATGTTTTTCCGATCAGCCGAAGCCTCCGAGCGACCGCCGATTCTCATCCTACGACCATGTCGTCGTTGTGATTCGTCATCCAGCGCTATTGTTGCCCCGTCGACGGCTACAGTGAGGACCGCGAGCAGACGTCCATTATGCTGCTGCTGCTATCGTTCGCGGTCACAATATTCTCCTCCATTTTGTTAGTGTTACGTCCCCAACTCACGATTTCGTCACTGCCGTAGCTCCGAGCGGCTGTCTTTTGTGCTCCGGTTGTCTCCTGTCACCCGAAGTGGCTGAGTTGGGTGTGTTTTCTGTGTACAGCTCGTGTTCGTGTGTGTGTGTGTGCGTGTTGCTGCTTCGACCGAGAGGTGTTTGTTGGCTTAAAACTGAGAAGAGAACCACCTTGGCCGACAACCATGGTGGCTGTTGTTTCTGCCATCTCGTGCCACCACCAGCCACCGTGTGTGGTTGGTTGTGTGTGTGTATATTGGTGTATGTGTGTGTGCTTGCTTTCAATGGTGAGGTGTGGTATGAATGTTTTTGGCCGTAAAATCAAGGAAATCCTGTCACCGCCACCGTGAGGTGGTGGCTGCCACCACATGTGGCCATTCAGCCACCACCTTGGGTGGCTATGTGCACTTGTGTGTTTGGGGTGTTAATTTGGGATGCTTTTGCTGTGTTTTGGTCTAGAATCATAACCACCACCATCGCGAGGTGGTGGCTGCCGCCGTGAGCCACTGTTGATCACCACCGCCCGAGGTGGTAGTGGTTGGTCCCCGACTTATTTAACATTAATTAACCTAAAAACTTAACCATTGGACTAACTGGAACGCGATTGTGTTGGAAACCCTAATTAGGGTTTAGAAAACCCTAATTTTGGATATGTTTGTTTTGGAATTGTCGGGGCCCGCATTTTGGACTTAATGGAGTAAGTCCTTAATGGGTTAAGTGTTCGTAATTAACCCTAATCGTCATTTTATGTGAAAACCTTAATTGTGTTGGGTTTTGAGTTGGGCTTTTCTGTTGGGTTTAGATGTTTGGATTCTTGATGGTCCATCTAATAACAAATATATGGACTAAGAAATTTGGAAGGGCTTTTGGGTAAGGCCCATGTGAGGGGATTGCGCCTAATTTGGAAAAGTAGGCCATATGTTGGGCCTTGGTTCATTGTTTGGCTTTTGGGCCTTCAAAGCATGTGTGGGTCTTGGGCTAGGATCAAGCTAAGTTGGGGGTAAAGTAGTCTTTTTACCCCAAACATGGACTTATGGTTATGTATTGGAACCCAATTATTAATTGGGTGTTGTTTTGATGTTGACGGTTTGGGAATTTGTCATCCAGTAGCTAGAGTTTTATCCGCAGGACTTCAGCAATGCGATGTGAGTTACCTTCCCGGTATCAGTGGGTCGAAGGCACCAATGTTGGCCCACTAGTTGTTTATAGTAAAGATGATTGTCTTTGTGATAATTGTCTGGTATGTCACTATATGTTGTGATTTATGTGCTTGTATACTATGATATTATGTGGTAGTGGTATGGGTGAAATAGACCTTGTAACCGGTTGAAATAGACCGAAGGGGTAGGTCGGGCACCCAGATATGCCTGGAAAGGGTAGGTCAAGTACCCAAATATGCTCGGCAATATCCGGTTGAAATAGACCGAAGGGGTAGGTCGGGCACCCAGATATGCCTGGCAAGGGTAGGTCGAGCACCCAGATATGCTCGGTAATATCCGGTTGAAATAGACCAAAGGGGTAGGTCGGGCACCCAGATATGCCTGGAAAGGGTAGGTCGAGCACCCAGATATGCTCGGTTTTATCCGGTTGAAATAGACCGAAGGGGTAGGTTGGGCACCCATATATGCCTGAAAATGGTAGGTCAAGCACCCAGATATGCTCGGCAATATCCGGTTGAAATAGACCGAAGTGGTAGGCTGGGCACCCAGATATGCCTGGCAGGGTAGGTCGAGCACCCAGATATTTTAGCAGGGTAGGTCGGGCACCTATATATGTCTGCCATTATGTTTGTGTTGTATGTGGTATGTTGGGGGAACTCACTAAGCTTTGTGCTTACGGTTTTCAGTTTGTGTTTCAGGTACTTCGGTTTTCCAACAAGGGAGCTCCAGATGATTTCAGGGCACGCACCACATGTTTCCACATTTTATAATTTACTTTGATTTGAAATAATACTCATACACCTTCTTTGTTAAGCTTGTATGGATAATGTTTGGAGCACTGTTTTTATGTGATTAAAAATGAAATTTTATGGCCTTATTTAGGGACGTTACAAATGTCCTAATGGAAAAAATTTCTAACTTTACATCTTAAGACACCACTCAAGCAAGATATAAACTTTAAGTCTCATAAAGTCCAAGAATACATCTTTCTTGTCTTAATCTAATAAGTTTAAGTCTAGCTCCCACTTTCATATATGAATCAACATGATGTCTAAATGGATAAATTTTCCAACTTTGTCCATTATAAGGCAACACAAACTTCAAAGATCTAAAACCCTAAGTTGTGAAATGACCAAAAACCCATCTTTCTTTATGCATGGAGTAAAGAGAGCTCTTGCATACACTCTTTTCTCTACCAAATCACTAGATATGAACTTTAAACATGAACCAATGCACATGGAGTTCTTAAAAATCCATGGAACAAGTCATAGAGAGAACAAAACTCATAAAATGGACCAAAACAACAAGAACTCATAGATATAATTATGAAACACAATAAAGCTTGGATCTTAAAGGCTTACCAAAGTCTAGAATATGAATGGAGGTTGAATACTTCAAATGCATATCTTTAAGGACCAATATTTCTTGTTCTTCTTCCTTCTAGAGCACAAAACCACCAATTAAAAGAGAGCACCAAATGGCCATTAAGAGAGTACCAAAATGGATTTTGGAGAGAGGATGAGGTCTAAACACTTTAATGGAGGCCAGGGTTTCATTAGAAGTATTCTAGAGGAGGTGGAGGCTGAAAATTACGAACCCTTATGGTTAATGGCCTTTAAATGCCCCAAAACCCTAAAAAATGCACAACCCAGTGGGCTAGGGACGCCCCACACTCTTAAAGGGTGCTCCATGCTCCTCAGATAAATTCCTGATTTTTGGGTTTTCAGTTTCAACTTCAAACGATCTTAACTTTTCCGTTCTAAATCTATTTGCAATGATCTTTATATGCACGAAAAGGTATTAACAAGCCCCACAATTCAGTCTAATTACTTTTGGCTTAAGGCATGTATAAATTAATTTATTAATACATACAAAAGTATAGAATATCAATTTTCCCATTTTAACCCTTTGGCTCCAAAGCACAATTCAAGGGCTTAAATCACTTAGCCAACATCGTCAACATCTAATAAGGTCTAAAATCTATTACCGTGAAGCCCAAGACCTTTATTCGATCAAATTACAGTCCGATATTCTGAAATCAGGAACATCAAAACTAGATATTACAATTCTCCCCCACTTAAACTGGATTTCATCCTTGAAATCCAACTCAGTTAGAATTTCTGAAAGCAAAACCAACCCAGTCTATATGCTTCATCCAACTACTTCATAAAATCAAAGCATTCATAGAGAAAAATAGAGAGACCACTCAGAACCTAACTAATGCCACAAACAACTTAATCACTTGAAAACACTCAACTTCTACAACTACCTCTCTCTCTCTCTCTCCCCAACTAAAGAACCCAACTCATAACAAAAATCACTCGAACCGAGAAACACTCAAAAGTGCAACTACATACCAATTCTATCCATATACTTCACAAAATCGGGAACCCATTAGTTGAAACTCCAAGAACCATACATAAAGATTGACAATCATCCATTTGGCATGCCTACCCCTAGTCCTTGACTAGGAACACCGCCAATCCATGCACAATGAACACTAAAAACATCCCGATCGAGACTTTCAACCAATCTTAAATCCTGCAATTATGCCCAAAGGACCTCAAGACACACTTGACAACCTGAAAGTCATCACTAACCCATCGTTCCCACGAGCGTAACAATGAACAATCCAAAATTCTCGCATGACATCCAAACTCCCATGATAGTTTAGGTGCATGACCATTTGAAAAATCATCCAAGATTCCAACAACGAACGTCATCACTAATAACTTAAGTCACTTGAAACCGTTATCACAAGAACAAACAAGGATCCATTAAGAAGAAACTCAACAAGAAACTGCCATTAAGCAACCACAAACTGAACTCTACATATACTCAATATCACACTTGAAGGTTGAACGACGTCGCAACAACATCCAAACTTTCACTAACCAAAGACAACTGTCAGATCCGAGCTTGCTAGAAATAAAAATCTCATAACCAAAAAACCAAGGGTACATACACCTAGAAACCTAAATATACAACTGAAAAAACTTTGATGAAGGGTCAACGCACCAATTGCGCCTTTAACTTTTACTACTCAAAACCCTCAAATGACCCCCAGATGTTGACAAGGAACGGAGTGACCAATCTCTGAAAAACTAAACCCAAATATCTCATATACCTCAAAAAAATCCTATATAGAAATACACATATTGAACTCTTAAACTGATCAACAAATTAACCACTATCTATATTGACCGAAGATAATCAACATGTATCGCAAGCTAACCATGCTCTCTATATTTGATACACAACCTGAGCGGCTGAAATGCTTCGCTATCAAGATCCATGACGCTTCCAAAAGGAACTAATGACCATAATAGGTTCCTTAAGCAACAATTTCCTTATAACTCTGATTCTGAATTATGATTTATGAACAAATTGTTTGACTTGAAAGTAACTTCATAAAAAAATTGGTGTTTATTCTCTTTTAAAAATGAAAATTTTATTCTTGAATTTGAGACGTTGCAAGTTTGTATTATCCCCTTGTTTGAGCGATTTGGATGAACACGCGTGTGATTCCAAACTCAAACTAAGGATCTGAGAAGTTTTTATAAACTTTTTGAAAAATAAATAAATTAATAGAAATAGTTAGGTTAGAGGGATGAAGTTGGTTCCTTGTCATGTTCTTGTCTGATTATTGGTCTGGGATTGTGAGCATGGATCTCTAACTCGACTTTAGTTTTAACAAGGAAGATGTGATGTGTACAGTCATTCGGAGCTCAAAAAGGGAAGTGGTTCCTAAAATATCCATGTTTAGTGTGTGTGTGTGTGTGTGTGTGTATATATATATATGTTGATATGAGAGCTGTTAGAGATTCATGATAGTGGATAGTCTAAGGATCTTTCAAGAATTTCTTGGTATTTAAGATGCCTTATAGCCTAGGTATTTCCCGTTAGATTAGTTGCTTTATTTTTTATTGTTTTGTGTTATTTGAAATCTATGTTGGTATTAGTTAACTTTTATACGAGTACGTTGGGATTGCATGCCCCTAGAATTAGATAGTCATGGATTTCTTGGTATGGCCTATTGCACAAGTCTTGTTTGAGTCCAACCATTGTAGTGTAGGATCTCCGGTCAAAGGACTACCTTGTTCTAGTTACATGTGGTTAGTATTCATATGATAGTTGGTTGGTATTTATAGAAGTTTCTTTCCAACGGGATAGCAGGGTATGGTGGAGTTCCCAGTGACCTATGCAATGTGTTAAGGTATGTCATCGCATACATATATGTGGGAAGAATCCTAGTGTAAGAATCTAAGAGTGTGGCTTGTGGCTCTTTTGAGCATAGAGGTGTGTGGTACACCTATCCGTGGTCAAGTGTAGTGACCTAGAACCTTGGAATGATTCCTGAAACAAATACGGATAAATATGGAAGGTGGTGTGAGACTATACTACTACAAGCACAAGATTCGTACAAGGATCAAGAAAAGTCATAAGGCTTCTAGGGAACTGGTTGTTGGACGACGATATGATGTTGCATTAGGGTGTTGGATTAAGGTGTCTAAGCTCATAACTAAATTGGTATATTCTTGTAATTAAAGCAAATTCCTTTTTGGGTTTCCATCGTAGCTATAAATAATATAGAATGACATTTGAGGAAAGAGGAAATAATTTGTTAATTGTTAATTTATTATGATTAATAAATTAATTACAATTAACAAATTAATTAGAAATAGTAATATTTTATTGAGAAATAATCAGAATTAAGTTGGAATTAATTCGGGATTAACTTGAATTAATTAAATGTGTAAGGGTTGAATTGTAATCGTTCATAATTGAGCAAGGAAATGCAATAGATGGTTCTATAGGGTGGACGGTTTTATGGAGCTCTTTAGGGTTTCCAGAAGCCTCCTGGTAACAGAAAAGAAAATGATTTGAATTAGGAATTAAATCAATTATTTAATTATTCAAATCTGATTTACTCAAACTATAAATAGGACCCCTTGGCTCCCTAATTTCGTGGTTCCTCATACCTAAAAGGTATAGAACAAAAATTCCATCATTTCACCTCTATCCTCTTCATTCTAGGGTTTCTAGGGTTTGGGTGTGAACCGTTAGAGGCATCATACTTTTGGTGTTAAGATTTCTGAAGTTCTACAAGGGAATCAAGAGTATTGTTTTCTACAACAATATCAAAGATATGTAACCCTAACTTGCATATTTCGATTATAGCATAGGGTTCTTATAGTTTCATAGTATGTTGTTATTAACGTGTAAAGACATAGATCATTTAGGTTGCATGTACCCTTAAGTGTTTTCAGTGATTTTTTCGTATGTACATAGAACTTGTAACCTACAAAATCCACCATATGGTTAGTTGTAGCTCGTCTTCATGTTTTCGGTCTTTCGGTTATGGTTGCTTTAGGTGAGTGTGAAATTGGTGCTTATTCGGGCCCAAATGGTCACGGGCTCACAGGCTTAAATCACTTAACCAACATTATCAACATCCAATAAGGTCTAAATATTATTCCCTTGAATCCCAAGACCTTTATTCGATCAAATTACGGTCTGCTATCCTGAAATTAGGAACATCCCAAAACTAGATGATACAACCAATCATTTCCCCCATCTATTTTAACTCATAGGAAATGGTCACCCCTCAACCTCTCACTTTTTAATTAACTATATTAAAATGTAATTTGATGAAATGTAATTATATAAAATTAATAAAAGTAAACTATTTCATTAATTTAAAAATACACACACACACACACACACACACACACATATATATATATATATATATATATATATATATATATATATATAGAGAGAGAGAGAGGTTCAAATGTGGATGGACAACTATTGTGTGGATGTAGCAATCAATATAGTCCAATCATTTCAAAAACCAAGATAATGGTATATTTGTAATCTTACATATTTATTGTAACAACATAAATTTCAAAACAAATTTTTCATTTTTCAACAACCAAATTCATATAAAACATTCTCCAATATTTCCAATATTAGTTTTTGAAACATAGCATATCCCAAGATCATAAAATCAAACTCTCTCTCTCTCTCTCGTGTGTACGAATCACGTCGGCGCCTTCCCACGGCCCTCGCTAGTACCTGAAACACATAACACAACAACTGTAAGCATAAATGCTTACTGAATTCCCCAAAATACCGCATACAACACATACGCCACTCGAGGCTAATATACGACCCTCTGGTCGATGTGTCTCAACGGGACCCTCCAGTCCCGTAGCTCGTTGGACCCTCTGGTCCGGTCATAGCTCGTTGGACCCTCCGGTCCAGTCTATATCATCATACAACATACATATATCACATAGCACATAATCTCATACATAACACATAAGACCCTTTGGTCATCACATAATACCACTCATGGTATCGTATAGTGAGAAGACTCGCCTCAGGTGTCTCAGTAAGTCTCTGACTCGGTAGAAATGTGATCTAGCCTCCGCCTAATCACACAAAGTAAATACTCTCATAAATACAACTATACTCAACCCTAAAAGTCAACAAAAGTCAACGGTCAAACTTTGACCCGACTCGTTGAGTGCACTTGGGCGACTCGGCGAGTCTACACGTGTCCACTGACTCTCTTAGTCCCTCTCTTGGCACGTCGAGTACTTCCCCTGACTCGACGAGTCACACCTAGCATGAATCGCGGGGGCCACCCCGACTCAACTCGCCGAGTCTCAAGAACAACTCGGCGAGTTCCGCCTTGAACTCCAGTCCCCCTAACTCTCCCTGACTCACCGAGTTATTCCCCAACTCGGCAATTCTACTCACTGAGTGATTTACGGGAAACCCTCATCCTACTCGCCGAGTCTGTTCTTCGGACTCGGCGAGTTCATGCCATGCACAAATTCCATAGGCCTCCTGAGGTCAGATCTGCTCCTTACATTCATAGATCTGGCCTTCCCAAGCATGATAATCACGTAAAGTTCAGACCTTGACACTCATATAACATCTAAATGGTCTAACATGGTGATTTAGCCCCAAAAATGACATCCCAAGCCCATGGCTCCCAAAATGACTCATAAAGCTCCAAGGGTTAAGGTCTCTGGACCTCTTTGGGTCCAGATCCAAAACATAGACTCGAGAAGGGACCAAATGCTCCACTTATCCAACCTCTAAAAGGGTTAGAAAACCCTAACACTAAGAATCAACACCAAAACTGAAGAAGGTCCGAGCAAAATACCTCAATATGATCTCTATGAACTTAGAAGTCACCAAAATCGCACCCCCTTCAGCCTCCTCTTGCCTTGGTCACCTCCTTCTTGCAAATACACCAACAAAAGGATCAAGAATGGCCTCTCCTTCCACACAAACGCTCTAGATCTCTTAGGGTTTCTCTCTGGGGTCTGGTAGCCGCAAATGACGGCCTAAAGGGCCTTTAAATAGGTCCCAAACCCAGGAAATTAGGGTTTCATTAAACAGCATGGACTCACCGAGTCCACTCATGAACTCGCCGAGTCCGGCTGTGAACCCGGATACAAACCCGCGACCATACTCGGCGAGTTTAAACACCAACTCGCCGAGTCTCCTCACAACTTCCAAAAATAAAAGAATAAAATATTATACCTGGAAGTCTGGATGTTACATTTATTAATAATGTTAATTAATTATATCAAATATAATCCCTATAATTATGGTATTTACCTTCATTTTCTCACTAATCACAATTATCTTTCTCCATGCCTTTCTTTAGAATCATCGGTGACCTACAAATCATTCACGCCTCCTAGTTCCATCTGAGATCGGGCCATCACAATTGGCAAAGGCACTGCCTGATAGAAGCCCCTCACTATCCATTCCCGCCATCCATCCCTCTACATGCCATACCATCATTCCATGGGACTTCACACCACATCTACCATTGTCTCTTCCAAATCAGGTACATAGAAACGCTCCTCAAGTCTTTCACTTTTCTTGGTGAGTATCCATCCTTCCCCTTTCGTTTTACATTTTGGTTGAATTTAAACTAACCAAAATTTCAACTCTTTTAGGGTCTGAATCCGTTTCTATATTTTTTTCTAGATCATCCAGACAATGATTTCATACGCATTTCAGGATACCTCTCTTGGTCCTCTCACTCTACGTTCAAACGAGTAATCCTCTTCCATGTTTATAATATTAAGGTAAGTGATGTTCCTTAATATTTTTTAACATAAAATCCTTATTTCCTTGTCCTTGGCGCCTTCTACCCTTATTCTCTATCTACTTCCATCCCAACTTGTTGTTTTACTTCCTAAAATATGTGTGCTTAATTTTGCCCGCCAACTGTTCGCTAAAATGGTTAACAAAATATTCTGTCAATTTCATTGACTCTTCAATTCATATAACTCCACTTAATCGAATGTTTATTTGATTAACAGTTGAATTTAGTGATTATTTTAGACATTAATCATGAAACTCAAAGCCCTTATAGTTTGATTAGTTCATTTGTATATTGTACTTTGGTTGCCAAAGGAATTACTATGGAAAGTTCAAATTTCTATCATCATTTTAATGGAACTCAGTTTGATTGAGTTCATGATTACCAAGCTAAATGGTTTATTCAAAATTATTTGAAGTTATCTCTGGTATTTATCATATTAGACCATGTGCTTCATCAGAGATGTTGTTGGGAGTTGTTACCCTTCCAGGTGTTGCAATTTCAAATCAGATACAGTTTATCAAGGGCTTCGTGACTGCATAGAGAGTTTCAATTTTAAATATGATACAGTTATCAAGAGCTTCGTGAGTGCATAAAATAGGAGTTGAAGGTGCATAGTTTCTAAATCAAATCCTCTCTTTTACTTATTGGAATCAATAATCACATATACATAATTCATTTACAGGGAACAAAAACTTTCCAACATGTGATTTATTTTGTACGTTGTTCACTTTCTTTTTTCATCTCTATACCTCCTGATTGGGAGTTAGCTAGTAAGATTTACGACTTTCATCATTTATGATTCTTTAAGTATCAAGTGATTTTTGTTTTCTTGAATTGTTGAATAATGTGCATTACTAAACCATGATTGTATATTTTTAACATTGTTTGTTTAGCTAATCACAGAAAAGATTGAACATATCATATTTATTCTTTCAAGTTATTTTGTTTTCCTCTAAAGGTAATTAAGCAAATTCTGTGAGAATGACTTTGTTTCCTCATCATTGGGTGTTATTCTCATCTTCAAAGTGTTTCATTCTTTAATAATATTTTAAAGCTAATGTAGTCTTCTATTTGAATAATCTATATAGAGTATTATATTCTAGTAGAATCACATACAAACGATTCAGCCAGAATTTTACTTTCGGTATAATCACATAAGAATGATTATGGTAGAATCAAATAAGAATGATTTTTCCAAGGTTCTATTGTAGTTATTCTCATCGAATGCTCGATTTCATGACAATTATTCTCATAGAATGCATGAAAGGAACATGATGATCAAGGATCTGGCATTTGGATGATTGTGTATGTGATAGAGATGAACAATGTCACCAGAGAAAATACTATTCATCGTTATATTCTGCTGAAATGCTCAATTTCATGGTTGTTATTCTTATTTTGGTGGTGTTGTTGTAATTTTTCTTAGAAATGTATTTTGTTTTAAAGAATATTTATAAACATTCTTTAAGAATGCTCCTCAATTTGAATGTCTGATTATGGAGATTCTATTCGAGTTGAAATTCTGATTTTAAAGAAGACATGTGTAGCACCTGGTTCTTGGTACATGTTCTTTTTATTAAATCTTTTATATTTTTGCATATTGGCCTTGGACTCGGAGAGTTGAAGGACCAACTCGCCGAGTAGAAGCGGGATGAGGCGCAGAGTTTAAGTTGTGGACTCGGCGAGCCGAGTCCCGGACTCGGCGAGTAGGCCCTGTTTGGGCAAAAACCCTAATCCGAGGATTTGCACCCTATTTAAACACCTTAACTTGGCCTCCTTAGTCCCATTTGCTCCCAGAAGACCCCCATAGCAAACCCTAGCCGTTATTGAAGCCATCTAAGGCTTTTGGAGTGATTTTGGTGCCTTTGTGATCCAAGGAAGGAAGGAAAAGCTTGAAGGATCAACAGGAGGCTAGAAGGATTCAGTTTTGAGCATCATTTGCTGACTTCAGAAGGTATAAAGTTTGTACCTTGCTTGCTCTTTTGTTAGATCCCATTTTGTGGAGTTTTAGGGCTTTTTCTAAGTCATTTTGGTCACCAACCATGATTGCAAGCATGGTTTGAGGTTGATGTTGCGGATCTAGGTCCTTTGAGGGGTTACAAGGCATAAAGGAGTGGCTTTTGCACTCAAGGAAGGCCCCATGCATTGTGAGAGCTTGTTTTAGGACCTTTTGAGCTTAAAGTCCCATGCAAGCACGTAAAGGTTGTAACTTTATGTGCTAGATCGATTGTAGAAGCATAGATCTACATTTTGATCAAGTGTTGTACATAAGAAAGCGAAGATTCAGTCAGTGGTTGTGACCAACTCGGCGAGTCCAAGGTTCTGTCCCATATCAGTTGAGGGTCATAAGGACCCAGTTGAGTGTGGAAAGGTTTTAAGGGGGTCCCAAGGGGTGACCGAACGTTCTAGACTAAGCCATTGTTCTGTAAATTCATGGGACTCGGCGAGTGCATGAACAGACTCGGCGAGTCCAAGGCAATCTTCTTAAGGATGAAGATGGAATCGACAAGTTGTTCATACAACTCGGCGAGCCAAGGGCAGGACCTGAGTATCAGTTGATGATGAACACGACGAGTTGTTCATACAACTCGGCAAGTCGGATGAGGATTCAGTCGATGTTCATTTAGAAGGAAAACTCGTCGAGTCATCGCCTAACTCGACGAGTAGAGACGGGTATGAGGTCTAATGGAAGGATAAAGACTCGGCGAGTTGGCGAGCCAACTCGGCGAGTTGGCGAGCCAACTCGGCGAGTCAGGTCAACTAGAAGTTGACTTTGACTTTGACTTGGTCAGGGGGTAAAATGGTCGTTTTACCCTAAGAGTAGATGTCAGTTTCTGACTAAGTGTTTTGTGGGAATTTTAGCCGGAGGATTTCCGGAGCAGTAGTAGCAGCAGCAGTTAGAGGATTCTCGCACAGTTCAACAGCTACTACGAGGTGAGTTACCTTCCAGTAGCGGTGGGTCTACGGCCACAATGTCGGCCCACCAGTAGGGATCGTATGCTAGATGTTTGTCTTTGTGATACTCATCTGTGTTGTTACTACCTGATATGTTATATGCTAGCGTGATATGGTATGTGATAGTGATAGAGTTCGGTTGTTAGGACCGAAGGGTAGGTTAGGCACCCCAGATATGCCTAATAGTATGTTATGAAATGTTTAGCTGCTAGCATGATATGTTACATGGGATAGAGGTAGTAGGAGAGGGAAGAGTCCCCGAGATTCGGTTGTTAGGACTGAAGGGTAGGTCGGACACCTCAGATATGTCTGACAATAGATTATGCTATGATGTATGTGATAGTAGTAGTAGGGGTGAAATAGTCCCCGAGGTTCGGTTATTAGGACCGAAGGGTAGTCAGCACCCCAGAATGGCTTGACACGGGTAGGACAGCACCCCAGAATGGTCGTACGGGTAGGTCGGCACCCCAGAATGGTCGTACCGGGTAGGTTGGGCACCCCAGATAGGGTTGTGCATGGGTCGGTTTGGGTCGGTTTTGGACCCAAACCCAACCCAACCCATAAATGGTCGGTTTCTGGTTTTTAGAACCCAATAGGATCGGTTTCTGGTCGGTTCGGTTTCTCGGGTTCTAAAGTCGGTTTGGGCGGTTTTTCGGTTTCTTGGGTTCAACCCATACACTCACGGGTTCTGGGTTTAAACCCATGGGTTTTGGGTTTTAACCCATTTTTCATAAATGAAGCAGCAAGTTAAATATTTTAAAAAACACCAAATAGAAGTTA
Organism: Lactuca serriola; assembly: GCF_051521515.1. Classification (NCBI taxonomy): domain Eukaryota; kingdom Viridiplantae; phylum Streptophyta; class Magnoliopsida; order Asterales; family Asteraceae; genus Lactuca; species Lactuca serriola. Next base: position 211,890,577 of record NC_136409.1, read on the forward strand.
AATACTTCATAAAACATGAGTCTTACAATAAATAGTCTACTACATGTTAAAACCAAAACACAATCAAGTATGGGTGGTACAACCAAAACACAATCAAGTATGGGTGGTTTCTTAGGTTGGATGGGTCGGTTTCTTGGAGCGGATTGTCGGTTTTAAGTATGGATCGGTTTCTTGGGTTGGATGGGTCGGTTTCTGAGTAAAAACCGAAACCGAACCCAATTTTTTGGTTTTTAAAAATATCAAACCCAAACCGTCGGTTTTGCTTCGGTTTCGGTTTTTTCGGTTTCGGTTTTAGTCGGTTTCTCGGTTTTTTGGTTTGGGTTTGCTCACCCCTAACCCCAGAAATGTCTGGCAGTATGTATGAGATATGATTGTATGGTATGTGGTAGGATGGGGGAACTCACTAAGCTTCGTGCTTACAGTTTTCAGTTTTGATTTCAGGTATCTCTTCAGCGAAGAGGAAGGAGCCGGCGCGGTAGCGGCACATCATACACACACACTTTAGTTTTCCGCATTATGAGATGTTCTGGGATTGTACTCTGACATTATTATTATTTTCATGTTTTGGGTTTTCAGACACGAGATATGTTTTATGAAATGATATGATCGGATGATGTTTTACTGCAAATGTTTTACAAACTACTTAATTTAAATGAAATTTTTGGGCGTGAAAATTGGGTCGTTACAACATGCAATGGAAAAAACTTTGGGTTGCCTTATATAAATTTCTAAAATTTGAATTTTTTCTTGTTCATGGATTCTGAATTTTGAAAAAATATATAAGTATTCTTTAAGTCTTATGGATAATAACTAATATAATTAATTTGATTTGGATGAGTTTCTTAAATTTCTGGATTTGTCTAATTAGTTGCCTAAAATAAGATATACAAAAGGTTGATATTACCCTTAAAATAATTTTTAATTTGCATCAATAATTTTTGTTTTATATTCTAAAAACAATTTCAAAAAGTCTATATTATCTATAAATGGTTGGTGCAGAATTGTCCCTGTGTCCACACAATAGATGTGATCCATATTATAACCTAGCCATATATATATATATATATATATATATATATATATATATATATATATATATATATATATATATATATATATATATATATATATACAAAAAAACCCTAAAAATCATAAAAATGCATAAAAAAAATAGTTAGAGATCACAAAACTTTTTCTTGAACTTTTTTATGAAAAAATCGCAGGTATTTTTATAAAATCACTGAAAAAAATAAAAATCATTTTTTTGGTTTTTTTTTCAAAATTTTTAACGAAATTAAAGTAAAAGTAGCGGTTTTTCTATATAAAAAGTCAAATATATATATATATATATATATATATATATATATATATATATATATTGGGGTCTCTAAGTATTTTTTTTATGCATTTTTATGATTTTTAGGGTTTTTTTTAAGGTATATATATATATATATATATATATATATATATATATATATATATATTACATCATGTTTCATCATCTTCGGTCATCACGTCATCATAATCATCGTCTGATAATGTTGATTTCGGCAACGTCAACGTATCCAATGAAGTGGAAAACGATGAAGACATTTTTAAATTGTTTATACAGAGAATATAAGGCATTTGGTATTTATTTTGCGGTTAGCCCATTTCTACCGGCCTAAAATGGACAATAATGGGAGAGAAGGAAAACTAAAGTGACAATGCTAAGAGACACTTCTTCCAACCGAATAGTTATTAGATATCAGACTATCAGTAATATATTGAGTCATGTGTCCCAAAAGGGAGGAAAGGTAGGGGAACAAAACATTTAACATTCCACTTGATTAATATATTGCAGCTTTACAATCTTGCCTTTTATTTTTGTGGGCCAAAAAACGATCAGAACGTAAAGTTTTATATCTATGTAAAGGATTACTAAAAACCAATAATTTTTTTAGAAAAGATAAAATACTAGAAAATGGATTTATTATTTAAATTATTAGTAATGTTATTTTTAAAACTTTTTAGTGTCATAATGCATAATTTATATTTAATAATAGTTATTAAATAATAATTATTTTTTATTTGTTTATTTATTGTTTAAATAAGAACGACAAAATAGTCATTTATTTGAACTTATATTAAATATTAAGTCCAAAAGCCAATATTTATATCATCAATATTTTATCCATATTACATGTAATCATCCATTCACTATGAATAAGTTAGGATGTGTTTGATATTGCTTCTCAAACTGATTATTGACCTTTGAAAAAAACATGAATTTTTGGCTTTTTGAAAAAGTCATTTTTTTCATTGAAAAATTAATGTTTATCAAATATTTTTTATGTATTGATTTTTGTAAAATCAATAAATTAATTAGTTATCTTAAAAAACATTCTCAAATACCCACTTAATAAAGTAAAAGAAAAAAATCTAATTCTCGAAGTGATGAGACTAAATATTACTACAATAATATTTTTAATGTTTTCTATTCTAATAAACTATATATATATATATATATATATATTATTTGTTCTATCAAAGAATTTTTTTTTTTTTTTTACTTTTGAACAAGTCACATAAATGATCCATTTAAAATACAATCAATGGAAAAGATCGTTATTAAAGATTCATTGGTCACTCAAAATAAACAAAAATTAGATTTTTCATTTATTTCTTTTTAAAACAGCAACCCACGTGTATTTTAATTTATTCATAAATTTCACCTATAAACAATATTATTATTAGAATGTAGATATATAATCTACTACTTTGTAATGATTAAAAATGGTATGAAAATATAATAACATAATCTGTTTTTTCCACTTAATTAAAGAAAAAAAATACAATTCACGTGTTTCTCCCTCCCCCCCCCCCCCCCCCCCCCCCTCTTCCTCGTCGTCCATATCCCTGCAAGCTGACAAACGACAACGTTTCTATATATATTCCTACTCCAGAACCACCATATCTCTCTCTCTCTCTCTCTCTCTCTCTCTCTCTCTCTCTCTCTCTCCGCCCTGTCCGTTACACACGCTAAGAGTGTGTGTTAGAAACCAGCAAATAAGTTTGTTTGATGCTCATCTCCGGATTTCCCGGTATGTAATCGTTCCATTTCCCTCCGTTTTACTCTCTCACACACTTACAGACTTGATTCGATCGGATGGTGAAAACCTGCTTTCGATTGATTAGAATGATACATGATGTTAGTCACTGATTGTATAATCATATAGCTAGAGAGTGTTTATTCCATGCGTGAAGGATTGAAGATGTTTGATCTTAATGTTGATGTCGCGCTCTCGGTTGTTGATACAAGTACTAAATGCGATCGAAATGGTTGTGCGACTAATGGCGATATCGCTGTTAAAAAGAAGGAACAAGAAGATCGTCAATCGGGAATTCATTCCGGTACTTCAGTTTCCTCCGACGTACTCAACGTCACCGTTGATGTCGACGTTGACGACGAAGACTCGGTATCATATACCGCTCTTCATAAGCAAGCTTGTCATATTGTAAGTCAAACGGGAGAGTCGATGGAAAATTCAAATCGAGCATCTGCCGGTTTGATTACACGGCAGTTTTTTCCTGTTGCGAGTTATTTGGAGCTGGAGGAGGAATTACGTTCCGGATTAATAACTTCATCCCCGTCGACGATATCCTTTCTTGGAGCAGACTGGTTAAATCTCAAGGTTCCGGAATCTGCGCCGGTTCCAGTGAACGTGCAAGCGCTGCCGCCGCAGAAGGTAAGGAAAACCCGGAGGGGACCACCGTCTAAGAGCTCACAGTACCGTGGAGTGACGTTTTATCGCCGGACTGGTAGATGGGAATCACATATATGGTGCGCTCTTGTTCTTCTGTTGGTTTTATATCCGTGTTTGAAACTTGTAGCGATTTTAACTGTTTCTTAATCTCGATCTGCATATTCTCTTTCTAGGAACGTTTTCTAAAATATCAGAGGATTAATTTCCTTACTATGTAATGATGAACTATCAAACTACTTACCTATTCATTTGCTATGTGTGCATCACTGGTTTGAGTTTGTTAATACACATCTCTCATAATTCTTGGTCTATCGACAAAACTGCTACCATCTCCTAATTTGATTTCTTACTGATATCAGAATCTTAATGGTTTGCATTTGATTTGTTCAGGGATTGCGGAAAACAACTATATTTAGGTATGCATAAAGCTTAGCGTTGTTGCACTTTTGGAAGATACATAATTGTTTTGGTTTTGATGTATTGATTTATGTTTGCCTGATTACAGGTGGATTTGATACTTCACATGCTGCAGCCAGGTGAGAGTTTGGGATGATTTAGATCTAGTTTCCTTCCTTCCATGATTTTGTTATCATGGTTTTCTGACGTGATTTGGAAATTGAATTTCAGAGCCTATGATCGGGCTGCAATCAAGTTCAGGGGAAACGATGCTGACATCAATTTTGATTTAAGCGATTATGAGGAAGATATGGCCCAGGTGAGGAGAAATTCGAATTTCTATAGATGTTTTAGTAGTGGGTAGTAGTTGTAAGTTCCATGATTTTTGTAATGTTTAATTGATGTAACAGACGAAGAACTTGTCAAAAGAAGAATTCATTCAGATACTTCGTAGGCAGAGCAATGGATTCTCAAGAGGAAGTTCAAGATACCGAGGAGTTACCCTTCACAAATGTGGTAGATGGGAGGCTCGCATGGGTCAGCTACTTGGGAAAAAGTAACAAACCTTCCCTTCCAACTATTTTATAGCTCTACACTCGTATCTTATCTGTCCTCTTTAAGACAAACTGAAAGAAATAACGACGTACTTTACTGTCAATATTGTTTTAAAGATAATGGCACAATGCAACATGAAACTTGTAAAATGTATTTTATTGCTTACCCATAATAACAATGTACTTACAAATTTTTACCCATAGTATACTTTCGTATATTTACCCATAGTAACAATGTAGTTGGATTTTTTACCGATAAAAGGGATATGTTTCTTAATGGTTAAGATTTTCAAAATAAAATGGTTGGTTGCAGGTATGTTTACCTTGGATTATTCGATAATGAAGTAGAAGCTGCAAGGTTGTTGGAATTTTATGATTACAGAATTTTAAGTCGTTCAAACTATAAATTGGATTGAATATATATATATATATATATATATATATATATATATATATATATATATATATATATATATATATATATATATCTAAGTTTGTGCATATTTTGTTTTGTGAAAATCAGGGCTTATGACAAAGCTGCCATTAAATATAGTGGAAGGGAAGCCATCACCAACTTTGAGCCAAGCACTTATGGGGCAGATATAATAGATTTGGACCAAGGTACTTACTTACTACTTACCAATCACTGCTGGCTTACAACTTGTATGTATGCTTTCCTTCCTTTCACACTAGACACTTACTTACATATATTATACTGATACAATTGTTTTTTATTCATCATTTAGCAAGTGGTGAGAATCTTGATCTGAACCTATGGATTTCTCCCACTCCTACTCTCAGTACATGGAATGGGAATCAGAATGTTGAGAATGCTGATATGGGTTTTACTGCTGCTTCTGGGAAAAGGCAAAAGGTTTGATTCCATTCTCTATTCCCCATTTAATGTATTTTTGTAATGGAAATTGAATCATGGCTGTTTTTGTATTTTCAGGTTGGGGGACAATACCAATACCAATACCAATCCCAATCACAATCACACTACAGCGCATTGTGTACACCAAATTATGAGGTAATTATTCAAGATTTGCTTTCTAAAATGTTGGAAATTTCCTTGTCCATATTTGCTTTATGGTAAAAAGGGTTGAACCTCAAGAGTAGTGTGTATTTATTGACAGGAAATGACAAAAGGGATTTCATCTGCAAGTGTTGTTCCTTCAACGGCAGCATGGCAAAGGCAAATGCAAATGCAAATGCAGCAGCATCATCAGGATTCGCTTCTTCTATTACAAAGTTCTCAGACATCCTTCTATTCTTATCCAACACATACATAAACGTTCACATCAACAATTTACTACAACCTCTTATCCAATGACAACCACAACCACAACCACTACTTACTAAACCGCCAAATCTGTTTCAAATTTGTTCAAAGGCATATATGATAATAATTAGTAGACCTTTGATTCTCTTTTTGTTGGCGAGAACCAATTACAAGTCATTTTCAAGTTCTGATATCTCAATCAAATAAAGAACTTTGTGCCTTTTTTTTTCTTGAAATGACTTCAACTAGTAACTAGCATATACTTACATTGTTGTTTATGCATATCACATATCATATCATATTTTGGGTCAAAAATTAAACACATATAATAATAATAATAATAATAATATACTTGAAACGAAAAGTTGATCTATTTCTCTCTTTAACTACTACACAAACGGAACCCAGAAAGAAAGATTTTAAAAAGGTGAAGGGAGAGAGGGAGATAGTAATTTACATTCCAAACACCCGAGTGTATACATCACCATACCCAGGCAACAATTTATCCAATCCTACCAACCCCAGGTCACTTCTACTGTTAAGTTGTTGAACCTCATGCCCATGCCCCCCACTGTTTCCAAACTTATGTTGTTGTAAGTACCTCTGGTGTTGGTGCTGTTGATCCACTACCCTGGAATTCAGTTCGCCATAATAATCATCTTGATAAGAAGAAGAAAACTGGTGGGGCATCAAGGAGGTTTGAGAATATTGAGGATCATGATTATGATGATGATGATGATGATTATGATGGTATGCTGCTGCAGAAGTTGCAGATTGTTGTTGTTGTTGCATCAAGAGCCAGAGTTTTGACTCTTCATCGAATGAATTGGAGTTGGAGTTGGAGTTGGACCTCATGTCAAAAGATGATGATTTGCCTCTTCCAACAACCATTATGGCAGGATCGATAAGATCATCGCTACTGTTGCTGATATTCCCTATTGATGGTGTACGATAATGATGATTGTTTGAAAAAGAATTCGTCACATAACTTCCTGAAACAATTATATTATATTATATTTACTCTTCTTATATATTCTTTAAAGAGAAAACTAAAATCATGTACCAGGAGTGGCAGAAACAGCCTGATGCTCACTTCTGATGGTCATGGATGAGGAAAAGCCAGGAGGTGGTTTGGAGAATCCTGGTGGTGTCAAGTTCAAGTTCTGAACCCCCCTTGATGCTTTTTCATAATCAAATACCCATACACATATATAAATTTTAGAAAAGAAGAAATCTAAATAAATAAATGAACACCAAACCACATAGCTACACCAAATAAACACATACCCTGATATTGTGGTTTATAGATATTGTCCTGGTTCTGGTTCTGGTTCTGGTTCTGAAGAAGAGATAATTTGTCCAAGTCTTGATTAGCAAATGAAAATCTTGATTGATACTGCCACCCATCTTTCCTTTCAAACAATCCCATTCCAGGCAAGACCGAATCATCAGACCCATCAAAATCCATGGACAAAATATTTGATATTATGCTGCTTTCCACAGCAGCAGAATTTTCATCATCATCATCATTCACAAAACTATCATCATCACCAAGGCGTCTCAAATGCTCCACTATCTCCTCATTGGAAAAAGCTTTAGAGCTTCTATATATCCTATCTGAATCTGATTTACCCAAACCCTCTTTCTCACTCAACACAGAATTTGTACATGCTCCTGACTGTCTAACACCTTCATCTCCTGCATACTTATTATTTACACTACAAGACTCCATATTCCACCAATCATATCGCTTCTTAATCGCCTCACAAGGATCCAAATAACCCTTCTGACTTGAAGCTATACAATCTTCCCACCCCTGATCATCAGAATCAGATTCTTCTTTTGTAATAATGTTGCTGTCCTTAACTTCTACTGATTTGCTATTGGTCACTCCATCAACAGGATATGATGATTTTAATGACACTACATCTGAACTTTCGGCCTTATTCATGCATATAGAAGACATCTCAGAACATAAATTCACCATCCGCCCTTCTGTCACATCTTTATCAGAACCCGAATTACATGACCTTCCAACAATATCTACAAAAGTTGTCATGTGTTTTGATGATCTAGGCAACTGACTCTGATCATTACAAGAAGCTGCTGTAGCATAATCTACAACCTGAACAATGACATAACAAGCAAATATTCAGAAATCCAAACTAATTAAAAAAAAAAAAAACTGTCCAGGTTTTTTATAAATGTACAAAATAAATATATCTTACTTTCAGGCCATCTGGTGAAGAACTGTGGTTGTTCAAGTGTTGATCTACTGGTGATGGCAATGTACTTCCTGACCGTTTATGCAAATATTGGGCAGCACCAACAATTTCCTGAACTCTATTCCTGAAATAAATAAATAATTGTTGTATTATAATAGCTATTATAATGAGTCAAAAGTGAAAATGAAGGCTATAGTCTGTAATACCTAGTATGAACTGCAGCTATTTCATCTTTGCCAAAACTATCTTCTTCAGCACCAATGTTATGCAAATATAAACATGCAGGATTGTTGCAGGGCTGAAAAACAAAAAAAGAATTAGCAGAATTTACAGCATAATTGGACCCCATATTTGAGCATTTCATGTATTATACCATATTCCTTAACCATGCATGACAGTACTTTGCTGTTCCAAATGATGCTCTGCAAAAGTTTAATTTAGATGATAATTAAGATACAAAGTTTCACAAGAAAATGGTCTACAAATATGAGGAAAGGGATAAAAAAAAGTTTTGTTACTTACCTTAAAAACCTACCATCCAGCACATATCCATGTACAGATTGAATACACCTCACTGCTTCCTCCTCTTTTGAGTAAGTAATATATCTGTGAATATAAAAAAAAAAATGAAAATCATAATCAAACACTAAACAACATATCAAAGACTAATTCCATTTTAATTTTATGATGATGATGATGATGATGATGATGTAGAACATACACACTACAAGTATCATTGACAAACTGCTGAACTGTCCCACCAGCCGTCCGAGAAAGTGAAACCTTGGTAACTTTCCCATATTGCCCAAAATAATCTTTTCGCTGCAATAACTACACATAACAAAAACAAGGTTGCTTAATAACAACAATGCTACATAAACTTGCTATGAAAAATAAGTTGATAGGTCATAGGTGCACACATCTTCATCTGCTATACTAAGGGGAAGCCCAATAATATATGCCATTTTTCGCTGAATCACTCGAACATTGCTGAGATCCTTCCTTGGTTCATTTGGTTTTTGCTTTGCCTTTGGTTGCTTTTGTTTTCGACTAGAACTATTGGCAGATACCCTGCAAGACAGGCTTATGAATCAATCATATTGTAAAATGTAGAAATAAAAGATAAGAGATATTGCAAAAAGTATTCGAACCTCTGAAAATTTGCTTCCAACCCTACAATTCTATCCTTATCATAAGGTGTGCGACACGCAGGACAACGTCCCTCTGTTGCATCCTTCTCTGCCATGTCCATTATGTGATGCCAACACCAAACACACACCTACAATGGTAGTATAAATACAACATCAATATCTAACTGATTATGAACATAATTTAGTAAATTGGTACCACTATTATATAAACCTAATATCTATCATTCAATCCAGATTTTCCATATTGACTGTTTGAACAATGGCATGAGTTGTTTTGAAAAATGTTGGCAAAACAATCACACAAGTAATTACACCAAACGTAACATCTTTATGTCCATGGAGTAAGTACCAAACCTCATAACCACATTTGCAGGGCTTCAACTGTTGATCAGTCCAGTCCATCTCTTCTGCACACAAAGGACACCTCTTCTCTTCTTCGTTGCTCATGATTCCTCTGGAAACAAATCAAGGTCAACAGATTTTCAGCAAGGATATACGAATCAAAACAAAATCAACAAGTTTTATCCTTCTATATGACCACATTAACATACATTTAGTAACAAAACCCTAAATTTCGCGATAGTAGGATGCAATAAACCTTCTCGTTTCAGATCAAATCCACGAGATTGCATTGCATTTCACGAAACTAACACCGACTTAAATTATAAATCTAAGTTGTGAAAAACACGGCATTAGACATAAATACACGTATTTAGTAATACATACATACATATAAACACACATAAATGTGGTCAAAATGCACCGAATCAAAATGCAAACGATTTGTTTGTGGCAATTGAAGGAGTTGAAGGAGAGAAATCAAAAAGCTTACAGTGATTACTTGGATGAATGATCTAGCAAATGGAGTGTGTACGGGAAACGCGAGAGAGACGCGAAGAACCAACTCAAGAGTACGGCACAAAGAATTGAAAACCACAGGATTGAGACGAGCTTTTATGAGGATGGGCTTTTAAATTAATTTTATTTAAATTTATATTTTATCTTCTACCATATCAACTCCTATCAATATCTTTCTTTATGTATTGTCATCCGTATTAATATTAATAAAAATAACAATTATCAAAATATATCTGTATTATTTTTAATAAAGATATTTATCGTATATAGTACTTTAGTTTTAGATTAATATAACAGAAACTATTTTTTTGTTACATGGAGCTGAGGGCCCATATTTGATCATATTGGTTAAACTGATATCGTATATGTTAAAGTTTTTTCGAATAATATTTTACATATTAAATACCAACTATTGTTAAGTTGTTTTACATGCAAACTATATTCTACAATGTATGATAGAAATTGTTGCAAGTGTTTGTAACAATGTGATTTGCTTTAAGCATGTTTCAAGACATAACTATTTAGTAAAGTATAAAATGTGTTTGACGAAAGTAGACAAATAACTAGTTAACAATTAAATGTTGAAAGACGTATTTAATGGGGTTTCTTTTAGTCTTAAAAGACTTACACATATTGATAATTGAAAACGAATAGATGTTAATGCATGTATATATATTGTTTTATCCCATAAATTAAAGGATTTTATAAATATAATTGAGTTTTTTAGAACCGACAAATAAATCAAAAAAGCACAAACTAGCAAGGAGCTAGAAGGGACAAAAACAGTTTGCGGTTTACAACGTTATCACAACACATTACATTAAATAGTTTTGTAGTTCAATCAATTAAGAGGGTATGAACACCAAATAACCCATTCACTAACTTTTACCGAGATCCTGTATTTCATCTAAGAGGTCGTTTGATATAGGTTCTAACTGGGTCCAAAGTGGGATTGGGTCCAAAAAATGTCAATTGGCATGTTTGATAAGGATTTGAATGTCAAGGACTCAGTCCTAAATGTGGATCGGTCCAAGGTTTTCATCAGATTCGGTCTCTCTTTTTCTATTGATGGACCAGGAACAAAATATTCAATTACATAATTGCCCTATTCTTTTGTCATGCCTCCACCGAAGATTCCTAAATCGAAATTGTTGGGATGCTCACTGCTATCGACTGCTGCTATCGTTTTTCACATCTAGACGTCCTCTTCCTCCGACGAAGACCACTTGTCACCATTTTCTATTTTGGGCTAATTTTGACAACTCGGAAAAGAAGAAGGATTAAAAATATATACCTAACTTTCAGGATGTTACAATTCTCCCCCACTAGAATCAGACTTCACCCTCGAAGTCTCATACCATAAATAACTTTGGATGTTGCTCCTGCATCTCCGACTCCGGCTCCCAAGTCCGCTCGGACCCTCTCTGATGTTGCCATTGGACCTGAACCAGAGGCACCTCCTTGTTCCTCAGAACCTTGATCTTCTTATCCAGTATCGCGATCGGCCTCACGATGTAATTCAGGCTCGTGTCTACCTGAATATCCTCCAATAGCACTACCGCCGTCTCATCGGCTATACACTTCCTCAACCGGGATACATGAAATGTATCATGGATCTGACTCAACTCCTCGGTAGCTCTAAACGATATGCTACCTTGCCCACTCTAGCGATCACCCTGAAAGGATCAATGTATTGGGCCCCAACTTGCCTCTCTTCCTGAACCGGATCACTCCTTTCCAAGGAGATACCTTTAGGAGTACAAAGTCTCCAACCTGGAACTCGAGCTCGGATCATCGCCTATCCGCATAACTCTTCTGGCGACTCTAGGTTATCAGTAACCTCTGTCTGACATGTTGAATCTTCTCCGTCGTCTTAAGCATTATCTCAGTGCTACCCATCACTCGTTGTCCTACCTTTCCCCAACATATGGGGGTCTGACACCTCCTCCCATATAAAAGCTCAAAGGGAGGCATACCAATACTCGAATGGTGGTTGTTATTGTAAGAAAAATTTAGTGGTCTGTCTCCCTGCCAGACCATCCTTGCAAAATACCATGTTAATCTCTCGTTGATTAACAGACTCTAAGAACACTATACTCACTTGGAAGTATCCTCTGACACCCATAGACATAAGCCCCAGCTTCCTCTCAAATTTCCTTTCAATATTGAGCACCAAGTCAGCTCCCGACCCAAAATATGAACCTCCAAAGGTTACTCATAGCAAACCAAAACATCTCACCAACTTCCTTTTCACAATAACTATCTCGGCTTATCGCGACACACAAGTCACGAAGTTCGCTTTACCCCAAGCAAATGCTACAACTCATATGAAATCGTCTCGCTTCTAACCTTTTTCATCTACCACCCACTGGTTCCATGCGTCTCGTGAGTATTCTCATACCCCTGAATCTGACCCACTTCGGTCTAAGAAATCAAGTGAAGATCAATATCCCTTAAAATGAAACCCATCTACATAACTGAAACCTCATCTCGCCTACTCAACACACGAACGAATCCAGACTCAAGCTCAAGAGTCTGATTCAACAGCAGACTTGGAATCACTCAATTCCAATCTGGTACTCAACTCATGACCCAAGATTTGCGAATTTAAGCACACACGTTATCCCCAATTCCTTCCGATTACGATAATCCCCACTCACCTAGGATATATCAATTCCCAACTGACACGGAGACCCCCGTCTCACCCCTGGTTCGGCAACCAGGCTCCCGAAGACTCAAACGATAAGGATACCCAAGCCTAAGAACTCTTATGCGCCATACTCTGACTAGCGAATACTACAACACCCCCCCCCCCCCAGTATCACGACACTCTTTCGCTGACTCACTGATGTTACGACTCACCGTAGTCTTACAATACTCTTTCTCAAATTCACATATGTTACGGCTCCCCACAGTCACACGATACACTCCCTCTCTGACTAGTGAATACCATGGCTCCATGCAGTATCACGATACCCTCTCTCTGACTCACGTATGTTGTGGCTCTCCGCAGTCACACGATACCCTTTCTCTCACTGACTCATGAATGCTACGGCTCCCTGTAGTCTTACAACACCCTCTTACTCACTGACTTGCCATGGGCTCACTCCATGGTTTTTCCCCGATAATCCCAAGTGATTATCCCCCACTCGGACCCACCCACTCTCGTATCACCTCATAATCTCATCATCAAGTCAACACCACACTGAGTTCACTAACTCATGCTCCGCAACCCAACATAGATAAGTGCACACACCCACTCAGTTTATGCACCACCACTTCCTGATGTAAGTTCTCGTAGGTAAGGCATTTTTCTTCGCACAGTTATACCCTTAGAGAGTCCGACCCTGACGACAATTAACCGAGGGGTCCCCACTGGAACAAAAGTCACCCGGTACTCCATTCGCCATCCCGCAACTCGAGTCTCAACATGGAAAAAAAATTAGGACATCATACATGGGTACCTCGGTACACCATCACTATATCTCACGATGTCTTGCCTCAACCACTGAGCTTCCACTCACGCAACTCAAATCTCGAAATACCCCAATATCACAAATTAAAACACGGAGAAATCGCCAACAACTGAAAACACGTTGACAAAAATCTGAAGCTCCATTCTCTACTTATCACCACCCATACGAACTACTCATACCGACTCTGAAATTAGTTGACAACTCAATTGCTGCCCCTCCTGGAGTATAGATCACAATCCATACCGATGCCCACAATTCTCAGCAATTGCCCCCTGAACTCAGCGACCCAACCGCGTCGAACTCAACATTTGCAAACCCGAAAATCCCTGGCCACAATAAATTCTATGACCAACGGCCACCTGGCGTGGATTCACTCATCCTTTCTTAAGCACGTACACGTACATCATCCCACCTTGCACCTCGCTTCATCCACCAATAACCCAGATTTCCTATGACCGCACCGCAGATCTCCATAGCCAGCTCTCTAACAATATCTAAACAAATCTATGATCCTCTTAATAAAATACTCAATCCTCCCCCACTCAGGGTTCGACCCATCATCAATTGGCATACTCACAGTCTTCTCCATTGATAGCTTTCGGGTGCATCACACTTAACTTTTGGAATGTACCACGTAGTTACATCAATGATCTTCCCGATGGAAGCCAAACAACTCCAAATATCTCGTAACTCAGGCAAAAATCTCATAATCCTCTCGACGTGACTACCTCTAGTCATCTCGAAGCCTCAAGCTGACACACCGCCGGGTACCCATTCAGAGTAATGCCAGATTGAGTAAGACACAAAGCCCTAGTATTGAGGCTGAGATAGCAGAAATGAGTCGACTACCTTATGCTTTAGTTGTAGGATTGATCATGTATGCTATGGCGTGTACTCGACCTGATGTAGCCTTTGCTTTGAGCATGGTTAGCAGGTATCAGGGGAACCCTGGCAAGGCACACTGGACTGCGGTAAAGAATATCCTCAAGTACCTGCGGAGGACTAAGGACTGGGTCCTTACCCTCGATGGGAGTGATGACTTGAGAGTTGTAGGGTATAGTGATGCTAGCTTCCAGACTGATAGGGATAATTTCCGCTCTCATTCGGGCTGGGTCTTTACCTTAAACGGAGGAGCAATCACTTGGAAGAGTTCCAAGCAGGAGACGGTGGCTGATTCCACTTGTGAATCAGAGTATATAGCAGCAAGCGAGGCAGCAAAGGAGGCTATATGGCTAAAGAACTTCATCGGAGACCTTGGAGTTGTACCAGCTATAAAAGAGCCAATGGAGATTTTATGTGACAACAAAAGTGCGGTTGCCTTAGCCAAGGAACCAAGAGATCATGGGAGATCCAGGCACATTGACAGAAAAATATCACTTCATCAGACATCGAATAGAAGAAGGAATCCTCGTGGCAAAGAGGGTATCATCGGATGAGAACCCAGCAGATCCCCTCACGAAGGGACTGAGTAGGGTTAAGCATCTCCAGCATGCTCGAAGCATAGGGCTGAAGGATGATATAAGTTTTAGTAGTTAGATAAATTATGAAATTTGTAAAGTGTAATTGACATTAGATGATGAATAAAAGGTGTTTTATTTATGAGTAAAGTGTCGCTATCTCTTGTCGATCGTTTACTATATTTCTTTTACATGTTTTGACTTCCAGAATAATTATGTTTGGTATATCATATTATTCAAACCTCCACACTCGGTCATATGTCGGAAGTAGGTATGAATCAAGACTGTCATGATTGGTTGCAGAGGTCTAAGGTGTTGGACATGGCTACAACAATCATGAGTGCTCATAAGTTCTGAGCATTGGACTCAACCCACACTCACTGGAATCACTTCATGGAATTTTATCTCGAGTGATCGTGAGACGGTAATATCATATAAGTCTTCAAACCTAGAGATATGATTTGTTACTTACGAGTTGGTTATGCATTGATTGTACGAAAACGCATTGGTAACTCGATGTTATAAAACGTGCCTTTGTTTATAATTCAATGAGTGGTAGAACAAACATATGAGTCGAAGTTTATATGTTCCTTCTTGGATTAGAAGCTGATATCTGGGCCCATCGATGATTTTGTTTTGACCTATGTATTGGGCCCGGTCAGAACTAAATTGATGTGTTCAGTTAAGTTCTATGTCAAACAAATCGGAAATCGGGAAACAAATGTCGGGCAATAAGTAAGACCATGTTCCATGTATTTGTCCGGCTGATATCTAGAACAGAGGATTATATGATCAATTATCTAAAATGGCGCGTTCTAGTTCAACAGAGTTTAAAGAGCCACGATTGCTGATCGGTTCCTGAAGTCATACTTGCAACTATAGTTATTAGACTTATCCAAGTGGGAGACTGTTGGATATAGTGTCTAAGTCCATAACTATATTTGGTATGTACTTGACCCGACCCGGCATGGTCCATTTGGGTTGCACTTCACCCGAACAATTTATGGATAATCTGTTGAGAATAGTACAAGTTATGATTTATTAATATATTATAAGTTCTAATATATTAATATAAGATCATATTATTTAATTAGTATTGATCTATAATTATCTAGGATTAATTAACAAATCAAAGATATTACTAATTAAATATGGGCTTCTATATTTTTATAGTGTGGGCTAAGGCTTATTTGGAATGGGTTAGGCTTGCATGGAAAAGTCCATGGATACTCCATGGAGCTTTAGCCCATGGATCTCATGGAAATGAAGAGACATGGGTATTAGGGTTTACATGGATGTAACCCTAATCCACCACACTATATAAAGAAGGCTTTGGTTCTTGAAATCACACTAGTTGACACTTGTTGAGGTGAGGGCCGATTTCAAGATAGTAGTGACTATTCTCTCAAAGTTCCAAGTTTGTGGTGATTTGTGATTTCCATTTGAGGCATCCACACTATTGGTGCTAGGCTCTAAAACTCCAAGGAATCAACTACAACTACAAGGTAAGTATTTCTACTAGCTTTATTTGATTCAAGTTCCCCATGCCATGCTAGTTAGGATATGAACATTGGAAAAATAATTATTTGCATGTATCTTATACAAACATAGATCCAAGGTTTATTAGGGTTGCATGTACACTTAGGAAGTGTTAGAATGCTCAAAACCCATCAGAATCATCATGAAAGCACGAGACCTCACTCCCACAGCCGATACATAGCATAACAACGAGGGTCACCGCCCCAGTATACTCTTCTTGATCACTTGAAACCGCTGCTAAAAGCATGCCTGACTCGACTAAGGCATCTTTTGTCCTCCTCTCAGTCTCCACTAATCATTCTCTCATGGTATAAGGAATACCTCGCAGCAAACATATTGCCCAAATACTCTGGTGAAAAGGTTGCAACCCTATGCTACCCCACGGGGTTTACCTCCATCTCTGAAACCGGAAGCTCAACATCTCGTTTTGCTTCTCCCAGGAAACGGGAACAACGCAAATCTTGTCACAGAAAGTGACATCTCAACTATCGACCGATTGCTCAACTCAGTCCACAATTCTCCATAAAGTCTCATTTCTACTCATCTCTGTGTCTTGCGACTCCCACTGGCATCTCACCAATAAATCTCTCAGAAAGTTACTTGATTCCTTCTCCAAGTATGCTCCATTGAAACTCTCTTGACATGGCCCTTTAGCCCCACACTCTATCATAACTGATCTCATCCTGATCAATCACCACGGAATAACTGGCGAACCAGAAACACTAATCGCCACGAATCATGGTACTCGAACCAAGTGGTCACCTATCAATCTACTATGAATCATGACACTCGAACCATGTTATCTCTCTTCTCAAACTACTACTTAGAACCTTTGGAATTCTCCCTGTTTCGAGTATGGGTCCTCTACTTTCAGTAGTACGAGCCCATACTACCTGCCACATCTACCCATACCTTCCACATGGATCGTCCCTAATTTTCTAAGTAGTTGTTAAACCTTATCAATCACCAATTCCGTCACACGTGTTCGCTCTCCAGCGAGATACTCTCCTCTATCAGCATACTCATCTGGCTAAGGTCACCCTCCCCTAAGCTCTCCCCAGGTTCTCACACTTCTCCGCCATCAGCTGCTGAAGAACTCCTTATGATGCCAGCCATCTACCACCTGAATATCGTCATATTCACTTGGTAGCTGACTCCCATCATCAAGAGTTCCACAAAGCACGAACCAAGCAACATTCGGGCATCGAATAACCTCTACCAACATGTAAAACCACTCTAGGTTGTTACCCACTTGCTCTCCTCATACTCAAAGGATATCACCGAACTCAAGCAACTTTACCCCACGCGGGCATCTGACTACTCTCTCAGTAGACTCCTCAAATGCTCATCAAGATATCTCTATTAGATTACTCCGCTACCCCAATCCCTCTCTAAAAAGGATTCCTGCTGGATACTCTCACTCCGCACATACTCAAAAACAAATCACAAATAACAGCAATTCCTATGCTAAGGCATCACAAATCAGGTCACTCTAGTCCTAAATTATGAAATACCTAGCCTATCTCTAGCATGCATGATATCTCATAAAATATCTCATAAATATATCTTAACACAAAAGTAAGGGTATTTTGGGAAATCACTGTTCGGGCTCTAACTGATTGTACACACTTCTCCTTCTCGTTTTTCTCTTAGAAACTCTTACTCGTTTTAGAAAATCGTTTCTTTTGAAAATTTTCCTCAAATCCTCAGTTTAAGTCCAGATTTACCCGAAGGTGCATCCAAATCCCTCAAACCAATGCTCTGATACCAACTTGTAACACCGTAAATTTCCAAACAATTTTTTCATTTTAAATTCATATAATTCTCATAACGCATTTCACAAAATCTCATTTATTTAATTTACAAAACGCATCTCCATAATTGTTTGTTTAATAATTCAGGATCCTTAAAACATAACTCTTTCTCTGGTATGTACAATCGAGCCAGTGTTGTGACATCCCCATATTTACGGTCAGAAAAAACTGATTTCGTTTATGTTTTTTAATAAAAATCAAAGTAACTTCTTAAGAAAAGTATTGCGGAATCTGTTCCCAAAACAAAATATGATATAAATTTTATCAAAGCATTTCTTAGAGAAATGAATTTTCATTGCATTACAAAAATCGGGATGTCAATCATCGATACAGACCATAAGCATAAATTAAAAAGAAATAAACATCTTAGGCCACAAAACACTATCTGGCCTCAATTCCGTAACCTCTCAACAAATCATCCAACTATGCTTTTGTCACGACCTGTAATACAAGAAACTGATTGGGTCAGACTGGGGTGCCTGGTGAGCATATAGGGTTTTCAACTTCGCAAAATTGCACACTTAACTTCTAAAAATCACAACTTTCACATACAAGCTCTGTTTTCGACGTTTTTTATATCCACGCGTATGTGGGAACGTACTCTACAACTTTCCTTTAGACTCCATCAGCTAATTTTGACTTTATTTTAAAAGTTATATTATTAACAGACTGGGACAGGATTGGTCCGTTAAAATCTCATAACTTCTTCACCCAACGTCCGTTTTCGTCTGTCTTTTTATCGTTACACTACTATTAACGAGATATTCGATTCTCGTTTAGGTTGTGTCGGCTAAAAACCGCTCGATCTAATATTCGAACTTCGGGCTATACACCGCTAAGTCGAAACTTCGAAAAATCATAACTTACTCATACGAAGTCAGATTTGGGCGTTTTTTATATCCCCAGAATCCTTGTTTTGACCACTACAACTTTATGTAAAGATATCGAGCTTATCTCACACTTTAATTTTGACGCTTATTTTTATCCTTTATTTATTATAAATTTATAAATAAATAATAAGCATATAAATTCACATAATTCACATAATACTCAAATATTTCATCTTTTATTACTTCAAAAAGAGTTACAATAGTTGACTTAGACTATGACATCATCTAATAATGCTTAGCCCAGAAATGCGGGCGTTACATTTCTCTCCCCCTTAGGATGATTCCGTCCCGGAATCATGCATCAACAAACAGATGTGGGTAGTGACTCATCATGTCACTTTCTGTTTCCCAAGTGAGATTCGGCCCATTCGAATGTTTCCATCAGACTAGCACCAAGTCGACCATCTTGCGTCGTAACTTCTTAATCTTATAGTCAACAATTGTTTCAGGCTCTTCAATCAGCCTCTTATTCTCATCCATTCTTAACTATGAGATTGGAATTATGTCGGGAACTTCTCCCGTGAATTTCCTCAAATAACACACATGGAATGTGTTATCAATACCATCTAGTTCTTTGGGTAATTCGAGCTTGTAAGCTTGGTTCCCAATCTTCTGATGAACTTTGAACGGTCCAATAAATCTTGGACTCAACTTTCCTTGTTTCCCAAATCTTATAAGTCCCTTCCACGGTGAGACTTTGAGCAAAACTAAATCCCCAACTTCGAATGTCACCGGTCGCCTCTTCTTATCAACATAGCTCTTCTGACGATCCTGAGCTACTAACATCCTTTCCCTAATCACCTTTAACTTCTCATTAGTCTGATTGACTATCTCGGGGCCCATAAACTGCTTTTATCCAACTTCAAGCCAACAAGACGTCGTACGACACTTATGTCTGTACAAGGCTTGACAAGGTGTAATCTTAATAGTCGAATGGTAACTATTGTTGTAGGAAAACTCTACCAGAGGTAAGTGTTCATCCCAGTTACCTTTGAATTCTAGGGTACACGCTCTTAGCATATCCTCCAATGTTTGATTCGTTCTTTCGCTCTGACCATCGGTTTGCGGATGATAAGCTGTACTTAAACACAATTTCATACCCAATTCCTCCTGTAGACTCTTCCAAAACCTTGACGTGAAACGACTATCACAATTTGATACAATCATTAAAGGAACACCGTGAAGTCTTACCACCTCCTTCACATAAGCATTTGCGAGCTTATCCATTGACCATCTTTCATTGGCTGCTATGAAGTGTGCACTCTTAGTGAACCAATCAACGACTACCCAAATCATGTTGTGACCCTCCTTCGTTTTGGGCAGTTTAGTGACAAAATCCATGGTAATGTCTTCCTATTTACCCATGGGAACAAGTAAAGGTTATAAACTCCCATATGGTTTCTGATGTTGTGCCTTAACTCTCGCACATGTTACACACTCTACCACATACTTCACAACATCGAGCTTCATCGTCGGCCACCAGTAATAGGGTTTTAGATCCCTATACATTTGTGTGCTTTCGGGATGAATCGAGTACATGGTCTTGTGAGCTTCTTCCATCAGAAGATCTCTCATTCCTCCCATTTTAGGTACCAAAATCCTATCTTGGAATACATTTAATCCTTGACTGTTCGTGTCGAACACTAACGTTTTTCCCAAACGTTCTTCTTTTCGGTAATTCTTCTCTGAAGCTTCTTCTTGAGCTTTCTTGATACTTACCACAATAGTCGAGACAACTTCTATTCTCAACGCTCTTGGTATTTTTCTTTCAAGGCTCATTTTTTGGCTCAAAGCATCAGCTACGACATTTGCTTTACCAGGGTGGTAAAGTATCTTACAATCGTAATCCTTAAGCAACTCTAGCCAGCGTCGTTGCCTCATATTCAACTCTTTTTGATCAAAGAGATACTAAAGACTCTTGTGATCAGTGAAAAGCTTGCATTTTGTGCCATAAAGATAATGCCTCCATATATTTAGTGCAAATACTATTGCCGCTAACTCCAGATCATAAGTGGGGTAGTTCTTTTCGTGTTCTTTCAATTTCCTCGATGCATATGCTATCACTTTATCTCTTTGGGTCAGAACACAACCCAACCCAATTCCATATGCATCGCTATAAACTGCGAAGTCTTCAACCCCATTGGGCAGAGAAAGAATCGGTGCTTCACATAATTTCTTCTTTAGCTTCTTGAATGCTTCTTCGTGTTTCCCACTCCAAGTATAAGTGGCTCCTTTATGGGTCAAAGCTGTCAATGGAGCAGCTATCGAAGAAAACCCTTGGATAAACCTTCAGTAATATCCATCTAATCCTAGAAAGCTTCGGATCTCCGTAGGACTCTTCGTCGCTCCCACCTCGTCACAGATTCAATGTTCGTTGGGTCAACCATGATCCCTTCTTGGTTAACCACATGACCCAAGAATTGGATTTCTCGAATCCAAAAATCACATTTGGAGAACTTTTCATACAACTTCTCCCTCATCAAAACTTCTAGCACCTCTTGAAGAGGCTTGCCATGCTCCTGATCGCTTTTAGAGTAAACCAGAATGTCATCTATGAATACTATTACGGTTTTATCGAGGAATGGTTTACAAACCCTGTTCATCAAATCCATGAATGTTGTCGGAGCATTGGTCAATCCAAACGACATAACCAAGAGCTCGTAGTGTCCATATCTCGTTCTGAACGCAGTTTTCTCAATATCCTACTCTATTACCTTCAGCTGATGATATCCTGACCTAAGATCGATCTTTGAGAAATAGCTCGAACCTTGCAGCTGATTGAATAGGTCATCAATCCTTGGCAATGGATACTTGTTCTTCATCGTTGCCTTGTTCAGCTCTCGGTAGTCTATACACATTCTCATGCTTCCGTCTTTCTTTTTCACGAATAACACCAGAGCTCCCCAGGGTGATGAACTAGGTCGAATGAAACTGTTGTCCAATAACTCCTGAAGTTGCGTGTTAAGCTCCTTTATCTCCGTCGGTGCTAATCGGTATGGTGCTTTTTCTACTGGTGTTGTTCCTGGTAACAAGTCTATTCAAAACTCCACTTGTCTATCAGGGGGCAATCCAGGAAGATCTTCGAGAAAGACTTCTGGATAGTCACATACCACTGGTATATTTTGCACCTCCTTCTTCTCTTTCTTAGCATCGATCACAAATGCCAAGTATGATGTGCATCCTTTGGAAAAAAATTTTCTGGCTTTCATTAGGGAAATGATTCCAGAATTCACTCTACGTTTGTCTCCGTAGACCACAAATGTCTCTTTCCCAAGCGGGTTCACTCTTACTATCTTCTTCTTGCACAGTATATCGGCATCATTGGTGCTAATCCAATCCATTCCCAGTACGATATCAAAACCGTTTAGCTCAATAGGTAACAACTTCTCGTGGAATTCGTTTCTGTTCAAGTCGATGACGATATTCCTAATGCAATTGCTAACAGGTATGAATTTTCCACTGACAACTTCTACAACTAGGGCATCATCAAGTTTTTCTATAGGCAATGCTAGTCTTTCACCATATTTATGTGATATGAAGGAGTAGTTGGCTTCGGAATCAAATAGTATATTGGCAGGCAACCCATTTACAAGAAAGGTACCTGAAGCGACATCCGCTGCTTCCTTTGCGGCTTCCAAGGTCATTTGGAAAGCTCTGGCTTTTGGATTTGGTGGGACATTGGGCCTTGCTACCTCCTTCTTCTTCGGGCAATCCTTAGCGATATGTCATTCCTCGTTACATCCATAACACACCTTCTTGTTGGATGTGCACTCTTTGGCGTAATGCCCTGTCTTTCCACATTTGTAGCAAGTCACCTCCTCGCTACATTTCCCCGAGTGCTTCTTCTTACACTTCTCGCACCAATTTGCTTCATTTCCTCCTCATCCATATTTCTTTGAGCCAGACTTGTTCTTTTTGTTAGATTTTGATGACCCCTCAAACTTCCTCTTTTCACCAACCTCAACCTTGTTGGCGACTCTCCCATTGATCATTTCCTCAACAGACTTGGCAGCCCAGATAGCTGCCTCCATAGTAGGTTCCTGGCGGACTGACACATCGTACTCCCATGGAAGTCCCTTTGCATACTTGTCAACTTTCATCAGCTTGTCTGGAACGATGCGCAAGGCAAACTCCATTTTGTCAGTGAAGGCATTGGTGTATTCACCAATAGACATGTTTCCCTTTTTCAATGTCAGGAACTGGTTCTCCAGCTCAATCATATTTTGGACTGAGTAGTACTTGCGCTTGAAGTGTACCAAAAATTATGCCCAAGTCAGCTGCAGTGGCTCATTGGGGCTTAGGGTCTTCCCCAGGGTCTTCCACCAGCGAACAGCGCCCCCTCTGAACTGACGCACTGCAAATGTGGTCTGTAGTTTGCCTTTGCAATCACATGCTATGAAAGCCAATTCCATCTCTGATATCCAGTCAATGAATCCAATTGGGTCCTCCTTCCTTGTGAAAGTTGATGGCTTACAAGTTGTGAAGTCCTTATACTTGCATTCGTTCCTCTCGTCTCCTTCATCATGGTTGTTCCTCCTAATCACCGGGGGTTCCACCTGACTGACAGTGCGACTGTTATTCCTTTCTTCAGACTCTCTGTTACTTCGCTCTGGTTGTTCAACAGGCATTGAAGCTTCACTTTTGTTATTCAACAACATTTGTCTCATGTCTTCCCTTTGTTCAACCATCATTTCCCAAATCATGGCTTGTACTCCGGCCATAATGACTGGATCGGGTGCAACTTCGACTATCGACACCTGCTCAATCACTTCGAGACGAGGCCGCTGATTCCTGTTTTCATTTGTGTTTCTAGCTCCACTTCGAGTCTTTTCCATTTCGATCTATACACCAAATTACCAACTGTGACATCCCCTTGTCACTCCGAAACGTTACATGCTAGTTCTAATATCGTATTCGTACGCTTAGAATCCTAAACACATAAGGTTTCCGGATCCGGTCGGCAATAGACCATAGATTCGATCAAATAATAGCACATAAGGAAAGCATAAAGCATTTAGCACATAAAATCATTTTAGGCATCTTTCCTAAAATAAACTAGTGCTCGTGTCTAAAATATGGAAGACACTCATCTCACGATCATCGCTTAGCATTCTAAGTTTAAGTCTAGAAATCCTACAAATTCCTAGTTCGCTTAAACTAATGCTCTGATACCAACTGTGACATCCCCATTTTTACGGCCAGAAAAGATCGATTTCGTTTATGCTTTTGAATAAAAATCAAAGTAACTTCTTAAGAAAAGTATTGCAAAATTTGTTCCCAAAACAAAATATGATATAAATTTTATCAAAGCATTTCTTAAAGAAATGTATTTTCATTGCATTACAAAAAAACTCGGGTTGTCAATCATCGATATAGACCATAAGCATAAACTAAAAAGAAATAAACATCTTAGGCCACAAAACACTATTTGGCCTCAATTCCGTAACCTCTCGACAAATCATCCAACTATGCTTTTGCCACTACCTGTAATACAAGAAACCGAGTGGGTCAGGTTGGGGAGCCTGGTGAGCATATAGGGTTTTCAACCCACAATAATAAGTTCATTATTTATTTTCATCAAATCACTAACCCGATCACCCGTTCCCGTTATCCTCACTTTACGTCCCTAAAGCATCTATTGTAAGGGACCTATCCTAAGGAATTTCATCGGGATAGGCACTACTGCTAAGGGGATTCCTCAGCCATATGTGTCCGTAAGGAAACCATGGGGGGATGGAGTACATCTTTAAAAACACCTACAGGTTGTGAGCCTGCTAGCGTTCCACTGGACTGCCTAGAAAAGTCTGTGGTCGTCATCTATACTCTGCTAGACGACTGGATCATCTTAAACATCGTATACAATCGAGGCCTCTCATCATTTTAACACACATCATCTATTTCATCTACCCATTGTTCTACCCAACATATTTCTAGATATAAAATACATACACAATCCATATCTGAGAAAAAAACAATGTTTACATCTTTCATCCAGCATAAATTTCAAAAAATATTTATACAGTTTATATCTGAAATATAATGTTTACATCTTTCATCCAACATAAATTTCAAAGCTTAAAATACATATACGGTCTAGATCTGAAAAAAAGTTCAGATCTGCAGGAAAGAAGTTCAGATCTATCATCCAACATAGATCTCATGGTATACAGTTTAGATATGAAGAAAAAGTTTAGGTCTGAGATGAGAAAGTGTAGATCTGAGATGAGAAATAGTAGATCTGAAGAAAAAAGTTTCAGATCTGAAAGAAAGAAGTTCAGATCTTGCATCCAGCAAGCATCTCAGGTAAATAGATAACATATATACACATAACACATAATTTATATAAAATACTTCATATTTATGTGTAAGATGAAAGTGACTATACACTCACCTGATACAAAGTGATTTGGACAACACCTCACTTCTAAAAATAACCTTCTCTAATGAAACCTGGAAGTTTGCTTGAAAACCGGGCTCTACGCGGGCAGAGTTTCAAACCGAAAAACTCTTTTTCTCGGGGACTCCGGGCTCTCCGAGGTTTTCTTTTATCGCTAGAAAGGTACCTAGGCTTTGAAGGGGTGTTTGGGTGAGTTAGAGAGAGAGAGAGAAGTGGAAATGTGCAAGAAATCCGGCTGCCTTCACACCTTTTATATAGGGCCTGATCCTCGGACCATGCGCTGGGCATACAACTCAACTACGCTGGCCGTCGTTCGGATAAGGTGCGAGGTGGCGGTCTCCAGGTGGTGCGACGTGGCCGTCTCTGGAACCGTAGAAAAATTCAATACGCGGGGCGTAGGGTCCTCGTATGCGGGGCGTCTGAAGTCTACACTGGGCGTAGCCTCACATCCAGCTTCGCAAAATTGAACACTTAACTTCTAAAAGTCATAACTTTCGCATACGAGTTCCGTTTTCGACGTTCTTTATATCCACGAGTAGGTGGGAACGTACTCTACAACTTTCATTTAGACTTCGTCGGCTAATTTTGACTTTATTTTAAAAGTTATATTATTAACAAGCCGGGACATGATTGGTCCGTTAAAATCTCATAATTTCTTCATCCGACGTCCGTTTTCGTCTGACTTTTTATCTTTACGCTACTATTAACGAGATCTTTGATTCTCGTTTAGGTTGTGTCAACTAAAAATCGTTTGATCTAATATTCGAACTTCGAGTTGTACACCGTTAAGTCGAAACTTCAAAAAATCATAACTTCCTCGTACGAAGTCAAATTTGGGCGTTCTTTATATCCCCGGAATCCTTGTTTCAACCTCTAGAACTTTATGTAAAGATATCGGGCTTATCTCACACTTTAATTTTAATGCTTATTTTTATCATTTATTTATTATAAATTTATAAATAAATAATAAGCATATAAATTCACATAATTCACATAATACTCAAATATTTCATCTTTTATTACTTCAAAAAGAGTTACAAAGTTGACCTAGACTATTACATCATCTAATAATGCTTAGCCCATAAACGCGGGCGTTATAGGTGCCTTCCTGCGATCCTGACAAAACCTGAAACACATAACACGGTAAGCACGAAGCTTAGTGAGTTCCCCAAAATACCACACATCTCGGTAGCATGTCATGGCTATACTCAGATAAGACCCTCCGGTCAATGTGTCTCAGTGGGGCCCTCCGGTCCCAGAACTCAGGCGGACCCTCCGGTCCTAACTCAATAAGCTCATAATAACAATACTTAGTATAAATCACAGAGACATAATGCAGAATATCACAATACACAAATCAGCACATAAGACATCTCAGTCACACAAAGATACCACTCGTGGTAAGTATAGTGAGAAGACTCGCCTCATATGATGTCTAGTAACTCACGTGCTCGATATCCCCGAACTCGAAACAATGACCTAGCCCTCGCCTAATCACATAAAGTAATTATCTCAAATCAATAACGACTCTCAAGGTTAGACTAATCCCTTCCTATGTTCTCTCAGAAGGCTAAAAGACCATTTTACCCCTCAAATGGTCCAAAAGTGCACATGTTGACCAAACCTTAAAAGTCAACGAAAGTAAACTGTAGGGAGGTACGTTGCGCGTACCAGATCTGTACGCGGGGCGTACTCCGTGGTCATCCAGAATCGAGGAACTCGACCCCCTACGCGGCACGTATTGGGATTACGCCCAACGTAAGTCCCAGTTTCATACTTTCATGATTTTTGGTCTGAATAGAGTAAAACATAAGCTCGTATCTCAGATCCAGGCACTCTACTATCTCTTAAGCCATAAAGTCGAAACCTTTAAGCCTTTGCATGGCTGAAAAGGTCACCAATCACTTCAAACACATATCCTCTTTCCCCATTAAGCCCTAATCTCATGCACGACTTAATCTTAACGTCCAAGATTGGATTTTTATGGATTTATAACACAAAATACATTGAAATGGGGTAGATCAAGGTCCATGGAGTTCCTTTGCTCAAAATGTCTCCACCTTTGGGACTTAAACCCTAAAAATGCTCCTATATGATGTTCATAACAAAAGAGTGGTAAAATTTGAAGCTTTTTACCTTTGTGAGAAGCTCCCCACTCAGTTTAGCTCAGATCTAGAAGCTTGGACTCCAATCTTTCCTCTTCAAGGTCTTCTTCTCTTCTTCACAAGCACACAATGACACTTTCAAGCTCAAATACACACACACAAGTTTAGAACAAAGGTTTAGCTCTTTTAGGGTTTCACTCTCTGGAAATGGTGGCTGGGAAGGAGGCCATAACATTCCTTTTATAGTGCTCATGTCCCATTTAGGATTTTGAGTCTGAGCCCATTACGCCCAGCATAACTATGGTACGCCCAGCGTACCGGGTAGGATCCGCGTCAAAGGCACATCCATGGGTACGCACAATGTACTCTTCAGTACGCCCATCGTACCCACTTGTCACCATTTTCTATTTTGGGATAATTTTGACAACTCGGAAAAGAAGAAGGATTAAAAAGATATACCTAACTTTCAGGATGTTACAATAACATATACCGATCAAGACCTTCATTTTCTTCGTGTATCGGCCCCACTTTGTTGCATAGTCGACTAGTTCTCGCATAGTATTAAGTTGAGTGTATGGCAAGCTACACCACATCCATATCCATTCCCATACGGTTTTCACAAAGGGGAACCTAAGTAAAATATGATATGGTCCTTCATCTACCTCCCTGCAAAATGCTCGTTGGTTTGTTTCCAAGATTATACCCCGTTAGGGAACTGGATTATTTGGCTAATCGATCATATATTCGCCATCACCTGATAAATCACATCTCCATTTGTCAACCTCTGTTGTCGGTTGGAATTGTCCCAAGGATGAAGAAAGTGTCACAAGTTCGATGAAATTTGGAGTAGTTTTCCGGTTCCATGAGTGTCGCAAGTTCGATGCATATGCAGATTTAGCTTGATACTCTATTTCAAATTAAGTATACATATATGTATCTATTTATGGTTGATTTTGTGTCAAGGATAAACTTAGTTTATGAATGGTATAGAATTTCATATTAAAGATGCCACACTCTGACAAGAAAGGTCGTCAATGCATTAATATAAACATAATTTGGACCAACAATTTAATATATATATATATATATATATATATATATATATATATATATATATATATATGAGAAGGTTCAAATGAGGACAATTATGAAATCGAGAACGTGATAACAAATTTAGGCTACATATTTCTTTTTGTCGCAAAATATTCTCCCGTACTGGCGCGACAGAGGAACTTAATATTCATACGTGAATCTAAAGGTAAGTATATTCTCACATATTTCAAATATGCCGCTTAAGCACTCCAGCGTATCGAGACGACGGAACATATTATATTCATATATGAATAAATATATTCATATATGAATAATCACCTGAGAATAGACACATACATACATATATATATATATATATATATATATATATATATATATATATATATATATACACACACACACACTTATTTATGTGTATATATATATATACACACACTTATTTATGTATGAATATTCGTCATCGTCACCAACTATCTGTCGGTACGTTTGAGGGTTTTGCGGCAAAACGAAATATATGGACCAATGGTGGCTGCAGTGTAGTTGGTTTATATTCACATATGAATATTACATTTTTTATCATGTCGGTACGTGGGGGGTTTTGCGGTGTATATATATACCTTAAAAAACATTTACAAGATTTGAATTTTAAGAGGTACACCCCCTAAAACAGCATTTACAACTATTTTATGCATTGACAAAATAAAAATCTTATCCGTCTTTAAACCTTGCCTTGATGGCTCTTGACTCGGTCCGATCACCAATCCTGGCCAACAACCTTTCCCATTATGTAGCACTTTCTTCCACTGTTAATCTTCTTCGCCGTTTATATAACCCTCCGCACCTCCACTCTTTCCTCTCCATTTCAAAATCGTCGCACTACCTCTTTCTTTCTTTCATTCTACACCTACACCACCATCGACTATCACCTACATCACCATCATCGGCTACTACCTCCACCACCATCTCACTAACATCGTCCAGTAGCGAGCTACAACACTCTTTTCTATTCCTTCCTATCTATCTCTGTATCTCTCTTAAATAGCATTGCACCACCTTGATTTAGGATTTTGATTTTCTGATTTGATACCATCATCGAGTCCGCTTTCTCCCGCTCAATCCATCATTTGAATCCCAAATTTTTCGTTCACGATCACATTGCCCTTGATATCGGACCTGCCCACATATATCCCAGGCGCCAACGTCCAATCTTCACAACCCTAAACCCTGGACCCAAAAGAACCCTAGCCGCCGTTCCTCACCCTCGCTCTTCCATTTCCGTCTCTGCTATGACCAAGAGTTGTCATTCTTCAACCACCCATACAAGAGGAATATATGGAGTTATTACAGTTTCTAGGTAAATCCATCTACTCCAGATTACCTATTTCCCACTAGGTTCAAAGAGACAAAAGCACTTAATGTCTTTCTTTACTTATTTTTATCTTAATTTATTGTTTTGGGTGTAGCCGGATCTACCAAGAACGTCGATTAAAATCTGAAATATATTGATTTTGTGAGTTTTTTTTTTTTGTTACAGACTGTGTCTCTACCAACGTCATCAGCTAAGCATTAAAAAATTCTCAAATCAAGAGGTATCCCCTTGTTCATCGAACCTGATAAATTTCATCTTTGTGTGGGTGATTTCTATTTACTCTGTTTTCATTTTTGTTTATTTGTATCTGGTTTGTTTATGAATCTAAGTCTAGCTAAAAAATTTCTAACCTAGGTGTTGCATATCATAAATTGAATTGAGATTGATTTTATTAAACATGGATGTTGGCTACGGTGGATTAAAGTTTAATAAATTGGGTGATTAATGACATTTTTCCAATAGAAGGTAAATAAGATATGAACTTATTTTAGATGCTCACTTAAAACTCTTTGTGTTTTGTAGGAGTGGTGAATTTGGTAATAGACATTTGTGCCCTGCAAGCTCTGATCATTGGTTGGTGTCGTTGATGAAGATATTGAAAAAAAGTAATTTTTGTTGTTTAATGACCTTTTTGCCCCTATATGGTCTTTATGGTCTTGATTTTCAATTTTCCATTGTGAGATTCATTTGAATTTGACAGATGATGCTGATGAAGTCCTTATAGTGTGTTGCTCTTATCGGTGTTGCATTGGTGCTTTCTCCTTCTAGGCTGATCCAATGTAACAAATCAAAATTATTAGTTATATTTAAATCGGAGTTCATCAATGGCACACATTTTCATTATTAATATTGAGATATGGTGTTTGTTTTCCAGTCCTCAAAGGAAATTTAAGACTTTGGATACGTAATGGTAACACCTACCCACCAAGTTCTATAACTCAATATGTTGACTTGATCTGCTGAAAATGAAGACACCTAACCTTCTATTTTGATTTTTAAATATGGGTAATATAGCTTCACATTTTATTTTTATAACTGGTTCTATAGCTTCGACTGTGGTTTTGATTTTCAGATATTGGTTCTATAGCTTTGACTGTGATGTTGATGGTTTTGTGGTGTAATATGGTCAATACACGAAATCAGGTACAAGTATGTCTCTTTAATTTACTGTTTTCCTTGTATTTGAATGTATGATTTATGTCATAGACTCTGATATGTAGGATTTTCTTTTGTATTAGGCTCCACATGATTTAGCATTTTTGATTAAATGTGCTCCACATGACTAAAATTTGAGGTTGTTTACGTGTGCTCATCTGTTGTTTGCAGGTTGTTGAAGATAACACTACAAAAAAGACCAACTGATATGGGTTTGTCGGTTTTTTCAACTGAACTAATCTTGATGGTGCTCTTGGTATATTAACAGAAAGTAAGATTGTTGATGTATTATTTTAGTTCATCTAATTCTATTGATAAAGTGTTTTTACAGATTTGACAGAAGATCAAAGGTTATCAGTTTATATATGTTGTTGTATACAACTTTCATGAAAGATTATAGAATATGGTGTTGAATTATTGGTTTCATAAGTTGGAGTTCTAATATCTACATAGGCTCTATGATTTTGTTTAAAGAAAATTTTACCCCTTCTTGATTTTCTTGTATGCTACTGTTGATGTTAAAGTTTTTCTAGAATAATGACAATTCTGTCCTTGGATATCATTTACAACTATAAAGGGTATTCTTGGATTGAGTTTACCTTTGGATTTAAGTTACTCTCACTAATGACGGGTGCTGCTGCTGGACAATTTCCATGTTTGAATTTGTACCGGTATAATGGTTTTTTTTTTTTTTTTTGAGTAATTGTAGTTACAAATGTCCTTAATACTTTGTTGCTTTTTCTGGTGAACTCTTTTTTTATCTATCATATTTTTATTTAACAAAAGGTCTGATGCAAATCTTCTTCTTAATCAAACAGGAAAAAGAAAATGAAATCTTTGGGTAACTTTTCAAAGGTATAATGTTTGATTAAGGCAAAATGAAAATCCAATATTATACAGAAGCTAATGCAAGAAGAAAAAGTCACATTTTGTATAGACAAAACAGATTGAGATTATTCTTTTGTGAAACTTGTATTCTTGAGTAAAATGATTTTAGTTTTTGTTATCATCAGTTTTATGTACTTGGTCAATGTAACTCCAATTTTGATATATATTTTTATTTTTGTTATGTTATATTGTTAAATGTGATATAATTGTAATAATAAAACAATAAATAATTTTTCAGGTTATTTTTATTTTTTACATAGAAAATAGTTTGAAATTCTTTCACAACCTAACATTCTAATTTAAAATAATTTTATTACGAAAATTCTTTTGAGTTTCACATTAATATGCATATTTTTGTTCTAAATGGAAACCAAATTTACGGCAATAGATTTTTCATTATTTCATTAATTCTAATTTTTTGGTAGGGACCATATAAAAGGACCATGTAGCAACATTATTTCCTATCTGGTACACTAGGAATATTAGTGGTCAAAAATGAAATATATGATTTTAATTTGATAAATAACAATTTGTTAAACAACAATTTTATGAGTATTTTTCGCAAACCAGTTGTATACAGCAAAAAGGGGAAAGAAAAGCGCAATGTTGTCTTTTTTGAAGTATGAGTTTACAGACTTTTAATAGCAAAGTTAGTTGTAGGAAACAAAAATGAAAGTAAATTAAACAATAAGGACTACTTTTGTAAAAAATTCAAAAATTAGACTAAAACTATAAATTTCATCTTACCATAGGTTCCATTTATGTAATTTACTCTTCTTTTTGTATTATTCGATTTTAACTGAAATAATAACAAATCAAATTCAACTTCACTTTTATTAGAAAGTAGATTATAACCCGTGGAATCGACTTTATAGTATTAAACCAAATTCAACTTTAAACCTTACAAATATTTAAAAAATGTTGTGAAATTTTCTATTTAAGTTAACCACCAAACCTTTTTATGTTAAAAGTATTTTTTTAGTTAAAAGTATTTTTTGACAATCACCTTATCTTTATTCTGATACTATATTTTTACATGAGAACATTTTTTTAAAGAAAATAAACCTTAAACCTAAGTCTAAACACTAAACAACAAATCATAAACTTTAAAAACTAAACTCTTAAAAGTTATCTTTGACAATCACCTATCTTTATTGTGATACTATATTTTACTTGAGAATATGTTTTTCAAAGTAAATAAACCTCAAACCATAAATTATAAGTCTAAACCACAAACCATAAACCTTAAACCAATTAATTTTCGTCGCCACAAACGATAAACCATAAACCTTGAACCAATTAATTTTCGTTGCCACAAACCATAAACCTTAAATCACTAACTTTCGTCGCCATAAGAAAAATATTCACTAAAATGAAACTATTTGACATTGGCCGAAAGAAAACAGATCATCGTCGGAACCTAATCACATGGTTCCAAATTTTTTTTTTTAGCCGAGGCAACGCTATATTTTTGTTTTAAATCCAAAATAATCTACCTAAATGGGTTAGTTTTCAAGTAACAAATTACCATTTTCCAAAACAAATTAGATTTCATTGCTAGGGTTTACCTTTTCGTTACATTGACATCAAAGTTGAATGCTCAAATATAAATGTTTTCGAAGAGAAATAATTATCAAAAGAAACTATTAACACCCGTCGCTTAGCGCGGGTAAACGACTAGTGTGTGTGTGTGTGTCTATATATATATATATATATATATATATATATATATATATATATATATATATATATATATAAAGAGAGAGAGAGAGAGAGAGAGAGAGAGAGAGAGAGGTTCTGTTGAGATTGAAAATAAAATAGAGATCTTGAGATTTAACCTCAACCACATGATTCATATTTGCCACTCTACCATTCCGGCGTACCAACACAACGGGTTAGTTATAATCATAAATGATTATGTAGCGTCACCCGTTCCTTTCACCTCCGCCACCTTCCCCAGCACCACAACCGTCACTGTCACCACCACTACCACCAGACGAGCCCACCATTGTCACCTCCGCCACTTATACCAATGCCACTTGTCACCACCACCTCTTTTGCCACCAACCGTTATAATCATATATGATTACTCAATCTGTGAACAAACATATATGTATAATCATTTACGATTAGGCATCTCCTGTTTGTTGCTGCCGGTACGCTGGAACGATAAATGAGAAATATGTGACCGATGTTGAATCTCAATATATCTGTATTATTTTAATCTCATGTAAACCGTCATATATATATATATATATATATATATATATATATATATATATATATATATATATATATATATATATATATATAGGGAGTGGTTCAAATGAGAACCACAAAAGATTAAGAACCCTAAGAACCTCATTTAATAACTAAATATATATTGTGTATAGTATCAAGTTTGTTAAAATCCTGATTTTTGGCTTTTTGGTAAGAAAATGGCAAAATCGTAATTTTTTTAGTCTAATACTTCCGTGCATGCATTCATTTATATTTTAACACAAAACTTTTATAAAATACAACTTTATACAGTCGATTTACAGTTTAATACATAAAATTCACAACTTAACAGAACTAATTTTACATTAATTCTCAAATTCATAGAAATCAAACCCAAACTTTACCACCACCAAATGCCGCCACCAACCACTTGTGTCAACATTACAACAACTTTTTTTTCCAAATGAGATCTGCATATAAAGTCAGACAATGACATGTTAAATACTACATTCATAGTTTAATAAACTGGTTTATTCATCCATTTTAAATTTAATGCAAAATAATTATAAAAACTAAGGCATTCTTACATACTTATATAACATTAAAAATAAATATATTTACAAGAAATTAATACAAATTTTTTTACATAAATCATTCATATTTTATTACAAAAATTATTAAAAAAAATCACAGCAACATGTAGTCAATTCATCATTTAATATACTCAATTATCGCTTAATATATAAAATTTAAATCTTAATATAAAAAATTAAAACTTTAATACATAAAAATATCATATTCTTAACTTAAAACATACATTTATACATTTAGATCTAATGGTTGGTGTTTTTCAAAATTTAATGTACATAATATTCACAATTTAAATTTTATATAATTTTGTTAAAATTAGAGAAAATCATATATATGTATAATGATTCTTTCTTCTCATATTTCAGAAGCAAATACAAAATTCATAAAAATTTCAAATCTTAATACAGTCAATTCACAGCTTAATACAATCATTTCACAGTTTAATAAATAAAATTCACAGCTTAATACAGTAATTCATAGTTTAATACACAAAAAATATATATGCACGACTATATTTTTTTTAACTTAATACTTACAGTTATATGTTCATATCTAGGGGCATTTTTATCTATTAAATTGTGAATTTATTATACTAAGATGTAAACAAATTTACAGCTTAACACAACAAATTCACAGTTTAATACAATATATTCACAACTTATTAGTATAATCTCATATTTCAGTGTATGAAAAACTCATTTATATTTTAATACATACATAAGTTATCTCATACTTCATAAGCAAACATCAAAAGAAAAATATATACGTGAATCATAAAAAAGGATAACTTATCTGAAATCAACGAATATGATGAGTGAGAAATAGAAAATATCATTACTCTTCCACTATCGCCACTATTAACACTGCCAAGTACCAGTCTACCATATGTTGCCATCAACCATCGTCACCACAAAGCATCAATGTCAACACCAACAACATCATTCCCTAAAAAATCAGAAAAGGGTTAAAACAACAAAATTCGCAGTTTAATTTATTATTTCAGACACTAATTCACAACTTAATTTAATATTTCAGACACTAATTCAAAACTTAATTCAATATTTCATACACTAAATATTCACAGTTTAATAGAGTCAATTCACAACTTAACACAATCAATTCGTAGTTTAGTATGCAAAATTCACAGCCTAATATAATCAATTCACTATTTAATACACAAAAATTATACATTCATAACCAATTATCAATTTCAAACTTACATTTATATCTTTGAATCTATGGGTTAGTGCTTATTTCAAAGTTTATTTACATAAATATTCATAGTTTAATCTTTACATACATTATTCAAAATTATAAAATAAGATATGTGTATAATGCTACTTTCATCTTATATTTTAGAAGAAAAAAAAATCATATTAAATTCACAGCTTAATACAGCCAATTCACATATTAATACAGTTAATTTACAGATTAATACAATTAATTCACATCTTAATACAATCAATTTGCAGTTTAATATACAAAATTCATAACTAAATGCAATAAGTTCAAAGTTTAATACAAAAAATTATACATTCTTGACCATATTCTCAACTTAAAACTTACGTTTCAAGACTTTAATTCATAATTTAATAAATCAGTTAAGACTCTCACTCACAAAATTTACAAATGAAAAACGTACTTGAACTTATGGAAGCATTTCTTCAAACACCTTGTGTGCACCATACAAATTCACAGTTTAATGTAGCATTTCAAGGGCGTCGTTCACAGTTTACTAAAACAGTTTTATACTCTCATTCATAGTATTCACAACTTAAAAACATATTAATTAACTCATTCACACTTAAAACTTATATTAACAGAAGTAAACAATATCTAAAACACTAAAACACCACAATTCACAACTTAAAAAACCTAAAATAACATTATTTGAGAAAAACTAACATAATAACATACATTCTAAATTCATTCTACAACATAAATACCATAAAACATAAATGTGAATAACAATTTTGTACAAATATTAGAACAAGTAAGAAAATAAACTTAGATTCACAACTTAACAACATTTAAAACTAAGATTAACAAAAATAAACAAAAATGGAGATTAAATTACTAAATTCACATTTTAATAAAACATTCACAGTTTAATAGAAGGATAAACAATAAAAATCAACATATCTATGTGGCCTAAAAAAATTAAGTCTTTATGTATGTATTAATAGCAACAATATTTATTACTTAGTTAAATAGAACTATGGGTACTATAGAACTATGCAAGCAAAGACATTCAAAAGTTAAAAAGGACTACTATGTAGAAAAGAGAATAACCTAAAAGAAACATTAATGATCAAGTAAAGTTGAAAACTACACGACAATAAAATAAGGAAGTCATCATTATCTCCATCGCATATAACGAAGCATCTCATAACTACATTAATTTTTTTCATCGATTACATTCAAAGTCAACTTGCAACCAAAAGGAGATTTTAACTTTTTACGTTTTTTCATAAATTGTTTTTTTTACTGTAGCAGGTAGTCGATTCTCAAGGGTGCTCGACCACTCACCTTTCTGAATCTCTATATTTCCAATTAACAATCACATAATAATCCATTAACTTATGAAAATGGAAAAAATATTTTCAATTAACAATCAAAAAATAATTCACATTATAATCAATCGCAAAACTTCAATTCAGTCAAACGAATAACTCAATAATTGATCATAACTGACAAAGTGAGATAAACAAGGGAAATAGATACTTATAGGAGAGTTACAGCAGACAAAGTTACCTTGGACGACGATTTACTACTGTATTTTGATAACCGAAGGCTGGAGAAGGAAGGAGTCGACACTCGACATTGATATACCTAAGTGTTTCAATATTGTAGTTACCATGGTGTAACATCGTTGGTGTGATGCAACAAATCTATTTGCAAAATAACACCAAATTCTTAGATCTACATCAGATCTAAGCAAATCTGGTATCAGAAAGGGTAGTAGAGGTCGTCGGTGGTGTTGACGGTTGTGGTTCATGATAGATCTGGAGGAGATGAATGAAAAAATGGTTTTGGCTTCAAATTTGATGGCGGAGAGTAGCAACGAACAATATCTGAGTGAATCTAACGGTTTTGTAGGTGCTTGTCGGAGCAGATCTAAAACAAGGAATGTTATTAGGTGCTGTTGATGGGGAATTTTGGTCGTATGAGAAGAAACAATGGTGATGGTTCACCACAACAACGAAAAAGACGACACATCAGTGATTTCAGATCTAAAATTCCGGTGACAAAAGAAGGTTTAATCGCCGGTGCTCGGCGGTTTCCACCGACGGTGGTGGATGTGGTGGTGTTCATCAGAGATGATTGAAGGAGATGAGGGAACACCTGTTTTGTTCTTAGAGAATAACGAATAAATGATATCAGATCTAACATATGAAATATGTTTTCTTAAAAAAATTAGTAGTTCTTAGGTTCTTAATCTTTTTTGGTTCTCATTTGAACCTATATATATATATATATATATATATATATATATATATATATATATATATATATATATATAGGGGCGGAACACAAGCTATAGAACCGAAGGGGCCAAAACCAAAGTTTCAAAATATAGCCAAAAGTTACAATATTTTAAAAGTTTAAATAAAAAATTAATACCAAATGTTGTTAAATCTCTTGTGTAAATGATAATATAGTTGATCTTTTATGTTTTTGAAGTATAACAAAATTCTTTTTTTACTTGAATTGTTTTACAAAATATATAATTATAATCTTAATTAAGAACAATTAAGAACTAACAAAATTAAGTAATTAAAAAAACTAACAATTTACATATAAATTTTAACAAATAAAATTAAACTCAAAATTGACTTTTCTAATATTACTGTCACATATCTTGATTTAATAAAATATGATAAATTAAAAAATAATAAATAAATATTGTTGCAGCCTTTAGTTTTACTTTGACAGGTTTTCAATTACCATTTTATATCCTTTTCCTATTCTAACACTTTTTTTAATCTCATTCTAAAAGATAAAGAGAAATAGAAAGATAGAGAACGAGTGGGAAAGAGAAAAACTTTACAAATCCGGCAAAGGCACAAAGCATAGAGTTCAGCAATGACAGAGTGAATAGAGGAAATGATGAACACTCCTGCCGTAGCAACGATGTTCATCGGTGAGAATTCCGACAAATTTGAGAACTCCATTGGTGGCATTATTTTCCGGTGAGCAAATTTTCTGGCGGCAATATATTCTTCAGATTAGGGCTTAATATTTGTTGAAGGAGTGCGTTAATAGAATGTGAATTAGAAGAGGGTTTTGGGCTCATTTGTAGAGTTTTAGTTTCCTTTAACATTTAGTAT
This sequence comes from Lactuca serriola, assembly GCF_051521515.1. Lineage (NCBI taxonomy): Eukaryota > Viridiplantae > Streptophyta > Magnoliopsida > Asterales > Asteraceae > Lactuca > Lactuca serriola. Next base: position 211,930,074 of record NC_136409.1, read on the forward strand.
CTTTTTAAAATCACCATTTGGTTATGATTTTTCCATAAATTTCTGAGATTGTGTTTCCTAAACAGTTAGTATATTGATATTTTTTGGAACTAATTAGTCAATTATGATAAATGGAGGGGCCATAAAGTTGGCTTAAAAAAATTTGATTGGTCTTATATAAAGAGAGGTATTCATCACTAAAAAATCTGGGGGGCCATGGCCCCCTAGGCCATATATATATATATATATATATATATATATATATATATATATATATATATATATATATATATATATATACATACTAGTTTATAACCCGTGGGAACCATGGTTAGAAAATTAATTAAATTTTTAAGTAAAAATTCAAAACTATTAATTAATAATTTTAAATAACTTATTAATTAAAAGATATTTTTTAGTTATATATAAAATTATAATTGTTGATTCAATTAAATACATAAAATATATCATCTTATAATTTGTATAAATTTTATTTTATTATAATTTGTATAATTTTTATTTTATTTTTATTCTAATATTATTAATTTAATGTGATTAAAATGTAATTTAAATTTTGAAATTTGAAATTTGAAATAGAGAATTAATAGATTGATAAGTGTCATGATATTAATTACAAGTGTCAATAGATTGACAAGTGTCATGATATTTATTACAATGCCTAACATGGTGACACATAACAAAATAACTACTCTTTTATTAGTATGTGGCAAGTCTACCTTCTATTTGCTTTTCGAACTCTCGACTTTCACATTCTTCGAATACATGATAAGTATATAATCTATAGATATATAATTTATAGTTTTATTCATATAACAAAGTACCATGTGTCTAATAATCAGACATAAGAACAAATATTGTTTCTTATAAAGGATGATGGCAGGGGGTTGTTACATCATGTCTATGATCATAAAACAAACAAATGTAAAGTAATAAAGGATAATGAAAACAAATATTACATGATCAGCCATATAATAGAAAAAAAAATTATTGTTTTAAATCAAGGATAATAAAAGCTTATTAATAAATAAAAAAAGCTATATACAACATACATGTATAAATATGTATGCGGTCTTACCATACGGGACTAACAAATAAATATGTTAAAATGTATATATAACGCACTTCATGCTGTATCGCTGGTAAATATGGTGGAATCATGGTCCCAATTTTAACTACTTATATCCTCAAGCCTCATGTAGGACTATATTTTTACGAATAGAGAAATTAAATATCATTCTACTTTTTATTCTTACATATTTTCATAACCAATAAAATGGTGACATGTGTAATATTTATTGTTCATTTAATAAGATTTAATGATATTTTAGGATACTAATATGACACATGTCATCATTTAAATGGTAGGAAGATTGGTAGGATCAAAAGGTAGGAGGATATTTAATTTCTCTTTCGAATATATTAAAGTAAACATGTTCGATACATGAAAGTAAACAAAAAGCTCGGGATTGCTTTTGATTGTAAAGTAAGTTAAGAAAGGAATAAAGTAAATTTTGATAAAAACAAATATTTGACTTTATATTCATTTCACTTGGATTTAAACTTCATCAGGCCCGACCCAAATGATGGGTAATAAGACGACCGCCCAAGGCCTATCGTTCCAAAGAGCCCAAATTTTTATAGGATATGTAATATTAATATATAAAAATTAATCTATTTTTAAGATTTTTTTTTTTTAAATATAGGAAGTGAGGAGCCAAATTCAAACGCCCAATTTTGATGCATATGATAATTGTTGTTCATAAAGAATGTGGTAGATGAAACCAAAATAGGGGGGAGTCGAATCGATAAATTCTAATCTGGTAACCTATGAAGCAATCAAGAAACAATTAAAATGGATTACTCGATTATATTGTCTCAATTCATAAGTCTTAATAGTTATAATTCATTGCATGTTAAATTATATTAATCATTTTTGTTAGTGTAGCATCTACAAATAGATGTTTTTCAAAGATGGATTTATCAAAGAAACGTGTCACCGATGCCATAAAAATATTGAATGCTTTGAATACTTTATGTATGGATAAATATATGTCATACAAGATTGATAGTGATACTAATTTTCAAAACAACGAAGACAATCGGCTTTCTTGGATTCAAACTCATGACCGATCGGATGGAAAGCAAACAACATAACCTCTACACCGATCTTGATACTATTGTCAATAATTTTATATATAAAAAATACAAGGAGTATTTTTCTTTATTTTTGCAAATTATTTGGGCATACTTGTGTATTTTAGAGCCTTTTTATTTTCTCTTGCATTGAGCCCGAAATATGTTTGTACGAGCCTCTAAGTGTCATGTCCTAGATAAGTATGATGCATAAAATTTTGACGTAATTTGTTTTGGATTTGTACGATGTCTATGATCCATAAGAAATTACGCTTATATGTATATATCGTGCATTGTATTTAGGCATAATTAGTAAAGTGGAGGGCGGTGACATTTGTTTTGTACGACAAAAAGTCCCCCTGAAAGTCTATTTTCTAGACATTTTCGTAGGATGATTGTAAAGCAGTTATGTTATATTGATTAAATGTGTGTGTCCGATAAAGAATGAGCAAAGGAGAGTAACGGGGGTTGGGAAATACATATGTTGTTGTGGAGTCAAAGGAGAAGCTTGAAGTTTTTCGATTTGATGAAAAGAAAACAAAATTTCCGTTAAGAAAATCGCTGATTAGCAAATTACAAAAGAGAGGAAGAGGGAGAGATGCAAAGAAAGATAGAGAGTCAGAGAGCTCATATTCTATTTATTAATTATAAAGCAACTGAATAAATCTTAACAAATATAAAAAATAAACATAAGGGGTATAATGGTAATTTCAACTTCGACAAAGACCAAATTTACATTTTTTGACGCATGGTGTAAGTTGAAAATGTTTTTTTACTAAATCAAAGGGACCATTCTTGTAGTTTACTCTAAAATAGTATGTTTCATGTCTCGTTCAATTTACCATTCATCATATTTTCCTCGTAAAAAAGGCTACAAATAGATAGAATGTTTATAATGGAGATATAATATGCGTTACATGAAGTTTAACATAATGATCGAGAAAAATCTTTTTGGCAATCCATTTCAAGTTTAATATTATTTGTGAGTGAAAGAGTTATCATGTGAAGAGAATTCAAATTCTCACCAATATAAATGACAAAATAGTTGCTAGAGCTTTGATCAACTTGTCAAATCCAAATCCTTTGAGTAAATGGTGGCGATGAGTGTCAAATTGTCGATGATGGGATAATTATATTAAGAGAGGGATGAGGGTGGTGATGTGGAAATGTAGATATCCGAGGAAGTTTATGTGGGAAAATGGTGTTCATCAGGGAAGATGATTGAAGGGAGGGGAGATCATCGATGAAAATGGAAAATGGTGGTTGTGAGACATTATACAAGGGCGCGGACGACGATACGAGCAGATGGTCTCCTATGATGGTACATGTGATTTAAAAAAAAGAATGGTAAACTGTACCATTTGGACGGGCTACATTGAACTTTCACGTAGGGTAAATTGCGAGCACTTAAACTTTTTAGGCATGCTAAGGTATGAATCATGTATCAATTTATTGAATTTCGCACCCAGTCACTATGCTACATTCACAAGCGACATGTGATTTCAATAAGAAGAAGATTTGGGAACAACAATGGTGGTGATATTGAGATGCAAAAGAGAGATCGCTGAAGGTAGTGTTAGGTGCGATTGAAGATTATTGTCTGTTGGAACGGTGAGAGGTAAAAAATCTATTAAAAATGATAAAATAAGGGAAAAAAAGTTAAAAGAAGGTATAAAAATCTCATTTATAGTGACTTAATAATAATTAGTTATTAACTGTGTTAGAAAAAAAAACCGAACTGGTGCACTTTTTAAACCATAATGACTACCACTTAAGTAGGAAGATAGTTATTTTCAAAAGAAAAAAAAACTAAAGTCTAGGCCTTTTGAAAAAGGGAAAATGACTTAGGAGGGTAACTACCTCTTATCCCAAAAAAGGGAAAATGACTTAGGAGGGTAACTACCTCTTATCCGTGTTCACATATTGACAATTTTTTTTGTACATAAGAAAGCAACTAACTTGTTTTAATTGTTTAAATTACACCAATATTACCGGCTAATACCTGTTTTAACCGGTAACTCAAAAGGAAAATGACTTAGGAGGGTAACTACCTTTTATCCGTGCTCACATATTCACAACTTCTTCTTTTTTGTACATAAGAAAACAACTAACTTGTTTTAACTGTGTAACATCCCAAAAATCATGACCAAAAATTTTGTTTTTAATTTAATACTAAAACCATAATTGTCAAACCATTAATTTAATTCTCCGGCATCGGGCCCCGCTCGGCATCAGGCCCCGCTTGGCATCGAGCCCCGCTCAGTATACATATATGTCTCTCTTAGGCCCCGCCTGTTAAACACATACAATCATATAACATGCTAACACATAAAGAAACATACTACACTGTATCCTTGTCCTAAGAAACATACTCTGTTAATAATGAGATACAGAACCTTGTCCGTACTTAGCTAGTGATGAGATACGGGACCTCGCCCACACTCACCTCCTTGCCAGGCACATACAAGTATCACACAGACAACACGTATAATCTAACATGCAAACATTCCTCGGGCACCCGCGCCGACATCGGACCTTGGTCCGAAATAACATACTAGCATACAATGCCTAGGGCTAACCCTCATGTCTTCCTACTCATAGACTACATGGGCTGACATTGTGGCCTTCGACCCATTCACACAGTGAGGAGACTCACATTGCACTGCTGAAGCCCTGACTGGAACTAGCTGAGTACGAACGAAGTTCCATATCTCATTATCACTAGAGTATGTTTCTTAGGACAGGGATACAGTAAAGTATGTTTCTTTATGTGTTAGCGTGTTATATGATTGTATGTGTTTAGCGTGCGGGGCCTAGAGACAGGCGGGGCCTAAGAGAGACAGATCTGTATACCGAGCGAGGCTCGATGCCAGGCGGGGCCCGATGCCGGAGAATTAAATTAATGGTTTTAGTATTAAATTAAAAGCGAAATTTTTGGTCATGATTTTTGGGATGTTAGACAGTTAAAACAAGTTAGTTGATTTATTATGTACAAAAAAGAAGAAGTTGCCAATATGTGAACACGGATAAGAGGTAGTTACCCTCCTAAGTCATTTTCCCTTTGAGTTACCGGTTAAAACAAATATTAGCCGATAGTATTAGTGTAATTTAAACAGTTAAAACAAGTTAGTTGCTTTCTTATGTACAAAAAAAATTACCAATATATGAACACGGATAAAAGATAGTTACCCTCCTAAATCATTTTCCCTTTAAAAAACCACAAGGACCATTTTCTACAATTTTGTCCAACTATGTGACGTGCATGTGTTGGCATAGAGAAAGACCGAAACTAAATCCAAGGGACTATTAGTGTAATTTACTCGAAAGAGTAAAGCCAAAGACGAAAAAGTAAAAACAACTGCAAAGCCACTGGCAGATGACACACATCCGAGAAATGCTCCGGCCTCCGGTGAAAATGTGGCGGCACCACCGCTCAATCGACGTCCATATGACAAACGCCGCCACAATGTGCCACAACCCTTCTCTATATTCTTCTCAGACTCTATCAGTGAAGGCATTAATCATCTCACTCTCATCAAGCCCTAACGCACTCTTATCATCACCAGGGCCACCGCATCAATCAGTAAGGACGAATCCTCCTCGCTCTCCGATAAACATTCGCCGATTATCGTATCCATCATCTTCAGCAATTGAACTGACGGGATGTGGGTACTTTGGTTATAGTTCGACATCCAAAGCTGCTAGATGTTTTTCTTATTTCTCGTCTTCCTCCTCGTCCCCATCGGTGTCGGTGGCTAATACAACTGAGTGGCATGAACCTATTGCGGTGACCGAGGTTGGTGATTCGTATAATGATGGTGTGACCGAGGAGGACCTGAAGCCTTCAATTCCCGTCAGAGCTTATTTCTTCTCTACTAGGTATGATAACGGTGTCCTAAAAACTGTTTTGGTGTTCCACCTTTATATTGTTTTTGCGCAATCAAATTGTGTAATTGGGAGTGGTTTAAGGATGTGTAATATCCATTTCATTCCGTGGTGATTTTGTGCAGTGTGGATTTGAGAAGCTTAGTGGACCAAAACAAACCTAATTTCATCCCGCCTACATCACGCATGACTAACTATGTCGTCCTGAGGTTTGGCAGCACCAACCCTGAGCTTATTGTAAGTCCATCCCTGTCGTCATTGTTGCATTTTCATTGTTCTGCATCCTTCTATTGGCTAAATTATTAAGCACATAAACTGAATATCTTTTACATCTTTCTGTATTTGGTTCACACTTGTTGAATGTTCATAACCTGTCTGTGATAGTTATATATACCATCAAATTGCTTACGTTTTTCAGGGTTCGGCTGCTAGTATAAGTGGGAGTGATTGCTGTTATATGGTAGTCTTCCAGTATGGTTCAATTGTCTTGTTTAATGTTCGTGATCATGAAATTGATGGGTACCTGAAAATCGTTGAAAGGCATGCTTCAGGATTGCTAAATGAGATAAGAAAAGATGGTGAGTTATATTATTTGCATGCATTATATTCATACTAAAATCTAAAACTTTGTGAGTTTTATCATGTATGATACTCAGAATATGAGGTCAAAGAGAAACCAACCCTGAACACATGGATGCAAGGTGGATTAGATTATATAATGCTGCAGTATTTGAATACTGATGGGATCCGTACAATTGGTAGTGTTCTAGGTCAGAGTATTGCTCTTGATTACTATGTTCGCCAGGTAGGTTAATTATTTAATTCTAAACTCCAAAAATCAAGTTCCTCATTGTTCAAAGAAATACAAATACCCATTTCATTATATTCCTTTTTTTTGGTTTTAGGTTGATGGGATGGTTGGAGAATTCACTGATATTAACCGTGGTATGGAAAAAACTGGAACTTTTACAATGAAGAGGAAAAAGTTATTTCAATTGGTGGGGAAGGCAAATTCAAATCTTGCAGATGTCATTCTTAAGCTTGGACTTTTTGAAAGGTACAAATTGGGTCATGAAATTTCTGTGTTTTGTTCATGTTGAAGTTGAACAGTTTATGAAAAATGTTGTGTTGTTCATGTTCAGATCTGATATTGCCTGGAAGGATGCTAAATATGCTCAGATTTGGGAGTATCTTAGAGATGAATTCGAGTTGACTCAGAGATTTGCTACTTTAGATTTTAAACTGAAATTTGTGGAGGTAAATTATGAAATTATCATTTGTTTGCTCACTTTATTTGTGTGGATGTGATGGTGACACTTGATTTTCTGTTTCTTGCAGCATAACATTCGTTTTCTTCAAGAGATCCTCCAGAACAGAAAATCAGATTTTCTGGAATGGGTCATTATTGTACTCATAGTTGCTGAAATTCTTATTTCTGTTTATGACATTGCTCATAAGTCTGTTACATCTCTATAGCAAATTTTTGTATATCACTTGGAGATAGAAGAGAGTTCTTCTCTAAACTTCCTAATGCTCAGGTGCAATGTCTATACATACATATAGAGGGTTTTTTACTCATTCTTTTTTTTGTTATCCATATGCTTTATCAATGTCTCAATCTTCCTTTTTCTTGTAAATTGATGTCTAGAAAATGCTCTTCAGATTATATTATTCATTCTGCTATTTTAAATGTACAATAATAAAAAAAAGGTTGGGTGTTGTTGAAATGTTCAATTTTATGTGTGTGACTTTTTCTTGCTATTATTATTATGTGTAAAATAATAAAGTACATTGCCTATATTGGTAAAAAGAGGAAGTTGTTCTTTCTGCACCAAGTAAAAAAGAAGCAGCACCCAAGGCTTTGATATAAGCCTCTTGCTCACTTTTTGCAACTTTTATTGAAATAAGGAAACTAAAAGTATTTTCTGGTCCAAAACAATGATCATCATAAAGAATCTTAAAAACCATGAAACACCTTTGTTAAGAAGAAAATTATGGAAAAATGTACTATAATGTTTGAATTCCACTTAGAGGGTGTATAAATCCTTCAGAATTTATTAACACTAAAACACTTCAACAAAATGCTCAATTTATTGTCTCCATGATTGGTGAGTTCTGCTGCAGGGGCCACATATATTGGAACTCAATTTGCAGGAGTTGATGAAGAGGAGCTTTTCCATTTATACCCTTCTCAACACTACTCTGCAGTTCTCCCAAAGGTATAGCAGCAAGAAACCCCTTGATAAATTCCTTACAACAAGATGTCCCTTTACATATAATGCTTGATTGATCATCTTCCACATTGTGGATCACACTGTCTTCATTAAACTTCAAAATGTAAGCTTTTTTACACCCTTCAGCCAGCCTTTCTCCCAAAGTGTCAATTATATACATTTCTTTGTTTTCTTTTTTTAAAACAAAGAAATGGTCATTCCAACTCACTATGTAAACACGTTCTTCTAAACTCGAATCACCATTTTCAATCTCATTCCATATGGTATCAAAACTCATTGCATCTTGCAAAAGATCTAATTTGTTCATCATGTTTTCAAGCTTAAAAAACCCCACATACGATTTCTCAGATACCACCTCCAATGGTCGAATTTCTGCTTGTATGACTGTTTCTAGGTCAAAATGCTGGTCAAGAAACTTCCCTTTATGGATATCTTCTTTACATAACTTTCTCCATTCTCTTGATCCATCTCTTATCAGTTTATCAAATTCACATCTTAATGGTAAATTATTAGGGTTTCTATGCAGCCAATCAGCAATCACTGTGGCGATGACTGTACACGCTCCTTCACCCAATGCTTTCTCACTCCTCTGATCAATTGTAGCCAGGAATATATCTGTCTGAAGTTCCAATTTTCCATCTCTGCTTTTTACCCTTTTCTTTTCCCACTTTCCCACTTCGAATCTATCACTTCCCATGAATTCACTATTTTTGATATCTTTTTTTACCGAATCTTTCGGTTTTAGGTATGACATTAGGGTTCTTCGTTCGTTATCAATGTCATCACCTCCGCCTATCTCTTTATTCAAAAGTGGTGCGTCTTTCGGCTTTTTAATATTCCATGAGAGAAGTCTTTTTAGCTTTATTTTTTCTGTGTATTCGTAACCTGAAGTCTGTTGTTTATCTTGCTTTCGGTATTCGATTCCTTCATGTAAAGATTGACTTCTTAATAGCTCCAACATCTTTATCCTCTTATACCCTTGATCAGCTCCTTCTTCAGTTTCAGATTGTGAGTTCTCCATCTCCATCTTCATGTTCTCTGTCTTGTTTCTTGTTTGATTTTGAAAATTTACACATGAAAGCAGCGATGGGAGAAGATGAGTTGGAGATATCGGGTGCACGCTGTTTTCGGTTTGGGGTTTTTGAACTTCAATGATCTCGAGTTTTACCTGTAATTTTGATATGTTTAAGGTCTAATTGGAGGTATAGAATCTAGCTATGATTGTAAATGTTTCTACCTTTAGTTTGGCCTCATGGGTGTAGCTACCAATGCAGCATTTGACCGGAAGTTTGACCGGTTTTTCTGAACAGTTGGTGAATTCGGCAACATCCATTTTGATTTTAGCCAATATATCAGCTTTGTTGTTGGATTCAACATCAATTCCCTGGTAATTTTCAATGCATATTTAGATAGTGATAGAAAAAGGCTAAATACAAGAAAAATAAGAAGTAGCTATGTACTTTTGTTGATTTTTTTTATTATCACATCCTACTTTCATTTCTACTCGTTACAGCATTGCATGTTGCAATGTCGTCATAATATAATGCAATTTTAACTGCTATAATTCGATAGAATTCAAAATATAATGTCTTAATAAGAAAAAAAAATGAAAGGAAAATGCTAAAATTGGGCAGAATTTCTTTCTCCAATGGCCAGTGAATTCAGCAACATCTATTATGATTTTAACCAATAATATATCAGCCTTGTTGTTCAATTCAACATCTATTCCCTACTCCCTAATAATTTCTATGCATATTTAGATACTGATAGAAAAAAAAAGGTTGAATACAAGAAACAGCATCGTACTTTCATTGATTTGATTATTACAACATCCTAATTTCATTTCTACTTATTACCATCAAAATGCTATAATCTGGTAGATTTATTAAAGTACAATGCCTTAATATGGAAACAAATAATAATAATAAATAAAACAACAATGCTTTAATAGAAAGAAATAAAAGTAGGATGATATAATACTTACATGAACTTGAAGGTTGATCTTCCAGCTTTTAAGATTCACTCCCTTTGTATCCAAGTTGTTACAATGGTGCTCGAAGCCTTCATTCCAGCAGACACGTCCATCGGGGCCCACTTGCTGTTTCGAGGTATGATCTTTTTGATTTGTGATTCGAGGTACATAACCTCTTTTGGGAATTCCTAGGTTTATATGTACCTGTACCTTGTATGTATCTTTGTTTGGAATATCATCCGTAACTAAACCTTCAAGCTCACAGATTTTGATCCGGAGTTTGAACTGCTTAGCATCTGATAATGAACAAAGCATCCAATTCCTCATCTTGATTTAACTCTTCTCTAGTCTTTGATCTTTTACTTGAATTGATGGGATGAACAGATGCAGATTTTTTGATCTTGTCTTTTATTGTGATTTTATTAGGTTTTTAAGGGTGTTTGACATTGGAAATTAAACACAATGTGTACAGTTTCAAAGTCAACTTCTTGGTATGTAAGAAAATTAAAAAAAAATGTTTTTTGTGATTAAAAAACAGGAACATCTCACGTCTTTATGACTTGACTTCTTCAGTACCTAACCTACTCTCATCTCATTTTAATGCCTTGGCTTCTAGATTTTGTTGAATTCAAATCTGAGATTATGCTTCAGTATAATTATTTAATACCAAGTTTTATTGGTTACATCTAACATGAATAATAATAAGGTTTTATTTTAACACGTGAAAAAGATGAATAAGACCATTCACCGTTGTGTGTAAATTGTAATAACTACTTTGGCTAGCCTTTGGAGGTTTTGTGAGACCATATTCTAATCTAGAAGACTAGAAGGGTATATATATAAATGCACACGTCGATGTTTTGTGGGACCATGGCCTTTTTGAATTTGAGTAATGACTAAGCACCCAGAAATTACACTTATACCCCTTGACCTTTGTGTGAAACAATCAATATAAGATTAGTAAGAATACAATAATGCACTTTGCTTGCCTTTTGAAAGTCAATGAGGATGATGTTTTAACTCACACCTGTACATTGACGCCTTCTTTCTAAAACAATGGATATTAGCTTATCGTATAACAAGAGTTACTTGTATTCGTGTTCGTGGTATTGATTCATCCGTATTCAAAACTTTCAATCGTTTTGAAGTTGATGATATTTTTTGTTAATAGAAAAATAACCAAGTTCCTAAACCGTTAAAACTAACTGAAGTTGTTCAATCATAGTAGAAAAACAATTTTTCAGAATGAGTTTTCAAGTGTGGAAAATAATCAACGCCAAAAAAATGTATTTGACCGGATATGCGGTTTTATAGCTTTGGACCGGGCTTTTGTCGGGCTTTATCCTGACGTTTTTACTTTTTAGGATTGGACAAGGCCAAGAACTGATCCGGACTTTTCTGGGCCGGGTTAGGTTTTACTTTACCCATATGTTTTATAAATAAAAAAACAGAAAATATTAATATCGATCTGCTTTCTAATATTTTACTAATCATAATAATACTCTGATGCTACAAAAAATCAATTTAAAAATGTACGTTTTGTATTTCACAAGAACTACAACGTGTATTCTAATAAGCTTTTGACAACATTCCTCGAACAATGTAGTATGCCATTATTAAAATTTCAGTATAAACAGAATAAATTACTTTAACTTGGTTAACAAAATTTTGATATTTCCTTATTGTGCATCCTGGAATTTGCTTAGATGACCTCAAAGAGGGTATCGTACCCATTTTCATTTGATCTTTGTGGTCTATTTATATCACACTCATCATCTCAACTAGTCTTTTTTTTTTTTTTTTTTTTTTTTTTTTTTTTTTTTTTTTTTTTTTCCATATATTATATAATATATATGAGACCCATGTATCATAGGGATTTATTAAAAATAATATTTAATATATCAATTGAATGGCTATGGGTGATATCAAATAGATATCTCTACATGATATTATTGATTTAAGCTTTAATTGTAGAAGATTTGAAATTAGAAGAAAATAAGAAAATAAACAGCTCTAAAACATTTATTTTGAAATTTACTAGAATGAGTTACCTTACATATATAGCCTTTAGTAAAATATGGTTTTTAAATTAAAAAAAATGAAAAATACAAAAGAAATAACAAGTAGAAAAAAAATAATTCAAAAAATCCTAGAAAATGACATTTATTAAATTCAATAAGAACATAACATTTGTCAAAAATGA